>NC_087440.1:71318908-71943908 GCF_036321535.1 Camelus dromedarius
AAGGAGCCAGGGACACTGACCACACTGACCGGCTGGACCTCCTGTCCCCGTGAGCCCTTTGCCTGAGAGAAAAACAAACCCTTAACTTGTTCAAACTACTATAGCTTTAGGTTTCTGTTCATTGCTGCCCCCCAAAATCATAGCTGACACAGATGAAAAGTTAAATAGACTCTAGAAGAGTTAGAGAAATTTAAATGGATAGATCCAAAACAGGTAACTTGCGGAAGGTGGGTACAGTTGGGGGTATGTTTGGGAGATGTCAAGTCTTCTCAGAGGCCCCACAATCTGTCCCCTGGACCTGAGTGTCTATGAGTCCTTATTATAGTCCTCAATAAAGCAATGAGAACAAAGGCCTTCTAGAAAGCAGCACAGGGCACAAGCTCCTAGATGTCAACATCCCACTGTCAGGAGGGAGGGAAGCCCCCAGAAGACTCCCAGAAACAGGACTGTTTATGACATGAGGTCACATGGGCAGACACTGATGTCCCCTATCTGTGTGGCTCACTTCAGTCTTCTGAGGATGGCACAGAGGTTCCCGGCCGACACAGTAGCCCTTCAAAAAGCCTCAAAAGGCCACTTTTGGGTTGGGATGGGCTGAAGGAGGCCCTGGGATGACTCCCATCCCTAAACTGCCCCCGCTCTCCTATCAGCCCACATCTGCGGAGGCGCCTGCCTGGAACGCCCCGTGAACCCTGGGATGCAGTGTGCACCGCTCTGCCACTGCGGCCCAGGGTGAGATCAGGGGCTCCTGGCCCCTCATGTCCTGGCCCTTGGGTTGGACGGTGGCCCCTTTTTGCAGGAAATGAGGAAGGGCTATATTCTTCCCCAGGTGAGTAGAGGGGGCTGCTTCCTGCGCTGCTGCCCCAATCCCAGCTCTTTGAACGGAATGAGGACAGCAGGCCAAGGGGCCGGGAGAGGCCTCAAATGGTGTCCCCCTCCCAGACTCCCAGGAGGATGTGCTGAGGAGAAGCTGCGTATGGCGCCGTGTTTGAAGGAAGGACACCAGGTTGGCAGGAAGGTAGCCCTGAGAGCCCTGCTGGGGCCTGAGGCCAAGGGGCCGGGAGAGGCCAGCACTGGGTGGAGGGCAGCAGTGAAGGCCTCCAGAAGCCGGGGGGTCCCTGTGAGCGCACACGGAGACTGTGGGTCCCCGGCTGCCACGTGCGTTCTGCGGGTCTGCCACGTGAACATGCTTCCTCATAAGTGGATTTCTTAGTTGACATTGAGTCAAGCGGGTTTTCAAGTGCAGGCAGAGTCTCTGATTCTCTCGTGGGACCTTTGCTCAGGAGCTGGGTGGAGCCCCGGGGCTCAGGGAGGAGGAAGAACCCCACCCCCATGGAATCTGGGGCCTCCCATTTAAGGGCCAAACAGAGCCGGTTCATCTCTACAGAGAGCGCCAGGGAGGGGTCAACACCAAGTAGGTTCAGGATGAAGCTACTGACCAGACTTCACCAGAGGTACGCGGTTTGTGGGGTGGGGGGCAGTGCCCGGAAGAGCCCATGTGGGGCTATTTTCACACAGGAGAGCAACCAGAGAACTGCAGAGCCACATCCAGTCCATCAAGGTTGGCTTTCTTACCAAGAGATGCTCCCCAAGCCTTTCATTCATTTGTTTAGTCATTCATTGATTCGGTCTGCAATACCTTTGTGGAGTCATACACAGAATAAATATTTCTCTCCAAGTCATCCCTCTCTTCCTCCAGAGATCAATTCTAAAGTCACTGCCTTCCTCCTTTTGCTCTGGGTCCCTTATTCAGTTTGCTCTTCTGCTTTTGATCTGCATGCAGGAGGCCCAAGGGCAGCACAAAGGTAGCATGAGTCAGCCCTTCTGCCTTGCTTCAAGGTCACGGATCCCACCCAGTCCTGGTTACAAAATGATCACTGCACAAGAGGTCCCTTTCTATAATTTTGGCTCAGAGTCCCAGAATTTCTGCTAAACTGTTAGCATCTGCTCAAGTGTCTGACATTGATCCAATGTTGCTGAGAGCTTTCATTCATCTAACACATACTTTTAAGTGCCTCCCACACACCTAGCACTTCACCACAGGCATACCTCAGAGGTACTGCGGGTTCAGTTCCAGACCATCGTAACAGAGCAAACACAGCCATAAAGAGAGTCAGGTGAATTTTTTGGTTTCGCAGTACACGTAAAAGCTATGTTTGCATTATTCTGCAGTTCTACTAAGCTTGTAATAGCATGATGTCTAAAAAAAACAATGTACCTACCTACCTTAAATTTAAAACACTTTATTGCTAAAAAAATGCTAACCATCATTGGAGCCTTCAGTGAGTCGTAATCTTTTTTGGCGTAGTGACGTCAGAGATCACTGATCCCAGATCACCATAACAAATATGATAGTAATGAAACAGTTTGAAATATTGGGAGAATCACCAAAATGTGACACAGAAACATGAAATGAGCAAATGCTATTGGCAAAATGGTGTGGACAGACTTGCCCTACACAGGGATGCTACAAACCTTCAGTTTGTGAAAAACACAGTATCTGTGTACAAAGTGTGATAAAGCAAGGTATTCCTGTATTGGAGCTTTTCTTAAGCACCAAGAAATGCACAAAAATGGCTGTATTTCTGAGGTACACACAGAGGGAAAGTCTTCAAAATAAAAACAGAACAATGGCACCAGTGTCAGCATAGGTTTGAATTTTTCTGAACTCTCCCAGGGCAAAAGATGGAGGAAACAGGACGGAAAAACAAAAAATCCATAGGCAACATCTACCACAAAATTGATGAGGAGAAATCCCATGAACCCCCAAATATGAGTCAGGGGGAGGACAAGCCCCCGGTAGCAATAAGGCTTGTGTGGTTTTGACAACTGTGCCGGAGGGAGCAGGGAGAGGACCATGTTGCTTCTGATGGCTGCAGAGACTAGAGACCCTTTGAACCACCAGCAGGTGCTGGCCTGAAAATGTGAAAAGAGTGGTCACTCGGGGAGGAGCGTCAGCAGGCCAGGAATCGTGAGTGAGGGCACCCAGGAGCAGTCTAGACCTGGTAACTGTTGAAAGTAACAAACCAGGGCTCCCTATCAGGACAGATCCCCACAGAGTAGGGACTACTGGTTGGAGACTTCAAACTGAGGAGGACTCGGACAACAGGGGCAAAGGAGAGAGAAAAACGTAGAATTCTGCACCGTTCAATATGGAAGCCACTTCCAATAGGTGGCTTTAGACATTGAAGCTAATTAAAATTAAATCTTAATACTTGGCTCATTTAGTTCTTTTGTTGCATTTGTCATGTTACAAATTCTTTTATTTATTTATAATTTTATTATTTTAATGAATTTGTTATGCAGTGTTTAAAGGGTTACTTTCCATTTACAGTTATTACAAAATATTGGCTATATTCCCTGCGCTGTATAATACATCCTTGAGCGCATCTTACACCCAGTAGTTTGCACCTCCCACTCCCCTTTCCCTATCTTGCCCCTCCCTGTCCCCGTCCCCACTGGTAACTGAGAATTTGTTCTCTATATATCTGTGAGTCTGCTTCTTTTTTGTTATATTCACTAGTTTGTTGTATTTTTCAGATTCCACATATAAGTGATATCATACAGTATTTAACTTACTCTGTCTGACTTATTTCACATAGCATAATCCTCTCCAAGCCCACCCATGTTGCTGTAAATGGCATAATTTCATGCTTTTTATGGCTGGGTAGTACTCCACCATGTGTGTGTATATATGTATCACATCTTCTTTATCCATTCATCTGTTGATGGACACTTAGGTTGCCTCCATATCTTGGCAATTGTGAATAATGCTGCTATGAACATTGGGGTTCATGTATCTTTCTGAATTAGTGGTTTTGTTTTTTCAGATATATACCCAGGAGGGGAATTGCTGAGTCATGTAGTAGTTCTACTTTCAGTTTTTTGAGAAATCTCCATAATGTTTTCCATAGTGGGTGCACCAACTTACATTCACACCAACAGTGTACAAGGGTTCTGTCATGTTCCAAATTCTTGTAGCCACTGTGTGGCTAGTGGCTTCCATTGTATGGCTACTGTATTGGACAGTGCAGACATAGAATATTTCCATTGTCATAGAGAGTTCTATTGGACGGTGCCAAAGGTAAAAGTTGGGGAGGGAAGCAGAGGTCTCAGAAAGAAAGAGGTCATAGTTTTTATCACTTCAAGAAAACAACCAAAGAGCAAGGTCTTGCGCAGAAAGCTAGAAAAGCTATCCTGCCCATAAACCCCCGCCTAACAGCCCAGGAGCTCACAACCTCCTTAGACAAGGGCAAAGGAAAAGAACTGCAGTCAAATGCCCCCCCACAGAAGGCCACGTCACTTATAAGAGAAAGAAAATCAAATTGTTATCAGACTTTTCAACAGCAATACTTTGTGCCAAAACATTTTGGAAAAAATAGATCACTATAGTAAAGCTGTTCTAGGCAAGCAAAAGCGAGTGAAGGATATTCTATCCATACAAACTGATGATCGAGTTCAAAGGCTGCCTTCAAACTTTTGAACAGACTGAAAATGAACCAAAACAATCAAAACAACTGGCATGACATTGACTAAAGCTGGAGGTGAATATTGAAAATGTTATTATATTTAATATATAGAAACATGCTTAATGTACAAATATAATTTTATGTTTACATAAATGTATATCAATACAGTCAAATTGTTATAAAAGAGGGAAGAATGTGAAGCGTATTTGAAAATCAAAATAGAACTTCTGATTGTTTTAAAGGTATTCATCAGGCAAAAAAGGCCATTGCAAGGAATGAACAGTGGGTCACTCTGCCCTCCCTAATATGTCACCTTGGCCATGTAACTTCTCTGATGTTCAATTATCCCAGTGGGAAGATGGTGGGAAATAAAAGCTTTATTGCTTAACCTATGGGGTATGAAAAAGTGGTTGGCACTCTATAAATATCAAATTTTATTATCCTAGGACCCGGGAAAAAACACCACATTTTATTTAGAGTGGAAAAGGCTGGAAGTTGTAGCCAAGGTGTATGAGCGAGACAAGACGAGGATGCAGCTCAGCCACTCAAGCCTCTGCTTCTCTCTGGAAGACGTGAGCCCTGGCCGTTCCTCGGGCTGGGCTGGGAAGCAGGGCGTAACCAGTGCACCAGAATTGCCAGAACACGCGTTAGGGAAGTGAGCCCTCCCAAGGATCTTCGAGGGAGCTTGCTGCTCTGGAAGGTCAGGAAATAAGGCAAGCTGGGGGCCAAGGACCAGGGAATAGAGAAAGGCTAAGCAGGAAGGTTAGAGACCCAGCTGGCAGGATTCACACAAGAGGTTGGAAAAGCTTGGCTGGAAGGGGAAAAATCAAATAGCGGGTAGTCATTTGTTGGGGGTCATACATAGGAGTCCCAAGGTCAAATAGCCTCCACAGACACATAGGAGGCAAGTCTAGATTTGCACTGATCTGAAAGACACACTCCTCCTCCTTCCTTAGTAGGTGGGGATGGATGATCCTCTTATGCACCAGCCAAAGCACATCTGCCAAAGGCACAGCCAAGATGTTCAGAGAAATTTGGACTCTGGGTCCCTACCCTCGGGGACCTGGTGATTCTAGGAGCCTCTGGGGCTGGTCTGGTGCCTGACACTTGGTCAAATAAAGTTTGCCCACAGTCCCATCACTGCTGCTGTGTCCCTGACTCCCTCTCCAAGGAACCCTGCTCTCCATTTGTCAATTTTAAGTGATAATTTCTATTCAATCTGATACATATTATAAGAATATAAACAAATGCCTCTCCCCCTATCGGCGCCATAATCACTTTCTTTTATAGCTATCATTTATTACAGGACGACAGATGGCCAGTTCGCAGAATTCCAAAGAGGCTACCCGCCGGCCAGTCACCTGGGAACATGGACACATTAACATTTCTCCAAAACAGATGGGAAAGGGAGGGGGGAAGGAGGCAGATTCCTGTCAAAACTTTGGCGCTTTCCAAAATATGTTTCTTTTGCTTCTCCCTCTTTCCCTCTGCCTTTCTCGCAGAAGGTACATATATCCTCTCGCCCCCTCCAAACCTCCTCACACCCTCCCCTTCATCCATGTCCCATCAGCGGCAATGAAACACCAATATGGCGGCCTTGATGGGTGGAGACTGGGTGGCTTCTTGGCAGAGCACCTTCTGGGGACTTCCAGGGCCTACAGTTTAGTATTCCAGCATTCCCTCCTGGCATGTTATTTGGGATTGGGGCTGAGGTAAGAGACCAGAGGAGGGTGAGAAGTGGGTCTGCTTCACAGGGGATAGATGCTGGAATCTGCCTTCTTCACAAACTACAGAGCAGCGGTTCTCAGCCCTGACAGCATCTGAAAAGCTTTTTAAAAACATTAATGCCAGGGCCCCACCCAGAACGATTAAATCAGAAAGCCTGGGGTAGGGGCTTGGCAAGACGTGTGAATATAGTTGAGAACTCAGTGCTACAGAGGCCAAGGCAAAAAAGGCTGTAAGAAGGCAAGAAATGAAGAAGCCCTAGAGAAGAGAAACGACTATGTGCCAGGCATTGCAAGAGCTGCAAAATTGGAACTCAGTGATAGAAGTTCCCTGCTCCTGGCCCAGTGGGGTGAATGCAAATAAACTGATCACTGCAACAGGGGCGTTTACCATGAGATGGGAGAGAACCAACCAGTAGGAACTTCGGGACATCTTCCTACAAGACAAAAATAGAGGAAATAAGAGAATATCTATCTGTATGCCCCCAAAGTAAAGAAGGATTTTTTTTAAGACCCAAGGAGTAAAAATCATAAAGGAAATGGTTGCTACATTTGCTTACATTAAAATCCAGATCTTTCGTCCACCAAAAGATACCATAATGAGAATGAAAAGACAAGTCACCAACTAGAAGATATTTGTGACACAGGTAACTAATGGAGGATTATCTAGAACACATAGAGAAGGCATAGGAATCAATAGGAAACAACAACCCAAGGAACAATTAGGCAAAGGATATGAAAGGAAACACACACCAGAGAAAAGAAGAAATGGTCATAAGTATAAGAGAAAAAAAATCATTCATAACCAGCAAGATGCAAATTACAACCATAACAAGATATCATTTTACACCCACTAAACTGGCCAAAACTTAAGTCTCATAATAAGTGTTATGAGGATGTTGACGGTACAGGGTGTGTAAATTGGTACCATCACTTTGGAAAAGCCATTCAGTGACATCTACTAAGGCTGAACTCTACCATCCAGCATCCTACTCTCAGTACACATAGTAAAGAAACCTGCGCACATGCCCCAGAGATGTACATAATAAGAACCTTCACAGCAACATTGATTATAACAGCAAAAATTGGAAACAATCCAAATGTCCATTGACATTAACATGGATAAATAAATGTTGGTATCATCATAAAATGGAAAACACACAATTGTGAAACCAAATGATAGCCACACATCAATGCTGGAGACGGTGTGGAGAAGAAGGAACCCTCCTACACTGTTGGTGGGAATGTAAACTGGTGCCGCCATTATGGAATGTAAATTGATGCAGGACAGTATGGATATTCCTCAAAAAACTAAAAATAGATTTACCATATGATCCAGCAATCCCACTCCTGGGCATATACCTGGAGGAAAATATAATTTGAAAAGATACATGCACCCCAATGTTCACAGCAGCACTATTTACTATAGCCAAGACATGGAAACAACCCCATTGACAGATGACTGGTTAAAGAAGATGTGGTATATACATATACAATGGAATACTACTCAGCCATAAAAAAGAATAAGATAAGGCCATCTGCAGCAACGTGGATGGACCTGGAGATTGTCATTCTAAATGAAGTCAGCCAGAAAGAGAAAGAAAAATGTCATATGATCTCCCTTATATGTGGAATCTAAAAAAAGGACACAGATTAACTTATCTACAAAACAGAAACAGACTCACAGACATAAAGAACAAACTTATGGTTACCAGGGGGTATAGCGGGTGGGAAAGGATAAACTGGGAATTCAAAATTTGTCCCTCTTGGGGAGTGATGGAAATGTTAGCTATCTTGATTGTGGTGGTGGTTTCACTGGTGTATATATCTATTAAAATTCATCAAATTGTACATCTGAAACATATGTAGTTTACTGTACAGCAATCATACGACAATAAAGGTGTTAAAATTTTTTTAATTAAAAAGTTTTAAAAAAATGTAGCCACACCAACATGAATGAAACTCAAAAGCATAATGTTGACTGAAAACTGCAAACTGCAGAATACCTTGAATATAGTTCTATTTATCTAAAGTTCAAAAACATAATATATTTTGCAGGGATCCCTACATACAATATGTAGTAAAATTGCAAACAAAGGCAAGGAATGATTAAGACAAACTTCCACATGGTGGGTGCTATGGACTGAATGTTGGTGTCCCCCCAAAATTCGTATGTTGAAACCCTAACCCCAAAAGTGACGGGTTTTTGGAGGTGGGGCTTTCGGAAGATGATTAGGTCATGAGGGCAGAGTCCTTGTGAGTAGGATCAGTGTCCCTACGAAACAGACCCCAGAGAAATCCTTCGCTCCTTCCACCATGTGAGGACACAGTGAGAAGACGGCCACCTACAAACCAGGGAACAGGTCCTCACCAGACAATGACCCTGCCAGCATCTTGATCTTGGACTTCTCAGTCTCCAGAACTGTGAGAAGTAAATGCCTGTTATTTATGTCACCCAGTGTATGGTATTTTGTTACAGCAGCCGGAATGGACTAAGAGCGTGGGAGTTCTCAGATGGCCCTGGGAATTTCATACACACATGAAGGTTTCAAAGATAGCAGTGACTCTATTTCTGAGGGTGGGTACATGGGTGTTCATTTTATCATTATTCTGTTATACGTACAATATATTTCATTTTTTGAATTTGTGATGAAAATAAAAGGAAAATCGCGCGTAAAACCTCCTATTAGAGTTGTCCCTCGGCATCCACAGGGGATTGGTTCCAGGATCCCCTGTGGATACCAGACCTTAGAAAGCTCAAGTCCTTAATATAAAATGGCAAAGAACTGGTGGCTCTCCACATCTGCAGGACCCCACGTCCTCAAAGGCATAAATGTTATTCATTATCCCACAGTTTATCTAAAAAAGTGGACCAGTTTGACCATTTTTCTTCCATAGGAAACATCTATCCTTCCTTAGCTTATTGAAATAGCTTAATGGACCTATATCGAACACTGAGTGAACACTGTGGCCAATTTCCAGCTGATAGACAGAGCTCTCAGGTTTGAAAATGGCCCATGATCTGCAGGCCTCTCTAGACCATCTCTGCATCAGTCAGATGGTCAATAGGCACCTACCTCTGAAAACCCCTGGACCACCTTGTGCTTGGGGAGAGTTGGTGGCCAACCCTCACCCCAAGGCATATTATCATCTAATGATAAGACAGGACAAGTGACCAGTCGAAGTAGCCATTAAAGTAAACACCAAGGAATGACAAACATGGTGCCACAAACAAGGTATGTGGGAGTGGGGTGGGTGGGGAGTGGAGGTGTGTACCTGTGCTGATGGACTGGAAGTTGGAAAAAGTACTGGAATGATGACTACCGGCACCAAGGACAATATTCTTATTTATTTCTCTGGGCCTCAGTTTCTTCATTTGTCAAGTGAACAGCATGGACGAGGGCTACCGCTAATGTCCTTTCCAACTCTAGATGTTTTGATCCTATGTATATTTGGGGCTAAATACTCCAAATACATGTTTAGCAAATTATTTGTTTACCTTTAGGCTAAAAGTTTGATTCTCAACCTAACTGCATGCTTATTGGCATGACTTTGAGTGCACAGAAATGTAAGGAGAGAGTCAACCTGCCCCACCTGTTCTCATCTGAGGTGGATATTGACCAAGACTTGAGCTCTGGCCTTGACACCAGCGTCTGGGCCAAGAAGACGGTGGCAGTGTTTGAGGGGATGTGGAAGGATGAAGTTCTCAAGAAAGGTCTGTGAAGCAAAGCACCACAGATGCAGGACATCTGGAGGAAAAGTGGGATGTGGGTCTCCTTACTGCCATCAGGGTATGAAGTCAGTTTGCCAAGGTGAGGATGGTGCAGTGTTTAGTAAACAAGAACCTCCCTGACTGGGGGCCTCTCACATTCCTGAGCAGACCTTTGATTCCAGGGGTGTTGACCCACTAGTCACCAAAGGAGTATTTTGAGAGAGGGGCTGGATCTTGGGAAGATGATTCCTGCTGTCCTGTATAGGAAAGAGCTGAATAGGGAAGGACGGCAGCTCGGAAGCTCTGACAGGGGCCGGCATGGGCAGCTGGCGTGGCAGGGATGGGGAGAAGAAGGCTGATTTGAGAGTCACACAGAGAGGACCCTCCAGGAGAGAACTTGTGTATGTTCATCACCACACCCAGGGCCTGAAACCTGGCAGGTGGTCTGTGCTCAGGGAATTGTTACTGAAGGAATGAAGTCATGCTGACAGCTGACATTCCCTGGGAGTTTACTCTGACACTGGGCGGAGCCCTTTGCACACGTCACCCTGGCAACGGCCTGAGTATTCAGTATTGTTCTTATAACCACTTCACAGAGATCACTGAAGCACACGGGTGGTTGGAGGTGAAGCTGGCTGTGACCTTTCGGTCTGATTCCACCCTTTTCTGATCTCGTTGGAATCTCCTGAGAACATATTTGAATTACCATCTGAGGGATGAAAAGGCTGAGGCACAAGCTGAGCGACTGGCTGTGGCCACCCAGATACTTAGTGACAGAGGGAAGGACATCCACACGATTTTCGACTCCTCTTTCCCTGTTCCACTGGATTGCTGGGTGCGGGTACACAGAGTGCACTCAGGCATCTGGTCTGCAAGTCTGGGGATATCTCCTACCAGGTGGTTCCCCTGACGGCATCTGTAGCGAGGGAGGGAAGAGCGTGGACCCAGCCCCGCAGCTCCTGCTCTGTGCTCTGCAGTGGGTTAGGCCCTGGACCTCTCACTGAAAACTTCACTAGCTCCAGAATTATGTGTTCTCATGTCCGTTTACAAAGGGAAAACCCAAAGCAGGGAGAGGCTTGCGTCTGACTGAGGCCCTGGCAACTCTGCCTGACTTCAGAGCCCACGTCCTCCATGGTCTGGGACTCTTTTGGCAGATTCAGACTCAGCGTGGGAGGCAGGGCTGGGGTAGTGGAAGCCTGCGGACCTCTTCTGTAGACCTGCAACATCAGTTTGTTCTTCCTGTTTCACATGGCACATTTAATTTTAGACAAGAGGAGAGGTTTGCAGGAGAAAGGCAGAAGCTCTGGGTACAAGCATCCGCGACCAGAGTGTAGACTTGAGATAAACCTGGCACTCTACCCTCTAAGAACCCGGCCCTGCAGACCAGGTGAGACCCTAGAGGGTGAAGGAAGTGACGAAAATTGCTCTGGGTGGCACCTGACTCAGGAAGCAGAAGCTAGGGAGTAGCACTGCTCTGGGAAACACTGACTTCTCTGAATATTTTCCTCCAATTTTTCTAAGTCTGTTTCCTATCTCTGGCTCCATCTCTCATCCCTTCCTGCCAACCTCGGGTTAGTCCTCCTCTAGCCATGTCAGCCTTACTAGGACATGATGACTGTTAACCTCCACATTAATAAACTGAGGGGCTCTGCTCTGCCTGGCTCTGACAGGCTCTGTCCCAGCCCAGGAACTGTGAGCAGGAGACAGAGGCCTGGATGCAATGCCCACTTTGGCCCTGACTGGTCGTGTGGCCTCAGGATGAGTTACTCACACCCCCAAACTCCAGCCTGCATGCTGTAAGATGCAGATACAGGCACTCCTGAGATACTGCAGATTCAGTTCCTGACCACCGCAAAAAAGCAAATATTGCAATAAAGTGAGTCACATGAATTTTTTGATCTCCTTATGCACATATATAAAAGTTATGTTTACATTGTACTGTAGTCTATTAAGTGTGCAATAGCATTATGTCTAAAAAACAATTTACATACCTTAATTTAAAAATACTTTATTGAGGGGGAGGGTGTAGTTCAGTGGTAGAGTATGTGCTTAGCATGCGTGAGGTCCTGGGTTCAATCCCCAGTACCTCTGTTAAAATAAACAAATAAATTAATTAAATAAACCTAATTCCTCCCCCCCCCAAAAAAAAACAAAAACAAAAACAAAAAGAATTTTTCATGTTTTAAAAAAATACCATATTGTTAAAAAATGCGAACCATCATCTAAGCCTTCAGGGGATTATGGGAGTAGCATCAGAGATCACTGATCCCAGATCACCGTAACAAATACAATAATAATGAAACAGTTTGAAATATTGGGAGAATCACCAAAATGTGACAGATCCAGGAAGTAAGCAAATGCTACTGGAAAAATAGTGCCAATAGACTTGCTTGACGCAGGGTTGCCACAAACCTTCAGTCTGTTAAAAAAAAAAAAAACAAAAACAAAAACACTGTGTCTGTGACGAGCAATAAAAAGAGGTTTCCGCCTGCAATAGTAACACTTTCCTCTGTGAATGAGTGTGAGGGTGAATGACAGAGAATATCACCAGCTTGCCCAGGGCTGGCAGAGCCTAAGTGTTCTCTAAATGCTGGATAGTGCTGGTAAGAGCTCTGGAACCAAGGGGCAAAACCTAAGGAGTGACTTCTTCCAGACGGAAGACTGAATCTCTAGCTGCAGAATTTCAGGCACCAGTAAGCAAGTAAGAGGCAAGAAGAGCTTTTTGGTGATGCTCAAGTCGCACTACTTGGCAGCCCTGCCCAGGAGACTGGTGACTAAGTATAGTAACAATGGTTCGCACCTAGAAGCACTTCCCGTTGGCCTGTACTGTTCAAAGTCAAGGCTCAGCAAACTTTAGTTCCTGGGCAAATGGGGCCCACCACCTGTTTTTGAAACTCGAGCTTTACCGGAACACAGCCACACTTGTTTGTTTCCATATCGTCTACAGCTGCTGTCCCATTCCACTGGCAGAACTGAGGAGCTGCACTAGAGATTATCCGGGCTGCAAAGCCTAAAATATTTACTATCTGGCCCTTCCCAGAAAAAATTTGCTCACCACTGTTCTAAGGACTTGGCACACTTAATTTTATTTAATCCTTATCATATGTCTAGAAATAGGTGATTGCTGTCCCCATTTAATAGATGGAAAACTTGAGGTCAGAGAGGCAAAATAACTAACTAGCAGTTCAATTCTGAATGCAGGCAATGCAGTGCCAGAATCTGGGATCATAACAACTACATGAGGAGGGACTTCTCTCCAGGACTGAGTTGTCAATCTTAACAAATAAAAATGCAGGACACCAGTTAAATTTGAATTTCAGATAAACAACAAATAATTCTCTTTAGTGTAAGTATGGCCCACGAGATACTTGGGATATATTCATACTAAAAAAAGAAAAAGTTTTTTACCTGAAATTCACATTTTACTGGATGTTGTATATTTCAACTGGCGATCCCACTAAGGACCCTGGGAGGAAGGAGAGCTCAGCCACGCAAGCAGTCACAGCAGGCCTGGGAAGAAGCCAATGTTCCTGGGGCCTATTCCTGGGAAGGTCTCTTCCCACAGCCATATTTCCTCCATGGGGCCCCCTATGCATCTTAGTCCCTTTGTCCCACAAAGGTGACTTTCACAAGGTTCTTGGGGATCTCTTGGGATCCATGGCCACACTGCTTCGACCCAAGCAGCCAGCAGCAGAGAGACAAACTTGGGGGACCCTTCTCTCTAGTCCAAGGCCAAGCATCACTCCCTTCCCTCGAAATCCCTTGCATCCTCCTCTCCTCCTTTCCTCCTGTTCTTCTGGCCAAAGGCCACGCCAGGCCCTCTCTCCCTTTGAGATTGCATAGGAGTTTTAAAAAGAGGGAAAAAATATGGCAAGCCACAGTGACAGCAATCCAAGGCCAGAGTGGGTAAGGGGGGTGTGGGCAGAAAGAGAAAGAGAGATGAGAGGTGGGGGATGGGAGAGGGCCGTCTAATTTTTAATAGACTGAGACATAAATGCAACATGATTCACTTTGAGCAGGCCACCTGGATTAGATGGAAGTTAATTAAAACAATCCCTCATTTCTCAGCGCTTAAAACTTCTTAAGTCTCACTTGGGGAAGGGTGCGGCAGGACTTTTTTATTACTCTTAGATGGTGTTCAGAAGGCCCATAAATACATCTCCTCTTCCTGTGATCCCATTAATCTTGCCGCTGCTCCTGCTCCTCTCTGCCAACAATCAGATCCCAGTAAACAACCTCAAGTGAAATTTGCAACTGTCAGATAAACATTAAAAATGCTTCTCTTGTCCTTTCCCATTGATAGTCCCATTAATATTGTAATGGAACAAAAAGTTATGAAAATGAATGCATGCTGGTTTTGGAAATGAATGATGCCGACCGCTGCTGGGATATAGACACACATGCATATGGATGGGCTTGGAAGATAGCGGATGCTGCCCACATCCTCAGTGGGGCTGCGTTCTGATAGGCCTGGCAACGAGCGCGCCAGGGACCAAGGACAGCCGTGCACACTGCTGGGTACACACATGTCCATACGTGTCAGGGCGGGGAGGTCTCCTAAATGGAATAGAGGAATTCCACCCCAGAAACTACTGTAAACACACACTCACCACTCGGCCTTATACAGAGGAAAATATTACGATTTCTCTTTTATCATTGCTTCTCTCCTCCCTTATCTGTGTGCCGTCAGGGGTTGGGATTCTCTCTAAAGATACTAAGATATCCCAATTGATAAGGCTCTCTTGACATTTCTTCCTCATTTATTTTCCATGCAGTGGCCTGTTTAATACACATGCATGTTCCTGCATGTGTGTTTATCTTTCTGACGAATGAGGCCTTAAAATCTGAAGGTATAATACATGGAAACTTTGTAAGAAGTAACTTCCTACGGAGTACTTTAGGTCAAAGAATCACATCTGATGTGGGAGATGAGTTCAAGTTTTATGTAAATTTAAGTTCACTAGGAGAGAACAATAAAACAACAACAGAAACAAAAAATCCTTGCACCAAAATCTTTTGTAGAGGGATGTGAATAACCATCTCATTGAGGCCTGGCCATTGGCTCTTGGTGGATAAGGACGACTTGTGTTTTTACTCATCGTTGTAACCCAGCCCCTAGCATAGTGCCCTGGCACTTAGTAGAAAGGAGCTCAAGACAGGTGATGCGGTAGAGAGGGGGAGGAGAAAGGAAGGGAGGGAGAGATGTCCGCTTTGCTCTTCCTCTGTAGGGAAGTCTCTCTCTACCTGCCAACAAGGCAGGAGACGGTGCTTAGCATTTTAACATCCAGGAAGGTCGACCTGAAGGTGGAGCAGACGGGAAGCAGGACCTGGCCCGTCTTGGCATGGAAATGAGCACATTAGAAAGGATTCACCATTTGACTAGCTTCTCTCTGTGTCTTACATTTTCACATGCTTTCTTCTAACCTTTCTTTTTCATGATCTTAACTATTATATCAATATATTTCCCCAAAACTTGAAAGGTGTCATTGAGAACAAAGCTTCCATAGACCTCTTCCTCATCCCCATTCCAGCCACGCTTTTGACCACACATCTCAGCCTAGTGAATTTTTATCCTCCTTCAGGTCCACTCCAGGAAGCCCTCTCAGCTCCCTTGAGTGGGTTAAGTCTCTTTGCTATGACTTCCCAGAGTTCCTTTCCCTACTCTTTGCCAACAGCCAATGTGGGATTCCTCATGGCAGGAGCCTGACTCGTAGCACAAGCTCAATAAATATTTGCTGATTGATAGAGTAGTTATTTTTAAAGGAATTATATAAACTCTCTACCCTGATCTGTAAATGCCTGACGTCATTTGCAAGGCAGCAGTAGAGAGACCACTGGCATCTTAGTCCAGAGACCCAATCCTGGCCATGTCCCTGATTCATAGTGAGACGTGGAGAGGGGACATTTAAGCTTTCTGTGTCTCAGTTTCCTTACCTGTGAGAGTAGAACAACAGCACAGAGCATAGCTGCTTAGCAGACAAAACCAAATGAGATATCCAAAATACCCAACATTCAATAGGATATTACATGAATACGCGTGAGTTGTATATATATGAAAGAGACAGGAAGGCTATAAAAAGAATGCAGAATTTCATTCAGGTCTTACCTAGATAAGAAGACATATAAAAATTGAGAGACAAAATGGGAAAAAAAATGCATTTCTCTAACACCTAATTGGGAGTCGTTGGCTTTCTGGAATGCATGTAATGTGGCTATGTGGGTAGCGCACTTCACTCTTACCCACTTTGAGTGGCAGAGGCACTGCCATGATAGCAACCATGAATAAGATTTAGTGCATTCCAAAGGGGGCATGGATCAGAATCCAGTGTGAATCCTGGAGAAATCTCAATCATCAGTAACCTCAGCTAACGAGATGTCATTGCTTTCCAAGGGACACACCTCATTCAACTCTAGGAAAATTTATACTTAAGTAGAGAAACGTTTAAGGAAATCAAAATTATATTTTAATATTTTTGCATTAGGGAATCTTTAAAAATTGGATATCTTATTTTTGCAAAGTTTAAGGGATTTTTGCCTTTGGCGTAACAACATTCTACTACAATTTAAAATGTATAATTACATAATTAATTTAAGACTTGGGATTTTACATCGTGAAAAATGTAACTTTTTTCGTTGTTAAGTGTTGGAACATTTACAGGGAACTATACTCATTTTATTAGTTTAATTTCATAGGTTTTTTGAAAATTACTTGAGTATTTGGGAAGGTTTTGTTTGTTAAGTGAGGAAATGGAAGTGCTTAAGAAGGAAATTAAATCTATTACATTTACAAATGCAGTTTTAAATACTCGAAAGTACTTAACAAACTAGGCTTTACAATGAGGTGAAACAGAATTCAAGGGCCCCTTAAAATGATGGCTAAAATAAGAATAACAAGATTTGTAAACTGACTTATATATAATAAATGTGACTTATATATAATAAGTATTATATAAACAATAAAATGTGTAAGCGGATCCTAAAAGTCTACAGAAAAAATCCTGTCACATGTTACAACATGGGTGAACCTTGAGGACAGTATGGTAACTGAAATAAGTCAGTCATTAAAAGACAAAAATTGTGTGATTCCTCTTATATGAGGTACCTATGTAGTCAAATTTATAGAAGCAGAAAATAGATGGGTGGGTACCAGGGGCTGGGAGGAGGTGGGAAAGGGGAGTTGTTTAATAGGTACAGAGTTTCAGATTTGCAAGATGAAAAAAGTCTGGAGGTCTGTTTTACATCAATGTGAATAGACTTAATACTAATAAATTGTACATTTTAAATGGTTATGAGGGTAAATTTTATGTTGTGTGTATGTATGTTTAATCACAATAAAAACAACGGGAAAAAACTTTTGGAAGAATTGGGGCTTTTAAAGTACAATTTTAGTTTATTGCACATTAACATTTGAAACCCTAAATAATTATTTCCTTCATACAAAAGCCACCCTCAAAGGCATAAAAACCTCACACTAATAATCTACATAATGGGGATGATCATGCATGACAAAATTGCTGTGAGGATTAGTGGAGATAACATTCAGAACACAAGACAAAACAGGTTCTGTTTTTAGGGGTTGCTACAAACCAAATCAAACAGACAAAAATGAGTCTCTTGCACGAATTTGAGTCACGTGACCATCCCCGAGCCAGTTACTTTGGTCGGCAGGTCAGCTGGTTACCAATAGTGATTCATTCACATCTCCTTCCATTGTAGCTGGGGTTGGGGGTGCAGTTTCCTGGAGGACAGTGAGGGGGCTGTTACAGAAGAATGGAGGAAGTGTCCAGGGAAGGCAAACGTAACTGATCCTATGACGATGCGCTTCTCCACCCCTCTCCTCCTTTATACTGCAGGGTTCATCAGAGCTCCCAGAGCACCTCCTGCGTATCTTTCAGGTAATTCCTGCTTTTCTTCCCCACTGGAACCCTCTCCAACTTCACATACATGAAAGAGGAAATAAAAAGGTACATTTGTCAGGGAGTGAACACCTACAAAACACCTCCAAGATTGGCGTCGCCGTGCCTCACCTTTAGGCTGTTAACGTAACACTTTTACTATTGAGGCAAAAAGACCAACATCCTGAGCATATGTGACCTTCCAAGGCCAAATGAGCAAATATTTCCATATCCATAAATTTTTGTTTATAAATATATATTTATTGCCTATTTGAACACTTGGGCAAATAAAAGATTATAGCTCAGAGAAAAGAAATGCTGTTTATTGAAGCACATTGGAACATGGACAAAGATGTACTCAGGCAATTCTAGCAGGAATCAGGGGAATTAGGGCTGACTGGCTAACACTTGAAATGTGCCAGTTATTATTCTAAGTGCTTTACATGTAGGAATTTACTTCATCCTCATGACTACCCTTTGAGTTTTATTACCCCCATTTTACAGATGAGAAGACCCAGTCTCAGAGTGGTTAAGGGATGTGATCAGTTACGTGGCTTGTAGGTAGTAAAACAACCTGACTCCAGGATCCACACATACTCTCACTTACTGGGCTAGACAACTGCAGCGATCCTCTGTTTGATGCTGAAAGTACAGCTCAGAGAGATTAAGTGACTTGACCAGGCTACACAGCTGACAAATGAAAGAGCTGTGACTTCAACCCTGGATCCCTCACGCTAAGCTCTTGGCAGGAATGCAAACGCAAGAGTACTGGGTTCTTCAGGTAGAACCAGCCACAAAGATGACTTCTTTTTGTTCATTCCTGATTTACAAGTCACTCTGCTCCACTCACAAACTTTCATTTTGTCACCAGGGTTCAGTTGTGGCTGATTTTCAGAACCCACAGGGACGAAAAGAAAGCCTTACTACTATTTAGTGCAGTGGTTCTTAGCAATGGCTACATGTAGAATCACCTGGGATCACATATCAGGTGAAAACTCAGAACTACATAGAAAAAAGAAGATTGCTGGAGATGGTAAATATTTAGGTAAATAAAGAACCTCCTTTTATCTAGTTTTATTTATTAAAAAAATAATTGATTGTTTATAGAAAGAATAATTCCTTCTTGGGAAGTAAAGAAAATAGGAAAGATTGCAAATACAAAAAATTTAATTATCTCTTTTATTCTTGTCACATTACTTTCTGCTCACCATAGTCTCTCCAGCATGGCTGTGGACTACAGATTATCTTCCTGAAGCCCAGACCTTAGCATGACACTCCAACCCTGGGCAGTATTCAATTTTTACTACCTCCTTGTTAAAAATGCGACAAAGGCTATAGTACTTAATCAAGCAGTCAAAGCCTTCAGTGTTCTGGACTAACTCTGCCCACTCTTGTGTGCTGCCTCTGCCACACATAATGTGAGTCTTCCCCCCACCCACTCACCAGATACACCTTCCAGATTCTTATCTTTAAGCCTCCCCTCATTTTGTCCCTGGCATGTTTCCTGCATGACCCTCCCACACACAGGTTTTTTCAAACCTATCCCTCCTTCAAGACCAAGCTGAAGTCTGGCCTCCCTTCCCACCTTGCCTCACCCCTAGAGTAACCCCTGGAAGTGATCTTTCTCTTCCCAGGGGTCATTAATGTCTACAGAAAGACCCTGGGATCTGGAGTCAGATGAACCTGAGTTCCAGTCCCGTCTCCACCCCTAAATGGGTGAGAGACCTTGAGAACTGGCTTAACTTCAATTTCCCCATCTGCAAAACAAGGGGCAATTGTCTTAGATCACTGAGTTGCTGTCAGGATTAAAATGAAATAATGGATGTGAAATGCCAAACACTTACAGTCAATACCTAATTGTTAGTTCATACAGCTCCTTCTGTTTTAAAATGTGAGATTCAGAAGTGGACACGGTGTTCTAGGAACAATCAGAATGGCACAGTTTCCTTTATCCTGGATGCAATTTCTGTTAAGTGCAGGATAAGATCCCAATGACTTCATACTGAGCTGACAACTGTCTGAATCTTTTTTTCACATATGCTGCTGCTAAATCGCAGTTTTCCCTGTTCTCCTTGCTCTGTTGATTTTGTGGAAGCCAAGAACAAATTTTTGTCCAAGTTCACATCATACATGGAGTTCCCTCATGTGCCTATCTCTTGTCTCTGAGCACAGACAAGGAAGGGTAGGGTACCTGCTGACTTGGGGAGTTCATCCCCACATGGTGAAGGCACTGTGTTATCTGGGTGTGATTGGAGGTCTTTGCCAAAGGTCTCTGCTATTCTCAGATGACTCCCCTGCTCAAACGACTGCTACCTGCTTTGAGTTCTAACCAGTGGAGATCTGGGTGTTAGTTGGGATAGTAGGTCTTCCATCTGCTTTTCAGATGCAGAGTTTCAAATTTAGAAATGGAATGAATCACAGAAGTAATCTAGCTCAACCTTCTCATTGTACACATAAGGAAACTGATACCAGTCAAGAGCATGTTCCAAGCAGTAGGATTTCTAATTCCAAGTGAATGGTCTTCTCACTCAGTAAGGGATGACACAAAAGTTTATTCCGGGCTGTAGGACTGTCTGATTGTTTACCAAAGCATACCCAATGCCTGGCACCAAGTTTGGCCCTAATAGGCACTCTGTAAACATTTACTGAATTAATAAATGAATGTTGCCAACTCTGATCAACTGGACTGCTGGACTCTGAGGCTACTCACAGGCTTGGCAGAAAAGTGTGCTATGACCTCTTAGTGATGTCTGTCATCGTGCAGCAGGGGCAAGGTGTGAAATCCCTACACCAGACTCTGCAGCTCCTCATATACAATGGGAGACTTAGGAAGCCACTGACACCCTGGTAAGAATTAGTTTGCAAGCCACGAAGAGGTCACTTCCATCCCAAGGATCTGAGAAAAAAGCAAACAAGCTAGATACCCTAAAATTGGGGGCCCAGGGAGACTCAGGTTTGGGAATCAGGTGTTCCAACAGTCATGGTGAGGGCTGCTCCAGGTAAGCTTGGATCAAGGTTACACTCAGCATCAGTTGCATTTGCCCTGTGTGACCCCAAGAAGTGCCATACATCACCACTCCTTGTGATTATCCACAAAAGACAGATGGTGGCCTAAAGAACATTTTCTTCATTTTAACAAGGATCAAAACCGTAAACTGAAGAAGCCCCAGCCAGCAAGTAAACGAGGTTCAAAGTCAAGCTTTGGCAGGTATAGACTAGTTTCCTAGAGCTGCCATAACAAATGACCACAAACCAAGTGGCTCAAAACATCACAAATTTATTCTGGAGTCTAGAAGTCCAAAATCAAGTTGTCAGCAGGACCATGCTCCCTCTGAAACCTCAGGAGAAGATCCATCCTGGTCCCCTCCAGCTTCTGGTAGCCCCAGACACTCCTTGGCCTGTCGCAGCATCACTGCAGTTTCCGCCTGCCCTTCACATAGCCTTCCTCCCTGTGTGTCTGTGTCTGTGTTCCTCCTTCTCTTTTTATAAGGACACCAGTCACACTGGATTAGGGTTCATGCTAATTCAGTATGACCTCAACTTGATAACATCTGGAAGGAGCCCCATTTGCAAGTGAAGTCACATTTACAGGTTCTGGGGGTTGGGACTTCAACACATATTTCCGGGGGACACAGATCCCCCAGCAGCCGTAACAGCAGCCTGTCTTGGCCCCAGGACCACTTGGAAGGTAGGGAGAGAAGTACTGGTCAGCTAAAGTGAAGCCCTGCACCTGCCTCGACCACCTCCCATATCCTTCAGGTGAAGGTTCTTTCTGACACGGCCTGTGCCCGGATGTCACAGCTGCTCCCTAGAACTGAGGTCATCGTGATCAGACAGAGGCAGCGCCTGACCCCAAAGCTTTCTCCCTGTAGCTGTGGAATTAAACTGTGAGAAAAACAGCTTGTGCACCTTATGAACCTCGCCGACGCAGGAGTCAGGCGCCCGGCGGATCCCGGATCCACGGCTCTGAAGCTGTGAAACGTTGGATGAGGGATCCAGCGCCTCTGCTCCTCAGCTTCCTCCTCTGTGAAAGAGGACCTCTGAGCATTGTTACAGGTGTCAACGGACTAGAAATTTCAGCTGCTCAGCACAGAGTCTGGAACAGAGTTGGTGTGTTTATTGTTCCTAATAGAGTCAGCTCGAGTCCCTGGGCCCAGCTGGCTGCGTCTTCAGCACCGAGTTAAGAGCCCAGAGGCAGAAAAGACCTCTGAGGTGATGTGCCCAATTTCATTCCCACCACCAGGAGAAAAAAGGAAGACAAATAAAATGGCCATTTTAACTTATATCCTCTGCATTAATTTTTCACAGTTAACTGCTGAACTGACTAAATTCTTTTCTTTTCTTAAGGACCTTTATAAATTCCATCATTAATAAAATCAGACATTCAATTAACAGGGAACTCCGATTGGTAACTGATCGTCTCCTCGATACCGTTCTCTCCCCTCTCGCGGTGCAGACTCCCGGCTTGTCCCAGGCTTGGTCCTGCTGATGTGCCTTTTCCCATTTTCCCCTCTTCTTCCCCCTACGCCTTCCAGTGCCCCCAACAAAAGCCGGAGAAGAACACGGGCTGATTCCATTAACCTCTGTCGTTGCTTAAATCTCTCTCTTAATTAACATGAGTTAATATGATTAATCAAAATAATGAGACAAACCTATTAAATTAGGGGGGTTTAAATGACAGAACTTGGCAGGACGAGGAGAAGCAAGAGGAGACATCAGAAGGGCCAGGTGGGGGTGGGAAGGCCAGAGGTGAGGCGGGCAGGGAGCTGGTGGTGAGCCCAGTCTAGCCCAGTCCAGCCCAGTCCAGCCCAGTCCTGCCCAGTCCTGCCCAGGCTTGGGGGAGGGGAAGGCAGAAGACACAGTGGAGGCTTGGAGAACTTGCTCTGGGGGACATATTCAGTGTTTGCGCCCATCTCCTTTAATCATAACTTTTCTGGGGCCTATCCAGCTTCTTCTTAGTCTCCTCCAGCTTCCGAATTCTTGGTCTCTACTCAGTGTTAGCTCTCCCTGACAGCTTTATCCTCTTCCTCCCGAGGCCAGGCTCTCAGGCAGAATGTCCAACACTCCAGCTCTGCCCTTGACAGGCTGTGAGACTTGGGGGCTGCTATTTTACCTCTCTGAGACCCAGCGAACCCATCTACGAGGATAAGAATGATCTTCCTGAGCCAGGATAACCGCTGTAAGAAGTCAGAGAGAGGCTGCGGTGACGGGCCCACAGCAGACCTCCCCTCGAGGAGAAGTTCTTTCCTTCCTTCTTCCCCTAGCATGACGATGAAAATACATTGAGATTCCACAGCGCTTTTTAATTTCAAATATATTTCCACATGTAGTGTTCTACCAAAATTCCGGGTGGTAGGCGGGACAGCTAGGAGGCTGCAGACCAGTGAGGGTGGACCAGCATTACTGAGCACTGAATGGGCGTCAGCCCCTGTGCAAGGTCACTCAGGTCCAACAAGGTGAAGTGACTCATCTGAGACTTCTGGAACCAGCGTCTCGTAACTCCCAGGCAATGGGATTTCCATCACCTCTAAGTGCAAGTAACCAGGGTACCCACAGTGCCCCCAGGAGCCCTTTCTCTCCTGGCCATCCCTGTGCTGCGGCGGAGTCTGCCTGCAGCCCCTGCTGACTCTCCGACGCAGGATATCTGACGTCTGACAGGTGACTTGGGCTCATCATTGAATTTCTTATTCCATTGAAACTGGCCCCTCCTTGAGCCTCTTCTGTGCTACCTTCAGTGGCCACCCAGGCAGCAGAGGTGGCCACAGCCATAGCCTTCTACAGACACATCATTCAGAGAGCAAAGCCGTTAGGAAAAGCCCTGAGAAAATTATTTTAGGCCTGAGACCCTCTGACAGTCCCATGGAATTATTTTTCCTTTTCACTGGGAACAAACTTTATGGGTCTCCCTAGGATCTATAGGTACCTTCCCAGAGACAGACTGAATATCTGCAACAAAGGAGAAAACAGTGTCTGAAAATCCCCTGCTAAAAGTCCTGCTTTTTACAGAATTCATATTTACTTCTTTTTATGTTTCTACAGAAGGACAGACAGAAACCTGCCCCTCTACATACCAAACAAGGTAAGAGCCATGACAGATGTCCCTGCAAACTCCCAGCTCTGCCCTGAAAAACACACACACACACACACACACACACACACACACACAAAGGGTCAGAACAGCCACGACTCCCTGACTCCCAGCCCCGACACTGACACTGAGCAGCCTCCATTGTTCTTGAGTGGTGTGGCTGGGTTTCACTGACCCCATCACTGAATGAGCCAGCCTGGCTCTGGGACAGGATCCTGCAGACAACTGAATGACCCCGCCTTCAGACTCAGAGCTACAAACAACACTAGTAATACCTGAGCAGCAGCAGTTGGCATTACACTTCATAGGGTGTCCTACTCACCCACCATCTATCAAGTGTCCCCCCAAAATGCAAAGGTTTAAACCCTAACATTCACTGTTACTGTAATTATAGATAGGGCTTTTAGGGAAGGAATTCAGGTTAAATGCAGTCATAAGAATACCATGGGATTGGTACTCTTATAAAAAGAGGAAGAGACACCAGAGTATTCTCTCTCACGGTGTACACACAGGGGAAAGGCCGTGGAAGGGCACAGCAAGAAGGCAGCTGTCCATAGACAGCCTAGAAGAGAGGTCCCATCGGAAACTAACCCTGATGGCACCTTGATCTTGGACTTCCAACCTGCAGAACTGTGAGAAGTAACTTCTGTTGTTTAAGCTATCCAAAATACTGGTGGTATTTTGTCATGACAACCCGAGCAGACAAATACAGTGGGTGAGACCCTGGACCCAGGTTCTATCTTCTGGTGTCCTGTGATATCCATTTCACTATGGGTAAGCATAATAACAATAATACCTTTAAAGATAAGAATAATGATAACAAAAATATGACCTTGAGCAGAGACCACTGACAGCCTTAATTTTCGGCCTTAAGACAGCTGGCAAGTTTCTGCACTCAGATATGTGTTCCAGCCTTCCTTGGCCCTCCCGGAACCTCCTCCTCTCACAGCTGAGTGCAGGTCTCTCTGTTACACCATTTTCTACCCCCGTTTACTTTGTCTCCATCACATTTATTTGTCGTCTTGCTGACCCTTGTATCCCAAGTGTCCAGCACCACACTTGGCACAAAGGAGGGACTCATGAAATATTAAAGTCATGAAGAAGCTGGATACTGCCTTACAAATCGGGTCAAGCCTCATGATTCAAAGACGGGAAACTACACGCAAGACAAGGAAGTTTCCCATGAAGACTCCAGACACCCTTAAAACCTCAGCCCACAGAGATGTGCTAATAAACCCTTAGCTAAGTCCTTCAAAGGCAGAGACTGTGTGTGTGTGTGTGTGTGTGTGTGTGTGTGTCCTTCCCTGGTCCTTCCCTGGTCCTTCCCTCACCCAGATCAACTACTATTCTTTACCCAGTGAATGCTGCCAAAACACCAATGACTGGAAGCTTGGGACAGATTCCCAAGCTTGGGTCCCCTGGTGCTGTAGAGTCCTACAAATGTCGTTGAGATTGTCTTCACTGGTGTGCAAAAGTCATTCCCATACCTCCCCTCTGATCCCCTTGCTGCCTTCCACTATAGAGTCCAGAAAACCAGGCATTCTATTTCCCAGTTTCTCTGGTGGCTAGAGGTGGCCATGTGACCAGGTTTTGGCTATTGAAATGGGTGAACTGCTAGAGGGATCTTAGAGAAGCTACCTTTCTTAATCAGACAGAGATCTGGAGCTGCCTCTTCCTACTTAATATTGATGTGAATGACAACACAATGCCTGGAACCATAGCATCAATTTTATGGCCTTGACACAGTACACATCAGGCTAAAAAGCCAACCTTCTTGGATGGTAAAGATAGAAGAACCTCAATCTTTAATGTCATTTGAGATTGCAGACCAATCTAAAGTCTGTCTGCATCAGGAATTCTTAGGAAGAAAGCAATAAATAGCCAAGGTTTAAACCACCATTTCTGTGTTCTCAATTATCTGAAGCTAAAAAATATTCCCAACAAATACAAATTCTTAAATTTGTGCTTTAACTTCAATGATTATCTAAAAATTAACATAAGTATATCTGAATCATCCAGAAGCCCACCTTATACAACTAAATACTGTCATGATATTTTAGTACTTTTGTTTACATTAATCAACAATTTTTTGGTGCCAAATAGTGCTACAGGTATCCTTTGCTATCCAAATACTTGCTACTTGAACTCAGAAATTTAATCAAATCCATTTCAGAAAAGCAGGGCTAACATCCCTTGCACTCTGAACTCTTGATGGTGGTTATCCAAAACTCAGGAACCAAATAGCTTTGAATAATTCAGCATCCCTTCCTCTATAAAATCTCACTGTATGGATTTTGAAACTGCATAGATTTGGATTGTGAGCAATACTTGCATTTCCAGTTGTCTTGGGCTGGAGAGAAAAGAACAATGACTAGTTTAATGTGTAAATGATACGTTCATCTAAGTAAAGATCAAATCACGTTACTTCACTGTGCCCAAACACACACTAGCCTTCGTTGGAATTAGAATAGGAAAGGGATGGAACAAAAGAGTTGTTACCACACATGCAGAAAAATAGGCACAGGGAGTTCAGAAGAACCTACAGGGCAATGGTGTGCTGGAACCAGCCTGTTCCAGCTCACAAGAGCCAGCTGTTAAATTTTCAGGTATTTTGAGAGCCAGTTGTTAAACACAACTGTGATGGTAGCCAATAGCAGGGATATTTACACCACGGAAGTCAGCAAATACCACGAAGCAGGCTTTCCTTTTTTCTGGAGAGCCACCTTATCAGCATTTCACTCTCAGTAACAGTCAACTCGTATTTGCCTTGCGAGCGGCAGTCTAGTTTCAGCAAACATCATTATCTAGTCCACGAACTTAATGGGGAATTCTATTTTATGCCTTATTGGAATTAATTTGTAAATTGGGTTTAGTTTCCTGGTTCATATAAAAATTATAAGCATAAATAGTGTACACTTAGTTTCATGTCTGTATATATCTAGATACTATTATATTAATACTAATTTGGCGGGAAGGGTATAGCTCAAGTGGTAGAATGCATGCTTAGCCCATGAATGTGGTCCGAGGTTCTGGGTTCAACCCCAGCACCTCCATTAAAAAAAAACTAATAACAAATAAACCAATAGACCTAACGACCTCCCCCTAAAATAAAATAAAACAATTTTTTAAATTACATGTATAAAAATAATAATTTTTAAGTTAAAACTGTGTTGGCAAGAAATTTTTTATTCACGCAAGTGTCAGAAATACTGATCAAAGCCCGTTAAAATGAATAATCCCGCACAAGACCCTTTAGGATCTGACCCCAACCTGACTTTCCCCATCTTGAACTCCCTGCTGCAGCCAAACTGGTCTCTCCCTGCCCCTTCAGTACATTTCTCAGGGCTGCGGCATTTAAAAGAGATAATAGGAATGGAAGTACAGTGCCCACACTCCACCCCTCTACCCTGTACCCTAACTCCATACATCCTGACTCAGAGTCCTCCTCCCCTATGGAAATGCCCCTGATCACTTCTCAGCACATACTGCTGAGTGTGTTTGATTTTATCAATTGATACCACTCACTTCCTTGACCAGAGAGCAAGCAGTTGCAGGCAGTAAAGTTCTAAGGAACCCTATAGATCCTTCTGTCAACTTGCCTCCACCTCCAAATTTACTCAAATTCTTATACCTCTTTCCCTTCTGTGCCATAAGGAAGACATTTTCTTTCCAAGCCAGCTCCTCCACCAATGGTCCTGAGCACAATCATCCCCACTTCTCCTGCAGATTTGACCTATCAATTCTCCTCTTTCTGTTTTGTGTCTGTAATTTCTTTTCTCCAAACTTTCTCCCTTCACTTTGAGTATCCTCCATTCGTAAAGTAAAATAAAAATTCACTGATATGCATCAATGATGCTTTCAACTGCATGTAACAGAAAATTCAACTAAAATGGTTTAAATAATCATAAAATGGTATAAACAATCATAAAATGTATTGTATACATAAGTGTATACAATAAATGTAGTCATGAAAAGTCTGGATGCAGGACAGTCTCCAGGTGTCATTAAGATGAGGGTTCAGCTCTCTGTCCTCAGACTGGCTTCTCTCATTGTGGTTTTCCATGGACACCCCTTGACCAGTTTAATTGGACAACAAAGCCAAGTGTCCATCCCTGGACAATAAGTAACAGTGATCAAGGGAATGCCCTGCCCTGATGGACTTAAGCTTCTGTTCTTGAGCCTATCAATGGCAGACAGGAATGAGATTACTGTGATTGGCTTAGATTAATCAGTATCCACTTCTGGGACTCTGAATCAAAAAGGTTTCATTGGGGTAGGACAGAAGCCTTAACAAAACTGGGGTTCTCTCAGGAAGCAAGAAGTCGGGGAACAGAAGCTTGGAAGACAACCAACAGGCCCATCGTTCCACTTCCCTCACTCCTAGCTACTGTTCTCTCTCTTTTTCTCAATGCCCAGTCTTCTTTAAGGAGACATCACATTTACTGTCTTCACCACCCAGTGCATTGCAATTCAGTTTCCATTCCTGCCATTTACTAAAATCTCTCTAGTAAGTCACTGGTGTCCTAATTTGGCCCCTCTCCAGGCTCTGACACCCCACCAACTCCCCTCTTCACCCCCTTCCACCCATCACCCAACTCATAACCTTCAGATGATCACTCCATCCTCTCCCACAACATGCCCCTCCTCACTCAACAATGGTTATTCCACAATCATTTCTTAAGCATCTACATCTGCCAATTCAGTATATCCAGCACATAATACTTTGCAAATTACTCTTGAATGCATGGTTTAGTCTCCTCATTTTTCAACTCCACCACTGTGATAACTTCCCAACTGGTCCCTCCGCTTCACGTCTCTCCCCATCAGCAATCTGTCTTTCTTGCTCACAAGTGTGATCGCACCAAATGCAAGTCTGATCATCATAGGCCCCTGCTTCCATTTCTCTTCCAAGAGAAAGCCCCAAATCCCCAGAGTGGCATTCAGGGCTATGGTAATCTGGTCTCACCAACCTCTTTGTCTGTAGCCCATCCCTTCCCCTCATATTTTAAGCTCTGAACATGATGAACTACTCTTTTACAAACACACTATGAGCTTTCTTAATTTGGAGTTTTGCTCATATTCCATTTTTAACTAAAATGTCCTCTTCTACTCATTTTTCAAAACATAGGCTCCACCTCACCTCCACAGTGAAGTTTTCTCCAAGGCCAAATCACTCACATCCTTTGTGGCCCCAGAGCACTCTGTCCATATCAATAATAAGCCATTGTCAGAACACATCACAGTTAGGTTAATACTCACAAATTCTTGCAGGAATTTCTAAATCATTATTCTGTACTAAGCACAAACCCCTGGCAATCCATGGGCAATATATGATTGAACAATTGAACTGAACTAATTATTTCAACCTCCCCATTTTACAGATAGGGAAACTGAGAGGTAAAGAGGAAGTGACTCGCAATGGTCATTCTGTGTATGTAATCATCATTCTTTTGCTGCAAGTAGGAAAAAAGGGAATTTTTTGGCTCACTGAAATGAAATTTCTCTCTTCAAGCACAATTTCTGTCTAAAGATTCAAAAAGCATCATCAAGACCCAATTTTGGGGGGTTAGGTATAGCTCAGTGGTATAGTGCATGCTTAGCATGCATGAGGTCCCGGGTTCAATCCCCAGTACCTCCATTAAATTTTTTTTTAATAAATAAAACTTAAGAAAAAAAAGACCCAGTTTTTTTTTTTTAGCTCTGCTCCCCTCTCTGCTGGCTTCATTCTCTGATCCTATGTCAGAACAAAGCAGTTGCCAACATCTCCAGCCTAAACTACTCCACACCCAGGTTTATATCAGTAGAAAACAGAACAAGGTTTGATGCTCATTTAAGCAAAAATCCCAACACTTGTTCTAATTACAACTTGAGTCACATATAGTACCATGACTGGTCAGTTGTAGGGCACACATCCATCCATGGAGCTATGGATAGAATCAGTTCCACCAAAGCATGTGAACTGTAATTCCCTCTGGGAAAACACTGTTCAATAGCGCTTCCTATGATGATGAAAATATTCATATCTGTGTCATCCAGTATGGCAGCCACTAACCACAAGTGGCTACTGAGCACTCATAATGTGGCCAGTGTAGATGAAAAGCTGAATTTTTAAATTTAATTTTAATTAATTTATATTTAAATTTAAATAGCAACATGTGCCAAGTGGCTACTACACTGGGCAGAACAGCTGTAGGAGAGATAGGCGGGAATTCTGCACGGTCCTATATAGAAGCCTCTAGCCACATATGGCTATTGCTTCACAAGGAATATCTACATCCTGGCTACTGTAAATGTGAAGTTCTCAAAAACCCTCTGAGGATGGACTGCTTCAGAATAGCCTGGATGTTTCGTTTTTTAAATTCAGATTTTCAAGTTTACTCCAAAATGAGATATTCTGATTATCACTAGACCAGAAGTAGGACCTGGGAATTTTTATTTTAAATCTCCTTAAGTGATTGGGATGCACAGCCAAGTTTAAGACTCAGTGCTGTTAGAGACGGGAGCTTATGGAGGGCAGTCAGTGGCATTCCTGTGGCCATAACATTATTTTGAGTCTCAGAGTTCTCAAAGTAGGAGAGTGCAGAAGTCTTCCTTCCTTCCTTCCATCTTTCCATTAGCCATACCTTGAACATCTCCTAAGTATAATTTGCAGTGTTAGATACCTTACATCACTGTTTCATTCATTCACACATTCATTAAATATCTTCCATGTGCCAAGTGCTCAGCTCCAGAAATTAAAAAATTGAACAAGAAAGACAGGATCTTTTCCCATCTGGAAAGTAAGACAATATTGATGAACTATTTTGCTAAACTATGGGTGTTTAGAAATGGAAAGTGCAAAGCAGGGGCTCCAACACATCTAGAGGAGACTGGAGGATGAGGCATAGTGAGGGGGCTGGGGTGAGGGTGTGTGGTCCAGGAAGAGGGACCAACAAAAGGTTTGAGGTAGAGGTGTGACCTGCTCAGATTTGCATTTTCAAAAGATCCCTGTGCTGAACCAAGTGGCCCAGCTTCCTCTCACAAGTGGCATCCACTGCTCCCTAACTCCACCTCTGTCTGCCTTTCATATCCTTACTCCCCATAAGAGATTCTGATCAGGTCAGTTTATCACAATCCAATACAGAGCATCCAGGGGCAGTCATATGCCAGGCTCCTCATGGGCCTTCCCTGTGATTACTGTCTCCTAAGGACCACCTTTTCCTTGGTCACTGATTCCTGCTTTCAGGACACAAGACATGGCCACTTCATTCAGATTGATGAGGACTTAGGGTTTCAGGTAACTCCAGGACAGCCACTGGAGCTAAGCAGAGATGACTGAGGTTAGAGGATGATTGCTTTTAGAGATTCTCTCAGGTCACTGACCAGGCAATGAACTAGAACCAGTACTTTCCACACTTACTTCAGCTTTGTTTTATTTTTATTTTTTGTCTATTTTTTTTTAATGGAGGTACTGGGGATTGAACCCAGGGCTCTGTGCAGGCTAAGCACACACTCTGCCACTGAGCTATACCCTCCCACATAGCTTTGTTTTCTGAGGAAAAAGAAAGAAAGTCTTTCAGAAGAACAAAGTTAGAGGACACCATCTGATTTCAAGACTCATCATAAAGCTACAGTAATCAAGATAGTAAGATCCTGGCATCAATATAGAGAAATAGATCAATGAAACAGAATAGAGAATCCATAAATAGATCTACACATGTGAACAGCTGATTTTTGAAAAGAATAAAAATGCAATTTGGTGGAGAGAATATAGTCTTTTAAACAAATGGTGCTGGAACAACTGAATATTCACATGGAAAAAAACTGAACTTCAATCCATACCTCCCATCATACCCAAAAATTAACTCAAAATAGATCATAGTCCTAAATGGAAAACCTAAATCTATAAAGCTTCTAAAAGAAAACCTATGAAAAACCTTTGTGATCTAGGTTGACAAAGTTTTTTTTTTTTAGATAAAACACCAAAAGTATGATCCTTTAAAATTTTTTTAAAAAGATAAGTTGGACATTGTCAAAATAAAAAAACTTTCAGTCTTTGAAAGACACTGTTAAGAGAATGAAAAGGCAAGCCACAAACTAGGAGAAAATATTTGTAATCAGATATCTGATAAAGGAAATGTGTCCAAAACTCAATAATAAGAAAATGAAGAAGACAATAAAAAAAAAATAAGCAAAAGATTTGAACACACATTTTAGCAAAGAAGATATACAGATGGCAAATAAGCACACAAAAAAGATGTTCAACTATCTTTAGTTGAAAACTAAACTATCATTATTAGTCACTAATGATAATTAAAGAAACCTAAATGATTATTAGTCATTAGGAAAATGCATGTTAAGATCACCCACCTATTAAAATATCTAAATTTAAATTTAAAGGAATGACCATAGCCTATGTTGGCAAGAATGTGGTGCAAATGGAATGCTCTACCAGTTTGGAAAACAGTCTGGTAGTTTCTAAAACCAACCAAACAGAAAACCATATACCTAATATTTGACCCAGCCACTTTACTCCTAGATATTTACAGAAGAGAAATGAAAATATATGTTCATACAAAGGCTTGTAAATGAATGTTCATAGAAGCTTTATTTATAATAAACAAAAAATGGAAACAACCCAATGTCATCAGCAGGTGAATGGAGAAATAAATTCTAGTACATACAATGGAATACTCCCTAGCAATGGAATGGAATGGACTTTTCCTGCATATTTAAATGAATCACAAAATAATTATGCTGAGTGAAAGAGTAAGACAAAAAAGAATATGTACTGTATGTTTTCATTTATGTAGAGTTCTGGAAAATGCAAACTAATCTATAGTGACAAAAAGCAGATAGCTGATTGGCTGGGGATGGGGTGAGGAAGAGAGGGACAGAAGGGGATGATACGAAAGGGCATAAGGAAACTTAGAGTGGACAACGGATATATTCATTATCTTGATTGTGGTCATGGTTTCATGGGTATATGAATATGTTGAAACATCAAATTGCACACTTTAAATATGTGCCATTTTTTTATACATCAGTAAAATTATTTTTATTTGTCTTTTCCTGCCTGACTTATTGTCATTTATATGTGGAATCTGAAAAATAGAACAAATGGATCTCCCCTTCCCCCGGCCTGGGAGGCTGGCGAGCCGCGAGTCGCTGGGCGCGCGGCGCTTTCTCGGCGCGCCTCGCACGGGCTCAGCTGGTGGACAGTCTTGGCCAGCAGCTGCGAGGGCTAGACCCCAGGGATGAGGTGCCCAGGGGAGATGCGAGCCCCGCGGGCCTCCCTCTGACCTGTCGCTGAAGCACGCCCCCTCGCCCCAGGCCCAGCATGTGCCTGTTGGTGCAGAGGGCGCTGCTGGCAGCTGGCTTCGCCCTGGCCCTGGTGCTGGTGGTCCAGCTAGGGCAGCAGGTGCTGGAGTGCCAGGAGGTGCTGGGAGGCCCACGGGGCCCCCAACAAGCCATGCAGCCAGAGGAGGAGGACCTGGTGACGGTGGGCGCGGACCACGTGTAGTACTACTACGGCAAGGCCATGCTGCTCATCTTCGTGGGGGTCGTGCCCCGGAGCGGCACTACACTGATGCGCGCCACGCTGGACGCCCATCCCGAAGTGCGCTGTGGCGAGGAGACCTGCAACATCCCGCGCGTGCTGGCCATGCGCCAGGCCTGGTCCCAGTCCGGCCGGGAAAAGCTGCGGCTGGACGAGGTGGGTGTGACGGACGAGGTACTGGACGCCGCCATGCAGGCCTTCATCCTGGGGGTGATCGCCAAGCACGGCGAGCCTGCCAGCGTCCTCTGCAACAATGACCCCTTCACACTCAAGTCATCCGTCTACCTGTCACGCCTGTTCCCCAACTCCAAGTTCCTGCTAATGGTGCGGGACGGCTGGGCCTCCATGCCCTCCATGATCACCCGCAAGACCACCATTGCCGGCTTCGAGCTCAGCAGCTACCGCTACTGCCTCACCAAGTGGAACAAGGCCATTGAGGTGATGTATGCCCAGTGCATGGAGGTGGGCAAGGACAAGTGCCTGCCCGTGTACTACGAGCAGCTGGTGCTGCACCTCCGGCGCTCCCTCAAGCTCATCCTTAGCATCGCCTGGAGCGACGCCGTCCTGCATCACGAGGACCTCATCGGCAAGCCTGGGGGCGTCTCTCTGTCCAAGATCGAGCGATCCACAGAGCGATCCACAGACCAGGTCATCAAACCCGTGAACCTGTAAGCTCTCTCCAAGTTGACCGGCCACATCCCCAGGGATGTGATGAGGGACATGGCCCAGATCGCCCCCATGCTGGTTTGGCTGGGCTACGACCGCTATGCAAACCCACCCAACTACAGCAATCCTGACCCCATTGTCGTCAACAACACACACCGGGTCTTGAAAGGGGACTGTGAAACACCAGCCAATCAGAAAGGATATTTGCAGGTGAACGAGAACAGTACCTCCTCCTGCTTAGGAAACTCATGATTTCCAGATCTCTGCAAATGGCTTTGTTGCAGGAAGAGAAGAAACTTTGCATTCGAGTGGAAATCGGACCTCTAATCCAAGCATATTGCTTGCTATTAATCGCCAAATCAGGACTGCTCGTGAGAAATGTATTTGGATATATTTGCAAAAAGCTGAACATTGAAAACTTAACCTTAAAACACTCTATCTTAGGACAATCTTGGGTAGAAAAGCAACAGTGTGGAAGAGTCCAGCTTTTGAAACTTAGATATTTTATGTGTTTCCCCCTCAAGAACTTTTTTTTTTTTTTTTTTTTTTTTTTTTGTTGAAGAAAGGGATTTGCCATCCTCCTTAATTTGCAGGACTGCCTTGGTGGCTTTGTTTGCCGGGACAAGGCCCACCACCTACCTGTGCCTCTCCCGTTAACCCTTAACTTTTGAATTCAGAGAATCTATGTAAGAATTTAATATATGAGGCTTTCTTTGATTCCTCCTCAGTTCTATTCAGTTTCACAGAGGAAAAAAATACATATCATTTGAATCAACTGAAAAAAATAAAATAAAATAAAATAAAATAAAATAAAATAAAATAAAATAAAATAAAACAAAACAAATGAATGAATATAACAAAAGAGAAACAGACTCACAGATATAGAGAACAAACTAGTGGTTAACTGGGGGGAAAGCAGGGGGAGGGGCAAAACAGAGGTAAGGGATTAAGGGACACAAACTACCATGTAAAAATAAATAAGCTACAAGGATATATTGCACAGCACAGGGAATATAGCCAGTATTTTATAATAACTTTTAATGGAGTATAATCTATAAAAATACTGAATCACTATTTTTACAACTGAAGCTAATATAATATTGTAAATCAACTGATTTCATACTTCAATTTTTTAAAAGTGAAACAAAATTAAAATAGTCTTTAAAAGAAGGATCCAGGAAAAACAAACCAAAACAGGGCCTTTCTAACCTATGTGCTCTCTGTCACTCTCATCCATCACAGAATTTACTTGCTACTGAAAAGTGGGGGCCCTGTTTTCTTCCCCCATGATCCAGTCACTTATAATTAAAGAGCAGTCTTGTGGGGGATAAGCCTGGGTGAGAGAGAGAAAGAAGATGGGCAAAGGATTCTTCACCAAAGTCAAGTCAACTCCTTGGCAAAGTCCCTGGAGTCAAACAGACCTGGGTATAAATTCTGGCTTGGTGACTTCACAGGTTTTTTAATCCTTAACCTCTCTAAACCTGTCTTTCTTTACCTGCAAATGGGATCATAATACCTCAGAAAGGATGCTGGGAAGATTAAGTGAGATTCTATTTGTAGAGACCTACATCAGACCTCATATGGAGTAAGTGCTTCCTCCAACCACAGAGGCAGCATCTAGAAAGGGGAAGGACCTGGACTTCAAAAATTGAAAAATTTGGGTTTTAGTCCTAACTCTGCACCAACCTCTTACAAGATCATGAAGCCCTTCCACATCCAGGCTGGAGAGAACAACAGACAGAACCTATCAGTTCACTCCACAAAGTTCTCGAAGCCCTCATTGAAAATTCAGTTAGATCAGGAATCAGCACACTGTAGCTCTTGGGCCAAATCCAGCCCACTATCTTTTTCCTTTTTAATTGAGGTACACTCAGTTTATAATGTTGTGTCAATTTCTGGTGTACAGCATAATGTTTCAGTCATACATACATATATTTGTTTTCATATTCTTTTTCATTATAGATTACTACAGGATATTGAATATAGTTCCCTGTGCTATAGAGTATATAAACTTATTGTTTATCTACTTTATGTATAGTAGTTAGTATCTGTAAATCTCGAACTCCCAATTTATCCCTTCCCACTCATTTCCCACCCTGGTAACCATAAGTTTGCTTTCTATGTCTGTGAGTCTGTTTTGTAGATAACTTCATTTGTGTCTTTTTCTTTTTTTTAAGATTCCACATATAAGTGATATCATATGGTATTTTTCTTTCTCTTTCTGGCTTACTTCATTTAGAATGATGATCTCCAGGTCTATCCATGTTGCAGCAAACGGCATTATTTTATTCTTTTTTATGACTGAGTAGTATTCCATTGTGTGTGTGTGTGTGTGTGAGTGTGTGTGTGTGTGTGTGTGCGGGCGTGTATCACAACTTCTTTATCCAGTTGTCTTTTGATGGACATTTAGGTTGCTTCCATGTTTTGGCTATTTTAAATAGTGCTGCTATGAACACTGGGGTGCATGTGTCTTTTCGAATTAGAGTTCCCTCCAGATATATGCCCAGGAGTGGGATTGCTGGATCATATGGTAAGTCTATTTTAGTTTTTTAAGGAATCTCCATACTGCTCTCTATAATGGCTGCATCAATTTAACATTCCCACCGACAGTGTAGGAGGGCTCCCTTTCCTCCACACCCTTTCCAGCATTTATTGTTTGGAACCCACTACCTTTATTTCTACAACCCACAAGCTAAAAATGTTTTTTACATTTTAAATGGTTGAAAAAACTTCTTTAAAGAATAACATTCTGTAATGTGTGAAAATTATATAAAATTCAAATTCCATTGTCCATTAATTAAATTAATTGAAATATAGCCACTCCCATTTGTTTACAAGTCTGTGGCTGCTTCAAGATACAAAATCAGAACAGAGTAGTTGCAACTCTGACCACACAACCTGCAAAGCCTAACCCTTTACTACCTGCCCTTTCACAGAACAAGTCTGCAGACTCCTGAGTTAGATTTCAGAACCAACCTGCTTGTCTGGCTACTCGCTCAGCTCCCCACAGATAAGTATTCAATGTGTTGAGATTTGATGCTATGCCTTTAACTTTTATGGGGTTCATTAGAAACATACATCTGAATGGAATTTTTGTGTCTTTTGCAATATTTTCTTGAATTTTATGCCTGGAAAAGAGTTTGTCTTCAACTGACCTGATGTACATCATTTTATTACTCCAGTGTAGCTGGCATATTGTAAATGGTAAACAGAAAATTTTTAGATTATTTTAAATGATATTAACAGACAGTTCTTCATTTTAAGGATTATTCATTCATGTATGTGTTTACCCCATATTTGTGGTGATGGTGGTTTCCATTTATGAAAATATCATAAATTTAATTAAAATTAAATTAAATGTTTAATGTAATTAAATGAAATAATTTTACATATTTTTTAAAATAGCAAGTAAGTAACAATTTGAGTAGATCTACAGGAAAAAAGGAAAAAAGTGTGACAGCTGTTCAAGAATGAAAGAAGTTTGGAAAATACCATATTGGATAATAGAAGCAACATGTTTTCCTTTTTACTATCGTTGCTAGGAAACTCAGGATTAAAGGCAATGCCCATTTGCAGTAATATCCAGGAATCTGTAATCTATCTCATCCTACTCCTTTGCATCTGCCTTTACTAGAGCAATGACCACACCAGATAGTTCCTGTTAGCGCAATTTGTCTGTCTTCTAAGCGAAATGGGAGCTTTGTACCCATCTCATCATGTCTGTATACTCAGTTCTAGCACATGCTAGACACACAGAAAGGAGTGTGACATTAACAAAGAAATGAAGGGATAAAAGGATGTAGGAATGGTAGTGTTTATTTCCCTATTTTTTTTTTTAACAAGTAACTGAGAAGGATTTTAGACAGGAAGTGGGAGAGAGGGTGAGGGAGTCAGCCGACCTTGGGGCGAGGATACTTGTGAAACTCTGACTGCCTGGTCTCCTTTGAACTCTCAAGAGCAGGTCCACCAATTGTCTGCTGGGGTCAGGGGTGGAACTAGAGGCTGGTAAGAGTGCTTAGTATATTCTGGGCATTGTATCTGCCTGCAGTATCTCACAGTATCTCAGTCAATCTACATACATAACAAACCTGTCCAAGTACATGTTATTATTATTATTCCCATTTGGTGATGATATTCAGGCTTAGAGACTTGGGGATTTCAGGGAGCAATAAAATATCAAAAAAAAAAAATCAGGAATGGCATCCATATAGATGTTGCAAACACCTAGGTCAGTAGGCAAAACTACCACCTACCATAACCCTTATTTCTTAAAGAATGGACATTTTAACAATTTTTAAAAGGTTTAGAGGAAACGACCTCTGAATAAGGAACAATTCTTTACATTTAAAAAAGTTAGCTTTAAAAGAAACCACCACATTGTCCTTTAAAGAAAAATTTAACATGAAATGAGGTAGGATGAGTTTAGGAAGCTCCTACAGTAGATTATAGGGAAAGGAACTCAGGAGTACCGAGCAAAGCTTCGAGGTGGGGCAGAGGTGGGCACGCCTGCCGTGGAGAGCCCCCTAGTACACACCTGGGGCAGCACTCAGGACAGAACCTGGGGAGGCTTCCAAACAAGATATTGGAGATGTCAGATGCTTGTATCCACACAGGCATCTGCCCAGCATCCTAGAGAAATAGGATTTCAAATCTATAATATGCCTGTGAGATCACCCCAACCCACCTTCGATGTTGCGGAGAAGGAAATTCAGTCTCAGAGAGATTAAACTGCTTCACAGAAGCACAAGGCTGCCTGTTGCAGAGCCAGGATTCTAACTCCAGTCTCCAACCTCCCAATCAGCACATCTTCCACCACATCACCGGTACCTGCCAGAGGACAAAGCTCTGCAGGAAGGATGCTACTCTATCTACAAGGGCATCTACTTCTAAGGGTGGGGTATGGTGGTTTGCCTGTCTCCAAGGTACTGGAAGGACACACTTACTGGGAAACGACAGCCCCCCTCTCCCCAGTTTCCACAAACATGCATGAACAGGCACCAAATCTTGAAGGTGCTGAGGACCTATGTGGTGAGAACAAGAAGTCCCTCAACCCAGGAGACGCTGGGTGAGCTGTCCAAACGCTGGGCAGTAGCCCAGGGGTTGGGACTCAGGGCTGTTGAGAGTGTGCATTCCTTGAGCTCTGCCCCTGATACCAGTGCTCACTGGACGTGCTGGCCAGAACTCAGGGGACACAGTGGGTTGACCTGCTCCATTTCCCGTCTTCCCATTCCTCCTCAACCCACTGACACCTGACTCCCACTACTTTCCTAAAACTACTCCCACAGAGGTCATCAATTCCCTTTGAGTAGCCAAAGGCAAAGACCCCCTTTCAGTACTCAATCCTCAGGACCTCTGCTCAGCGCCTGACCACCTTTACATACATTGCTGCATATTGTAAGCTAACGGCGTCCCCATCCACCCAAGAGCATGTGCCAAACAGTTCCATTATGCTTGACTCCTTGCTCCACCCCTCCTTTCCAAGCTCTTGGCCTGTCCCATCCTTTCTTCCAACAAAGACCCGCCCAGCACTCCCGGCCCCTCTGGGAGCCCTGCGGCCCTCACCTAGGCCTTCCTGACGCTCCTGGGTGTGGCATCAGCTTCATTCTCTCCTCTCCTCCCCTCTCCAGTCCTGCTCCCCAGGGCTGCTGCTTCCTTTCTGAAATGGGCCAGTGGACCACGGTCAAACCAAGGAGGAGTCAGGTCCACCTACCACCTGTTTTTGTATTTTTTAATGGTTATATAAGCACCTATGTCATACCCTCGATTTTCGTCTTAGGCCACAAAGCCTAAAGTGTTTCCTCTCCGGCCCTTCCCAGAAACAGTCTGCCGACCTCCGTTACAACCCAGCACTGGCTGCTGCCTTACTTTTCGCCTCTACTGACCGTCAGAGCTGCTCAGAGCTCCCTGAGGCGCTGGCTGAAATGCAGACGTCTTCTGGGCCTCACCAGCTAAAGATTCCATTTCAGTGGGTCTGGGGTGGAGTCTGGAATCTGCGTTCTAACCAACAGTCACTGCACATACCACAGGTGGTTCTCATGTAGTTCTAATCGTAGGGCCAAGGTCCTCACCTTGTGAAGTTCTGCTCTAACTATAGGGACCAGGTGAAGTTCACACAAAGACCACATCTTCCCACACCCCCACCCCTGTAACAAACAAATACTGTCACTCCCTCCTCTGTCCTGCTCCACGGAGCACCTGTCCCTCTACAGCCCAGATGATGTGTGTCCGTGTCTGTCTCAGTAGCCACAAGCAAGCTCCTCGTGGAAGGCCCCACTTTCCTGTGCCCCCAGCCCGCACAGAGAAGGCCCTGATCAACACTCGAGTCAATGAACACAGGGACTTGCTCCAAACTGCCACATGACGCAGTGCAAGGTCAGGTCTGGAGTCCCAACACTGAACCCCTAGCCAGGTGACCTTCGTGCCCATCCATCTACTGCGAGAGCAGAGCAGCTCAGAGCAAGGGCCGGCCTGGGTGTGAATCCAGCTCTGCGACCTTGGGCAACGTGCACATGCTCTCCGAGCCTCATTACATCATCGCTAAGATGAGAAAGATGACACTAATAGCACTTACCTCACAGAGCTGCTCCAAGGCTTAAATGAAATAATCCACAGAAACTCATCAGCACATAGGAAGCATTGATGCCTGTTAATTACGGTTGTTGTTCCATCATCTTCCTTTGTCTACAACAGGCAAGTGCCCGAGGGGACAGGAAGCCTAGGCCTTTCACTAGAGAGGGAGCAGTGGGGACTGTTCAGACTTGCACCCTAGGGTTGTCACTGGAATCCCACAGGAAGTCACCAACCAGGGAAGCCCTGTCAAGTGACTCAGTACACTAGGAATAGGCCGACCCTGGAACCCTTAAAGCTCAGGACCCCAGCTCCTAGGCCAACAGAAGAAATCCATCCCACAAATATCCTACCCTCTGGAGAGTTAAGGCAGTAGTTTCAGGAGACAGAGGACACAGCAGGTGGAGGAAGGGGGAGGGGCTGGGACACACGGAGGATGCCGGCAGCAGACCTGCAGGGCAGCAGCCAGCAGCACTGCACATTTGTCGAGCCCTCATCAATTACACACGCCAGGGCAGACGCTGTCAACCCCAGGGAGAGGGTTTGATGGAGACGCTGGAGCTCCAGGTGCCCACAGCGTGGACCTGCCATGTACAGAGAGCAATGTGGCTCATCCTGACATGGCAAACCCAGGACAGGGGCTTCCCGCAGCAGGATGACCTCTGCGGATGCAGAGGCCGGATTACAGGTGAAAGGGACCCTGTCCTAGAGCCCACGGGGCTACAGAACCAGAAAGAGCTGAGTAATGTTTGGCCTAAACACTGTTTTTAAACCATTCTCCAGTCACACAAACCAGAAACCTAGGAGTTGACCTTGACACCTCTCTCTCCCTTGATTCCCCCAACCAGATCCTCCATCATGGAACACCACCATTTTTACCTCCCAAGGGTCTCTGCCATCAGCTACCCCCATTCCCAATCTCACTTACTCTGTTCAATTTATTTTTCTTTTCCCATTGCACATAATGCTCCTCAACATACTAGCGTATGTGTTACTAAGTTTACTGTCTGTCTCTCCCTCGCTAAAATGTCTGCTCAGTGGGGGTAGGGGTCTTTGCCTGTTTTGTTCACTGAAAAGTGCCTGGCACATAGTGGGTGCTCAGAAAACATTCATGGACTGATTCTCCACGACCACCATCTACTGTCTGGCCAAACGCCACCCACTCTGGTCCATTTCCAATGCATCCCCCAGTGTGGTGTTGTCTCAAAGCACAAAGCTGACTGTGTGTCACACCTGCCTGCACAAACTTTAGAGCATCGATGGCTTCCCACGGCTCTCGGGATAAAGTCCAATCCCCCTGCCATGGTCCCCGCTGCATGGCCTGCTCCTGGCCTCTGTGCTCCCTACCCTCCTCACTCTCCTGCTCCAGCCCCACTGGCCTCCCTCCAGCTCCACCCATTTTCCCCAACTGCTCCCACCACAGGGTTTGAGCCCAAGAAGATTCCTGTGCTCAGAACCACCCCCTCTTCCTCCTTCAGCTGTCCCTGTTCAGCCTTCAGGTTCCAGGACTGGGCAGTCTTCTCTGACACAGCTCTCCACCCCTCACTGGGTAAAATCCCCCCATCGTAGGAGCTCACACACCATCAAAGGAGTCCCCACCATAGCCTTTGTCATGGTTGCATTTTTATACCTGTCCATGGAGTTTGGTAGCATCTTTCCTTCTGACTCTGCTGTCAGCTCCAGAAGGGCAGGACCAGCTTCCTTGCTCACTATTTTATCCCCAATACTCAGCAGTGTGTCAGGCACCTAACAGGCTCTCAATAAACATTTGTTGAACAAATGAATGAAGTGAGGAAACCAAGACCCAAAGAACAGAAGTGACTTGGTCACAGTGGAACAGCCTGGAGATTACACTGAGCTAGAAACACAGACTTCGAAATTCTGCCCGGAATTCATTTCCCTTCTCTTCGGCAGGTCAGTGACAAGGGTTCCCCCAGCCAGTGGAGACCGAAGCTGACCAGCACAACCAGACAAGGGGACAGAACCCGGGCCTGCCTGAGGTCCTTTCTGGAACAACAGCTCCAGGCAGCCAAGACAGAAAGTCAAAATTTTGGAGAATAGTTCACACTAGTCTTCTTGGAGATTACAATTCACATTTGCATACTGAAGGCACGGAAAATTCCCCAGGTCACAAAGAAATGGTTAACCGCAAGCAGAGGGAAACATTTCTGCAGGTGACTAGTCCGCAGGTCCTGAAAGCACATCTCCCAGCTCCAGACAGAACCAAAAGGACACTCATTCTTTCAAAGAACATTTATCGGAGACCCACTCAGTGCTAAGTATGTGCCAGGCTCCAGGGCAGCCACAGAGGGAAGACAAGCAAGGCCCCACCTCTAGGGAGCTGACGGTCCAGGAGGGGAGATGCCAACTACAAAACCAATTAAACAATAAAGTGATCACTGGCCACAAACTGAAATCACAGGAAGTGCACTAGAAAGGTACTGACTGTCGGCTGAGCTCTGAGGAGGTGACCGCAGAGCCGACAGCTTGAGGCAGTGTGGCCAGTTGGACAGGAAGGCCAGAGCCAGACCTTCCAAGCTCCTAGGAATCCTGTCTTTTTGCTGTGAATCCACTTGAGACCAACTCTAGTGTCCCTGACGTACCACCCAAGTGAGAACTGCAAGTCTCTCCAGATTGTGACTTAAGCAAAGTGACGTGAGGGCTCGGTGTTGCCAAATTCCTAAAGCATCGGTCCTGAGGAGAAAACCACACACAGAAAGGAATGTGCCCCTTCCCGGGCATGAGCTCGAAAACCCAGCAAGGTGAATGTCTACTTCTCCCTGAAGGTGCTCGATGCTTCTGGAGAGAGAAAAAAAAAAAAAGACTTAAATGGAAAATAATTGTTAGCAGCCATTATTACTAATTCAAGATGTGTCCGATGACATTGAGGTGTTCTACTTAATGTTCCGTCATTACTATCATCTTTTAGAGAGTATAAAACCGGGCGTTCATCTATTGACCTGAAGGCCCACACCTATGTCCCTCCTCATCTCTCACAACCACCTGGAATTCCTCAACCTTGGGGGTTCTCAAGAGCACAGCCCTCAGGCTGAGGAGTCAACATCTGGGTCCTAGAATAGTCCAAGGCTACTGAAACATTGGGTAACCCTCCGGGGGTTGGGCAGAGCAAGCTGTGCAAATTGGAGCAGGAGGGGCTGCTTGCCACATGCTCTCATCATGTGTAATCCCTCTATTTCGTGTGGGACAATGAGGAGAAAATTGGCTGCCGGGTCCAGGATCCCAGCCCCTGGCAGCTCTGGTTGACCCTCGCCGTGGAGTGAGAAACATTTTTCAGTATTTAAATGAAACCCTGGGTTGCTGCAGGCAACAGCTGTAGAAAAATAAGGTTTTCCTGACCCCTTGTGGCATATGGCTGCCCAGAGAGGACAAGCAGAAGACTGGGTATTTGAGTGGGAATGTGGGCCTGGAGTGGGCTGAACAGTGGACCCTCAAAAGATATATTCCTCAGGTGCAACCCTATTTGGAAAAAGGGTCTTTTCAGATGAATTAAATATTTTAGGATGAGATCATCCTGGATTACCTGGGTGGCCCTAAATCCAATGACAAGTGTCCTTACAACATACAGGAGAAGACACAGACACGCAGTGGAGATGGCATGGGAAGATGGAGGCAGAAATCAGATTATAGACAGACAAGTCAAGGGACACCAAGTCCCCAGAAGCTAGGGGAGAGGCAGGGGACAGATTCTTCCTCAGAGGCTCCGAAAGGAACCAACCTTAACTTCAGACTTCTGGCTTCCAGAACCATGAGAGAATAAATTTCTTTCGTTTGAAGCCACCAAGTTTGGAGTAATTCGTTACAGCAGCCCTGGGAAATGAACACAGCGCCTGTTAAGTTCAAGATGGGGTGGAGGGGTGGGAGGGCACTCAAAGTCAGCAGTTTCCAAATGCTGGTCTGTGGAGGGAGTGAGTCAGAATCACCTGGGGCTCTCGTTAAAATGGACTCCTGGCTCTGGGTAGATCCCTGGGGTGGGGGCTCTAGGATCTGCACATTTAGCAAGCTGTCCCTAGTCCATTCTCCTGTACAGCCTACTCAGGGAGACGCTGCCCTGAACAACTCAGGGATAACCTTTGTGGTCATAATGTTCACTGACTATTTCTAGTTCTTTATCTCCAAACACAAGATAGGATGGTACTTCTGGCCCTGCTCCCACCCTGTGTGTCACTTCCAGGCTGACTATTTCATTGCCAGTGCCAGGCCCTCCAGAGCCCTCTTCCTGCAGTATTTGGGATGGAGCCGCTCCATCAGCCCGGGTGCCTGAGTGACTGAGCAGAGCCCCCTGCCTACATGTAACGCCAATGTAACTTCTGGGTTTTAAAGCCACTGAAATGTCAGGTTGTTTGTCACTGCAGCATAGCCTAGCCTGTCCTGACTGATTTCAACTCAGGAATGTTGGATTTCAACTTCAAGTCCCTCTCCTTAAGGCATAACTTGGATATAGATCCATCTTTTGAGCTTTGCGAACAATTTTCTTAACATGCCTTAGGCTCATCACAGCAAACGCTTCTTATATTATGCTGGACATTGAACTGAACTGATTCAGTATTAACACCCAAACAAACTCCAGAACTCATTTTTCTTGCTATTTTTCTTAATTCACTAAAAGTATTGATTTTCTAGCTAGCATTAGACTTTACTATGCATATATATGCATCACCACAGGATCTTGTTAAAATACACAGTATTAAAATTCAGTAATCTAAGATGAGTTACGTTCTACAGTTCTACAAACTCTCAGGAGATGCCAGTTCTGCCGGTCTGTGGACTACACTTTGAGTAGCAAGGATTTAAGTAAAGCTTTTCTACAAAATTATTACTGAATTAACAGTTAATTTCAAAACATCCATAATTATAATAGCATATATCCGTAAAGCCATCTATAGTTTCACACGTATCCAATTTCAGCCTCATGATAGCCCTGTCTGTGATATTCTTATACCCATTTTGTAGATGAGGAAAATAAAAGTTGAGAGACATTAAGAGACTTCCTCAGGGTTATATAGCTAGGAAATGCCAAACATTAGACTAGATCACAGATTATGTTTATGCTCTCCCACTGCCTAGTTATAGTTCTCAAGGTTTCACCAGCGTTTGAATGCTGCAAGATTCTAAACACTGTGCGTGCGCACATGTGTGTATGTGTGGTTGTAAACCACTTCAAATTCAAATTCTTTGGTCACTTCAACCTAGCCTTTGAGTTACACACTACTTTGGCTTTGGAGTGTCCTCTTTCCTGGGGAAAACACTGCCATCTGGTGGACTTTCAGAACATCAAGCTGTAGGATACTAAGTCTGGGTTACATCCTTGCAATTTGGGCTCCATAGCTCCAGTTCTTTTGGTCAACACAAGGGCTAGACTCTGTGTAAGAGATTCAGACATGGCTTAAGCTATGGTCTTTATCTTCTAGGAGCTCTTGAGGAAGACGCAAAGACATAACCTTCTACATGAAACAGGTTGTTCATAGTGCAAAGTCTGCGATCAGAAGATATGGGTAAGTTTTAACCTCTGTTACTTGTGTGGCCTTGAGCAAGACACTTGATCTTTTGGATCTTTAGTATCTTCATCTGTAAAAATTGGATAAAAATAGGCTTGCCTTTCTGGGTCGCTGGGAGGAAGATGAGAGATTTGTCTTAAAAGCAACCGGACTTGAGAATGGAGATGTCACAGGAATGGAGAAGGTCACGATGATTCCATGATGACACCAAGCTGCTGAGCCTGGTTCACAGGGAGAATAGTGATGCCACTGGGAGAGATAAAAGTGGACAGCTGATATGAGGGAGAAGATGACAACTTTAGGTTTACCTATGAGTCTGAAAAGACACCAGGATGTGACGTGGCAATATCCAAAGCAGTTGGAAGGAGATGCGGAATGGAGACAGAGATTTGGAAAGGCAGGAGAATGCAGTGGTCAGGCGCACAGGGCTGCAGCCAATGTCCTGGCTTTAGCTCTCAACTCCACCACTTCCTAGCTGTGATCCCAGCAGGCTGTTTAACCTCTCAGTGTCTCAGACTGGGCACCGATAAAATGAAAATACCAATGGCGCTGAGAGAGTGCGAAGAGTTAGTGCAGGTACCTGAGTCATAACCTCTATTCAGAGCTTTCTGTCCACTGGAATATAACCTCCACGAGGGCAAGAGTTTTTGTTTCTGTGTCTCCTGGTGTAGAGTAGGCAGGCACTCAGTAAATAGTCATGGGACAAGTGAGTGAATGAATGAATGAAATCATTGCCACAAGACTGCTGAACAGAGGAGCTGTTTGAGGGGGGAGACTGAAAGCGAAACCAGAAGGCTGGACTTAGATGTAACCCGGAGTTAGGGGCTGAAGGCACTGTCTAACCAGGTTCTTTTTAGAAGTGTAAAATGGAGGTTTTCCCATGGGAAGGACTAGGTTAGTGGTTGTCAACTGGGGTAATGTCTGGAAGGAGACATTTTTGGTCTTCAGAACTGGTGGGGGTGGGGAAAGTGTTACTCACATCCAGTGGGTAGAAGTCTGGGATGCTGCTAAACATCCTACAATGCATGGTACCACCCCACAAATGGAGTTATCTGTTCCCAGATGTCAACAGGGTGGAGCCTGAGAAACCCTTGACTAGATTTAGTAGTCCAAAATATGATCCCAAAGGTGTTTCTCACTAGCTCTGTGGCCTTATTGGTCAAATTCTTGACCTCTGAGTTCGCTTCCTTATCTATAAAATGGAACATTAATACCAATCAAGGGTTGTGGTGAGGAACAGTATAGTTGTTCGCAGCACCTGCCCCACTGCTGCCCTGTGTTGAATCCTACCGTTCTGATTAGTAATTACTCTTATGTGAAAAATGCACAGGACAGATAAAAGCTCATCTCTTGGGTGCATTACTGAGGCTGAATCCTGCTTACAGAGCTTGATCCGTGTCACTTTGAAGAGGTCAATTCACTCACCCTGAGCTCCGACCATCCTACACACAGGGCAGTCATGCTCATACTGGTCCCGGTCGTCCTTCCATCTGCACTGAGGACAAGGAAAGTGGTGCAGAGCCCGGATGACTCTGCACCTGCCACCAGAGTGAAAACAAGCTGAGGCTCCTCCACGTACAGTCAGCTCTCAGTGAGCTCATAACCTTGACCCAGGCCTGACCCAGGCGAAACTTAGCCGGACTGAGTTCCCCATCTCGCTGGTCATCGGCCCAATAGAGCAGATTCTGGAAGAAGTATGACTTGAATATTACAGAAGTTTCCAACCACAGCAAAAAACATTAAAAAAAACTATCTCCATGGCAAAGAATAAAAGAAATCTATGTAAATTTTCAGGAAAGCTGCTACTAGTTACACACTGCTGTCAGTGAGTGTGCAGGTGGGTGGCCCGGCATGCACGTTATATACACCGATCTTCCTGCTTCCCTGAATGCACTCCCATAGCCCTCGCTAATACCTAGGGGTCCGGACCAGGCTGCCCTCTCTCCACCTGCTCTAGCTTCAGTTTACAGGTGACTCACCTGGGGACAGAGACTCAGGCATCAGTTCTTTCCTCTCCCCTAAGGGTCTCAGGAAAGATGGGAGGTGGTGGGGTAAGGTGTAGCAGCTCGGACAGGAAACATGGAAGGGGGGGTGGAATAAGGAATAGGTAAGAATAAAATAAGAGAAAAATAAAATAAGAATACGGCAGTAGGATTGCTGAGAAAGAATCGAGTTCCTCAGTGGGTAATAATAGCTAAAATTTCCTGAGCACTTGCTTTACACCAGGCACTGTGCTCACGTTTGTTATTCAATCCTCCAATGCTCCTGGGAGTTCAGTGTAAGGATGCCCATTTTACAGAAGTCTAGTAAAGTGTACTCCAAGAATTATGTTGACTCAGATCAGCTCATTTCCAACCTAATCAATAAATATGACCCTGAGATAGACTGTAAAAGTGGCTTCAAAGGAAGACCTGCCTTACAGGAAATCCTCCCCACCAGGCACTTATGTGTGTGGTGGGGAGGGAGACGTTTTTCCTTCCAGTTGGATGACTCGGGGGTGGAGAATGCCTCTGGTATGTAGTGGGCGAAGCCAAAGATGCTAAACACCCCATGCTGTAAAGAACAACACTCTGGTTGAGAAACACTGGAACTTTCTGAGCCTCCGGTCCCCCACCTCTATAGTGTAGACAGTATCCCCTGCATTAGCCGGTTACCAGGAGGACTAAATAACCATTTCATCTGGAAGGCACCATCCCGCCCAGTGCAGCAGACAGTGTCAGAACCCCAGCTGTATCCTTGGGCTCCGTACCGTGTCTGAGCCGGCTGGCCTCACCTCCACTTGCCAGCATCTGCATCTCTTTTGTGTCTGAGCCGGCTGGCCTCACCTCCACTTGCCAGCATCTGCATCTCTTTTTAGGAGAACTTCTCTGGCAGCGAAAGCACACGCTCTCCTCCCTTGACAAGGCAAGCTGGAGGCATGCCACATCCTCAACCAACGACTGGCACGGGAGCTGGTGTTTAAATACCCCAGCAACCCCACTTCTCAGAGGGAGAAATCTGCAGCTTGTGCTCTACACTGTTCCCAAAGTTCTCCAGTAGGACTAACGTCCAGTTCCTTGCAGTGGTAACAGGCTTTCTTCCCTCCTCTGTCTCACACCACCTCCCCACTCCACCCCCAAGCTTCCTGGGATCACCTCCCAACTAAACCATCTGCTCTCAAACCCTGGTCCCTGGGTTGCTTCTTGGGAAACCAAACCTAAGGCACATCAAATAGTTAAATGTTGGTCCCTTTCCACTGGCCTTGTTGGTTTGCATTTTTTTTTCAGCCTAGAGCTCCCATCCTGAGAGGGTTCATGTCTTCTCGCATGGGTACCGCTTACTCTAATAACTGTGTCCTGTGAATTATGTTAGTTCTTCTCTCTGGCACGTTCAAAATATTATTAAAAATTGGGTGGGGAGAGTGGCCCAGATGGAGAGCACAAGCTGCTGTAAGGAAGGGCTGGTTTTGAAGCTGGTTCCTTTGCCCCTTGAACATATGCCTAATTTGCTTTTATTCCTTCCCCAGGACAATTCTATTTCTTCTGAGTTGATGTACCTTATGGGGAAGTGAAATCACATCCAAATGGTTTGGAAAATGTCCTGAAGTAATATGTATTTTCCACCTCACCTGTATTTCGCTCATGCTGATGGCAAAGCCACATTACCCCAAAGCCACACCCGGGGACCTCTCTGCCCTTGTTGTTACTGATGTGTGATGGACCACTGAGAGTGGTTGCTGAGGGACAAAGCTGGCATCTCAGTGCATTGACATATTTTGCTATTTAACCATCGCAGGCTTCAGTTTTGCTCTGTGCTTTTCCCTCTGTGTGTTCATGAGTAAGGCATTTGGACTATTTGTCTCAGGTTCCACAACTGCCAAGTAGTTAGAATAATAACCACTTCAGGGCCAAGATTTGAGGATTAAATGAGATAATGCATATAAGTCGCCCACATGAGCTCCTGGTGTGTAGTAGCCAGTTAATAACTGTTAGCTGGGAGTCAGACACAGTAGTAATAGCAGCAAAGCAGCAGGAGTGGCGAAGAGCTTGGGCTCCCACGCAGTCTTGCACCTTCCCCAGTGGCTGCGCAAAACCTCACACAGTGCACACTCAGTAAATACTTGCATGAAATAACGAGTAAACCAAGCCACGCTGAAGATACCATTTAACGCTGCTGTTTAGTGAGCACTCCAGAGATACCAGTTCCTGTGCTGAGCACTTCATACAGATTTCCTAATTTCATCTGTTTAGATTATTCCCTTCTGATTTTTCCTTCCCCGTGGAGCGAGCTCCACCCACTGAAACACTCAGGCTCTCTCCACCCCTCACTCCTTTAAGGAGCAGCTCATCTGACTGGCCCTTTGGAAGGAGAAACTGGGCATGCACCTCGCAGCCTCTTCCCACCAGCCTCCCAGTCCTTGTCCTTCGGGGACTAGCTCCTTTGCCTTCCCATCCTATGAGTTTAACCAGGCCTGTGTGGTTCCAGGGATGCTAGTGGCCAGAAAACTCTTGTCAGTTCTAGGGCTCAATGTCAGGAAATCCTCTGGCCTGTGGATACAAGCTACATGTTAGGACCTGGCCTTTATCAGAAATAAAGGTGATTTGGGGAGTTCCTAGGAATACTCTTCAGTTTTTATTTAGGAGTTGGTTCAGACCCAGGTGAAGACTCCCTTTTCAACCTTAACATAATCCTGGCACCATCCCCGTGATGTCGATGCAGGTAACATTATTGAGGTTTAGCCACTCGCCCAGGTCACACATCTAGATGAGCTAGGGTTCAGACTCGGGTGTTTTTAACTCCAAAGAATGGCTCTTACCTATGCTGTACCCCTCAGTGAAAAGTTTCTCTGCGCCCCACCACTCCATCACTAGCAGAAAAATGGATTTTCAGCCTCTTGAGAAGAAAGAAAAGAGGACCATTAGGATCCTCTAATCAGGGGACCCTGACCCGGATGTGCCAGACGTGCTTCCCAAGAAAGGCCTTGCTAGCCGTCCTGTCTGTTGGCTCTGCTCACTGGCTGGGCCTTGCCTGTAGCTTCCTTCTCACTCCCAGGAGCTTTGCCCATCTTCATATTTGCTTCTCTCCACTTTTGCATCGTTTGGCAAAAATATCCCAATCCCTAAATAAAGGACTTGCAGTTCCAAGACATTTCACCATGAGCATGCTTGTTTCTCCCGGTTGGCTCTTTTTTTGTTTCCTTCATCTATTCCTGGATGTTCTCATGATGACTTGAATTTCAGACTCATTCATTTTCCGGATGACTTGTTGGCACTGGCATGTGGCACATGATCAGGAACAGAACGTGCCCTCTTCTTTTTCCTGTGCAACCTCTCTTTTGGTGCACTGGCAACCTTTCTCACATGCTCCCATTCTGCTAGGAGCATGTGTCTCTAGAAATAAGGAATTTAGAGTCTAGAAGGGACTCTGCTTCTTCCTTATATCCCTTCTACTTCTTTCTCAAATAACAGCTTAGTTTTCTGCATCCGAAAAATAGTGCCTGGTTGTAAACTCCAAAGACTTGGAATTGCAGGGGACCCTACTTCGCTAGTATTATAGGTGAGGAATTAAGGTACAGAGAGGTTAAGGGACTTGCCTAAAGTCACACAGCGAACAAGTAGCTGAGCTGAGCCAGACTAACTCTCAATCTCTTGACTCTCAGTCCAGTGCTCATCCCAGAATGTTATTTGATTAAATTGATCCATGGGCTTAAGTCTTGACTTAAGGACCGTATAATTGAGTGAAGCAAACACCTCCCCTTCTCCACCTTACTGAAGCCAAGTTTTTTTTCCTTTTAGTTTTGTTTTTATTGAAGTGTAGTTGATTTACAATGTTAGTTTAAGGTGTACAGCAAAGTGATTCAGTTATACACATACATACATAGAAAGCCAAGTTCTGCCGCATCTGTTCCATCAGGGTCACACCCACCTCTTGCCTCTCTGCCCTACTTTTTTGGCTCACTTTTCTTACTATTGTGCAGGTCAGTTCTTGCCCTGGGGACTTGACATTGGTGATCCCCTCAGACTGAACACTCTTCCCAGATTTTTGCATTGCTCCTCAGATCACTGAGGTCTCTGCTCAAATGTCCCATCTTACTAGAATTGTCCTTTCTTCCCTATCAACTCTTATGCATCCTACCCTGCTTCCTGAGTCTCAGAGCACCAACTGATCACTCTCTGCAACACCGTCTGCACTTGTTCTCTTGTCATTGTCTGCCTCCCGCACAGAAATGTGAACTCTGTGATGGCAGGGACTTTGCCTCACTTGCCACTGTATCCCCAGTGCCAGGCACTCAGTAGATGATCAATAGATAATGAATTTGCCTGTTATTAATATACTATTGATTTTAAATATATAGGATCAACATACAGTACCGAGTGGAGGGTGGCAGGCAACCAGTTGGCTGCCGTGAGAGCCAGGAGCATGGCAGCGCTGTCCTGAGTGTTTCTAGACTCAAACGCTCTGCAGAGCACAGCACATCTGACTCTCGAGGGAGGAGGAAGCTCCACAGAGCAGGACTGCATCTCCTCTGACACCAGGTCGATGGGCCAAAACACAAGAACCTAGGCGGAACTTAAGCAGCCCGGTCAGGATTAAGGCACTCTCTCCTGCATCCTATTTTCACCAGGTAACAGATTCTCTCCATGATGAGATGCCCACTGCCTGGGACCCCACCTCTCACTAACTAGAGCCCCACACCCTACCAGACCACACGGCTGCCCTTAGAAATGCATGTCATTGGTGGTCACTCTATCTTCCATCTACAAAGATAAAAAGGTAACTGGCATTTTAGGTGAGGAGCCTGGCTAGCTCAGAAGTCAGCAAGGAAGAAAGGTCTGCCCCTGATCATAGAATTTGGAATACCAGTGGTGAGTAAGGGCGAGGGGGTGGTATTTTCAGGTCCAATGACCCCTTTCTGTGACCTTTAACATCATGAACCACTGGGAGCCACAGAAATCCTTCTCCCACCTCATGAACCCCTCAGTCAAATGAAGAAGGGGTCACCACACCAAGGTGGCTTCACCTTTTCCTTTCCTACACTTGCACTGAGATGCTCAGGTGGCAGACCAGTCTTTGTCTTTCCCTTGGCCCAAGCTAGGAACATCTCTGTATGTAAAGAGAGAAGTCAACCAGGTTGCAATGTCTTTATTCTACAGGGTGACCTGCGTACCTTAAAATGCCCTTGAGGCTGCCGAGTACTCCCCATCCCTTAAAGATGGCTTTAGTATTCATGCTTTATTACATATTATTATTATTATTATTATTATTATTATTATTATTATTATTATTATTATTATTATTATTTTAATCAATGGCTAACATTAATAATATTATATGCTAGGCACTGTTTTAAGTATATTACTTGTATAAATTAATTTAATTCTCATAGGACCTTATGAGATAAGTAATATTATTAGATCCATTTTCAAGTGTGGAAACTGAGGCACAAAGTGATTAGTTTGCACAAGATTATGCAGCTATTGTGATAGAAAAGGGATTTTAAACAGGCCATCTGGCTCTAGAGCTCCATACTCTAAATAAATTTTTAAGGCTATGAATTTTCTCCTTGGTTCAGCTTTAGCTATATTCCTCACTTGCAGTTTGTACATGTTTCATTGTAATAATTATTTAAATGTTCTAAAACTTCAGTTTTGACTTCATTATTGATCTAAGAGTTGTTTAGAAAAGAGTTTTAAGTCTTTCAAGTAGCTTGGGATTTTGTTCTTTTTGGTCGTTTGCTTTTATGAGTTAAAAGTCTCTGATTTCAAGGAAAAACCTCCAGCTGACTTAAGTAAAAGATGAGAACTGTTTATAAGGATATAAGTCTTTGTGTACGCCAAGGGCAAGCATGCAGTGAAACTCTTTAACAGACACGAATCAGTGACTGGGGAGTTACCAAGGGGCCTGTCTCCATGTCTAATCTCTACTCCCTCCTATGCACCTGTTTCATTCTCTTTGTTGCTTGGTGGTGGTAGTTGAGGCACTGGGGATTGAGCCCAGGACCTCATGCATGCTAAGCACATTCTTTACCACTGAGCTATACCCGCCCCCTTCATCCTCTTTTTTGCCAACCTGTTTCTTCTGTCTTAAATTCACAGGGCAGATCATAATCACTGATAATTCCCAAATTTGCATGTTACAGGTCCAGCCACCTGAGAGATGATGTTCCTCTCTCTGTGCCTCAATTCCAAATTCCAAGGGAAGGAATTCTGGCCCATGTGGCTCAGGTGTCCAGTCATAAATCAATCAATCAAGGCCTGTGATGTGGGGTCAAATTGCACTAGATGGTTGCTGGAAGCCCAAAGCTCAGAGGCTCATTTTTGGGAGAGGGGAGAGGAGTAGTTGTGACCAGACTGGACACGCAAAAAGGTGTTCAATACTGTTTATTTTTCTTATATTATTTATTTCTGGATTTATTACATTGTGGACAGAAAATGTATTCTATCTTATTTCTGCCCTTAAGAATTTATAGAGATTTTCTCAATTATGTTTTTTTTTTCTTATTTACTTTTATAGAAAGAAAGATGTGGTAAAGTTTCCTACTGATACTGTTTTTATCAATTTTTAAATATGTTTTAATTCTATACTGTTTGGCATAGAAAGTTTCAAATATATTGCATTCAGTTTAAGAAGTATATTCTTGTTCTCTGGGGTGCCTAGAAGTCATAGACTCTCAGGGTTGGAAGAGATTTTAAAGGTCATTTAGTTCATTCCTCCCTTAGAGACTTTACTGCCCTCTTCACATTCCCCCAAGTGGCCATTCAGCCATATCTAAACAGTTCCAGAGCTGGGGAACTTGTCCTTGACCCCTGCCCAGAGCCCACTCCACTACCAGACTGCTCTGACAACCAGAAAATTCCTCCTCAATGAATTGGACTCGACCTTCTTGGTCTCAGTTCTACCACTGAGTATCCTCTCCCATACACCATCCTTTCACTTTTTTCAGATCAGTTTCTAGAAACACAAAATCAGAGCCCCTCTTTCTGGATGACTTTTCTGACAGCTTCAGATGTTCTAAACGTACCGCAAACTCTGAGATACTCACTGGAAAAGAAATACCTTAAACCTAAAAAGCCATGTTCCTGCCCCTCACTTGATGAGGGATCCTTGAAAAAGTTAGGCTATGTTTTCTTCACCTCAGTTTCCCCCCACTTCATCAGAGGTCCTAGAAACAAGTTTACAAACAACAATTTTAATGAGGCAGGGAAAAAAAGAGGGGGAGAAAGAAAAGGAAAGAGAAGGGAAGAGAAGAGAGGTGGTGGTGTTTTTGTGTAGGAGGATGCCTTCAGAGCCCTGGGGGGACAAGCAGTATGCTGAGAAAGAGCCATTTGGAGAGACTGCTGACCATCAGTCAGGACAAAGCTTGTGGAGTCAGAAGTAAATGTCGAAGAGGACTGCTGCTGCCCAGGTTACGCACCCGAGTGCCGCCATCGGAGGTGGGCACTCATTTTGCTTGTGTGTGCCTGTCTCCCCCAACTAGGACGTAAGCCCCACAACAACCAGGGATTTTTATTATTATTATTATTTTGTTCACTGCTGCATCCTCAGTGCCTAGAACAGCTCCTGACACATAGTAGGCACTCAATAAATATTTGTTGAATGAATGAATGAATTCATGAAGCTCAGCTTTCTTGTTAATTATCATGCCCCCACCCCCATCTTCTGCTTTTGTCAATACAGAGGATACAGAGTTGAGCTGGTCTCTGGGGACATTGATAAATAAAGCCGATGTGTGTCCTCCTCGAACCCACACTCTAGTGAAGATATATCACAGCAAGCAAGCCCATAGACCTCCAGTGCTAATCAGCCAGTCAGTCACCTAAGTCTTGCCTGAATAGAACCCAGGCACATTTGGATGGACATTTGAGGACTGGTGCCGGAGGGATTTTGAGGGGGAGGAAAGAAGGGAAGCCCTAATAACTACAGTCTACTCAGCACTTCTGCACTGGACCTTGTGTCGGATGCTCCAATACATTATCTAAACTAGTCCTTACAATAAACCCAGGAGGTAGATCTGATTATCCCCACTTTAAAGACTGAGAAAACGGATGCTCAGAGTTAAAATGGGTTTGTCTAGGATCTCACAGCTAGTAAGTGGCTGAGCTGAAATTTGAACCCAACTATGTCACTCTAGTGTTCTTACAGTCATGACCTGCGTGAGTCGTCTGCAGACACTGGGCACCATTAGGTTTTGGGTACTGAGAGAGGGGGAAAGGCGACATTGGGCAGTGGGAAGAGCTGTGTTCTGTTCCTGATTACTCTGCTTACAGTCTGTGCATTCTTGAGCAAGTCACTTTAACACTCCACCCTCAGTTTCCCCATTTGTTACATGAAGGGGTGGGACCAGATGAAATCAACATCTCCATCTAACTCTTATGTTTTCTGCATCCAGAATGGAGGACTGAAATAAATCCCACTAAACTCACATTTCTGCCTGGGACAGAGGCTTGCCTGGCACTGAGGATTCTCTACAGGTGAAGACAGTGGAGACAGTGGGGCACAGAACCCTAGATTAGAACAACATCACAAGTTACTTGTCATACAAGGCCAGTAGCCCAGGACACTGAGCTGAGGGGCTTGGAGATGACTCTGCAGGCCATTCACTTGAGTCTCACCTGGGTTCTGAGGACACAGAAGCCCTTATGGATTCTCTGAGTACATCAGCGTTGGGCAGGTGGCTTCTCTGCCTGCCTCTCCATGGGGTGAGGTTTCCCAGAGGGAGTTTCATGAGACACTCCAGGGCCAGAAGGAGACCCAGATTTTCAGCTCTAATCTTCATCATTTGGAGAATGTGGACCAGTTGTATGAACCTTATGGAAGGTCATGAACCTCTGACAATTTGATTAAATATTAGAATGCTTTTCCTAGAAAAAACTCTCATCATAAAAAATGCTCAGCTATGTACATAGCTAGCATCGTATAAAATCCATTCATGGCCACCAAGCTAAGAATCCTTTGTGTAGAGGGTAAACCCTCTAATTGGAATTGTTTCAGGAATAAATCAGACTTAAGGGCTGAGGAGAGGGTCAAGGCCACTTAGAAGTCACTTTATTTTCAAAACATCTCATGTGACTCAAAAGCTGCTATCTTTGAGGGAAAGGGGTCTGAGAGAGTGAGGAGGGTGACATTTAAAACACACTTGCATACAGGTCTCAACCAGCTACTTTATTTTCTTTACATCTGTCTTGTGATCCAGAGAAGCTAACAGTATTTCTACCCTTGGTGATCTGGAAGTTCATCCTGAAACACAGATCTTAGGAACAATACTGGTCTGCAAATAGCAAGAAATGTCCCCTCTCTCACCTGATGGTTTTCCTTGACTCTCAGCAAGCCATGGGACGCCCCTCTCATCATCTGGCAACCACACTTTCTAATCCACATACAACGGGATATACTATCCAAAATCAGAGGCACCCAGAAGTGTTAGAAGTCCACGGGCAGGGTAGGCAAGGGTACCCTACCCAGCACTGCAATGCCAAGTTTTGGCTATCATGAGATTGAACTCTGAGAAATTTTATGTTTTTCTATTGGATTGGTGGATCTTAATCCTTTGGCAGTCTTTAATGCTTTTGCTAACCTGATAAAGCTACATATACCCCCCTCATAAAAAATACACAATGTACATGGAAACAAACGTTTGTAACCAATTGTAAGGGGTTCACATCCTCCCTAAAGCTGACCCATGAATGCTCTAGAGCTACACCATCCAAGATGGTAGCCACAAGCCCCATGTGGCTCCTGAGCCCTTGAAATGTGGCTAGTTGGAATTGAGACATGTCATAAGTATAAAATGCACACTGGATTTCAAAGCAGAATGAAAAACATAATGTAAATGATCTTATTATTCATTTTTATATGATTACAAGTTGAAATGATAATATTTTTATATATTGGGTTAAATAAAGTACATTTTAAAATTAATTTCACCAGGTTCACAAAGCTTAGGAGATTCTGGAGTCCCAAACTTCAAATATTTGCTTTAGCACCTGCCCCACCATATTCCCTACTGCCCTATTTCCTGATGCCATCAAGGTGGCTGTTCTAGGCAGTTCTCCACATGCCATATCTCTACCCTTTTCATTCCCTATCCACTGTGCCCAGGGCTGAAAGGAGGCTTGGGACCAGGTAGAGACCTTCCTTAGGGAGAAGGCCCCTGGTCAGGCACTAGGAAGATGTCAGAGCCTCTTGGCAGAGACAGTGCACTGAGCATCCAGATGTGGCCAGGGATCTTTCAGCATGAGAAATGTCCCAGGCCCAAGGTTTTGCACTTCCTGCTGGTCCACCAGCCTCAGGCGAAAATCCTCAAGCCCAGGTTTTAGGGTCTGCAGCTCCTAAAGACCTGGCCCCAGCTGGCCATGTAAAGAGTGATGCTACCACATCCCCAGGGATATATGAAGCTCGTGCAGCGGTTTCCACCAGGGCCCCTGGATGTATTGTAGTTCTGGGCAATGTCAGCTGTGGGGACCCAGAAATGCCATCTAGTCCAACCCCTGATCTTACAGATGGAGAAACTGAGACTCAGACAGGTCAAGTGACCTGCCTAGCCACACCACTGCTCAGTACTATCAGCAGGGTCTAGCACAGAGCCTGGCTCAGCGAATACATGCATCATGAATGAGTAGGCAATAGCTCTGGGGAAAGAATGCAGACCTCTTTCTGCACAGGCCAGTGGACATCTCGCTAACCCCACTGACATCCTATCCTCAGCACTTTCTGGAAAATAGGGAATTTGTTTACCCTGTTGGTGACCACAGGGGAAGGATGCAGGAGAAACACATAAGAAGCCAAGCAGGATTTGAAAGGAAAGATTTTACCTGAAAGTAAGCATTAGCTGTAATCATCACCCCGCCTCCTCCATAGGGATTTTAGGGTCTCTGTAAACCCTAGGTACTCACACTTCTAGAAACCCCATCCCACTGCTTATCAGACATATTCAAATACTCCCATAGCCTACTCAAATAAAGTTTATACCTGACTATTTAAGAGTTGATGGGCAATTAGTTATTGACATATGTTATGATCTATAGACATTTAATTAAAACATCATTAACTTTAGTATTTGGATGTTTTTGTTGTTGTTATTAAGTCTCAAGCATATCCACAGGACTTTGCAAAACTCAGAACCCAAAGGCAGGGCAGCTATTCAGCTAGTGCACTCCAGTACAGCTGTACTGTTGTTTACCTCTGGTACCCTTCTAAATAGCCAGTTCCCATGCTTGCCAGATGTTAAGCCTTTGAACACTATCCCTGCTCAAAGTTAAAATGGCCCTGTCTTCCATGGACCTACTTTGTCATCTTGGATGAGCAACAACCTTAATTAACAGGTAATTTTGCAGAAGGAAGGAACATGTCTTGGTGGGTCCTAAACAGTAACAAAGGATTCCGAGAATCAGAGGTCCACTTAGGCCCCATCCTCACTGTGGATGACTCACATGTCAGGAGCAGGATCCCACAGCCACTGACCACACAGATGTTGACACTGCTCACTAACAATGGCAATCAATAGACACACATAGAGTACTTTAGAGGTTGCAATTCCACATACATATTTTTTCTAACAGGGTGGTGGAGAACATGATGGTGCAACTGTTCTCCCACCACTCAGAAACTGGAGTCCCCTCATCTGGGATGCATCTGGGCCCCTCATCAGCTGCCATGAAGATCACACATTCCCTCCTTCTCACTGATGCACACATCTGGTTCAATTGAGGTGTGGAGCTGTGGAGGGGAGGTGTGCCCTGAGGCCATGGAGAGCCCATCCCATCAGAACATCACACTGCTGGGTGTATGCAGCTGGTACCATAAAGTCCTCCAGGGGAAAGGGAAGGAGCATGGGCTTTGGAATCAGACACTCCTGAGTAAGAGCCTTGGCCCTGTCACTTGCCAACTGTGAGACCAGGGAAATGTGACTAGCTCTCGCCTCCATTTCTTCAACTCTAAAATAGGGAGACCCCACCCTACTTCAAAGGGTTGTTATGAGGATTAAGGGAGATGTTGCTTGTGAAGTACCAGTCCTATGATGGTCAACCGAATCATCTGCTTTTCCATTCCCTGTCACATGTTCCTTTGAAAACTCCCAGTCCAGCCCAAGAGTGAAGTTACACAGCTAAAGGGTTAGTATCCTGGAGTCAGAGGCTGGATTTGAATCCATGCTCAACCACTTACTACGTGACTTTGGGCCAGTTAATTCATCACTCTGGGCCTCCTTATCTATAAGAAGAAACCAAAAATACTAGACACTTTTAAGGATTGTTGGGAAGATTGAATAAATTAATAGATGAAGATGTCTGAAATGTGTCAGGCCCCTAGGAAACCCTCATTAGCTACTGACTGTTGTTACTTTTTATAGTAGATGCTCAATAAAAGTTAATTGAATTCAAATTTATCTACAAGGTGTCCTGGGGAAGAGATGGGATCTCCTCTCCATTAAGGTTCCCAGAGTATTTTCTTTATTCTTTTTTTTTTTTTAAACATCCACATTTTCCTAGTAGAAAACCCATAGGAAGGTGGAGGCCAGAACCCTGCCTGAATTGTCCTGAGCTGAACATTTTTGAGGTACTTCTCTGATTTTTATTTCTTTTCTCCAGTGTCCCTGAAAGGAACTTGTAAGGTGGTACAGCAGATAAGGAAATGGCATCAAAACAAGAAGCAATTTTTTTATCTTTCATAATCCTTTTCCACCAAGCTGTCATCTCCATCCTATTAAAAAAGAAGCCCCCATACAGGATAAGAGAGGGAGAAGCTAAGAGGGGCTATGGAGGAGTGTGACTTACTAAGGATTTGCAGCCTCATAGGAATGGTCAGTGCCCACATCAAGGCACCATGGTCTAGAAAAGCTTCAGTGCTCCCAAGTGTGGCCCAGGGACCATCGGCATGAGCATCATGGGTAAGATCATTAGAAATGCAAAATCCCAGGCCCCACTCCAAATCTACTGAGTAAGAATCTGCAGTTTAACAAGAGGCCCCGGGTATTCATTCAACACTTTAACATTTTGAGAAACACTGCTGTAATAGATAGAGTGGTGGGTTTGAGGTCTGAGAACTGGGTTTGCATTCTGGCTCAGCTACTCACTAGCTGCATCATCTGGGAAAATGTACTTATCATATCTGAGCCTCGGCATCCTCATCTAAACAACTAAGGACAATTACAATGCTCCTCTCCAATCTCTTATGAGGATTATTGGAGCATGTATATGGAAGTGTTTTGTAGTGTATTAGGCGCTAGATAAATATAGCATTTCATTTCTTTCCACTGTGTGCAGTTTTTCAAGTAACTCCAGTGATCTGTGGGCCAACAGGACTCCAGCCTGTTGATGTGAAGGCAGAGCACAGTCACACTGAAATGATGGCAGCTGCACCCATAGCTGCTCATCCTTGGACATGATCCTTGTTACTGTTTCCCAAGGATCTCATGTGGACTTACTGAGACCAGGCAGCCACAGTGTGAGGGGAGGCCAAGCTGTTTACACAATTCCTGGGAGATCTGCCAGATAAACACCTATTAAGCAATAAAAAATGAATATTGCAAAAAATATGGGCTACCAAGACTAATAGATATGGCTTTAAATACTGGCTCTGTCATGTCCGAGCTGTGATCTTGAACAAGTCAGCTCACTTTTGGAGCCTCAATTTCTTCACCTGTACAATGAAAATAACACGGACTTTCTCAGAAGTTTTTGAGATAATATATGTAAACCATCTATTATAGCACCTGGCACACAGGTGCTCAGTAAATGATGCTGGCAGCAGTCGTTACTGTTTTAACCAGTAAGAATTAATATGATGTCCATCGCGGATGTCTCTTTACCCACTGACCGTGAGGAGCTTGTCCTAGGCAAATCTTTTGGATCAAGAATAGATTAAGAGAAACACTCAGTAATTGACTCATTATTCAAGCACTTATTAAGCTCCAGCTGTATGCAAGGAAGCTTTGTGTGGCAGAAAGAGCACAGACTGTGCTGTCAGAAGAGCCAGGTTTGTGTCTCCAAGGGTCTTCCTTGCTCTAGGATTCTAGAATGTGCCAGCTTTCAGGGTAAGGAGGGAGAGAAGAGTACCCCAGAGCAAGAACAATTCTGACTGTCGTAACTCGGGGATTGTTCCTTTGCTGAGGGGAACAGATATGCCTGGGGGCAAAAGGATGAAAGATGAGGGCACAGCAGTGACTCCCACTTCATAGGGAGTCAGAGATAATCCGACCTCCAGGACAGAGCCCATAGGGCAGAACCCATCCCAAACCAGAGTAAAGTTTGATTTTCTATTCTTTGAGCAGCTTGGAACATAATGGAAGCTGGAACATTTCCAGCTGTAGATAATCCTGTAGAGCAGCAATTCTCAAACTTAATGTGAGCATCAGTGTCACCCAGAGAGCTTGTTAAATATACAGATTAGTGGACTGTAGCTCCAGAGAATCTAATTTAGTAGGGCTTGGAATCCACACATTCAACAGATGCTTCTCATCCAAGTGAAAGAAATTCTGCCTTAGGGACAGAAACCCACTTCTTCTGATCCCAAATTCTGTAATTTTTCTATTATCTAAGGTCCCCTGGAAGGATGGATTGTTAGATGTAAGGATGGATGGATGGACAGACAGACAAAATGAATGACAGTTTCTCCCACATAGTCCACAAGGCTGTGGATGGATACTAGAAACTGTGGCCCTGACCTTGTTTGTCACTTCTGTATCCTTAGCATGGTTCCCGGGAAGGACTACTGAGCTCTGGAGTGGCTGCCCAGATGATGCTGGGACACTGATCAAAGCCAATTTGGTATGATAGAAAGGACGTAAGATATGGACTTAAAATACATGTGTTTAAGTTTGAACACTGGTACTCCCTGGTTGTACAACAACATGGAATTCACTTTTATTGAACCTTGATTTTATCATTTATAAAAAGAGGATAAAAGTACCCAATGCACAAGAGTGTTAACTACTAAGTATACTAAATGCTAGCTAATTTCTCCATATAAGGACATAACTGCCAGCCCCCACTTCCACTTCCTACTTGATCTGAAATCTGTAAGGGGGATCTAATTACCTCACATTTCTGTACACACCACTTTTAGGTACAGAGTCCTATTGGAGTCCTGCAAAAGTGTGTTGCCTCTTATAAGGTGATTGGGGGTTATGATTTCCAACTGACAGATAGTGGAGGCAATCAGATTGCAGAAGAGTCAAGTCACTTATCCAACAGCTGAGGAGCTACAGACCTCAAGGGCATCTTTGGGTTCTAAGCCTAGTGGCCTTTCAACTACTCCCCACTGCATCCTCCAGAAGAGGGCGCTCTCACATTAAACCCTAAAATTGCCTTTGCCATAGCTCGGGAGTAGGGCAGGGTCACAGTTAAGATTAAGTTGGTACCTTGCATTTGTTACTGAATTATGTAATTGGAAGCATTTGAATTTTCAACTCCCGTGTCTACGTCTTGCTGTTTAAGACTGGCTGGGCTGAGGCATTCCTGGGAAATCTTCTCTTCAAGTCTGTTTCATGGACTCTTTACCCCTCTGGCCTTCAGAAGGCATTTGTGTCCTGGTTTCTGACAGAGGAGGCTCTGTGAGGGGATCGAGTCTATTTATTCTAACTTGCTCTGTCGCCTCTAATGTACTGTCACACAAGTGACTTGCTGTGCGATGCTAGAAACAATAAAATGCACGATTAAGAGTGTGGCTAATGCCTCCCAGGGAGCCCGGCTCTCTGGAGGTCACATTTCCCCATGAATTCATCGTGCATGGATGGTTTCCCCACGGCCTGCAGTGGAGCTCTGCTGTGGGGTACCTATCTTGCCCGTTTTCCTCTTTTCTATGCAGAATTGGGGGTTAGGCAGATAGTGGGGAGGGGGGGATAGAGAAGACAGCCCACTCCACCCAGTGACCCTCCAAGATGAGAACAGACCTGCCTCACCCTTTCCGTGGGGTTCTCTCCTCATCCTTGAGTTCAACTCTTGCTTCAAAGAGCCTGGTCCACCTCTGGCTTTTATGACTCAAATGACCCAGGACAAACAGATCCCACTGTGCTATTACTGCTCTGATTTTTTAAGTAAGTCCAGGTCTTCCTGGTTCTTTCCTTTCTGGAGAGACTAAAGGATATGGGTCTTCCTTGGATTCTTTTAACAAATTCAATTGACTTGACAAGAATGTCACTTCCCTCCAACCACACGGTCCCAGATATTAGGGCAATATTATCCCTTTATTGCCAACAGATGAGGGAGGCAGGGATCCAGGAAAAAGCGACAAGAAGGAAACCAGTATGCATTGTCTATAACCACGTGCTGGGCATTTATATGGCTATCTCCAACCTATACAGCCAGATGTGCTGAATCCCTAGTTGCTGACTCTAGGGCAGTATTCTTCCCACAGTACCTGCCCTCAGATGATCCTATATGTGGCCTTCTCTCAGGAGACTCATGGGGAAGGGGAAGGTCTAACGGCACCATTTGCATAGGAGCATGTGACACAGCCCTGCTGGGGACCATAACAGGGAAATTAGATCCATCTCTATCCAGTTACCTGCCCAATTGTCTTTGACCCCACTCTTGGGGGAACCCATACACAGAATCCCATGTAAAGGGCACACAAGGAAAAAGCAGGTACCAGATAAATTACAAAATAGCAAGTTGGTTTTTAGTTCCTTTGCTCTCTTGAGCCTGGGAGTTCCATGCTCCCACCTGCCTCACTTGTACCCTGTTGACATGCCTGTCCTGATCCTCAGGACACCAGGTACCATATGCTCCATCTGATAAATTTACCCAAGTTCCTGGAGTCAGCAAGAGAGCCAGGGAAGCAGTGTTAACTGAGGCCTTCTGGAGCTAAGTTTAGCACTTAGCATGCAATCCTCACTGACTTGCATCCAGGGAACTTTAAGCCAAGGGGGATAGATACCAGCCCACAGGGACAAGGGGCTGTTTGCACCCTTCACATCACATCCTGGCAGATCAGGGAACCCCACTTCGGGCTCCTGTGACTGCAGCCTGTTGGCTTATGCCCTAAAGAATTCTCTTCTTGTCTCTTGGCCTCCGACACAGGCTCTTCCAAGGTCGGAACAGGGTACTGGTGTCTCTACTCCTTCTGACAGCCAGTGATAGCTATGCAAGCTGCTGGGGCCATCACCTCCAAGATTCTGCCTCTTCTTTGGATCTTCCCCTTCTCTCTGGTGCCCAGCTCTTGCTCCTCCCAACCATACCCAGCCCTGGGGGAAGGGAGTGCAAACTCAGCCCTGCTCATCTCCCACCCTCCCAGCCAAGGAAGGTCTCCTTCAGGAGCTCATCTGGCTCCGATCCTTGAGTGCTGGATTGGAAAGGAGGCCCATCCCTGAGGAGGGCTGATGTTGAACAGAGCCAAGGCCAGTTCACTTGCAGGATAAAAGACGCTTGGATCTGGAGGTAAGAATTCCAGCAAAGCAGCTGCTCAGCCCCAGGCTGGAGAAGTCACAGTCAAAAGGAGGGGACAGGGCTCAGGACGGGGACACAGTCTCCTCCCTGGACGATGCAGGCATCCCTTGCTTTCAGACAAATCAGTTAGGGGCTGTCCCATGCTTAATAAAAGGAACCTGCACTTATTTAAAAAAAAAAAAAAAAGAAGAAGAAGAAGAACAGTGACAACAGGATTCTCTGAACAGTGTTTCTGGACCCTCTCCTAGGGAAAGCACTCAGATTTTGGGACCAGCTCTCTTGGCCTTGTTTCCAAGCCCACGCCTATGGCTTCGGTGCACCCACATTGCTGGGGCTCCCAGGAATCAGAAGACACCAAGAAGGTTTCAAGACAAACCAGTCTGGGTGGATTTCAAGACACGAGCTCTGCTAAGCAAATCCAGAAGGCACTTTCCAGAAGTGACAGCAGAAATGCCATAATGCAAATTGTGAAAAATCAGAGCAGCGTGTGTAAGGCTAGTCACAGCGCGTTATTCTCCCTTTTATGTATTTAATTTTGGGGCATCTCAGTCGGGCCTCGATGGGCTGGAGCTGACCAGAGGTAGGGGAGATGGATTCACAGCTCAGAGCAGAAGGTGGAAAGGCCAGAGAAAGGAGCTGAAGGAGAAACAGCCAGGGAGAAACAGAAAAGCTGGGGGACTCCCTAGGACTTGCCGCTCCAGAGCTGAACTTGCAGCTCCGACAAAGCTGACTTTAAGCCGACCTTCAGCAGTGCTTCTTAGCAATGTACACCGGGCAATCGCTGGTAAATCTTTATTAATTTTAATTGGCGGCACCCATTTATAAGAACCATTAAAAAGGATAAATTGAGCCCATCCGGCGTAATGTCTTTTGTTAATTAGTTTGTCAGCACTGTTTTAATATCCCCTAATGACTTCATATTTCAGACCTGACATTAAAGGAGACGCTGTGAGAAAGGAAATGGTCTTATCACAGTGTACTGTAACGTTTTTCTTTTTTGAACAAAAAGTGTCCTTCCAAATGCTGACCAAGGTTAGATGTCATTTAATTCTCCAAGGTAGGTGCCCGAGGACTTCTGAGGCCCCCGATTCTGTATCCAGGTCCTGCCACCCCATCATTTCTCAACTTGCCTCTTTTCCTCCAACCATCCCCCAAACATTCATTCACTTCTCCCTTCCTCCCTTCCTGTATTCAACAAACAGTTTTTGAGCCCCTCAGAATCAGGGAAATAATCTGGGATAAGTCAAGCAAGACAGAGATACTTTCGAGAAAAAAGACATCAACATTTTGCATTTTCCATCCCACTGCAGGGCTCTTCTCACAAATTCAAAGTCATCGTTTTCATTTGGGCAGGAAACAGAATATGAATGAGAAGAGAAAGAAAGACAAATACTTCAGATGGGCCTTGACTCCTGGTTCCAAAGAGTTTTTCTCTAAAATCAAATGAAAAGCAAAACTGACACCCAGGTGGTCGCCCAAGGAAGGAGCACAGGTTTGAGAGAGAGAGAAGCGTGTTTGGGTCTCAGCACACCCCTGCTTTAGCTAGCTTCGCCATGGGGTTCAAAAGAGAGGGCACAGAATGAAGCGCTGGAAAGTTGGAAGCTTTTAGAATTATTTACACATCTCTAAAGTCTAAACACAAAAGGAGAAATTAAGCTTTGCTAATGTGTAAAGAAAAATTTCATGCCTTCCCTGTGCTTTGGTCAGCGTGTCCAAGGACCACAGGTGACCCAGGGTGAGGGGTGAGTGAGGCATTGAGGGGGAAGTCAGCAGTGGAGCACCCCCCCACCCCCGCCGGCTCCCTGTGTTGTCCCGCTGCACTTTACCTTTGCCTCGTTCAGGGACTTTATGGGTAATATGACCCAGGTTTAACTGAATCACACTCAGAATAAGCACCATTAGAAACTGTAGCTTAAACCGCAGGTTGACATGAAAAAATGACAGAGCTGCAACTTCTTCCAGGCCTGGTACAAGCTCTTTGTCAACCATATTAGGAGGTAAAAATAATGTTGCACTAATCACATCTGACAAGCCATTGGCCAAAAAAAAAAAAAAAAAAGAGAGAGAAGTATGAAAAATTATCAAGAAAGCTATGTGAAATGTGGATTTACATCCACTATTATTCACAGTAAACTTTGCCCTTAGGCATATCCTGTGCCTTGAAATATTAACTAATTAGTCCCATAAGTAGGACTAATTTATGCTTTATGGATAAGTAAACAGACATAAATGGAGGTGCATACAAGTTCAAAAACATTCTGACTGATAGGGTATACAACCATAAATGTCTGGGGACCACCCAAGTGTGGGACGCACTTAACCTCCTGGATCCTCGGGTTTCTCACCTGTAAAATGGTAGTAATATCACCTACCATGTAGGCTGTTCTAATGACTAGACGTAAGGCATTTTAAAGGCCCATCGCAGAGCCTGGCACCGGGTAGAGCTACCCTTATCATCTTCAGCATCCTCATCTTCAGCATCACACCGGCAAGCAAGCAGCCCTTCAACACAGTTTACAGCAATCTGTGAATCACGGAAAATTTAGAAACAAACAAACAAAACTAAGGTCCCCTTAAAAGAGACAGTAAGAGTTTCTCGCAGGCCTTAAGCTCCCTGGATGTACTTTCTCAGAAGAACTTCCTTCTCTCTGCTCCACAGTATGGATGCTGGACAGCAGGGCCTTGGCAGCTCCAGCAGACAGATCATGCATTGGAAGGAGGAGGCCTCAGGTGGACCACCTGTCTACAGGAGTGGCTGCTTCTCAGCGCCCTGCAGGAGTTCCCTTGTCGGAAGGTGGGCAGATCAGAAATGTAGACCCTTTAGGTGAAAGCTTACATGTTTTAAACCTTGCATCTGTCTGTTATGGGGCCTTAAAACAGCACTTTCAGCCATATTTGTGGGGCTCTTGCAGGGTTTTCGCCTTAAAGGGCATCCTATTGAAAACCAAATGGAGTGCATTTGGTCTCCACTAACATCTAAAAAGAGATTTACAAGTCAGCCTTCTGAGAGTGAAATCAAAGCCAAGGGCGAGGGAAGCAGGGGTAGGGAAGAGGAGGAAAGGGCTAAAAGACAGAGTGGGGGATCCTAAGAGTCTGTTTCACCTTACCCACACCCACACCCACACCCCAGCTTCGCTGAGACTGGCTCTTGGTCTCGAAGAGGGATTATTTGCTTTTGAATATCTACACCTTCTCCCTTTCCTCCTACATCCTCTCACTCCCCAACCTTCCCCAAACTCTTCTCCCCAAGATCTAAACACACACACACACACACACACACACACACACATACACATTCACCCCTCAAAATTCCTAGAGCTCTGAATTTTTAAGAAAAGGTTAGGATGAAAACAAGATTTGAAAAACCACTAGATTTTAATATAGGACAAATTTGAGAGGAAAAATGTTGTGTGTATATATGTGCAAATGATGTGTATTGTTTACAACTTTCAGCAACAACTACTCCTCTCATTCTCCAAAAATAAATCTCTATTAGCGCATGCTATGAACTCAACCTCGTGCTAAGTGCCAAAGATACTAAGAAGAACTAGGATAGTAATCCTTGTCTTCAAGGAGCTCACCATTTAGGTAGCAACAGCAACAAACACACCAGGATAGACAAACTGTCACACATTTTAACAGAGGTAAATCTACAGGAACGTAGCTGAGAAGGGTACCCTGCTCCCTTCCCAATCTGTTCCACTGGGGAAGTTGGTTTAGCAAAGACTTCATAATGGGAGTGTACCATAAACTAAACAGTTTTTAAAACCTTTTTTTTTTTTTTTTACTGTGCAATGCATCATAGGGAAAAGAGTATAAATGATGCACACACACCATTTAAAAATAACAAATAAACATCGGTGAACCCACGATCCAGCCTAAGGAACAGAACAGCTTCTGTATCTTGAAGTCCTTCTGAGTGCCTTTTTCTGGGATCATCCTTATGTTTTATTAACCAGTCCTTTGTTTTCACCTATAATTTTACCACATAGGTATATCACCAAACTATATACTCTTTTTGTTTGCTTGGTTTTGAATTTTATGTGAATGAAATAATGCAATATTATTATTCTGAGATGTGAGTTTTTATACTCAACCTTTTGTGATTTTTTTAAATTACCTATATTCATATATGTAGCTACAGTTAATTAGTTTTTATTGATATATTGTAGTCTGCTGTATGAACATACCCTAATTTATTAATCCGTTTCACCACTGATAACTATTTGGTTGTCTCCAGTTTTTTGTTACTATAAACAGGGATGTTATGAACATTCTTCTATAAGTCCCCTGGTAATTATATCCCCTACAAGAGGAAATACTGGGTTGTCACTGGTATATAGGAATGCAGTTGGCTTAAATTGCAATAACTTTACTAAATGCTCTCATTAATTTTAAAATTTTACCTGTAAATTGTTCAGTATTTTCTATAGACAACCGTATCATCTGAAAACGATAAATTTGTTTCTTTCTTTCAAATTCCTATATATTTCTTCTTCTCTTACTATAATTAAGACCTCTAATACGATGTTGTATGGAAGTGATGAGAGCTGACACCCATGTCTAACTTCTGACCTTAAGGAGAGCGCTTTCAACATTTTACAATTAATCGTGCTATTGCATGTCTTTAAAAATACATTGTTGATATTTTAAAATATTAAGTTTCCTTTATTAGGTTAAAGAAAATTCCTTCTATTCATAAATCTGCTAAGAGTTTTTATCATGATTGAATTTTAAATTTTGCTGAAAGTTTCTCTGCTTAAAAAAAAAATTGTATGATTTTTTTCACCTTGAATTTGTTAATATGGTGAACTACTTTATTCAGTTGTCTAACATTAAACTGATCTTGCATTCATAGGACAAACCCAATTGGTCATTATCTATGTTAATGTCTGTAGCTATAATTAAGTAGTTTTTGATAATGTATAGTATTTTGAACTATTTTAGTGCCTTCTAGTCTTAGCTGGCTGTGCTTTTGCCAATATAGCTCTCACAAAGACTTTGTGGGTTTCCAATTTATCTGCTTCTTGTTTGCTTCATGCCATAGAACCATATTCACAATTCTTTTTTAGATAGGGCTCTTCTTACTTTTGGAAAATTAAAACTCTTTTGTCTAACTGAGAGGGTCTAATAAAACCACCATACACTTGAAAAGTCTTATTATCTAAGGGTCCTATAGCCACACCCATGACTCTCTACTTACCCTGAGGCCAATTCTTCAAAAATAATTTGCTGCCTTGAGGGACTGGAATTAAGATGTAGTTTTGGTTCCCAGCCCATTAAGTCTTGACTTCTCTATAGCCACTCTAAATTTTTTTTACAAACTGAATGAGTCTTTCTTTAGCTCATCTCTCTCTTCCCATGCCTTACCATTGGCAGCCATAAGAAACTGACACTTTCCACATTCTGCCTGGAAATCATCTCATCAAAGTCCAATTTCTTTACATCTTACTAGCATTTGATATTGTCACTAACTTGTATTTGAGCTGTTCTGATACATGTACAGTAGTTTCTCATGGTGGTGTTAAATTACACTTCCTTGTAGTTAGTGTTATTGAGTATCTTTTCATGTATTTATTTTCAATCTGTACATAATTTTCAGTGAAATGTCTCTTTGTGCCTTTTGCCCACTTTCTAATTGAATTGTTGGCTTTTTGATTGTTGGGTTTTGACAGTTTTTTAAAAATATATTCTAAGTACTAGTCCTTTGTCAGACGTAGTTTGCAAATATTTTCTGCCAGTCTGTAGCTTGTTTTTTTAATCTTCTTAACAAGGTCTTTTGCAGAGAAAAACATTTTTGTACAATTTATTTTACATATTTATCTTGTGGGGCAGGTAATTAGGTTTATTTATTTATTTTTAATGGAGGTACTGGTGATTGGACCCAGTACCTCATGCATGCTAAAGACACACTCTACCACTTAGCTATACCCTCCCTCTGAAAATATTTTTTATTTTCATGAAGCTTAACTTATTGACCACTTCTTTTATGGTTTATGATTTTGGCATCATATTTAAGAACCTGTGAGCAAGCTGTAGGTCCCAAAGATTTTCTCCTATGTTACCTGCTAAAAGTTTTACAACTTTAAATTTAAATATATGATCCATTTTGAATTAATTTTGTAAGGTATGAAAACAATGAGCTTCATTTTTTGGCTTATGGAGGTCCAATTGCTCCAGCATCATTTTTTTTTAATGTTAAGAGATTCTGAATCTTATTTAAATCTTCTATTTTCAGAGACCTCTGGCACTGCTCCAGTTGGGGAAAGAGGTACTACTTCATTACTGTCAGGTGGGAGTGGAAGTTCAGATTCCTCACTTTGCCTCCATTGACATCTGGGAAGCCTGGGAAACATAGCGGGAACAGCTCCCAGTGTAAAAAGCAGAATAATAGATTACAGAGTTTGCAGGCCCAAGATCAGTTCAAGAAAATACTTAGCAATGTTAATGCCTTATACAAATGTTAGCTATAACATTAGGATATGTGGAGTGAAGTGCACACTCACCACCCCTTAAAAAAAAAAATCACCCATTCTAAAATCCCATTTTACAGATGAGCCCACTGAGGCTAAGAGAGAGACTCAAATGAATGTCAGAAGTACTCATGAAACCTCAAACAATTCTGAAGTATGCAGTTATGATTAAAATGATTGCAGGGAGGAACAAGGTATAATGGTAAGTGAACCAATCACCAGTGTGATTCTGAAACTGGGGTCATAAAAGGCACTGGACTCCCTCCTTGTTTTCTCTCTCAGATCACCCACTCCAAGAGAAACCAGCTACCATGTTATGAAGATACATCAGGAAATAAAGCATCCCACCAGCGGCCAGCAAAGAACAGAGACTTCCTGTCAAGGATGCTGAGTGAACCACCTTGGAAGCAGCTCCTCCCTCCTCACTCAGGCTTTCGTCTGACACAGTTCCACTGGACATCTTGACCACAGCCTCATGAGAGACCGTAAGCCCAAACCACCCAGTTAAGCCACTCCCAAATTCCCACAGACTCTAAGATAATAAATATCTGTTGTCTTCATCACTAAGTTTTGGATGCAATCTGCTATGAATCAATAGATAATAACATGGTAAATCATTATCATAAGACCTTTTACAATCTTTTTTCATTTCCCTTTCTTGCCACCTCAGCAGTCAAGGCTGCCGCAGTCCATTTCAACATGTGTCAAAATCTCATGAAGAGGGCTGAGTCTTGATCCCTTCTGTTCCAACTGTGCCACGCCCCATGTAGCAACTGCTAAACTCCACCCACCAGTGCATATATGGGAGTGGCAACAGGACACCCCACCCTGCACAGTTGGACCTCAGGCCCTGGTTCAGTAAAATTTTTTGTCTATTCTACTTCCACAGAGCAAGGAGGTATTTTTTTTAATTGAACTATAGTTGATTTACAATGTTGTGTTAGTTTCTGGTGTATAGCATAGAGATTCAGTTATACATATGAATATTTTTTCATATTCTTTTTCATTATAGGTATTACAAGGTATTGAATATAGTTCCCTGTGCTACACAGTAGGACCTTGTTATCTATTTTACATATAGTAGTTTATATCTGCAAGTCCCAAACTCCTAATTTATCCCTCCCCAGTTCTCTCCCCTTTGGTAACCATAAGTTTGTTTTCTATGTCTGTGTGTCTGTTTCTATTTTGTAAATAAGTTCATTTGTGTCATTTTTTAGATTCCACATATGAATGACATATAATACTTGTCTTTCTCTGACTTACTTCACTTAATATGATCATTTCTAGGTCCATCCATGTTGCTATAAATAGCACTATGTCATTCTTTTTTATGGCTGAGTAGTATTCCATTATATATAGATATATCACATCTTTTTTATCCATTATCTATTGATGGACATTTAGGTTGCTTCCATGTATTGGCTATTGTAAATAATGCTGCTATGAAAACTGGGGTGCATGTATCTTTTTAAATTAGAGTTTCCTTTGAATATATGCCCAGGAGTGGGATTGCTGGATCATATGGTAAGTCTATTTTCAGCTTCTTAAGGAATCTCCATACTGTTTTCCATAGTGGCAGCACCAATTTAACATTCCCACCAACAGTGTAGGAGAGTTCCCTTTTCTCTACACCCTCTCCAGCATTTATCATTTGTGGACTTTTTAATGACATCTATTCTGACCAGTGTGAGGTGATACCTCACTGTGGTTCTGATTTGCATTTCTCTGACAATTAGCGATATGGAACACCTTTTCACGTACCTATTGGACATCTGTAACAGCAATGAGGTATTTACCTGCTTTACATTTGTGTATCCTGAGAGTCTAAGTGAGATTTTTTTTTTCAGAACAACCAGACTCCACCCCAGGCTAAACTGTCAGTTGACTTCCAGTGACAGAAGACTGCTAGCAAATTTTATAGGTCAGCTCTCCAATTTCAAAAAGCTAAAGAATTTTGGAAGAAGTGTTTCTATTAGGTCACAGTTGTGATATTATTTCCATTGAGCCACCCCTTCAGAGACAGAGCAGAAAGTTTTAACTGTGACTTCTGAGAGGTAACCAGTTTACTCACCCGCTGCTCCCCAACCCAACACACAGAGACACAGAGGTAACACGTAACACACCACCCGCTGCTGAATAAAGGGGCTCCTGCTATAAATATCTGATAGTTATTCTTGGAAAAAGCAGGGCTCGCCTCCCACTGTGGGAGCTAGAAAAAGGATGTGTGACCTAATCTTGGGACCCGTGAAGATGCCAAGAAGCGGGGACCATGGAGATCCTGCCTTGGTGGCAATATCTAGTTTCCAGGGCCAGCAGGTGGCCCTGCCCACAGCCCTACTCTTGTGTCTGGCAGTGAGGCCAGGCAAACGTGGCGTGCAGTGTTCAACAGCAGTGGCGGCAAGTTGTCATCATCAGCCTGGTGCATGGCACCATCGCCGCACTTCTGGGTGCTTGGTCTCCATATCTGCCCAGAATGACTGCCCAGCCTTCCCAGACAGCCAGGGGCTTCCCAACATCCCTTCCAAAAGCACTCCTTTCTGTAGCTTGCTATTAAAGCCTTAGATGAGAATACGTTCCTTCCCTAGATCAGACCAACAAAACTTTGATGTAAATTCAAGGCTGACTGAGTGAATTCATGAGACCCCAAGCCCCTAAATTAACTGTCATCATCACCAATTAATGGTTGTTTTCCATGAACTGTGCGTTGATGTAGGCAATGTGCTACCCTAGAAATGATTTTTTTTTTTTAAAGTGTAACCTTTTTCAGAAGAAAAAAAAGCTACACAGGTAAAGGCTTAGAGAGACAAAAATCCAGAAAACCAAAGCAAAAAATGAAACATGATTTATGAACTTGAGTACATAAGAGGCACAGAAACACAGCCTTCAAAGATATTGCAAAAAAGAAGAGAATAAAGGAAAAATGTCGCTTCTTTATTAGATGGGGACAGAGAAGAATGAGTAGCAGATGATAGGAAGAAATACAAAATAACATTTTGATCTGGTTTATGCTTGATCCATATCAAAAAAATGATGAGGTGCAGAAAAGTCTACTTAACACAAGGACTTGGAGAAAGGAAGGACAAAGTTACAGACAGCTTGAAACTAGGTCAGAAGCTAAGAAAAATTCATTTGAATGAACTGAGTTCCAGCAAACAGGAATCTTAGGAAACTAAATGAAGTCACTGCCAGTGACTGCAAACTCAACAAACACATACGGATTATTATTACTGTGTTTGCAGTGCTGGTGACTGCAGACATATTCCACTTTATCCTCAAAACAATGCTTTCCAGGAAGAATTCTCACCCTAATCTACAGGTAAAGAAACTGGGTCCAAAAGTTACATGATAGGAGTGGCATGGTTGGGGCTGAAATGCCTGGTCCTAGTGCATCCTTCCCACAGCTACCTTCCTAGGTGAGGAGATGGAGAGATGGGGAGAGAGACAAAGACCCCAGGAAAAGCAGCTATACCCTGAGCCAGATTCAGGGTAGCAGGTGCTGGCGGCAGTAGTGTATTACCTGCTGGCAGAGACAGAGAAGCCAAAAGTACACTGGGAATCAGATCCTGCCCCAACTCTGTAGCCTACTAGCTGTGTGACCTTGGGAAGATCAATCTCCTGCTCTGGGCTTCAGTTTCCTACTGAAATGAGGAAATGGGTTCAGATGACCTTTGCCATTCCTTCAAATTCAATGTCTATGATCCTGGCTAAGATTCGAAAATTCATCGATTCTAGGAAAGCTCATGGATCCTGAGAAGGACTATAGCTCCCTATTTCCAGAGCACATATATATTTATCTGGATTTCTGTTGCTTTACCCAACATCCCTTGTATCCTCTTTCTGAATTTAGTGCCCTGTCCCAATTTCGTCTTTCCTTTGATGCACTATCCTTTCTGCATTCCATGAGATTCTGATGGGGCTGCCAATCACATTACTCACCCTACCCCTGGCCTCAGTGATTGGCCCAAAGGTTGGGTACATGACTCAAGAAAAACAGTCAGAATCCTTTCCTGAATGTTGATGTATGGATACAGGGAGAAAAGAGTGTACTCACTCCTGGAGTCGTAGAACTGATATAAACCTGGAAATATTCTTTCACCACCTCCATCCCTACCACCACCACCCTCCCATATAGATATTGCATCTCTTCCATCTCACTGAGGAGGCTTATCTAGGGTAGAAGAGAAGCAGAGGCAGGAGACAGTGGGAAGAAGGGAGGCCAGGCACTGTGGAACCACACTGCTTGAGCACCAAAGACCATTCAAGGCTTCTTAGCATGGGAATAAATTAGCAGTAAATTCCACATGTTTGGGGGTATCAGTTTCCTAAGGCTGCTGTGCCAAATTACAAGATACTTGATGGCTTAAAACAACAGAAATTTATTCTCTCATGGTTCTGAAGTCCCGAAGTCTGAAGTCAGTATCATTGGACCAAAATCAAGGCGTCAGCAGGGCAGTGCTCCCTCCAGAGGCCCCAGGAGAGAATCTGTTCCTGGCTATTTCCAGCTTCTGGTGTGGCTGCTGGCATTCCTCAGCTGTGGTAACATCACCCCAAATCTCAGCCTCTGGGCTCACATCACGCCCTCTTCAGTCTGAATCAAATATCCCCCTGCCCTCCTTTTAAGACATTTGTGGTGGACTTTAGGGCCCACTTGGATAATCCAGCATAATCTCCCCATCACAAGACCCTTAATTTAATCGAATCTGCAAAGGCCCTTTTCCCAAATAAGGTAATGTTTACAGGTTCCAGCGACTAGGACCTGAAATCTTTGGAGGGGGGTGGGGCATTATTCAGTCCATTACGAGGTATAAACCAGCTTGAATTACATTTCTATTATTTGCTACAGAAAGAGTTGTAACACAATGTCTATTGCTTAAAATTAGGGGAATACCAGGTATCAAGAAGAAAATAAAATCCCACCCCACTCAGTCATTCCACCATTGATGAATGCCTAACATAGGACAAGGTGCTGGTTAACAGCAACGAAACTGGCCTGATGTCTAAATCTCGCGGCCTCACAGTCTGATGGAAGAAAAGAAAAAGAAACAAGTAGACAAACAAATAAGAACTGCTGTGAGGAAAATGTGCCAGTGCAGTATTGCCTTCCAGTATTTTTCTATGCACATTTTTCGCTATTGATATATGCAGTTCTATTATCTCACTTTCTTCACTTGATTTTATATAATTAGCTTTGCCCATGTCATTACACATTCTTCTAAAGCAAGATGTTTATATTGCAAACATTCCTTTATCTGGATGGGTTGTGGTCTGTTTAGGCATTCTCTAATACTGTTTTTAATTACTTTTTACTATCATAAACAATATCGTGATGAACATCTTCACATGAATGGCTAATTGCTTCCTTATAAAAGATTCTGAGCAGTGGAGGGATTACTAGGTTGCAAACCCCTTTTAAAAAGGTTCTAGATGAATCCTGCCAGGAAGCACTCCAGTTCACATTCCTAGAAAATTCTTTCAGAGGGCCTTTCTCTACATTACACCTGAAACTTCTGCAAGTTGATGGATAAAATTCTCTTTTTCCAATTCGTGTTTTTCTGATTATTAGAATCTTTTTTTAAATCTCAGCAGTCATCTTTATTTCTTCTTCTATGAATTATTTTTTCATGTCCTTTGCCATTTTTGCCATTATATTATTCATTTTTCTCATGACTCAATAATCATATTGTCATGTTTGTGGCAAATAGTTTTTCCCAGTTTGCCCAGCGTAAGACGGAAGATTTTAGAGGCTGTAAAAGCAGAGAGGAAGAAAGACAGGAAACAGGTGCCCGGCACCTGGAGAGAAACTGAGGAAGGAACGGAGATGTTTCAAGGAGATTTTATGAGTTATGTGATGCAAGCCTTTTTTTAATCTCCTGATGAAAACTTCAGGGAAACAGACACACACATAGAAATCCCCTTTCACCAGTCTCTTTGGAAGATCCAAAAAGAATCACTTGTTTTCGCAGCGTGTTTCCACTGCATTCTGTCTTGAATTCACAGTCGTTTGTGAGCTTAGCTTTCCCCATACTCATTTTGTGACTTTATTCTGTCCATCTTTGTGGCTCCCACCAGCGTACAATACCTGGCCCAGTGCTTTGCATGCATATTTGGGAATTAAACTGAGTCATAAGCTCCAGCTGGCCATGTCAAGTGAAGGCCCTTGGCTCTCCTAAATGCAGAAACAAGGGAGTTGGTAGACTAACTGACCCGTGGGCCCTTCTACTCCTAAGTCCCCCATGACCGTGGCAGGGGCTGCCGAAGAGAGATATGCACCCACGTGTGACCTCAGGGTTCCTTCCCATCCGCCATGATTGGGAGACTCCATACCAGAGGGCTCTGGAGCAGTTGCTGGGTTCACAGGGTAAAGGGGCTTGATCTACAGGGAAACACAAAGAAGGGATTAGACAGGAAGGGAAACTGCAGCTCCGGTGCCCGATTGGGGGTCTTCTCCCATTAGCCCACCTCTCAGATGTGAGCAGTTCTTAGGCCACCAGGGCCAGAATGGCAGAAACTGAAGCAAAGTGAGAGGTGAATAGGGAAGAGGGTACCCTCTGTTTCTCGAACCTCGAACCTTCAGAACCCAGAATCTGCCTAGTGTCCTTTGGGGTCACCACATCCCACCTATCAAGGCCAACACAAGCATCTCCCGATACTTTAGATATCCCGATGCTTGGGGAATGCAGTGCCCTGACATACTGAAGACCTTTATGCATAGAGTGGCCACTATTTCTTAAGGTGCCTCGTTGACTTATCCGCTCAACAGCTACAGGATGCCTGCTGCATGCCCAACTCCATGCACTATTGTAGGTGCTGGGGGACAGCAGTGAGAGAGAGACAATTGTCTGTGCTTATGGAACTTACTTTCTAGGAGAAGGAGACACATAGCAAATAGACCCAAAATGCACAGGAAAATATCAGACATTAATAAATGCTACTGAGAAGCAAGAGGGATGCTGTGCCAGGCAGTATGTTAGAGGGCAGTCAGGAAAGGAAGGGCATTTCTGCTGAGACCTGAGTGATGAGAAGGACCTGCCCACCTTGTGAAGACAGGGAGGAAGAGCATTTCCGGCAGGGGCACCACTGGAGCAAAGATCCTGGGGCAGGACCGCGTGACCCGAAAGGAGGCCAGCTGGAGCCTGGTGAGCAGGAAGAGGAGGGGACACAGTCTAAAGTACTAGAAGACGGAACAGTACACAGCACACGCACTCACAATGGCCGAATCTGTCAATAGTGATTCTGAAAGAGCTTGGTGACCTCTGCTAGAGGGGTTTCCCATGTTACAGGTGAGCAGGTCTTCAGCCGCCCTCTGGTCCAGGGTCACTCAAAGTGAGGCACTCCCTCTGACAAAGGAGAATGGTCGCATATCTCCAGAGTTCCTAGAAGCTTTGATCAAATTTTGTTTCTTGAAGACTTGTGTTTTAGCTTTAAAACAAAAGCCAATTTTGCATTCTATTCCCCAAGATAACCATATTTGTTTTTGTGCTTGAATCAGATAAAACTAATGCTCCATGAGGTTGGCCATATATGTGCTATGGGGCCTTGTGGACCCCCTGGCATACCACCAGGTACCCCAGTTTGAGAACTGCCAATCACTTGGCAGATGAGAGGACACAAGCCCAGAAAGACAGGATGAGGTGATTTTCCCAAGTCCATCCAAGGTGTTGTAGAAACAGAAAGTGCTGGTGTCTTGTGCTTTCAGAGCATTAGGATTCTCATGCGCAGCTGTTTCCTGTTTATCTGAGTCTATTTTGAGGGCTTGTTTTATCCCCTACTTGACAGACTCCTCTCTGTTCCCAAGCTAGTCCTGTTGGCTTCATCCTGTTCACTGCACTGTCCTTTCAGGCTGTGGGAGATGGAGGGGTTGCCAGCCTCGTAAAAGGGGTGCTGGAGGGCCAGGGACGCTGCTCGTGCAAAGCTGCCCTCCCAGGACCAATTTCCCCCACAAACAAAGGGAAGCATCCTGGAAACTCTCCTGGGCCCCCGCCCACAAGGTGAGAGAAGCCATCTCTCCAGCAAGGAGGAGAAGTACTTCCCACGGCGTTAAAATCGCTGCATCCACTGCGTACGATATATTGGGCCACTATTTAGCATGAGACTTACAAAGAGGTTGACATGAAAGGGTAAAAACTTCTGTTTCAATGTTAGTTGAAGAAACAGGTGACAAAGTTAAATATGCAGGCTGAACTCAACTGAATCAGCTGGGGAAACATAGGAGAAAAGAAAGGCTAGAATTAGGCCAAATAGTTAACAACAGTAGTCACAGGAAAATGAGATGGTGGGAAATGTGGGGGTGTGGGATTGCGGGCTATTTTTACATTTTTTTACATTTTCCAAAAGTTCCCCGAGTGTGATGGGGTGGAGGAAATTGAACAGAAGGTGTCTGTTTCTCAAATTTCCAATTCAGGAAAATACCAGTGTGAACATAGAGTATTTTTAAAGTCTTGAAGGTGAGTATTCGATGTGTTTATAGAGAAAGCCATGTGGAACTTACTGGGCTACTGTCAATTAATAGCTGCCAATCAACTAATGGTGATAAAATAGATCATAATTTATAATTAGCAGCTTGATGGTTTTGAAAAGAGTGTTTCTAAAATTCCTGAACTACTTTTAAATGGACTAAACATTTTCCATATTATCTTGTTCATATTCCATATCATTTGGGGGGCCCCTTTGATGGCTTAAAAGGAAAAGCAGCTTAACTCTGACCTAAGTTATCACAAATTCATGGAATCCATGTACTATGATTCCAGGGCACATCTGACTTGACCCTTCCACCCGAGCCTGCAGCAGAGGGAGATTGCCCTGAAGAAAAGGGCCAGGAGGCTCTCACTCCAGCTGTCCCCTGATTCCCTGGGACCCTTGGGGGGTCAGTCCCCATGCCTTCTCTCAGGACTCAGTTTCCTGACCTATAAGATGAGGAGCATAGGCTGGATGTATTGACTGTCTCTCCAAATCACTAATTTATTTACTTTTACTTACTGAGCAGTCACAGGTACCAGGCATGGCCCCAGGCACTGGAGACAGCGTTGAATGAAGAAAAATCCCAGTTTTCTTGGCATTTCATCTTCTTCCCACACATGTGGAGCTCTGACCTCCTCTAATATCTGTTACAGACAGGGCTCCTTTCTGCACGTAATCATACACTGCCTGTGTCATGGGAGTTTAACTGACTTTCCAACTCGATGATAAACCCCAGGGGAGCAGAGACCAGGATCTCTCTTCCTGTATTCCCACAGTCCTGAACCCAAACCTAGCACCCTAATTTTTCAATTAGGAAAGCACAATATCTATACATAGTAAGGACTTGATAAATGTTTGTTGGGTGAATAATAAGGATCATACAATGTGCTGGGCATTTACAGACATTATCTGCTGTAGTTCTCATAAAAGCCCTAAAGGGTGGCGGTTTATGATGGGGAAAGAGAGGTTAAGTGACTTGTCATGACACACAGTAGGTGGTGGATCCTGGATATAAGCCCAGATCACTACCTTCAGGAAATAAAATGTAACAGGAGGCAAGACAGTTTCTCAAACATCACATGCATCGTGGGGTCAGTAAGTTCTTCAGAGAAGGGAAGGACTTGTGAGGCCAGAGTGGGCAGGGAAGAAATTATAGCAGAATGGGGACTTCAGCTGGATTTTGAAGGATAAAGGAGGGAAGAAGGATGGCAAAACGACAGCACATGCATCCGTGAGGCCCACAGCCTCCAGGTAAAGACCTGGGCTTGGGCTCGGCTGACCCAGAGCACCTAAGCCAACCAATGCATCTGATGCGTGTTTCTCTAACAGCTGGAAAGTGATGAGAAAATAATTGTTCAATATGTGCAAAGGAACACTAGCCTAACTAAGCATGCAGGCAAGCCTGAAATGAAGTCAGATGCCCTCCCTGCTGTGAACTCCAGGCTGCAGGGTAGAGCTGTTGGTGCCACAGCACCTGGGCCTGACCCTGGGGTCTTCAGTGAGATAAGGAGGGCCCCTCATACACTGCTTGTTTCTGCAGACCTCTGCCCTATGCACTCTGACCCAGTGACCTCCCAGGAAGAGTTTATTTCACACTCCCAGGATGATGCAGGGAAAGCACCCTGCCTTTGATCCTGGACCAGGGTTCTAGACCCAGCTCTGCCATTGCCGCGTACCTGACTTTGAACAATTCACGACAAGACTCATGGTCTCTGAATAATAGTATGGTACAGTGCAGTGCCTTCCTCAAGTCATGCAGGGCCCTCAAATCAGTTGAGATCAAATTAGTGCATTAAGACCAGGACTTCTGGGAATAGTATGAAATGGAATAGCATCGAAAACTCATCATGACCAAAGAGGACACGCAGATGGCCAACAGGCACACGAAAAGATGCTCAACATCACTAACCATCAGGGAAATGCCAATCAAAATGACAACGAGATAATCACCTCACACCTGTCAGAATGGCTGTCATCAAAAAGAACACAAATAATAAATGTTGGCAAGGATGTGGAGAAAAGGAAACCCTTGTACACTATTAGCGGGAATGTCAATTAGTGCAACCACTGTGGAAAACAGTATGGAGGTGTCTAAAAAACTAAAAATAGAACTACCATATGACCTAGCAATTCCACATCAGGGTACATATCCAAAGAAAACAAAAACACTAATTTGAAAAGATACATGCACCTCAATATTAATAGCAGCATTTTTTACAATTGCCAAGACATGGAAGCAACCTAAGTGTCCATCAACAGATGACTGGATAAATAAGCTGTGGTTTAACCACAAAAGACCTAGAATTGCCAAAGCATTACTGAAGAGAAAGAAAGAGCCTGGAAGAATAACTCTCCCAGACTTCAGACAATACTGTAGAGCTACAGTCATCAAGACAGCATGGTATTGGTACAAAAACAGACATATGGACCAATGGAACAGAATAGAGAGCCCAGAAATGGACCCACAAACTTTTGGTCAACTAATCGTCGACAAAGGAGGCTAGAATATACAATGGAATAAAGACAGTCTCTTCAGCAAATGGTGTTGGGAAAACTGGACAGCAGCATGTGAATCAATGAAGCTAAAACACTCTCTTACACCATACACAAAAATAAACTCAAAATGGATCAAAGACTTAAACATAAGACAAGATACAATAAACCTCCTAGAAGAAAATATAGGCAAAACATTATCTGACATACATTTCAAAAATGTTCTCCTAGGGCAGTCTAACCAAGCAATAGAAATAAAAGCAAGAATAAACAAATGGGACCTAATGAAACTTACAAACTTCTGCACAGCAAAGGAAACCATAAGTAAAACAAAATGACAACCTATGGAATGGGAGAAAATTTGTGCAAATGAAACCTACAAAGGCTTGATCTCTAGAATATATAAGCAGCTCATATGACTTAATAAGAAACAACCAAACAGCCCAATCCAAAAATGGGCAGAAGACCTAAACAAGCAATTCTCCAAGGCAGAAATACAAATTATCAATAGGCACATGAAAAAAATGCTCAATATCACTAATTATCAGAGAAACGCAAATCAAAACTACAATGAGGTATCACCTCACACCAGTCAGAATGGCTATCATTCAAAAGTCCACAAATGACAAATGCTGGAGAGGCTGTGGAGAAAGGGTAACCCTCCTTCACTGCTGGTGGGAATGCAGTTTGGTGCAGCCACTGTGGAAAATAGTATGGAGATTCCTCAAAAGACTAGGAATAGACTTACCATATGACCCAGGAATCCCACTCCTGGGCATATATCCAGAAGGAACCCTACTTCAAAATGACACCTGCACCCCAATGTTCATAGCAGCACTATTTACAATAGCCGAGACATGGAAACAGCCTAAATGTCCATCAACGGATGACTGGATAAAGAAGAGGTGGTATATTTATACAATGGAATATTATTCAGCCATAAAAACTGACAATATAACACCATTTGCAGCAATATGGATGCTCGTGGAGAATGTAATTCTAAATGAAGTAAGCCAGAAAGAGAAAGAAAAATACCATATGAGATAGCTCATATGTGGAATCTAAAAAAAAAAAAAAGAAAAAAAAAGAACATAAATACAAAACAGAAACAGACTCATAGACATAGAATACAAACATGTGGTTCCCAAGGGAGAGGGGGTGGGAAGGGATAGACTGGGAGTTCAAAATTTGTAGATACTGACAGGCATATGTAGAAAAGATCAGCAAGATTATACTGTATACCACAGGAAAATATATACAAGATCCTGTGGTAGCTCACACACAAAAAAATGTGATAGTGAATATATGTATGTTCATGTATAATTGAAAAATTGTGTTCTACACTGGAATTTGATACAACATTGTAAAATGACTATTAAAAAAACTATATTGACTATGAAAACAATAAAAAATATTTTTAAAAAGCTAATATGAACTTAAAAGTAATTGAAAGTACTAATTAAAAAAAGGAAGCTGTGATTCATATACACAATGGAATACTACTCAGCCATTAAAAAGAATGAAATTTTGCCGTTTGCAACAACATGGATGTACTTGGAGGGTCCACAGGTTACCCTGTGGAGGGTACACACACAGAGGAAAAGCCACGTGAGGACATAGCCAGAAGGTGGCCACCTGCAAGCCAAGGAGAGAAGCCTCAGAGAAACCAAACCTACTGACACCTTGATCTTGGATTTCCAGTCTCCAGATCTGTGAGACAATAAATTTCTGTTGTTTAAACCATCCAGTTTGTGGTGTTTCTTATGGCAGTCCAAATGATTAATACAATAACCCAATGAGAACCCAAGATTTGGGAATCCCAAAGAATGAGCACCCATAAAATTACATTGTAATATTTCCCCTCTCAAAGTTTTCCCCTTTCAAGATGAAGTGATCACTGGTCACATTCCTTCCTTCCACCATTCCCTCCCAACACCTTTAGAACCACTTGCCACAGGCCAACTCCATGTCTGCTCCATGATTACAAATCCTAAGGCCATTCCTTTCACACACCCCCAGCTTCCATGCCAATGGAGGCATCGCCAGCTTCAGCCAGGCTTCCACTCTCCACACTATTCAGTTAAAAAATGGAGATTGGGGGAAAAGCCCCTAATTGAAACCAGACAAGAATACGTTGTATCAGAGCATTGTATGTTCTTCCCCTGACTGTCATCCTTAGCCCTTCTCTTTACAAAGATGACACCAAATTAAAACAGCTCAGTGCTGTCATCTCCACAGGCCTGTTAATTCAAGGACATGGCTCTGGAATGGTCATGACAAGAACCAGCTTCACTACAACTTTATGTGCCAGGCAAATGTCACTTCTAACAAGGCCCAAAGACCCAAGCCAGCCTATTGCCAAATGCAGTTTATAACAATTGCCCTGCCTACAGTTCTTCCTCCTATCAAGAATTGGACATCTCTGATGATGTCATAGGCTGCTGAGTCATACGTGCAGTGGAAGAAGCCAGAGGTAACATCGTCCTGGCCAAAATCAATGAGACCACCTTCCAACCATCCCTGTTCTGGGAAAACAACCTGTGGCCAGCAATGCCTTCATGGCACATGGTTTGCTGTATGTAACCAGGATGGTGTCAACCAAAATTGAAGAAATGTTCTACGTGCTTGACACCAAAACCCAAAAGGAAAACTACATCAGCCTCCAGTTCCAAAAGAAGTGCTGAAACATGACCAGCCTGCACTATGACCCCACTGCCCCCAAATTCTACATGGGCAATGATGGCTCCTGGACCCACTACCATGCTGATTTTTCTCTTGATGTGTGAGGAAGACAGCAGGAGGGTCAGGCCATGCCAAAGGACAAAAATCCTTGGGACTGGAGATACTAGACACATTTTTATTTGTTGGTTGGTTTGCTTCATGTATTTTTGCTTATGTCTTCCTTACACAGAAGGCTTTCCTCAAGTATTTGGTGACCTTGGCTGTCTGTTCCTATTTAGGAGGAAGGCATTAAAAGTCAGTTGGTACCCTGCAACCTAGAAGTTCCACTCAGCAGACCTGCACACAAACATGCACCAAAAGATACGTACAAGAATGTTCACAGCAACCCTATTTGCCCTAAACTCAAAACCAGCCAGGAGCGCACCAATAGCGGAAAGGATAGATAAGTTGTGGCATATAAACACAATGGGATAAAATGCCTCAATGAGAATTAACAATCTATATAACTCCTTGCAACATTATGGATGAATCCTATAAACACCATGTCAAATAAAAGAAACTAGAACCCCCAAAGCACACGTGCTATATGATTCCACTTATTTAAGGACAAAACAGACAAAATTATTAGTCTATGAAGTAGAAGCAAAGATGGTGGTTATCCTTAGGTGGGGGTAGTAAACATTCTTCCTATATAGAGCAGAAAAACAAAGAAAAAATAGACAGAAATACATTCTAGGGAGAATTTAACACACCATTCTCAGTAAAAGAGGGATCAAATGGACAAAAATTAAGCAAAGACATAGAAATCTAAACAACCTGATCAGCAAGGTATGCCTTGAAAATCATTTAATCCTGATTTAGGCACACGCACATGCACACATACACACACACACACATATTGGGATTCTAATTAGAAGAGCATTAAACTTATATATTAATTTTAGAAGGATTTATATTTTTATACCCACTTGTTAGTATAGAAAAAAGCTATTGGTTTTGTATATTTACCTTGTATATAGCCACCTTTCAAAATTCTATTAGTAATTTTAATAGTTATTAATTTTAATCATTTGCTGTTAGGCTGGGTGTGCAATCAACCTAATAAAAAAGATAATTTTCCCTTCTTTAGTAATATTCATAGGGCCCATTTCATTTCTTTTCTTATTTCACTAGTGAGAATCTCTAAAACTGTTCAACATTAGCAGTGATAATAGACAACCTTGTCTTATTATTGATGGTACATGGACGACACACTCAGGCACTGCTCAGAATCCAAAGGAGCCTGTGTCCTGTAGCCCCCCGCCCAGGAGGTAAGCAAGGTCCTGATGTATCAGGGAAGAACAAATCTGACTCCATATTGGATTTGTTTCTCTAACTTTTGTATTCTCTATCGCTTTTGCTATAAGTAAAGAATGTTGCCGAAAGCCTGAAATATACAGGATAGCCCATTCTCAAGGCTCTGACCTTTGAAGGTATAATGCTTTTTCCATCCACATAGAGATAAAAAAAAGTTGCAGAACAGAGAATAACATTTGTCTTGTTAGAGGTTTATAGGAACATTGTGACCAGATCTACATGCACAGCTGCAGGAACAAAGGATTCCAGAACCAAGAAGTTTTCAACAACAGGCCACACCCCCTCCCTTTTTAGTATAGAAGAAGCCTCAATTCTAACTCAAGTTAAGATGGTTCTCTGGGACACTGGTCCACTATCTTCTCAATCTGCTGGCTTTCCAAATAAAGACGCTCTTCCTTGCCCCAACATCTCACAAATTCCTATTTATCCCCCTAAGAGGCAGGTGGACACAAAAGTGTTTTTTATCCTTACTTAAAAAGAAAAGGTTTTGGCCAGACACATAGTATTTTATATATATATATATATATATATATATATAAATATACACACACACACACACATATACATACATACACACACACATATTTTATATATATATATGTATGTATATATATAAAATAGATTTTTATTTTTAATTTTTTTTGGAGCGGGGTAATTAGGTTTTATTACTTATTTATCTTCAATGGAGGGACTTGGATTGAACCCAGGACTTTCTGCATGCTAAACATGCTCTCTACCACTGACCTATACCCTCCCCAATGGCCAAGCACATAGTATTATAGGCTGGTTTCTTTCTAATCTCAAGGCTGAGGACCACAATTCTTAAGTTTCCCCTTCCAAACCTTGGTCATGTTGTGCCAGAAATGGATTATCTGTTGAGATTGTGTCCCTTGATTCACCACAAGGCTTTGAGTGGGGACATGTGAAGGAGGTATAACTCCTAAGAACCCACAGACTGTCTGCTTTGGTTCCTCAGTCTTTGCACTCCAGCACCCAGCCCCTTCTTCCATTGAAACCCAGCCCTGGGCTGCTCCTCAACTCAGACCTCTTCCAGGTCCAGGGCCTCCACCCAGAGTTTTGTCCTTTTATTACAGCCCATTTCATGAGTAAATACCCAAAAGCCAGTGGGCTGGGGGGAGTGCCAACAATTTCTCTCTTTTAAAGATATGCTCTAAGAATGAACTCCAGCTGGGTCCCTCCCTGGAGTCTGCAATCCTCAGGCAGAGACAGGATCTTATGGTACTCATAATTTCAGCCTGCCTGTTGGTCTGCCCAAAGTACGCATTGATGGCATGGCAAAGTCTGCAGGCAGCATTTTGGAGCAATTAACTATGGATGCTAGAGGCCTCCCCTCTCCTGTGGTCAGTCAAACCACAAGTGTATTCCCTTCACTTATTATAATGTAGCTAATACAATTAAGTATTTTAACTGTGACACAATTAAAACCCTTGTAATTAAGGAAGTTGGTGGTAGGAGAAAAGGACTGGTTCTGAAAACTCAGCCCAGTTTAGCAAAAAGCAACATATATACATCATCACCACTAGATGGCAGGCTTCCTGCTTTATTCCCCAGCTAGCCCTATTTTAACAGAAAAGAGATCCCCAACCAGCCCTTCAACAAACCAATCCTCCAAAGTATCCCCATTTAGACTCACAGAATGTTAAGTGTGGACAAAAACTTGTTGAGATTTTTTTTTTTAGTCAAATGTTTACAGAAGAATTCTTGGCCAAATTTTACAAAAGAAGAAAAAGAGCCCAAGAGGTCCGTAGATCCTGGGTTTACAAATTCTCCCAGGCCAGCTTGCTTTTCTGTTGTTCCACCAGCATCTTGACAAAAGCCATCCAAAAACTGACTTAAAAAGAAATATGATACAGGTGTGCTCAGTTTCTGAAAAATGTGTCCAGCTGAGTTATGATTTGTGCACTTTTCTGTGTGTATCTAACACTGACACACACATACACATACACACAGAATAACTCTTCCACAAATGGAGTGGGTTGTTTGCCTGGTTTTGGTCTTGCAATTGCTTGTGAGCTTGGCCAGCCCTTGGCTGGTGAGCAACCTGAAGTCTGGGATCCTTTATGCAGTTCTGTGCTCCCAGAAGCCTTACGTAACAACTGACAAAAGGACAGATGAGGAGTCCAAGTTGGTTGGAATAAATTAAAGTGGAGTCCCTGTAACCAGCAGGGTGACTTTAGCCCAGGGACCTGCTCTTCAGGTCCTCAATTTCAAAAAACACAATGTTGAATTACATTGTCATCAATCTCTGAGTGCAAAATATATCCGAGAAATGCCTACCAGAGTGCCACAAATGTTGTGGGACAATGGTTCTCAAAGTGTGGTCCAAGGACCCCTAAGGGTTCCCCATCACTTTTCCTACCCCGTATCTGTGTGAGGACGGTTTTCTTCATATACTTCCATCAAAACAACACATCACAAGAGCCTGAATGCAGAAGCAGATATGAGAATGTGTTAACTAAACATTAAAGAGATTTACAAAAATGTAAAACAACACCATCCTTACACATTTCCTTACTTTGGCAAAATACAGGTATTGCTCATAAAAATAAATAATTTATGTTAACATGCAATGGGGTTTATTGTTATTTTTAAATAAAGTAATAAGTATTTAAATTTTTCTCAGTTATAATTTCCAATATAATATGGCAAATTCAAAATATCTCATATAAAAAAAAGATGTTTGGGGTTTTCAATTGCTTTTAAGAGTGTAAAGGGGTCCTGAGACAAAAAGTTTGAGAACTGCTGTTGTATGAGCTTAATTAACCCCATGATTAGCTCTCTATTATTTATCTTTCATTCTTCAGAAGCAGAAATTTATATATCAAACACTATTAATTTCAGAATTATCAACACTGGCAAAGAAAAAGAAAAAAGACAAGTTGAATGTCTAAAATCAGGGGAAAGCTTTAACAATGATAAAATATGCCCCATTAACTCAATGGGATTGTACCATAGAGTAGTATATAATAATAAAATGATTATAAGACATAATGTTAAAAGTGTAAAGACATAAATCAGTACTGACACCAACTGTAAAAATTTGAGACTGGAACCTAATATATGAAAGTGAAAATGTTAAACACCTATTACACTATGTTTGAATGCTGAGACTATGAGTGCTGCTTTATTGGTTATTAGTATTTCACTGTATATTTTTTGAAGCAGCATTTTTAAGTGAGCATTTTAAATGGCTTCCCCAGGTCTCTCACACTAGGGCCAAAGAGACCACTGATTTTTTTCTATTTGGGAGGAGGGATAATTTAGTTTTTATTTTATTTTTTTTAATGGGGGTACTGGGGATTGAACCCAGGACCTCATGCATGCTAAGTACACACTCTACCGATGAGCTATTCCCTCCCCCGCCTTTTTCTATTTAACAAGCCAAAAAGCTTCCTGATTTTGAAAAGCCAACTTCGTCTAGCATACCCCAACAAAAGTCCCTGTCTTGCAGGCCTCTGGGAACCACCTCTGACAAATGGCAAATTTGTACAAACACCAGCCACCCTGGCCGTAGGAACTCTTAAGAAAACCAGCGCTGAATGGGAAGTGGTCCAGCGTTCAGTGGGTCAACAGGCGACCAGGGGTCTTTGTGAAGGGAACAAAATCACATCTCCCCCTCACCAAGAGGGTCTCCAGCACCCCTCCCCTCCTGCACTGCCCCCGCCCCACACAGTGTGGATTTTTGTTTTCCTTCATAGGCATATTAATAAACTCCCTCTTAAGCCAACTGCTTCTGGGGTTTTCAAGTGAAAAACACAGCCAGAAGGAGAATACATGCTTCAAAGAATCTTTACCTCCAGCCCATTAACTAGATGCTGTTCACATCTTCGTCTAGACCAGCTGGGGTAATTCCTCTTCTTAACTCCACATGTGTATGTGGTTCTGTTTCAGACTCCCAGGATAGGCAGCACAGTGTGAAAGGGAGGCACTGGGTAATTAAGGAGATGACCTTATTCAGGCTCTTGCAAAAGGGAGACCATTCATTAATACAGAGAAAAGGAAGGAGGGCCTGGGGTTTCGTAGAGACAAGAGAGTTGGGAGGAGAGTGGACAACAGGTCTCATCTGAAGGGCAGGATGGGAATAAACTATGTGAACATATTCCTCTGTAGTTTCTCTACCGTCCCAGCTCCCTGGCTCTCTGGGAGCACAGAGCTCAGATACACTTCAACCCGGTCAACAGATTACCAAAAATCTGGGCTCCCTTGTAGCGGAGAAGGGAGGAAATAAGTGGTGAGAGGGAGGTCCCAGAGCCTCCAGGGGAAGTGGTAAGGGGCCCAGGGCAGAGAAAGAAGGATGGAAGGAGTGGACACACCTCCCCGCATTCTCTGGGCAGCTGAAATTTTACTCCACAAATTCAGAAATCTTCTCCTTCTCCCTCTCCCCTCCCATTCACCCTCCCCTTTTCTTTCTCAGCTGGCAGGTGAGTGAGGACAGTGCTGAAGGGAAATCAGTTCAATTCCTCTTATTCCTACAAACACACACACAGGGAGAAAACTGGCCACTACCAGAAGATTCCAGCTAAATACTTAGGGTCCCTCAAGGATGTCTTTTGAAAAGAAAAAAAAAAAAAAGGTTTAGATGGTTGAATAGCTACAGCCATGATGAAAAGTAATAATTTTTCTTGCCAGTAAGAATAGCCTTTTCTTCTGACATCTTCTTTGATAAAGGTAAGACCTCCCCAGCTTCTTTGCCCTAAAGCTCCTCATTTCAACCAATCCAGCCACTTGTGTGAATTTTTCCATTTCATACAGCACAGCGCTTAAGAATGGAAGAAGGGATGAGCTGTTTCCCTCATTAGTGGCTCTTTCCACCCCTACAGAGACTGTTTGTGGAGGATTTGTGCTGCTGGCTGTAGATAAAACAATCAGGGTGGGGGCCGCTTTGGAAATAGGTGGGGGGATGGGGATTTTTCCATCTGGAATCACAAGACTTTTGGTGGCAGGGCCAGATGGAACCACGATCTGTCTGCGGAGACAAAGCTTCTCTATAAACTGGTCGAGCAAACAAGAATATGAGGTTTCTGACAATACGATGGCCAGGAGACAGAAAACTGAGATTGGTTATGAAATGCCAAGAGCAGATCATCCCAACTTTGGTGAATTAAGCCCTGGATGTAAATCGGCAAGGAGCATCCTCGAGCTGACGAAAGCAAGGATCGTAAAGCTTTAAATTCAAACTGGGACAGCAGAATAACAACTCACAGTCAGCGGTCTCCATCCTCTGAGCTTAAGTCATCTTTCAGCTGGGAGCGAGCGTGCTTCCTGAACGTACCCGGACAATGTTGGGACTTCGATTACTGAAAAGAATTTTACAAATGTTGAGTGTCCCTGTCGACACCCTTAATGAACATCCTCTACACTGTACTGAAGCCAAATTCCAAGGTATCATTAGGGATTCTGAACAATGATACAACATAGATGGCGAATTTGCTTGAAGCTCCCAACATCCAATTAGAAGGATGGTAGCAGATTTCCCAGAACACAGGAGATGAAAACCATCTGTCACAGCCTGCTTCCTAAGTCCTTCCTTCCATGAGAGCTCTTTGTGTCACCTAATAACACCAAAAAGAATGCCTTCTTGGCCCTCAAACCCCATCTTCCAACCAGAGATCAGTTAACAAGCTGTGTACCCTACAGCAGGCCACTTGCCTGCTCCGAGGCTTAATTTTCTCTTCTATAAAATGCAGTGGATGGACAAGCGTCCATGTTTTCAAATGTTTTTAAAGCAGTGGAAACTTTTGTTTTTCCCCAAAGGAAAACTTTATGATGGAATCCAATTTGTAAATACCGTATGTCACTTGGAGGAACTATAATCAATGTGTCACCGATCAGAATGATGAAGGGAACTAGCTCAGGTCTTTGTGCCTTAAATCCCCAAGTAGACTATCAGTTCCAATGTGTTGGATCACTCCCTGCAAATACTGAGTGTTTTAAAAACATTGTGTGGGGAAAAAAATCATGCTTCAATGGAAAACTATGCATCATCTAGAGGACACAATCCCGACCATCTGACTGTGATGCTATGGGGACCCTTTCACTGCCTTTGAGTTATTTTACAACTCTGTAAATCATAGATAAGTGATAGCAATGCACATAATTCTTGTTATATAAATTATAAATTCTGTCCTGTGGAGGTTCAGTTGACTTGCCTCCTATCCCCCAAGGGAAACGCCAATTTCCTTCTGTTCAGAAATGTACTTCACATTCCACTACACCCTATACATGTATGCTTCTTTGACTTCTCATTTGAACTGGTTGTAACATCTCCCCAACTCTCATTAATAATGAGCTAAATAAAGACTTTAACATGAATTCATTTATATTTGTGGGAGAGTCATGATTTTTAGCTTCCTTGGAAAAATAACTATCTTTTGGAAAATTATTAATATTGTATCCCAGTTCTTACCAATCCCAATCAAACATGTGACCTCCACATTGAAAGAGCCACCTAAAGCCAGTCTTCAAAGTCTCAGTAAAACCCACAGCTTGGCCTCCTGCTGTGGGAGGTACCCAGGCCCTGCGGGTGCTTCTTCCCATCACTGTGAGCACTGAACTCAGCCTTGCCTTATCAACTGCTGGTTTTGGTGATTTCAGGGAGATGGCATTTGACAGAAGGAGAAAATCTTTGGAGGCAATTGTGTATGTAAGCCTGAATTATTCAGCAGAGTTCCTGCTCTGATCAAGTTCAGTGGGATGATGGTATTTTTTTCCCATGTGGATACAAAATCTAGAGTTAGAGGGGCTGGAAGGAATCCAGGAAATGATCTAACCTCCCCCCAACCCTGACTCCTTTGTGGATGAGGTCACTGGGACCCACAGGGGTAGGTCAGGGGCTGGGATGGGAGCTGGAGCCACAGCCCCAGGCCAGGTGCCCTGCAGTCATGCATCCTCTCACGCCTTCATTTTTCTACAGTCACTTCCTGCATGCTGGGCACTGTACCACGGGACGAGTGCTCAGAAGTGGGCTCACATTTTTGAGCTATTTGCCCACTTCACCTTCGGCCCCTTTTAAGCAGATCCTCGGCTCCAGTTCTTCTCTTCAAGAAAGCAGTGACAGTGCAGAAAGCTGAGAGCCTCCTGAGAGCTTCAGCTTGCAATCCCTGAAGTCTCAACACTTGGGAAGAACACAGAAGACTACAGGTAACGACCAAAAAGGCCAGGAAAGGCTTCCAATGGGCTGGTGTCGGAGGGGAGAGGAAGGCTGTGCCCTGGTATGGAGCAAAGCCCTAGGGATGCCCACAGCAGACCCCTAGGTGGGGGAATGCCTAGGGGGCTCCGAGTCTCTGAGACACAAAGCAGCAGAGAGCCCCACCCTCCCCAGGGCCACGTGGACAAGCCTGAGGGACAGCTCAGGAGTGACCTATAAGACTAATAACCAGGACCACATGCCCTGGCACCATTAGGATCTTGGCTCCAAAGAGACCCTGAAACTTAAAAAACAAAGAAACAGGGGCAAGAGTGCGGGGAGTTGGTGCTGCAGGCAGACGGACAGACACTCAGGGCCAAGGAGGCTCCAGGATTTCTCCTTAAACTGGGCCCAAGAGGACAGTTTCTCCTTGCTTTCAGCTCAGACTAATCAAACTCCCACTGGGGGTGGCCACTCCAGAAATGGCCACTTCTTGCATTGGGGTTATAAGGAACTCCTCAACAAGGAGCAATCCTCGACAAAACGATGCTAGGGTGATGGATACTGTTGATGCTTTTATCATCTGTGTTTTCTGAGTGTTACCACATCCCAGGAATTGGGACCAGAGGGGATGAGGAGAGGGGAGGTCTGCCTATGGGGGCAGGGAAGCACACACAGCCTCACTTCCTCTCTTCCCAGGCAGCAGCGGATGCGACCCTGATGTGAACCCACAGGTGCTCCCCTCTCCTCTGCTGGCCTCCAGCCAGATCCCAGATTCCAGTCCTTTCCAATGCCCTAGAGGACCAAACTTTCAAAAGGAGGAAGGAAGGAAATAAGGGGAGGGGAAGAAGGGATCATAAGAGAATGGAGGGTTTTGAAGAGGGGGGGAGCGGGGTTGGTGGGGGAGGGAAAATCAGACAGGAGGAAACAAATGAGGAACTAATTGGGAAACTGTAGCACCTGAGGCCTGGGTCCTTTCGGTCAACTCTTGCTTGGGGGTCTGTTGCAGGGGGCTTAGGAGGGCTGTTTCCAGGGTCTCTCATTCACATAGTAGCTCAAATTTAGATTTGCAAAGACCACCAAATGAAATACTGAGAAGCACAGACCTGCATTTTAAGAAGATGACGCTCAACCTTCAGCCTGAAGCTTGCCCACATCCTGGTCACCGCAGCTGCAGGGCGCTATGAGTCAGAATGGCTCACCAATTCAGTGATCATCGTGCCCAGTTTTATTGCAACATGTCCTTTGTGTTTAATGGGCTAATCTGTTGAAGGCAAACATTTAAAACAAATCACAAATTTTATAATGCTGTTTGAGCTCTGCTCTTCATTTGTTAATTTACAGGGAGCCCTTAAAACCGGAGGTGATCCAAGTCTCCCTCAGTCCCTGAGAGGCCCTGGGGCCACCCTCCACAGCCCAAGGCCTCCTTGGGGTCAATGTTTCCCCTGGAGGACACCCACCAGAACGAGGAAAGCCCCACCAAATGCTCGGGAAGGAAGCAGTCATGGCACCCTTACTGTTAAAGAAAAAATTATTCTGACAATTGTTGAAAGGGTAAGGAAGATTTTCCGTAGGACGGTCACAGCAGGCATTAAGACTATTGCAACAGGGACGAGAGATTGGGCTCACTTCCAAATATGACAAGAACAAGTGGGCATTTATAGCCAAGGAGCCAGGAGGGGAGGTGGTATTGCAGATGGAGAATCACCAGGAGGAGACATCAGAGGTGGGGATTCCTGCTCAAGGCAGCCAGGGTGATCAGCTATCAAGGGTGGGGGGATTCCCTCTAGACTGACTTAGCAGGATTCTTGCTACTATACCTGGGCTATGCGGCCCCAGCCAGGACAGGCCACGATCAGGGCCTAGTCATGAAGTGGGCTCAGAGGGGCCTGACTCAAGTTTGGTCAAGGAGACAAGTCTTTGCTGGTCACAGCCACTGTGAGAGTCTGCTATCCCAAGCACAAGGCCCTTTGTTAAATTTTCATAAATAATTTTACAGATACAGAAGTTGAGATTCAGAGCAAGTACACAACTTGCCCAAGATTCCAGCCTGGAAGAGGCACAGTGAGGACGGCAGACCCAGGCAGCCTGGCTGTGACAGGTCTGCTCCTCCCCACGAAACTATGCCACCTCTTAACACTAGCCATAGCAGCCAGAGCAGGCTTCCCTGTTCAAATCCAAAGAACATTACTATCACAGTAGTACAATAAACGGCTGGGGCGCTGGTAGGAGAAGTCATAAAGCTTGAATGCCAAAACATTTGTTTCCAAAATCAGAGTTGGTTTCAATGGCAAAAGCTTCCCAGAGGAAATTACTACTTCAATCACTGTGGGTGAAACAATGTTCTTTGGGCGAACAAAGGCTGAGCTTTCAAATATTTCCCTCTGGTTTAAAATAATTTTAGTTGAAACATTTTGACTCTCAAAAGGAAGTTTCTTTGTAAGAAACTGCAAGAAATGCAGGTGCAGTTAAGGCACACCCAAAACAAAGCCTTCAGAAAACACTAGCTTCCTCTCAAAATCATACCGTTTCCTACTGTCTCACTCCCACATAACTCAAAGCCATATGAAATCTCCACGAATATATGTGCATTTATCTGTTTTGCAGAGGAGAATTTCAATCCCAAAATGGGGGTGAAGGGGAACAGAAAAAAATGAATAAGGAAAAACACCTTTTTTGCCTAGTATGCATATGTGGCATTTGTACTTGTTACCAAAATGCAGAAGTTACTTAAATGACCACAGAGTCCCACTTCTCCCTCCCCCAGTGCTGAGCTGCAGCACTACTGAGCATGTCCCAAAGGCAGCTCAATTACTACAAGGAGGGTTCTCTTTTTTAAAGTATCACTGTTAATATTTCACGATGCCATCTACAGCAGATTATAACTTGTGTTTGTTCTCCACTATATTCATGCTTCCTCTGATTTCCAGCAGGTAGCCAGATCCTTCGGAGTTGCTTATTTTCTGGGTTTTGCAGAGCAGAAAGCAAAAGAGCTTCAAGTCAATGCCTCCTTTACTTTTGGGGGGGTGGGGAGAGACAAGAGCTAAGGAAATGTAGTGAAGAGGTGTGTCCTCATTAGGGAGTAAAAGTAGCAGGAGAAAATCCCCCAGATGCCGTGGGGCACAATGCATCTCTTTTTGGCAAGATCTGAAGGGACAGATGGCTATCTGGGACACCTAGGGGTGCCGAGCCCTGGACACCAAGGCTTCAAGTCTTCTCAAGAATCCCTTGCCCCAAGTGTGGCAACGACACATCAGGGACCTGAAGAGAACATGCAACAGAGACACAGGAGTCTCAAGAGTGGCCAGCGGGACACAGTATTTCAGAGACGGCTTGAGTGTTTCAGGTTTCAAGATCTTTGTATAAGCTGTAGGGGAGACCCGATAATTACCGAAATTTAACTTCCCCGCAATTCAACACCTGGGATAAACCCAGGTTGATTTAACACAAAGTAATTGAATACTCCTGAACATCTGAGTTTATGGACTAATATTCATGCCAACTATATCTTCATCCATCTGTTCATTTGACAAGTAGTCACTGAGTTTCCATCATATGCTGAGATGGGACCTGGGGACATGGTGGTTCCCAGAGATCACACACTCAGAGATGTCCATCCTGAAGCAAGGAGAAGCTGCTGCAGGGTCACCCAGTGGTAAGTCAAGGCCCTGGGATGTCTTACAGATATCATCAGAAATGATCCACCTGGCACTCATACTCATCCATTGTTAAATTATGCATACTGTATCAAGTTTCAAAATGATACACGTAGGAATTTATCCCACGTAAACAATCATGGGTGAATGCAATGATTTTGCTTGCTGCCATTATTATGACAAAACCCTGGAAACAGCAAAAGTAGGTTAAATATATTACAATATATCCATTTATTGGAGCACCATGAATGCATTAAGAATGATGTTTACATTACCTTATAATTAAAAATAAAATAAAAAATAAAAGTAAATAAATTTATAAATTCTAAAATATAATATTAAACATAAAAAATAAAGAAAAATAACTTTAGAAGAGCATTTGATCATAGGCCAAGTCCCACTAAAACTGAGTTCCTCTGCTGAGTTTATGACTAACATCTGTACCAAAAATATTACTCCTTTTCTTGTCCAACATCTGTTCCCCTAAAGACTGAGAATATCAGGGAAAAAGGGGGAAGTGAAACTGCATACAAGCCCCTATGTCTCTGTCCTTCAAAGCAAAGGCTTTTGCTTTAGTCCCTGGGGACCCCCTGAGTCTCAAAGGGCTGGGCCAGGAGTGAATGTCTAAGATATAAGAAGATGTAGAAACAATACTTGTTGAGCTGGGAAACTGGTAACAATTTATACTATAAACCAGCTATATAGCAGAGTCACTGAACACCCAGTTCCCTAAAAGAAATATATAAAGGTACAACACACATTCCTAAGTTGTTTTTACAGGAAGCAGACCCCTACCAGCGGAAAAATGCTGATTGCTACCACGTACACCCCAGACTGGCTGAAACCCAGATGACTGGGGATGCTCGAAACTTCACCTTGATGCCAGTCAATCCGAGAGTTGAGCACAAGCTGATCACGCACCCTGCAGCCCCCTCCTCACGTTGCCTTTATAACCTTTGTCTCCTACCTGGCAACTTGGAGACAGTCTTAGGACATTAGTTCACCATCTTCCCAGGTTTCTGGCCTCCTGAACAAAGCAACTTTTCCTTTTCCACCAACACTTGTCTCTCAAGTATTGACCTTTAGAATGGCGAACAGCTGAACCTGGGTTTCGTATCAGCCTCTTCTGGTTACAATGACATGGAAAGGCACAATCAATATGTTGTTAAAAAAAGTTATAAAACTAAGCAAATACGATCACATTTCTATAAAAGTGATATAAATATACATATTATAAATATGTGTACTATTGAATAGGATACAGGGCACTGGGAGGATATACCACAAAATATTAAAGGTGGTTATTTCTGCCAGCTCTACAGTATGATTTTGTGGGCTTCAGGCACTTTTGCCTTCACGGACTGCCTCACAAAAAAAAAAAAAGTTTGAGAATTATATTTTATGATGGCATTGGTATAAAGATGAATACAATCCAGACTAGGTTCATTGTTATATGTTTATTATTATTATGCTCATTTTTCTTATTTCAAGAGAAATTAAAATTGAAACATTCATAGACCCTCGGCTCTATGCCTCCTGGGGCTATTAGATAATTCAGCCCTGCTTTCTGAGTGATGGGATTCCTTGATTTTTATTTCCTTCTTGTGCTAATGGTCAGAATCTAGGTCTGTGAGTCACTAAGGAATTGAAGGCATCTGAAAGGGTAGGTGAGGGCAGACAAAGGTCAGGCTGAAAAGGCAGGCAGGGGCCAGAATGTGCAGGACTATTTAAGTCCAGTTAAGGAGCTGAAACTGTTCTTACTCCAATGGGAAATCATCATAGAGTCTTAAGCAAAGGGGTACTTTGCTCCTGGGTGGAGAATGGATCTCCTGAATCTCCAGCAGTGGCCCTGAGTCCCTGGTGATGGTTGTTGTGTAGCATGAATCCCATGGTAAGACTTACTCCAGCCTGGTTAAGCAACTGAACAAAAGCAGAGATGTGCACTGGGACTTCTACACTTCCCACATGCCCCATCCCAGCCTTCAGAACCATACAAACAAGGAAAAATTAAAACAAAATGGGGTAGAGGCAGGAATACCACACTGTCCTAAGTACTACAGGTTTATAATACGTCTTGATTCTGCTGGCATACATCTTCCAGCTTTCTTTTTCTTCTTCAAGACTGTATTTCCTCTTCTCGGCCATTTGAATTTCCATATGAATTTTAGAATCGGCGTGTCCATTTCCACAAAATAAAACCTGCTAGTACCTTGACTGTGATGGCGCTGAATCTAAAGATGAATCTGGAGAGAACTGACATGTCTGCAGCACTGAGTCTCCCAATCTATGAACATGGTCTAGCCCTCCATTAATTTAGGCTTTCTCTAAATTTCCTTCAATAACAATACGCTGTTTCCAGTGAAGAGGTCTTGCACATGTTTTGTTAGATCTATTCCTAGATAGGTGATGTTTTTAGGTGATTGTAACGGGCAAAAATTAAAGGTACTAATTAAAGGAAATAATGTCTAGGTAAAGTACTCTACAAAATGTAAAACTTTATACAAATCTGAGATAGTCTGTCTCACCAGTACTACTGAACACATCATTTTGGAAAGCCAGTCTACACTCCCGTAAGGCATCTTTCCAAGTAGCTACTGATTAACCAAGATGCTGACACTACAGAACCAGGAACAGCCAAAAACTGACATCAGAGGACAAGAAGAGAATGGCCCAGAATAAATTCAGAAAAAACCAAGTTCTCAGTCTGAGTTTGAATTTTACCCAATAGCCACCAGATGGCCTCAGGGGGGAAAAGATCTCAAAAAAGCACATCATTCAATCAAAACTCAGAGACTTGATCCACTTGACATAAGATCTCATTCAACCTATGAGCTCCTGAAACTGTTGCTGAAAATTAGCTTAGACCAGCCCTCAGTGGGAGCTAAGGTCCTACTTCAGCTTCTCTGCTCTCCTCCTGTCTCCATTAGAATTCCCATGTGCAGAGCAGACTAAGGCCAGACGTGGCTTCTTCCTGGGACCAGACCTGGGCAACGCTGATGCCCTCACTTTCAGCTGCCTCTCAGTCTGAACTAGTGACTCACACGTGCTCCTCTGAGCCCCACCTCACACGCACCCTCCCCCTCCTGCCAAGCACTGCCTGCCCCAGACACAACTCGGATTCTCGCCTCCTTCCTCTTTCCAGCAGTCTGGAGGAGACGATAGCCAAGAATGAAATCGTCTGGATATTAAGAGTACTTATAAAACACAAAAAGGAGAAGACTTTGCTGTTATTCACCCCCACATATTCCATCCCAGTCTCTTGGATACTTCCTCCTTGATCAATGTAGCAATAATCATTATTCATTGAATCAACAATATTTTTTGAGCATATGCCATATGCCAGACAGTATTTTAAGCACCCAAGATACAGCAGTGAACAGAACAACAGAATTCCCTTCCTTCTTGCAGCTTATACCATTGAGAGAGAGATGACCGTGTCCCCAGGGAAGGTGGAGAGGGGCAGGGAACAGGACTATCAGTTGCAAATCAAAAGGATTTTAGAAGTCCAGGGTCTTAGTTTGGGTTCCCTCAAAAGCAGACCCTAAGATAGGGATTTGAGAACAGGCTACTTATTGAGGAAGTGATCCAGGAAACATAGGTGAGCAAATGTGGAAATGACAGGAAAGGAGGAAAGCCGTAGTTTGTTAACGAAGGGTTAAAACTATGGGTAATTAAGACTCAGTCCTGGGGTCCCTCATATATACTGTATCAAATGTGCCTCAAAAGTTTCCCACTATAGGATAAGGAAGCTCAGGGGTTTATCCACCAACTCCCACCCTCATTAGTTGAGGGTCACTCCTAGGATCTTAACTCCCTGGCATCCCAGGCTGAGAGAAGCAGGAGGCTGTGAGCACGTACAGGAACTGTCTGCAGGTGACCTCTGAGATGGGCTACAGGGATGTGGGTGACACTGGCAGCATCCACTACCCCCAGTCATCTTGTTCCCTGTTATATGCCCAGCACCTAGTGTGGTTTCAGGTATATAGTGGGCACTCAATAAATACTTGTTGAGTAACTGGATGTTTTACCATCTGAAGATGTATTTAAAATTATTCCAAAGTCAGCAGGAGAAAGGACCCTGAACTTGAACTTCAAAATAGTGGGCTCAAAGCACACTAAGCTGTATGACCTTGGGCAAGTCCCTTCCCCTTCCCGATCTCAGTCTTCATAGCCATAAAAAGAAGACTCGAACACCTGTCTTGCCTGACTCATTGGGCTGTGATGAGGAGCCAATGGGAGAAACGATCTGAAAGTGCTTTGGAACACCAGAACATGCTACAGCTCCTTCCCGTGAAAGAAGCCCAGAACATGGAATAAGATCTGAAAAAATAGATTCCGGGTCAAGTAAATTCTTTCAGACAGTTTCCTCACTTACAAAACAGGCAAAATGATAATCAGGCCGCAGCACATCTCAGAGTGCTGTCACGGGCTGAGAAGGCAAGATAATGGAGGTGGCGTGCTCCACCCCCTTCTGAAACTATGATAATGACAATGCAGGGATGTGGATTTTTAAAGGGGGATCATAAACCCTTGATGACAAAGCAACAAGAGAGGAAATGACAGCCACAAAACTTTGGAAGCTGGACAGTAGATGGCCAATTAGTAAACAGCTTAGCTAGCAGAGAAAGTTAATTACTAAAATACTGCTCAGGAAAGAAGGAATGTAGCTTGCCCCAAACATTAGGCAACAGACACTTCTGGAAGTGAGGGTAAAGGTGAGGCAAAGAACAGAAAGAGTGGGTGAAAGTCTTTTTAAGAAGTTAGAGCTCCAAATCCCCTCCTTAACCCTGGCATAAATTCCTGGGCACGGGGGCACCCAGCAAGCTGTTTTTACAAGCTCTCTAAGTGATCCAGGGGCTGTCTGGAGACTATCTGACTCCAGAGGGATGCACACTTATGATTGTCTTTCTACAGACTTGGCTATTTTACAACCCTGTAAGGATAGAAGTTTAGGTGTAGAAAAACTGGGAGTAATGCAAATTTTTCTTAGCCATAGAAATGCAAATTAATTTCTCCAGTAGAGGTACATTGGTTTTTAGAAAAAAAAAATCACCCCATTCCAGTTCATTGCCCTGTAGGATATTAACTAGTTTTACATCCATTGGCAAATTCATTTCGGTATTAGTGATTATATGGATCTGCTCAAATTTCCCCTTAACTGGCTTTAACAACTTCCTAGTTCTCTTATTACTTAAGTAAATAAATCATTAACACAAATTCATTTTATATATGTATGAGCGCTGTTTTTACCTTTTTGAAAAGTATGCTTTAGCAGAGTGATTCTCAAAGTGAAGTCCCAGACCAGCTGCAAGATCACCTGGGAACTTGCTAAAGATGCAGATTCTCAGACCTCACCCAGGCCTGCTGAATCAGAAACTCTAGGGGTGGGGCCCAGCCATGTGTGTTGTTAGGGACCCCCTCCCAGGTTCTGATGCACACTCAAGTCTGAGAAGCACTGCTTTACCACTTCCATCAAACTCTACCAAGATGCTGCTTTAGTCCTAATTCTGTTGAAACGTCCTAACTTGACGGTCTACGTGGTCTCTAACATAGCCTGCTTGTGACGGATGAGAATAGGCCAGGCCAGGCCACCCTTCTCTCTTATCTCCAGGGATGCCTCAGCTGTCCATCACTCACTCCTTGTCTCTCTGCAGCACCAAGAGATGGAACAAGGGTCCTCTGTGAGCCGGACAGAACATGAAAGTCAAGATTCCTTGAGAGGATTCATTTAGGGCCTGTTGGTACCTGCTGGTCTGACTTGGAGGGACTAAAACCCTCAAGCTTCAGAACTAATGGGCCCAAAGGGGCCATGACCCCAAAGAGAAGGGATTAGCATGAAGGAAAAACAACCTTGGAACCCAGCCCTAAATGTGTTTATTTATTCTCTGCCTCCTGCAATAATGGAGTGTTATTTCATTGCTGGCAGATGCAAAGTAACAAGCCCATTGTGTGCTGATCTGGAGCACATATGCCGTGCATTTGTCTTGCAGCCTGACTGGGCGCTTTGCCCTGTTCACAGGAAGCCCTCCCTGACAGCTGAATGCCACACAAGCCCGATAACTGCCCTTCACTGGGGGAGGATCTGCCTGAAACATTGCCTTCCCTTCCTCTGCACAACTGATGGGGTGGGTAGGGCCACTTCTCACTACCATGGACCAACACCCTCCATCCCACCTGACCACTGCCAAGCCGGCTGCTGCCCGTCACTCTCCTGGGAACCTACTGCAGAGGAATACAAAGCCCAGAGGCAATCCAATGGTGGAAGTGCACCCAAGGGAGGCAGTAGAGCATAACGATTAAGGGAGGAGATTCAGCCAGGGCTGGGTTAGCAGAGGTGTGACTTGGGCATGTTGCTACCCCTCTTCCAGCCTGTTCCCCTAGTAGAACAGGGATGATACGAACACCTTCTTCTAGGGGTGCTGTGAGGACTAAATGAGTTGACTGTTATAAAGCCCTTAACATAGAGCCACTCCCCAAATAAATGTACTTGGTGGTGGTGGTGGTGGTGGTGGTTGATGATGAAATATTTCCCTAAAAGCCCCCTGGAAGGGAAACAGGGGCCATAGGATGAAAAATGGGCATTAAGTGCAGGCTGAACTAACAGAGGCTGGGAAGGTGCTGGTTATAGAGGACCTGCTCCACCGACAAGAAGCCCCCAGCCTGCACTGAGGTCCGATGGCAACTTCACATGGCTGTCCTTTGCTTTGTATGCACGAAGAGAGAGCCACGGGGCCAGTGGGAAAACCAAACTGGAAAATCTAAGTGGAAGCTCTTTGTCAAGAGGGAAAACACTTAATCAAGTGAGTTTTTTTCTTCCTTTCTTCATTGCCAAAATCCCTGTCTTTTCAATAAGATCCTCACAGGCCCAGGTGGAAGGCCACTGCTTACCTAAAATCTGTGGTTCCCAGCTGGGCGTGACTGTCACAAGTGAGGACTTGCTGCCAGCTTCTAGTGGGTAGAGGCCTTGGGTGCCACTAAACATCCTACAGCTCCTCACAATAACGAAGTGCACGCCCCAACACCAACAGTGCCTAAAGCCAAACATCATGGCCTGGACTAGAGCGAATCTCTCCTTCCTCTATGCTCTTCATACACCTCGCTTGAGCCTGTGTTGGGGCACTGACCTGACTCTGCCAGGTGCTGTTGTTAGCTGGTGGCCTCCCGGTACAGTAGAAAGGGCACAGGCTCTGAAACCTGGCTCAGCCAACCATTGGCTAAGACCCAGAGACAGTCATTAGCTTCTCTGAGAAACTTCCTCGTCTGAAAAAATGGAACTTAGAATCCAAATTTGCAAGGTTATGGTAAAGATTACATCAAATACTCTGTGTTGAGCACCTGGCACATGGTAAGTGCTCAGTGAGTTGTAGGGTCATGTCTTCCTAGGTACAACCCAGAGGGCCACAGTCATGTGCTGTATATCTTTATATTGGCTACAGCATCTTAGGCTGTACCATGCACATAGAAGGTGCTCAGAAACTGTTGAACTAAAGTGAAGTCCTGCCTGGAAGCCAAGGCTCAAGAAATAAACCCAGCCCACCTCTTAGACCTAGAGTCCCGCAACTTGTAAATGGTTTTGATCTAGTCTTCAGGATGCACCAATATCTCAGAACAGTGTCTGTTTCTCCCTGTTGCCAAGTCATGGGCCCTTCCAGCGAGCAGGGAGACTGAGCTTAGTCTTTGATTCTTTCTGGGACAACCAGAGCCTTGGCTGCTGCTTGGGAGCAACTACCACCATCCGGCTATTCCCAGCTGACCAACTCCATAACCTGTCAGTAGCCAAACACCTGCCATAGTACATGGAGAAAAACATCAAGGAAATGACAGTTTCCTAACAAAAGAGGGATGCAAGTCTAGATGAGTATGAGTTGGGAAAATGAGAGGGGCCATCACCCAGTTCTCCAGATTGAACGAGCCTTTCTAAATACACACCCCACCCACACCCACCCACTGATACACACAAATGTTAGAAGATCATCTCCATCCCTTTCCACTGCAAAGCTTTCAAGGGCTCATCTACTACCAGCTTCCCTGCTAGAGAAGCTATTAGGGAAGGCATATTGGACCAGGAGGGAGAACTGAAAGTGTGATCCCAGCCAGTAACAGGCTGTGCAATTTTAAGCAAGTCCCTTCACCTCTCTGAGCCTCAGTTTCCCAACTATGAAATGGAAACCTGGACGAGAAAAGTCCTTCTGGCTGTGATATTCTATGCTCTTTCCACAGCCAGTGGTGGCTTCGCTCCCATATAGATCTGCTGAACGCCATACAGACAAACCTGATACATTCCAAGTCCAGCTCTTGCTGCTTTCCAAGGCCTGGATCTCCTATTACTTTACTAGGTGGCCCCCAGAAAATGGCAGGGGAGCACTATCTCCCCCGCTGTTAGAGTTCTTTGGAATCGTCACAATAGTCCTGCCCTTCTCATCCCTCCCAAGGCCAAGCCAGGCTACCCAGGAAGTATCAGGCAGGGACTCAGATTGCAAAGATACATGGTGACACAGACACTCTGCCAGCACTCAGGAATCCAGGCCAAGAATAGATAATGCTTATACCAAGCACACATGATAATTGCTAGGTGTCTAAGAGCTAACTGCTCCAGGTACAACATTGCTCTTAGCAGCTTTCTCCAAAATCCCTTAATAAAAGGAATCCAGGCACAATCATCACCTAAAAGGAGAACTGTACTCCAAATCCTCCCCTGTCTTATTCCTGAATCTTCTTCCTTCCAGGCCCCCAGTAACCTCACTGAGCCCAGTGTTTGGGTTGCATCAGCTCTGGGGCTTCCCCTCACACACAAAGGACTGCATCTCACCTGCACAAAGCTTTCTTTCCCATGTGGATACAAAGCACTACACTGCTGCCTGCCAGCTGCCCTGCACTCTCAGCTATGGGGTAGGCACAGGGAGGCAAAGGGGAAAGAAGACCAAGTCTGGAGTTGGAATCCCAGCTGTGCCAAGTTGGACAAGCTATAATCCTCAACCTTTTTGTGTCTCAGTTTGTTCACTATAAACTGATGTCAGGAAAACCCACCTTCCAAGAGTATCCTGGGGGTTAAAAGAACAACCCACACTAGGTGCTCAGAAAAGTGTGCTATTTCTACAGGGATTTCACCAACTTGCATGAAAAATTCCGTTTCAGGAACAAAACACCCAAACAATTTGAAAAAAGAAATGATTTAAAACCAGAAGGTCTTTTGGTCCTTCATCAGAAGTAAATTGGATTCTCTTTGGATTAAGGAAGAACAGACTTGTTCTTCTCTAAGAATTTTACATTTGATTCAGACAGATGCCAAATGCATGGAGAACTCTGATTCTGTCGTAAGAAGCCCAGAATGGAGGTCAGACCCACACTGACTCAGGTTTTCAGGTTATCTAAAGCAGCTCACTTCACTGGTCAAACCAGATTGTAGTGATTCTCAAGCCCAGCTACACAATAGCATCAGCTGGGGAGCTCTTCCAACCCCTGGGTGTGCAATCCCCATCCCAAAGCAATTTCACCAGAATCTCTGCTGGGTAGGGTGGGGTATCAGTACTTTAAAGAGCTACCTGAATTATTCTCATGTGAGAGCCACTGGACCAAAAGATCTCTAGCATCCTTCCCAGGCATCTTGTGCCTATAATAATGGATGACACTTAGTACATGTTTGTTAAATAAACTCTGACTCATCAGAATTTTTGCTATTTCCATATTCATCATGTATGAAATAAAAGATGAAAAGAAGAAGAGCTGAATTCCAAGTAAGACTCCTAGAGCAGTGCTGTCCGACAGACATTTCAGCAATGATGGAAATGTTCTATAATCTCTGCTTTTCAGTACAGCAGCCATAAACCGTACGTGGCTACTGAGTACTTGAAATATGGCTAGTGTGACTGAGGAACTGAATTTTAAATTTTATTTAATGTTAATTAAATTTAAATAGCCACATGACTTCTGGCTACCATAATGGACAGTACAAACACAGACCGTCTACCCTTTATAAACATACCCTTATCTGTGCACCTCCATGCCCCTCTTTCACTAATAGCATACCATCTTCATTTAGGGCAGCCCCCTGCCAGTCTCTTGGGGACAGCTAATGAAGCTGCTGTGCCCTTCTCCAGCCAAGGGGTGAGCCCAGGACCCAATTTAAGTCAACTAGACTCGCCTTTTCAGGAATTTTACTCTAGCTTCAGTGTCACAAGAATAGAAAATGAGTTGGAGCAGATTCATATCAATGCTGATATTGGTATTAAGACACTGTGTATATATTTCCAGAACATTAGTCCAGAGTGTGACGATCACAACAGATATATGATGTGAACTAGGCATCTGTGTATTAGTTTCCAGAACATTAGTCCAAAGTATAATGATCACAACAGTGATATATGATGTGAGCTATAAGCACCATTACCATCATCCTCCTTGTCATCAGCACAGTCCCCAGTACCTAGAAGCTCTGATGTGCCAGCTCCTGAACTAAGTACTTAAGTTGCTAAGCTTCTCTGAACATCATTTCTTCATCTGTAAAATGGGAATTAGCCCATCCTAACCTCTTCCAGAGTTTTTATGAAGACAGATAACATTCATAAGAGCTTTGAGCCAAATAAGGAGTCTGTTAGAGGTGTTGCTCTCTGGTATTGGCGTGGGGGAATCGTGGGAGGGTTTGATGTAGGACCCAGTACCTGGGCTCAGTTCACAAGCTATGTGACACCGGGCAAGACCTTTGCCCTTCCTGGGCTTTCAGCTAAGATAAGATTGAGTTAGACACATCCCTTTCCAGTTTTGCCATTTTCTAACCTATTTGCATGCCCCTCCCACCTTGCCTGACACCTATCCCTTCCTCGTTTTATGAACACAGCCCAGAAAACTCATTAGCCTAGATCTTGCTGGCCTTGTGGCCAACTCATTTCCTCTTTCCCCAGCAATCCATCTGACCAAGAAGTTGCCCAGGATAAGCCCACCCATAGCTTCTTGTACTAAGCTTCTGGCAAAGCACATTATTGGAATCATGATTAACCATCTCCTCCACTAGTAGACCATAGCCCTCCTAGGGCAAAGATCATGTCCCTCTTATTCACCATTGTATCCCCATTGCCTAGTACAGAGCCAGGCACATATTAGGTGCTCAATAAGTACTTACTGTTTGAATGAATACCCCAAGTTAATTTTACTATTTATCATTTCAGGAAACCCACAGTATTCGTTTTTTAATGCTGTATAACAAAGTACCTCAAAACTTACTGGCTTAAAACAACAATAATCACTTCTTAACTCCCAATTTCTGTGGGAGTGAAATTCAGACAGGGCACAGCAAGGTTGGCTTGTCTCTGCTTCATATCCTGGACCTCGGCTGAAAGACAAAGGCTGGGGGCCAGAATCATCTCAGTTCACCACCAATCTGGTGATTGAGACCTGCTGTCATCTGAGAGCCTAGCGGGAGAGGTAGCCAGATCATCCCATGTCACGTCTGCCATGTGGCCTGGGCTTCTTCACAACCTGGTGGCTGGGTTCCAAGGGTGGGCATCCTGAGAGAGTAAGAAAGAGACAGGATGAATGTCTCCTTTTTATGACCTAGGATTAAGGGGTACATCCCATCACTTCCACCACATTCTATTCATAAGAAGCCGATCACTAAGTCTAGCCCACATTCAAAGGGAGGAGAATTAGGGCCCATCTTTCGAAAGAAGTAGTAAAGAACTTGTATACATATTTTACAACCACTACAACCACGCAGCTAGCACAAGAGGCAAAAATGCACGGTGAAAGCTCAGTGTCTGAAGAAGTACTTGTTGGTCCCTGATGGTATTCACATACTTGGAATGTCTTGCCTCAGTCATCTTAAAAGGATCCCTTCTTAACTCGCTTTCTTGAAGTCCACTGACCCTTTCCATCACTGATCACCCTTGGTTTCTGACACTGGAGGCAGCAAGAGGTTGCTACTGGAGCTACAAGACCTAGGATTCACACAACAGGGACAACTTTAAGGAACAGATGGGGAACACAGGACCTCGGGATTCTCTATAGCCTTCTCAGTCCCAGCCCAGGGGAGGTAAGAAATACAGCAAAGACCTAAGAAATCGAATCTATTTGCTGGGTCTCAGGAATCCACATTTACTCACCAGGCCTTTTTCACACTAACTCCTGGTAGAGGGGAGGGGACGCGTCTTAAAGCACCCATCACTGTCTGTCTCATTTTAGTAGTTTCTCCCTGTTGCTCCCGGTTCGCACCTTTTCAGGGCTACCATTCGGGGGGGGGGGGCGTGCCTTGGGTCTCCGCAGTCCTGGGCCCGCGCACAACAATGAGCAATAGTGTCACTTTTTCTGGGCCAGCTGACCCTCCCCAGCCATTGCCTACCACTCCCATGGGTCTCGGTCCAAAGACTCCGGCGCAGCATCCTTCCTGCAGTGTGTGCGGGGGCGGTGGCGCCCAGAGCCGGGTCCAGGGAGGCCCACTACGGGGCGAAGCCAGCGTACTCTGCTCCCACAGGTGCAGGTCATGCGGTGGAATAGGGTGACTTTTAACCCTTTCACCTTCAGAGGTAGTGACCCTGACCCCCTGATAGCCTCCTTTAAGGGACGCGCGCGCCAGAAGTGGGGGTGGGGGACTGGGTGCTCACCCAGTGTGAAGACCTCGGCTGATAGATTGGGAAACCAAGGCCCACAGAGGGAAGTGATCTGTTGGATGTTCCACAGGAAAACAGTCGCTGAATCCAGTCTAGAACCCTCGTCTTCTGGCCATACTCCGGTTTCTACACCTTGAGGGCCCCAGCGAAGTAGTCCCCTTAGGAAATTCCGGACCGCGGGCCTTCCAAGCCCGGAATCTCCGTGGAGTTTGCACTCCGTTTGGCACGTTGTAAACTCCCCCAGCAGCTTCGCACCGGTTTCGCGGCACCCTGAGAGACGGGTGAGAGGGGAGCACACGCCGGTCTGCGTCCGAGAGATAACTTGGGGCAGAGAGATGGATGGCTGAGGGAGGCGGAGGCCCCGGCGGGAACGCGCTGGCCCTTTAAGGGGGGGACGGAGCGCATGCGCGGCGCGGGACCGTGTCGAGTCGGGTGGGCGGCGGGCGGGCCAGGGACCCGGCCGGTGACTGCTGCCCTGAGGCAGCGGGGGCGGCGGGGGCCCGAGCTTCGCGGAGCCACGGAGCCGCGACCTGCTCGTGGACCCCGCGCTCGGCGGTCTGCTCTCTGGAGACTAGAGCACCCCGCGTTAACCGAGGCTTTGTCACTCGCCTCCAGCTTCATCCGCGAGCCGTGACTGCGCGAGCCTAAGAGCTTGCCCTCCCCGCCCCGCGGTCCTGACTCCAACCCTTAGCCGGGGGCAGCGGGAGCCCGAGCGAACAGCAGCGGAGCATCCTTCGCCCGCCGCGGCCGCGCCACCGCCCATGCTGCAGCCAGTCCCAGGCGGCGACCCTGTGGCCGCAGCCCGCAGCTCGGTGACCTCAGCCTGGCCCCTTCGCGCCGGCGGAACCTTCCCCGCTGAGCCCCGGGCCCGGGAGCGGGACCCGCGCCCCACAATGGCTCGGCTGGCACAGCGCGGTGCCAGGTGCCCGCCATCCGCCCGCTGAGACGCGCCCGGCTGGGGACCGGCGGGGCCTTGGCGCTCCCCACTTCGCTTCCCTGCCGAGCCCTTCCCCCTTCTGGGGGCTCCGTTGCTGCTTCCCGGGGACGGAGTGACAGGGGGGCCGAGACAAAGCCCACTTTGTGCGGGGAGTTGGCTGCGGGCGTGGAATGTGCGCGTTGGCGCACGCCCCCTCTCCCGCACCCCATCAGCTGAGTCTTGCTTGGCTCCTGGACTCCTCGCATCGGAGCAATCGCGACCCCGCGCTGCCCTCGGTCCGGCGGCCCCCCCCCACCAACCCCCCACACCCAGAGCGCGCACAGGTGTGAGCGTGCTGTATTTTATAGTTGAATTTGTTTCTCTCCAAAACTGGGACCTAGGGCGCCCAGTCGGTGTGGGCACTTGTGCCTTGACTCTTTCGTGGCCCCAGGTCTGAGCTGGCCGGCCTCAGTTTCCCTCCGACTTTTCTCCTCTGCCAGCCCAGACTGCTGTCCGTTATTGTTCTCTCTGTCAAATGGGGGTGCTTTGTGAAGGCTGCCAAGGGGTGTATTTTATGTATCCTGTTTTTCAAAAAGAACAAGGCTTGTAAGACTCACCCGGGATAACGAACCCCCTCTGCCCCGCACTTCGCACTTCACATCGAGGCATTGATTTTTTTTTTCATTGAGTAGTATTTTATTGTACGGGAGCCACGCCCTGGATTCTTAAAGGCGCCTTGTGCTCTGTTTGACCATGTGTTATCTCTGCAGCTGGTGTGTGGGAGACCTCCTGTGAGCCAACTTTTTTTTTCCTGCCTCCTGATACATCCTCCCACCCCTGCCAAGGATTTGGGGATGCCAGGGGGGAAGAAGGTAGTTGGGGGTGGCAGCAGCGCTGCCGCCCCCACTACCACTGCTGTCCCCTCTGGGGTCAGGCGTTTGGAGACAAATGAAGGGGCCTCAGCCCAGAGAGATGATGAGCCAGAAGAAGAAGGGGAAGAGGACCTGCGAGATGGAGGCGTCCCCTTCTTTGTCAACCGGGGTGGGCTGCCTGTGGACGAGGCCACCTGGGAACGGATGTGGAAGCACGTGGCCAAGATCCACCCCGATGGAGAGAAGGTGGCTCAGCGGATCCGTGGAGCCACGGACCTGCCTAAGGTGAGGGGGGTGTGTGTGTATATGTTGAGGAGGGTGGACATCTAAGATTTTAGTGACCGTGGCGCTTTGAGAGCAAAGCTACAGTTTCCTTGGTGGGGTTGGGAACCACTGGCACGGTAAGATGTTAAAATACAGACAGGTTGTACCTGTGCAAAAGAACTTTTTCTTAATTGCCATTGAGGTTGTTCTGTGAAGTCCACATGCCCTGTTTCCAGAAGGCCCTCCTCCATCTCTTTTAAAATGCCCATGTTTTGTGAGCAGAGCAGCAGGTTAGCTAACAAGTACACTAATGTGGCTTGACATCTTGTTTGCTAAGCCAGAGGACTGTGGGCAGAGAGAATGAATGACCAAGGAGGGCCCAGTGCTTCAGATGCTGAGAAAGTATTTTCATGTGTTATTTCACTGAATTCTCCAACAGCCTTGTGAATTATGTGCAATTGGGGCCCTGTTTTGCAGACAAGAAAGCTGAAAATTCAAGGAGGAACTCAGGGTCCCACAGCCAGTAAGTGGCAGAGCTGGGTCTTCTTCTGCTGGGCTGGACACTAGGTTCAGGGCAGTTACAAGAGGGCCTGTGGAGAAGGGCAAAGTTCAATCATTTTCTGTGCTTGGCTGGAACTCCTCCATGACGGCTGTCCTTCAGTTGTGTCACCGCGGAGGCTGAGCTGTCTTATTCATCTTTGTCTTTCCAAGGCCTCCTGTGTGCCTGGCACAGAACAGACACTTGTACGTATTTGCTGAATGAAAGGGTGCTTGAGACTTTCCATGCCCTGTAGTGCTATGTGGAAGACACGCTAGATTTTTTTTTTCTTCAGCATTATGCTGAAGACTCAGGAAGTACTGTCCCAAATGCAGAGGCCTGAAATCTCCAAAAAAGAGACATTTGGACAGAGGTCAGAGCCCCATGCTTAGTGCTGCCTGCTCAGGGGAGAAGGAGGGGCCAGGGAGAGCGGCAGTTAGTGTGGATTAGATGTGGAGTTGGGTGGCCTGTTTTGTTTTGTTTTCATCAAGTTATTGGTATAACCATCGGATACTGTCTTCTGGGGCAAGCTGAATTCAGAGGTTGAAGGTCGAGCAACTGCCTCATGTTTTCAGAGGAAATAAAATGTGGTTTGATTTTGATTGGCTACATAATCGCTGTCTGTACTTAGAACTTACTTAGCTAATTCTGTATGGTTGGGCATTGTTTCCAATACTTTATTCTTAAAGTGAACCCTGTGGTGAACATTCTGAAGTAGAAAATTGGGGGTCCATCTCTTGATTATTTATTTGGGGTAAATTCCTGGAGGAGGAAGTATTACATCAAAGGCTATAGACATTGGCTCCTTTATCGCTGGCCTAGCTCTATGAACGCAAGCAGGCCCCTTCAACCTGTTTGAGCCACAGTCTTCTCATCTGTAAAATGGGGTTGATTATAGTGAAGATTAAATGAGAGCATATAAGAAATGATACAGCCTCAAACCAGTACTAGTTACTGGATGTTCATTACCTCTATGTCCTTCATCAAGAGGGAGCTAGAGCTCACTCAGCATGTGCTCCAGTGAAGCCAGAGCCACACACTTCTCCCACGTGAGCACAATGGTGATGAGCAGATGGCTCTCCAGCCGTCCTTATGTCTAAATCAGGCTGTGGGAGAGTGTGAATGGCTCCCTGCAGAGTGGTCACCACTTCAGGGGACTGAAAAAAAAATCGAAGAGCTCATGAGCAACTGGTCTTGTAATGTCGTCTTGTTACCTTCAACCTTCCTGTATAGGAAAGACACTGATGAAGGAATGAAGCTATTGTCTGTGGGGGTGTTGTGACTGGCAGGAATGCGAAGGGATTTTGTGAGAAGACTGGGAAAATTTAAACTTCCCTTCCTCAAACCCCCAGAAAAGTGCCACAGATGGACAACCCACACGTGTCTGGGTGGGGTGTGTCCTCCACCCTGGCCCAGAGTAGGAAGGAATCTGGGCAAAGTGGAGGAGCCCAGGAGGCATCAGGGTGGATCCCAGAAGGCCAGCAGAGTGGACCCAGCACTGGACTGGCTTCTCCCTGAGTGGCCATGCCCTTGGAGCTGACACAGGCGTTCTCAGCAGAGGTTACACTATGGTGGGACCAAGAGTTGGGGCATGGCCTAATGTTTTAAAAGACCACATGAGCCAGAATTTAAAATTGGGAGATTTCACATAAAGATCCAGATTGTTGGCATCTTTTCAGAAGATGAGATGATCTGAGAACAGAGAATCCAGGATCCCACATGGCAGCAGGCAGCCGGAGCTGAGGGCTGGTTCCCCTCCCCCAGATGGCCACAGTCCCCACCACCCACTCTTAGCCTGCCTTCCCTGTTTATGTTACCTTTGCAGCTCGAGCAGGTGGTTGAGTCTGGGACCCCCGCAGTGTAGTGTGATAAAACATCAGATCCACCAGGTTCAAATCCTGGTGCTCCCTTCACCCCTTGTGCGAGGAATGTGTGCAGCCTCCTGTGCCTCAGTCTCCTCAGCTGTAGAATGTAAGATGGACATGAGAGTGACACGCACTTCCGAGGGCTTATTGGGAGGAATCGATGAAGGAAAGCGTGTGAAACAGGTGAGCGTGTGATACGTACCCAGCCGATGGAGCAGGGAGTTGAGGGTGCAGCAGACCACCCGGTGGATGCTTTGGGGAAACATCCTTTAAAAGGATGGTATCAGTATGTTAAAGGGCAGCGCTTTCTAAAAGGATTCCAGATCCAGGAGCAGTTTGTTCTTGATGTTTCAAGCTCCCAGTCATCCAGACCCAGCTACCCCAGGTCCTCTGACTGTGACTCTGGCCATTGAGCGCCTGCAGGTTGTGAATTTGGACATCTCCTCAAAAAAGGCATTGCCGGGGTCAGCAGGTGCTGACCAGGGTCTTTGGCACACGTCGGAATGACAGTGATAGTGGGCGGGAACCGAGTCTCTGCTGCGGGCCAGTCCCTGTCCTGCAACCCCGACATGCAGTGTCTCATCTGGGCTCTGAGGATGGTTCTGTTATGGCACCCATTTACAGGGGAGGCGTCTGAGGCCTAGAGACGTTAAGGATCTTGCTGCCAGACAGTAAATGGCAGGACTGGGATGTAGATAGTGATGGGCTGGTTCTAGAACCAGCTCCACGAGCCTCTAGGCTATCTTGCTTCTTATCTGCACATTCAGCTGTGGGCTGTTCCACCTCCCCTAAGCCGCCTTTTTTTTTGTTCTAGACTGAAATGGACTCCACCAGGGAGAATGTCTTGATAGAACTCAGGGCTTTTGGAGGTTCCTGGAGCAAGGGTAACCCTTGGCCTTGGTAGCAGAGGCGAGGTCATCCCTGAATTGATCTGGGCCAATATCACTCACCCCCACTCAACCCCGCCCCTCAACAGTGAGGGAGTATTTCTTGGCTCCTGGTTTGGGATGCGGGTCTGGGGGCAAATCCAGGCTGCCAGTCTTCCAGTGGGCCTGGTCATTTGGAGGTACAGAATCTTGCTTATTTGTTTTTAGTGAATGAGTGTACACTTGTGTGAATGTTCAGGAGAAAGGTGTCATTGCTGTCGGTGATGGTTAACATGAGTTGGCATGAGTCCCTGAGCCAGTGGACAGCGCCTTCCAGCTAAGCCTCAGCCATGGTGGTCTTTAAGTACCTGCTTGTGAATCCCAGATCTTTTTTTTTTTTAACTCTTTGGGGAGCCGTTTAGTTCTCACAGAGCTGCCAGTTGGGTCCTCTGTCTGGATGGTGGGTGATGCCCTCATGGGTATCACTGGGCCCTGACCCAGGGCTGGCTCCTGTGAGCTTAGGGGAAGGACTCTTGGGCTGCAGCACCCCCTTGTTTGGAGTATCTCAGGGGAGGGTATACTTACAGTCTCTACCAAGCTCCTAGAAGTCACTGGATGCCCACGAGAAGTGGGGATGACCCACCTGCTTCCCAGAAACCTTCCACCTAAAGAGGTCAGATGCCACACTGTTCATGGTGAACTGTGAAGTAATTCCTCTGATTCCTCTCTGACCCCATATCCTTGACCCGGGAGGCCAGGCCAGGCCCTCAGAGAGTTCTGGAGCCCATCTGGCACAGGATGGTCAGTCAGGAAGAGGGAAAGCCCCCATCGGGACTTTTATCCGCCCCGCTGATTAAGCGGTGCTACAGTGTGGGCAGCAGGGGCTGGAGTGAAAGGGGAAGTGGCTTCTTCCAGACTGAGGTGTCAGCAGCTTGGGACTGCCCAGACAGGAAGGAGGGGACCGTCAAGGGGGGAGAGGAAGTTCATGCAGAGCTGTCCCCTGGACCAGGCCTTCGCTCTGTTCCTGGGCCCTTTGCAGTGATTAGGTGTCCACCTGCCATCAGTGGCACCGCACCGTGCAGTGATCGCTGGTGTGTCACTTCCCTTCATGTCAAAGCCCCAGCCACTGCGGCCACATCTTTTAAAAGGCTGTGTCTTCACCGCACCACAGGGAGAGCCACCCCTACCCAGCCCTACCCATGGGTCCTGCTTTGCCCCTTCCCTTCCCTACCTGTGCAGATTGAGACTCTCAGCAGCCCTTGCCTGCTAGGTGGGCTCCACGTGGGCTAGGCGGCTGGACAGAGCCCTGAGGGTAAGAGAATGGGACCTCTCTGTGTGAGGAGTGGGAAGCCAGCTCACAGCTGAAAGGACTGGTAGCCAAATGAGATCCCAGAGGGGTAGGCCTTGGAAATCTTGTTCTTCTCAACGAAGTCTGTTCTGTAGCCCCAGAGGACCAGCCGATGCTTCCTTTGCTTCCTTGGGCCTCACTGCCTTGTTGTAGCAAAATTGCCAGCCTTTGGGCTCCCCTGGCTGCAGACAGTGGCCTAGGGGCACACACCTGGTGGTGGCCACTTTCCTAACAACTGCTTGGTTGCTGAGGGACAGCCCCAGGGGTCTGTCACTCCTAACCTGACTCACAGCATCTGGGCAGCCCAGGCCTGGCGGCTCCCAGCCGTTAGGAGGTACCTGCCCGACACCCTACCTCTCCCCTTTCTGGGCAGGAATCTGGAAGGTCTCTTCTGGTGAGGGGGACTAAGCAGTTCCCTGGGTACCTGTGCTGATTAATTACAGGTGGGGAGCTGGCAGGACCGGGAGGTGTGGAAGGGGAACTGGGACTCCTGTGCCTCCATGAAACCCCTCCAGAGTGGCTAGCTCACAGCAGGTAGATCCACAACAAGATCAGTCCCCAGCCATGTCCTTCCTGAACTTCTGAACAGTTCAGATTGGAGCTGGCAGGCCTGGTCTGTGTGCTGCAATACAGGGATGGAGTTGGGGGGTGACACCTTCTGCTGAGGGTGTATTCACCCTTCATGGGAGTGCTTCCCAGCCCAGCCCAGGGCAGGGACACCAGGTAAACCAGTTTTGATCCAGCACTTGAACAATAGTGAACCCCAAACCCAAGTGAACTTAACCCCAATATTGACATTCTTATTAAGTCTTGAAGTTAGTGAATATTTAAAATTCAAAAAGTCAGTCAGTCAACCTCTGTTTTTCTAAAATTATTAAAGAAGCATAAAATTGGAACATCAACATAAGCTCCAAATTAGAAATGCTATCAAGTGCCTGGAGGGAGAGGAATAGCCATGGTCGGGGCCTGACGGGAGCCTCTGAGCAGAGAAGCTCAGAATAGGAAGGAAGGGGGAGGCCCACCAGGGCATATGGCTTCTCTGGGGGCTAATCTGGGTGTCTAGTGTGCTGGAAGCTCCAGGTGAGCCTCCCTCTTGTGACCAGAGCTCTTTCTCCATCCCCAGATTCCCATACCGAGTGTGCCTACGTTCCAGCCCTCTACGCCGGTCCCTGAGCGCCTGGAAGCCGTGCAGCGCTACATCAGGGAGCTGCAGTATCCTCCCTGGTCAGGGTCATGGCCACCGTCTGGCCGCTGTGCTGGTCCCAAGGCCTAGTGGGGCTTGTTTACAGACGGGGTTAGAGAGGTCTCAGCAGAGCAGCCCAATTCCACAACTCCGGGGGTGCCATTCACGTGACATCTCTGCGCCCCGGAGTCATGTGAGCACAGCCTGTGTCCACCCAGGGATCAGAGGGATTTTGTCTGATGAACGCCAGACCCACACAGGCCTCTCTGCCACCACTTCGTCCTACTCCGTGTCATGGGGTAGATGTCTCCTGAGCGAGCTGCTGGTGGAAGCCTAGTCTAGGTCCACCAGCCCAGACCTCCTCTGCTGACCATCCAGCCCCCACAGAGGGAGTGAGGGGAAGCTCCATTGGGGCTGTTTAAAAGCTGGTTTTAAAGGGGTGTGTGTTAGGGATGGAGTAGGGGGAGATGGAGGAGAAAAAGTATGTTACATTCCAGGAGGTAACTTCCACAGCTTGGAAAATTCTCCCAGTTCACCTTTTTCTTCCCTGGCAAGAGGCCAGTTGCCCAGGATGGAAAGAGCTGGACTCCCTTGAGCCCAGGGTTCCCTGGTGTCCCTGCTCTGGGTCCCTCCACCTTCTGTGAGTCCTGGGCTCCCCACCCCTCCAAGCCCTTCTACCTGCAGATGTGGCCAGAGATGGAAGGACCAGGCATGGGTCCTGAGCAGGAGAAAAGCCAGGCTGGCTGGTTACTGAAAATCAGGTCCAGCCCTTCCTTTGCTGGAGAACCTGGCAGGTGGGGGGAGTTGTGGCCCTGAGAGGGAGATGGTTGGCTCAGGAGTGGCACCCAGCAATGTAGCTGTGCTGGAATCCCACCCCAGCCTTCTCTCAGTTTGTGCTGCTTCTCACCAGTTGGAATCCAAAGTGCGGCAGAGAGCTGTCCACGGCTCAGCCTGTTTCCCGGCCCTGGCTGGCCTGGCTGCTTGCTCAACGGCTCCCTTCCTAGGAGGGGAGGCCAGGGGAGAGCAAGGGTGGGAGAGATGACAGGTGCCATGCAGAGGAAGGAGAGGCAGCGTGCTGTGCCCTCCTCTCCCCTCAGATGGTCAGGTCCTGAGCATCCTCCATGGTGCCTTGCAGAAGCCTATTATGGGGTCTTTACCCAGCCTGCACCCCTGGGAGTGCTGGGCCCCCAGGGTCTGGATAGGGAAAGAGGGACACACCTTTCCCACATCAAGCCAGGAAGCCCTTAACCGGCACCCACAGGTACAATCACACAGGGACACAGTTCTTTGAAATTAAGAAGAGCAGACCTCTGACAGGGTAAGTGTGGGGAACGCCCAGTCCCTCTGGACCGAGGTAACAGTGCCTGGCAGGGTTGGAGCCCCTCAGGAACCTTTGGGTGGAAGGAAGCAGGAAGGGACCCCTCTCAGGGGGGCCCACTGGCTGGGCAAGTACCACCATGGGGCCCCCCTCAGGATGCCATAAAGAGGGAACTCTGGCCAAGATAAGCAGCCAGGACCCCCTTGAGGAAGAGGAAACCTGACATCCATGCTGAGCTGGGTGGGTGATGGCAGCCCAGCAGCTGCCTTGGTGAGGACAGAGGTCAGACCCAGGTAGATGTCTGTGTGTGAGCCTCACCTTTTTCTTTTTAATGAGAGGTGGGCCTTGAAGGAGAGCCCTCCCCCTTCTCTCCGACCCCTGGAGCTGCCTGTGCAGTCCCCGTGGCAGGGACCTTTGTGTCAGCCCATTTCTCTTACTGGACTCTCTTCTTCTCATTTAGTACAAGGCCAGTATCTGAGCAACAGGGACCCCACTGGGGAGAACACTGTATCTCTCACTTCCCATTCTACCCACCAAGTGTAGACCCCTGGCTAGATTTGCCCCAGAAAAGCCCCAAGGGAGGAGCAGAGTGGAGAGTGAATTCTACAGCTGGGCCTGGGGGCTCAGCCCAAAGCTGTCCAGAGGCTTAAAACCCTGTGCTTTTAAAGTTAATGTGAATTTTACATCTTGCTCCACATATAATCTGTTCATGTTCACTTTCTTGTGAAAATGCTTTTAAATGGTTTATTAGCTAAGTTACTTAATTACCCCCCTCTCCAGGCCCCCGGGTGGATGCAGCCTCCCCAGCCCCAAAACTTTGTTCTTGTTGTCCGGTGGCTGCTGTGTGTGGGGGCTCAGCTCCAGCCTCATGGAGGAGTTCGGCACCCTTCCAGGCAAAGCCAGCAGCCAGGCTGCATTCCCAGGCCCAAGGGGACAGCATTCAGTGAGGAGAGAGGAACCAGGCTTCAGGGACAGGCTGTCTTAAAGTGGCCTGAATTCCAAGTTCAAGAGCAGGCCGGGGGAGTCACCAGGCAGCTAACTGCCTGAGATCCCATGTCCAGGCCCTGGGCAACTGGCCAGCTGCGGGGGAGCAGTTGCAGTCAATTACAAGCTCTTGGGAGAAGTCATGGTTGGGTCAGGGGTGTCCACTGTGCTCCAGAAGGGACAAGATCAATGCCAAGGTCCCCAGCATCCTTGACATGCTTTCCCACCAGCCCCCGCAACACCATCTTCACAGAAGGCCCCCAGCCCAGTGACTGTCAAAGACCTTTCTACCACTGCATGCCCCCAATTCATCCTCCCCTCCAGAGGTCTTTGGAGCAGGAGCCTGAGAGGAAGGGGAGGTGGAAGGAGGGGAAGGATGGGATAAGGGGCCTCCTTCCTTATCTTTAGCGGCTGTCTCTTTTCTCACCACCCCCTGCTTAGGCTCAAGAAGGATGTGCAGGGAGGAGAGGGAGGTGCTGGGCCAGCTGAGGCAGCTTGGAAGGGAGGGGAGTCTTTGTCCATCCAGCATTTCTAGTCCACCACCTAATACTCCTCCACCAGAAAGGGCTGGAGGCTCCTCATGACTCTTCTCCCTTCCCCCCAGGCTGATGGACCTGGCCAAGGAAATGACCAAAGAGGCTCTGCCAATCAAATGCCTGGAAGCCGTCATCCTGGGAATGTATCCTTCCTCTCTGAGGGGCCTGGGAGGGGAGGCTGCACATGCTCAGCTTCCTCCTCTGGAAGGGGAGGGCTGAGTGAGCTCCTGGGCGTTTCCAGCTCTCTCCCAGCAGTCATGAACTTGGCTCCAAAGTGCAGGACACTGAGTGGGGCTCAGTTCCCCACACCTCAGTTACTAACTTCTGAGGCTTACTAGGCAGCTCTTCTGAGTCATGTGGACACAGTGACCCTGTTCTCTAAACCCCCAATCAGGGCATATTGTCTCATAAAAGCTGTTGTGCTATTTCCAAGAACCAGAGAGTCTGGGAGAAGCAGGTGGGTGCCCAAGTGTTGGCATTTCCAGGACATGCTGATTAGTGGAGAAGATGGATGGGATCTTTGAAACAGAAGTGCCTTTTAAAAAGAAACCAACAGAGTTTCTCAGTCACCTCTACCAAAAGGGCCAAACTGGGACCTACAGCTGGGTCATCAGAGGAGTTAGGTGGGACAGACAAGTCCCCTGGAAGAGGGGCCCCCAATGGTCCCAGTCAGAGCGAGGTAGGGAGACAGGTATTGATGGCTTGTTCTGTGTCGTAAGTGGTCCCTGCCTTAGTCCTACCCTTTATTGTTTTGTTTTGTTATGGAAAGTTTTAACGTTGTACAAGCATAGACTAACCCCTTTGTCCATTACTCAGTTTTACCAATTCAAAGCCAATCTCATTCATCTCTGCCCACCCCTCCCATCACCACCCTTCCTATGCCTACCAAGGCTTTTAAATATTCTATCTGCTACCTCTGGTGCAGGCACCGGGCTCCGTGCAGAGCAGGGCAAGGCGGCAGGTGCCTAATGGAACAAGGAGGAGACCTCTCTCCAGGACAGGTCGGGGAGATGACAGTCAAGGTGAGGAGCACAGCTTCTCTGAGGAGGACTGTGATCCAAGGGGAGCACTCCCCACCACCCATAAACATACCTGCCTTAAATTATACAAAGAGACTGCAGGCCTCCCCCACTCCAGTCTCCCTCCCTAAGGAGTCCTGAGAACTAACCCCACTGTGGCAGTCCTTTGCTGACCAAAGAGCCCCACGAGCATTGCCCTGTTCAAAGGGTTCTTTGCTGGGACACGATGCCAGCCATAGAATTCCAGGCTGCTCCCAGTGCCTCGTTCACGACCCCACATTCGCTTCTCCTTCAGGACCATAAACCAAAGTGGAGGTTCCCACCCCACTCTGGGAGGGAGACTCTGCTCCCCTCCCCACAGAGCACACAGAGAAGCTACTCCAGATCACGTGGTCCCAGAGGCTTTTCACAGGTTATCTGGTGGCTTGTGGGTAGGAAGAAAACAGAGCAGCCCCCATCTGGGCAGGGGACCTGTCCCCAGTGTCCCCACAGAACCGCCACAGCTCCCTCCTGCACACGTGGCGGGAGCTGAGTTTTTCCCCACGTCTCCTCCTCACTGCACCCTGCTCCTGTGCCCTTGGTCACTCACTTGGCAAGAGTTGGGCTCAGTAAGCATCACAGTGACTGAGAGCACAGACTTCGGGGTCAGGCCATCCTGGACCTTACTCCTAGCTCTGCCACATACTCACTGTGTGAGCCCAAGCAAGCTCCTTAACGTCTCTGAGCCTCAGGGTCCTCCTCTGCAGAAGGGCCGGATGGTAATCCCATCCCACAAGTTTGTTAGGACGGTTGACTGAGTGGGTACATGGAGGCCACTGGGTGCAGTGTCTACATGGTCTCCAAGCTTTCATCCCGTTCATCTCATTCTACTTGAGTGACTGTTACATACCCGCCTCTGGGCTGGGCCCCAGAGATACAGCAACGAATGTGACAGACAGCGTCCCTGTTGTCAGAAGATTACATTGTAGCCGAGGAGACAAAAATTAAGCAAGTAAACCAAGAAGTAAAATAATCACAGATTGTGCTGAGTGTGCCGTGGGGGAAACAAGTAGAGCAGACTTGCTTTAGAAAGGGAGGCCGGCAGTGCCGCTAAGCCTGAGGTGTGAGGAGGAGCCGCCAAGGCGGGCGGGGAACAGCCAAAAGGAGGAGCTGGTGTAAAAGGTTCTCCGTGGAAATCCAGCTGGATGGAGAGACTGAGCAAGTGGGGTGAGCAGGACGAGAGGTTGGAGCGGGCTGTAGGAGTGCCTTTGGTTTTGTTTGAAGAGCAGCGGGCAGCGGGTATGCACGTGGCAGGTGGGGTGGTGAGAGAACAGGCTTGTGGGTGCGTCTGTGAGGAAATGTGTGCGTGAGAGAGAAAGACGACGTCTGAGAGGGAAGTAGGGGCGAGGAGAGGCTTGTGTGACTGACAGGACGGGGAAGGGAGAGAGGGAGGGAGACAGGCTGACCGGCAGAGAGAGGCCCTCTCTCATCCCCCCTTCAGCTACAAGGCGTCTGGGAGGCCCTGCGTTTGGAGTACAGGGCTCACTCTTAGTGTTGCTATTTGGTGAGCCCTGCTTGACATCATAGCAGCAGCCATAGAGATTGAGTTTATGGAGCACCTACTGTGTGCCAGGCCCAGCCCAGACGACAGGGTGTGGGGATGAGCAAGGCTTGTCGTCTGCACTCAGGAGCGGGGGTCTGGGGCTCCTCCCGCAGCCTCTCCCGGGTGGGGACCTCTGCATCCCGCCGCTGTGCGCGGGGCCCCTGTGCCTCTCCCTGGCTGTTTCCTTAGCCTGGGCCACGTGGTCAGTTACCTCACCAACAGCATGCCCACCCTGGAACGCTTCCCCATCAGCTTCAAGACCTACTTCTCAGGGAACTACTTCCGCCACATCGTGCTGGGGGTGAACTTAGGGGGCCGCTACGGGGCTCTGGGCATGAGCCGGCGCGAGGACCTGATGTACAAGCCGCCGGCCTTCCGCACACTCAGCGAGCTCGTGCTGGACTACGAGGCCGCCTACGGCCGCTGCTGGCACGTGCTGAAGAAGGTGAAGCTGGGCCAGTGCGTGTCCCACGACCCGCACAGCGTGGAGCAGATCGAGTGGAAGCACTCCGTTCTGGACGTGGAGAAGCTGGGCCGGGAGGACTTCCGCAAGGAGCTGGAGCGCCACGCCCGCGACATGCGGCTTAAGGTCCGTGCCTGGCAGCCCTGTGCACGCGCACGTCATCCAGGACCCTGGGCCCAGGCCAGGGTAAAGGTGGAAGGGCTGCCGCTTCCTAGGGGGTCGCTCCTACAGCGAAGGCCCCTCCCTACCTTCCCCTATCTCGCGCCCCGCCCCCAAGCCGAGGTGGTTCGAGGAGCAAGGGAGGTGAGGGTGTGAAGTTTCTACAGTGTCCCAGCTTTGCCCAAAGGTCCTTACTGTGGACACAGACCCCTGAAGTGGGCAGGCGAGGGAAGGCTCCCGCAGGGGCAGCAAGGGAGCAGGATTTGGGTGGAGAGCGGGTCTTGGACACCTAGAGAAGGGCAGGGGTGTCACATTCCAGGTGGAGGGGGCCTTGAGTGAAGGCTGGAGGGAATGGTAGTAGGGGGGGTGGGGAGCAGCTTCATTCACCCCTTTGTATACTGACTCTTGACCCCTAGCCCCAGTAACGGACTAGGAGGACGTCAGAAAAAGGAAGAAGGTCAGACTGTGAGGAGACAAGGAGGTGGTGGTTCCTTCCCCCACTTTCCCACTCCCATGGAGCAGGCATCTTGGAGAAGGGGAGGGACTGTTAATACCCAGAGTACTTGGGCTGAGCTGCTGAGGAGTTTGCCCCCAGTGGGCAAACTCTTATCCTCTCCCTGGGTCTCCCTGGACTGGGGATGCCTCCCCGGGGGCCTGCTGGCCCCTCCCGGGTGTTCAGCCCACCCCATTGCTCAGTCACTGCTGCCCTGTGCTCTGCTCCTCCAGGCAGTCTGGGGCCACAGCCATGACTGGTGCTTTCACGTCCACTGCTTCTCCCCAGTGATCCCGGGAGGCCAGCAGGAAGGTGGTGGGTGCTCCCATTTCAGGGTGGGAAACTGAGGTGCGGCCCAGAGACTTGCTTGCAGGTGGTGAGAGGCAGATGGGACTGGGGCTCAGTCTCCGGTGGAGAATCCAGGCATGTCATGGGTGCTTTCAGGTGTCCCAGGGGGGATGTGGCAGAGCTAGGGCTGCGCCACCCAGACAGCCCCGAGGCCAAGATCTTGTGCCTTCCCTAGGGAGGAAGTAGGCTGCAGCTGACCCTACCACTTAGCAGGTCCTCCCCTGTCCCTCCTCTATGGATCACTGGCTGTCCAGTAACCTGACTCTCTGCTGGAGCATTACTGTGTCTTCAGGGGAGCAGGTCGGATCTAGAGTTGGAGCCAATATCACCTAGTTTTTAATGCTGTGGTTCCCAATCTACTTGGTGCTAAAGACTTTCCATGTTATTTGTCCCCCTCGTGCCCCCATGATGTACCCCAGGTTTTCAAAATTCAGATCAGACTATGCCACATAAATTAACTTTCTTTTTTTTTCTGAATCAGAGATGTAGCTACTAGTCTGAGCTTCTGATTGGCTCAAGATAACCGGTGTCACCCTTGGGGCTAGTAGGCTCCAAGCCCAAAGCTCAGGCATGGGCTGCTTCCCAGCTGGCACATCTACCTGGCATGGGTATATGGCCCTTTTCCCGAGGGCTCTCATGAACCCTTAGTAACTTCCTCCCACATTCATGCTATTTCAGGGGCCAACAGGGATTGGGCAGCCCTGCTGTGGGACCCCTACCCTGACAGCTCTAGTGCCTGGGAAGCAGGTTTGGGAAGACCCAGGCAGAGCCTGGCATGAGGTTTCCTGGGCCCTGCTAGGGCCGCCTCGGGGCTTGTGGCTCCCACAGGGCCAGACTGGCTCTGGGACAATCCTGGAATGAGTCTGTTTCTTCCTCCCCACAAGATTGGCAAAGGGACCGGCCCTCCCTCTCCCACCAAGGACCGGAAGAAGGATGTGTCCTCCCCACAGCGGGGCCAGTCCAGCCCCCACCGCAGGAACAGCCGCAGCGAAAGGCGGTGAGGGATGGTCTTGTGGAGGGTGGTGCAGAAAAAGGCTTTATCCTTCCCTATCATCTTCTTGGTCCCCTGTTTCTTCTCCTGCTCTTCTCATTCCCACCCTTCTCTTTTTGGCTCCTGCTGGCGGGAAGTGACTTGGGTCGGTGGGTTTGATACCCCTGGCACCAACACAGTCCCATAACCTCTGAGAAAATGTTACTGCCTCGCCTACTGTGTGGGGCCCTGGTGCCGAGACCCACAGGGAAGGTCTGAGGCCAGCAGCAGGATGGGCTCTGTAGGAGGGAGGGTGGAAGGGGTGGGGCCCTGCCAGATGGTGAGTTCTCCCAGGAGTATCATTGGAAAAGATTTAACATCAGATGGCGGCTTTGAACATAACTTTTGCCCATGCGAGCCTGGTTTTTGTCTGTATCTAGACGGCAGAAACATCCCATTAAAATACCAGGCTGCTCCGCTGATTTGACTCCTACTTGTCAGTCTGCCTCTTGCTTTAAATGCCATTGTCATTCTGGAGGCACCTCTTTGGTGTGATAAAGGGGCACCAAGCCAGCCTCCAATATCCAGAACCCTTCACTTTGACCTAGGAGGCTTTTGTAGAGGACAGATTCCCCTCACAGAGATTTACACATTAAGCTATTACTTCATTACTTAACTGGAGCCCGAATTGCTGACCTCAGTGAAGAGCAGTAGCCTGGAAGAGAGTGCAGGGACCACACTCAGGACGGTACAGACAAGTCAGGGCTTCCAAAAACACGATTCCACAGGGACTCTACTGCTGCATTTGGGACAGCAGGGGCAGCCTCCACTTGCTCCCTCCTCCCCCACCTCCCTGCCAGGCTACTCACGCCTTCTCCCTCCTCTGCTCTCCCCTCCCTGCAGGCCTTCCGGTGAGAAGAAGCCTTCGGAGCCCAAAGCCATGCCAGACCTCAATGGGTACCAGATCCGGGTGTGAGGCAGGGGGCAGTGCCCCAGTCTCGCCCACTTCTAGGGGCCAAGATCCACCCGCCAGAGCCAGCCCGGCACCTGGGGAAGGCGGGGCTGACGACAGGGCAGGGCGAGGGGCAGCACCAAGAGCCTATCCCAGCTCAGCCACCCCAATTGCTGCCCCTCCCACTGGGCCATGCCCCCTAACTTTGGACCCAGAGGCAGTTAAGAGTTTAATTCTGAGTTTTTAACTCAACAACTAAAATCTAAGGTATTTGGGAAAAAGTTAAAACTAATGGATCTGCCAATGGCTGGAAGGCTAATTCTTAGATCAGAGTGCCACAGGGCTGGGTGAGGAGGGGTTGCTGGCTCTGCTGGTAGCCCTGCCCCTGAGGGCTCTCTGAGATTTGGGTCCATCCTATCTATGGGGACCCTCCCAGCCCCACTGGGCCTGTGGCAGGACAGGGAGAGGGCTGTCGGTGTTTCTCCAGTCCTGCCTGCCCTGTCAGAATCTTGACCCAGGGAAAGGGAAGCAGGGTAGGAGCCGTCCTGGGAAAGGTCTGTGTCATCCGTATCAGAAGTGTCGCACAGGCCGCATCTATCCCAGGAGCCAGAGCCTGTGGCCCAGGAGGGCCCTCATGCCCTTGTGGCCCCACAGACAGCGCTTTGTGGGCCGACACTACCTAGTGGCAGGGCCCGTGCTGGGCCCGGCTGTAGGAGAGCCCAGGAGAGACTCCCTGGGGGAAGTTCCTGGGCCCCTTCCTGGTCTCCTTACTCAGCCCAGCTCTGTCTGATGCTCAGGCTAGGACCCGCCTGCAGAGAGGCTGGGCTTTGCCAAGGACCCAGACGTGCACTGGGCTCAGCAGGACTGGGGATTAAGCAGGAGCCACAGCTGGGAAAGGAGTGAGACATTCAGGCCTGGGTCTGTCCCTCCCCCCAGCAGTCCCTGGGGTGGCCGCTGCTGCTTACCCCTCCCTGTTATTCAGCCCTTGCTGGGGAAATGAGGACCAGACGAGGATGCCTTGCCCCGGGCCCACCCGCCTCGTTTAGCAGCCTGCTTAGGTGCAGTGGGCCTAGTGATGAACAGCCGTTGTACATGGCAGCTCACAAGGGAAGAAGCCTGAACAGCTTCTTCTACACAGGAGTCTACACAGCCTGCCTGGCTGGCATAGGATACCTGGCGGGCAAGTGAGAGGTGGAGAGAGATTGGCAGCACTGGGGGAAGGTGCTGGAAGCTCAAGCAACGAGGAGGTGGAGGCAAGGGGGCAGTATGGCCACTGAGGAGAGACAGAGCCGGAGAACTAGGGTGTGTACGTGAGAAAAGGACGTGGGGGAGAGTTTAGAATCAGACTGCCTTGGGGAGTAGTGAGTTCCCCATTGCTGGAGGTATTCAAGCAGAGGCTAGATGGCTGCTTGTCAGGAAGCTAGAGAGAGGATTCAGGTTATAGTAGGATAGCTGGATGAGATGACTGTTGTGGTTTCTTAATACTGAGAGGGTATGATTATGATTCATCCAAGGGCAGCTGTCAGTAAGGCTGCAGAGGGGCTGAGGGCCTGGGAAGGGGAGGATCAGAGCCAGAGTTGTAAACTCAGATGCCTCCAGGGCCAGGCAGGTGATTTAAATGAGGGCTGCAGGGCTGGGTGGGGACTGTGGCAAATTAAAGAAGACATACATACCCCATTAAAGTAGCCACTGCGGCTCAGCTCTTCTCAGAGTGCAGGCCCTGTGTTGCCGGAATGTCTCTCTTTTTTTTTTTTCAGAGGCCAGAACTCTGAATTTCTATGTGATACTTGCTAATTTTTAAATGTTGGCAATCAGTTCAGAAAATTTTAAAACCCAACATGAAAAAGAATGGTAGTTTGTAACTTCTAAAGTAGGAGAGCTTGTGCTAGGGAGAAGTCCACTTTGAGATACTTTGAGGTGGGAGGTATAAAAGTTCTAGGCTTCACAGAATAGGCTGGGCCAGGGCAGGGGCCTCGCTGTGGAGGCTGCTCCCAGAGCGGGCGGTGGCCCCACGTCCATCCTCACTCTCCCTGCAGGCCAGAGATGCACCAGGAACTCCTGTGGTTGCTGTGTCACCAGAAGGGGTGGAGTGGAGTAGAAATAATGCAGTTCTCAGCCTGCCAGAGAGATGAGATGGATGGTGCCTGAGAAGCAAAGAAAGAGGGAGGGAGGGAGACAGGATGCGTTTACTGATGTGAATGCCTGTCAGTGACAGCACCAGGGCTGGCAGCTCTTCAAACCAGCAGTTCTTGGCCCAGAGCCAGGACCAGCAGAGAAGCCAGCTGGTCAGTCCCTTGGATTTCTCATGGGTCACTGGGCCCTGGGGAGGTGCCTAACCTGCCCCCTAGGCTACACCCTGGCCAGACCAATCCCAGGGCCATTGTGAGTCCTAACTCACCATCCCATCCCATCCCAGTTTTCAGGGAGAGGGGTGATAAGTCCTCATGTTCCCACATTCACCTGAGGCAGAGATGGATCCATTTGGGAGGCGTGAGGCTGAAAATGAGGCCTTTTGTGCGTCTGGATGTGGGTGCCTCGTGCAGACCGCTCGTCAGCAGGTGCCCCAGATGCCCCTGTGGACCACAGGGCTTGAGGGTAAGATGTGAGCGGGAGCTGGGGTCAGGGAGGTGTGCGGAAGCTGCTCCTGGGACAGGAGCCTAGCAGGACGCTCTGACCCACCAGCTCCTTCCTGAGCCCTCTGGGGAGGAGGACCCCAACCCTGACTGCTGTTAGTGAGAGAGGGAGCTGACCACCCCACCTGATAACCCCCTAGCACTCCCCTCTTCCTAGCCGAGACCTCGGGCCTGTGGAGACCCACAGGATACAGGTGCTTTTTAATTTATTTTTAACTTTCTTATATGTAGCAACCCCTCCTCCCCTCCTGGGCATGTTTACACAGGCTCTGCTCCCTGGGGCTGGCCTGGCTGCGGAGCTTCTGGGGAGGCAGAGGCAGGGACTTTGGGGCCTTAGTCACCATCCTCAGTATCACCTCATCTCACTTCCTGTGAGGAACCGAGCCCAGCTCCTCCTGACTCGGGACTGCCTTCCAACACTCAGCATGGGCCCCTCTATCCCCAGGGGTAGGGGCTGCTGGCTGAGGACAGGTCAAGGGGAGGTCAGAGAAAGCTGCTTGATGAAGGTGGGTCAGCATGGGGGTGATTGCTCCCCAAAGCCTGGCTGCCTGTGCTCTGTGCTGGATGCTGGGTCAGAACACTGGGAAACTGGGTTGAGAGCCTTCCCACTCACCTACCTGCCAGTCCTCTCCCTCCCATGGCCTCAACACAGTCCTATTCCCCTCTCCCATCCTGGCAGCCACCCCATCCTTCCTGGGCATGGCCAAGTCAGGAGAGCAGCGGCTCTCAGCCCCCCAGGTGCAGTGATGAAGCCTTGGGCCAGGGTTCTGAGAAGCAGAAAGCCTGGAGGTTGGCCATGTCTGGTTTCTGGCCCTCTTGGTCATCTCATGCCCTACACCCCTTCCAGCATGGACTTGACTTCCTGGCTCTGGGACAGGGTCTAATTCTGGCCAATGGTGTGCCCAGAGGCCCATGTGGGCCTGGGTCTCCTGCATGGGTTGTTTCTGGCTTAGCTGCAGCAGCATCGCAGGCCCACCCCGCGGCCTTGGAGTACAGGGGGTGCAGGCTGGACCTGGCATGTTGACCATGTTCTTTGTGCCAGAGCCCGGCTGTGCTGAAATCCCCACTTCCCTTACTCCACTGAGACACTGGTGTGGAGGACGTGGAGGTCCTTGGAGGAGTGTGGGAGGGGAGGGCTGCAGCAGTGCTAGCTGCGAGTCCATCAGTATTGACTGCCCCCCCCCCCGCGCCCCATCTCGGTGCTCCGGAGTCCCAAGTGAACCCTTTTCTTTAAGTCTGACAAGAGAAGAAATCGGGTGTGCTTGGCCTGGGGGCCTGGTGATGGTGGACGGCCCCCTCCCTCAAGCGTTTGTGTTGGGCTGCCTGTTGACTGGACTTTATTCTTCCTCTTCTCATATCAATATTGCCCCTCCCCTTTCACTTTGACACTTCGTCTCATTCCTGTTCTCACTTTTTCCTTGACATGAATAAAGTCTCCCCAGCTCCAGTTGTGTGGGCTGGGCAGAAACCACAGTATTAAGCCTTGTCTCCTTCCCTCTGGGTGCTGGGGCTGGAGCCACCCCACTCACCAGGGTCAGCTGGGCAGCTGGGGGAGGGACCTGACCAAAGGTGAGCAGAGCCCCAAACCAGCCAACAGGACACTTTGCAGCCCCTGCAGTCATAAAACTTCTGGGGTCCCAGACTGTCACCCTCAGCTTGTTGAAGCCACTCCACTCTTGTTAATCCTAACCTGGAGATCTTTCCCACTGGCTGTAAATGACCCCTTCTCCCTTACACAGCCAGCTCTGCCCCCAGGGGCCCAGGATGCATTCCGGAGCCCTACTCCTATCCTAGCCCCAGGCAGTCCACGGGGAGCAGAGGGGGAGGGCTGGGTATTCTCCTGGGAGATGAGGCTATTTCAGGAAACCATAGCAACAGGGAACTGAAGGCCCCTCTCCTCACAGTTGCCAGTGCCGAATCTATGGTGGTTAAAGCCACAGCTTTGGAAAGCACCCCTGGTCCCACCTGTTACATCCCTTCTACCTCTGCATTGTTTCTCCAGCTCTGGACCTCTCCCCATGCTTTAAGGCAAGTGCAAACAGTTGAAACCAGACCTGCAGAGAAATATCTTTTAGACTCCACAGCACTTTTCACCTTTAACCCGTCCTTCCCACTTCCCTGCTCTCCTTTCATTCAGCCTGAGAGTAAAACCTAAGTTTGTAAGAGGAGGGAGTGTATTTCCTACTTTTTATCCCAGCCAATCCCCATAAAGTCCTAACTAGAAGTACAGTTTAGCACAGCAAGAGTCCCTCACTTTCAGGGTGTGGTGGTGAGGCGTGGCCACTGGGAAGAGGAGAGGTGGTCATTGGAATCCATGAATGTCTTGGACTGTATACCATTAAATAGAGGCAGTTATGTTATTTACAGATTCATTTAAATCCAGCTTAAACAATACCAAAAAACAGCTTTCAATAAAGGTAACCCAGAGTTTTTGAATAACTTGGACTATACACCTTTACACAAAGGCAGTGTTAAATTTACACATTCAGGGTAGGAGGGGTATAGCTCAAGTGGTAGAGGCATGCTTAGCATGCGCAAGGTCCTGGGTTCAATCCCCAGTACCTCCTCCAAAAAATAAACAACTAAATCTAATTACCTCCCCTCCAAAAAAAAAAAAAATTTACACTTTAAGTCCCACTAAAGTACCAGGTAAAGGGCCTTGTGGCTGGGCTTCAGTGAGATGGGCTTATACATGGTGGGCCCCTGGACTGCTCTTGTACAAACGAGGGCTGGTTAAATGCTACGGCGAGTCTGTCACGAGTCAACTAGGCTCACCGCGGACACCACTTGGCCACTTTCTTAGAATTGATGCAGAGGTTAAGTGCCATTTTGGACTCCTGCAAGGGCCAGAGCCCAGCTTACCAGGGGGATTACCTACCCCATTTCCTTCTGCTCCCTTCTTCCACGCTCACAGCATGTGCCTGCCTAATTTAGGCACATGACTGATATGGGCTGGACCTGTGGATGCTGTGGCACCTCTCACAGGGCACGAAGAGGTTGAAGCTCTGCACCGCATCTGCCAGGATCTGACATCTTGACCACTACTGTGAAGGGCAGTGACAGGAAGTGATGGTCATACCAAAGACCAAGCCAACTGGCCAGGATGCGAGCTGCCTGGTAAGCCTTACAGTGTCTGCAAAGGGGGTGAGGGGCCCGCTGAGGCCTGGCAGGTGGTGGTGATGGGCCCCCTCAGGTGTGCTGAGGGACAGTCCACATGGGAATGTGCACTCCCTCCAGCACCCAGCCAGAAAGGACTCAGTCGTGGGAAAGACAAAACCCCCAAGAATGTTAAGTGTGGAGACTCCACCCTTCTCCACAGTTGCATAAGGGCTCGGACCTTCTGGGCACAGGAGCTGACTAGGGATGGGGCAGAAGTCGGAGTTCCCTTCCGAACGTGTTGAGGTCACACTCTCCTAACCCCAGCGAGATCTGCACCTTACCAGGCTCTCATCTGGCTGGCCCTTGCCTGGGACAGTTTTGTTTTGCCCATTTGTTGGGGAGAGAAACAGCAGGAGTGGTGCACCAGGACAAGTGTGGAACTGTAGGGCCACAGGGCAGTTCTCCCCCTGGTGGCAACTAGAGGTGGGCCCCTCCTGCTTCCTGGAGAAGAGAAGCCACACTGCGCTTTGTGTAACCCATTAGGAAACAGTCCTCTAGTTGATAGCTACACCAGGGCAAGAACTGGAGAGAAGAACAAAACAGGATTTAAAAACAGAACAACAAGCCAGCAGTGGTCTGGTTAGTCATTTCCCTTCTCCCAGGCCCAGGCCCAGTTATCTGCCTTACAGGACAACCTCTCTCCTACTCCCAGAAAAGGCTGTGTTCTGAGGAGCTAGGGTGGCAAGAAATAAAACAAAGGAGATTCTCAGTTTACCTCTTTGGGGTCTCCATTTCCCCAGATGTAAAGGTAAGATATGAACCCCTGAAAGGCCACCTCATAGTGCCACTGTCTAGTGACAGTGGAAGTGGAGGTGCTCTGGAAACCATTCATCAAAGTGCCAGGCACATGCTGTGTGACTCACCCACTGGGAGGAAGCCCTCCAGGCCAGGAAAGGGGTCTCCAGGGATGCACCTCAAAGTTTAGGAGCTATAAAATAATTCCCAGTGGCCAGTTGTTCAGACTGGGGAGAACTACCCACCTTCACTTCCAATTGTTAGCAGTAATTACCAGTTACTGTAATTACCGACAATACTCTGGGATTTGTAGCATCCCTTGCTTGTCAAAGCCCAAACAAGTAATTTCAGATCTGAAAATTCCTTACAAGTGGAAAAGAATATTATTTTAATCTCCATTTCACCAAGATATGTGAACTGAAACACAGGGAGGAGTTAACTTACCCACAGTCACCAAGTGACCTGGTCAAGATGACAAGTGGTGTTCCTAATCCCTGGCTAAATTTTCTTTCTGCTGAATCCCAACCCAGGTGGTTCAACTGCTACCCAGGTAGCTTTAAATAATCCAGATTCTCAGACACTGATTCCGAGGTGTGGGATCTGGGACTCTGTTCAGGTAAGGTAGAAAACCACACTTGGTCTCAGGGCTTTTTCCCACAGACACAGCACTTGCTGAATAAGAGGCTGGAGGGAGGCAGAAGTCCCAGCAGAGTGAGGCCCAGGAAGGAAGAGAAACCCTTCCAGCAACAGATGGCCCACAGCTCAGCCCTGGCTCCAGAATGCAAGAGATGATCAGAAATAGATGCGCAGCAAGAGGCATCTGCCACACACGTCATGCCTCATGCAGCTGCCGAAGCTTTGACCGGGAAAACACTTCACGCCCTGCTTTTGGCACAGACCTTCCTGAAACGCAGCTCAGTTCAGACGGGGGAGGGATGGGGGCAGCAGATGGAGGAAGAATGAATGCAGCTCAAAGCGCTGTTTTCCTCTAGCTCGGCGAGGATGGAAAAGAGAGATGTCCCCAACAGGGCAGGAGGCTTTGCTCAAAGCCCTGTTCCTCCCAGGCCACAGAGCAGCGGGCACCTGCCTGTTACCAGAGGGAGATGGCAACCCCTTTCTCTAGTCTAGATCTAGGATAAGAGGCCCCACCCCAGGATCAGTCTCTTCCTCTCTGCCCACCTCATTCTCCAGGTCTTCCCTCTCCCACGTCCTAATAAAATGACCAACAGTTAGGGGGAAAGGTAAACCTTTATTTGGAAAAGAGAGTTCAAGTAACCATTTAAAACCCCTTTCATTTCCAAAACAAACAAATAACAAGGAAAAGATCATCCATCAAGCTCCTGCCCTCTGCCATATTTAGCCATTTTTAAACTACATTTCCTGGCAGAAGAGAAGAGTGATGAGCCCTAGGAACCAATAGGACACTATCTTGAGATCACCTCAGGAGCTGCCCAGGGAGAGACAAACAGTGAATGGTGGGATGTGGACAGACAGGCCTGGGGCTCAGACAGGCACATGCCCAGTACCCAGGAAACAATGTTTAAAAATATACATGCATAGATAAATTCCCCAGAACCTAGGCATGGAAAGCTTATAACCATGAATGCAGCAGCAGAATTCAAGCTAGTTCTTTGTCTCTCAAAAAAAAAAAAGAGAGAGAGAGAGAGAAAACATTAACCTCTGGCTAACTGTCCCTAACTCCAGCCATTCCCTCCAGTCCCTTTCTGGAGGCTGAGTGGGCCAACAGCAAGTCAAATCTGCAGGGCCAACAGCTACTCTGCATTTTGGCAGATGTGAGGAGGAGCTGGCCCAGGAACACCCCAGACCACACCCAGCAATAAAAGATTAAGGCATGCAGGTGACGTGTGTGGGCCAGGAGAGGGAAAGCAGAGGCAGCGAGCAGCCACGGCACTGCCGGCCGGAGCCAATCCTCAAGCACCACCACCTCCAGTTCTTGGGCCACTTTTGCCCAAGGCCACCTTTCTGCTGAGAAGTCTTAACCTGAGCTAAATACCAGGCTTTTCTAGGGGAAAAAAGGAAGGGAACAGAGGAGGCAGCAAAAGTAAAAAGCAGGGGGAGCAGAGGAACAGAGAGCCGCAGCCAAGGTGTGCGGAGGCAAGAGAACAAGCCCTGAGGTCCTGAGCTCCAGCTGAGGTCGCTGCAGCGTCTGCCGCTCTCCCCGCACTGGGACCCCCACCCTCGCCCAGGCCTGTGGGCTGCAGAGCCCTGGAAGACAGGAGTCTCCTGACAGGTCTTTATCTTCATCCTTAAAGAATTTTGTACATCATACCACTATCCATGTCCACTGACCCCCCCCCCACAGGAGTTCAAACTTTTGCCTTCCACAGGGCAGCCTGGGGAAAGGGACGAGCCCTAGAGAAAGCATGCCAGGCCTGTGGGGAGCTCTGGGTCGGAGGCTCGGAGGCTGCTGGGGCAGGGAGTGCATCCCTGGATCTGCTGCTCCAGGTCGTGGGGCCTATTTGTTCCCAGATGAGTGTGCCCTGTTTGGCAGGATGAACACCTAATGAAACAGAAGGTAAAAGGAGAGAAGAGGCCCATGTCCCTCCTGCTGCCTGGTGGCACACAGCTACCAGATTGTGCCCTCCGCCTGCCCCTAGGCCGACAGCCCCAGTACGGTAAGTGGGCTAGTCAGAGGCAGGCATGGCCGCAGAGTAGTCCCACCCTCAGAGGACGCATACACATGACACACATCTCACATGTGTATGTCTGGCAAGAGGGCTGGGCCCAGAGGTCTCAGGCAGGGAGAAGGTCGAGTCAGAAGGCACCACCAAGAAACCGCCTGAAAACAAATAATCAATGAGATCAATAGCTCCCGCAACCCTGGTAATTAAAAATCAAGGGGGAGCGCTGGATACATGGAAGGAAGGGGGAACCTCCCCTTCTGCCTCTCCCAGGGCCACCAAATATGTGGCACAGGATTAGGAAGAGGTTGGGGCGGAGAAGGGACCACAGGCAGAGAATGTGGACAGGCCTGGAGAAAATCTAACCATGGGGAAAAGGGAACAAAGAGGGGGAGGGGAAGGGACATAAGTGTCTTGGATCTAAGTTTCCAGAAGCATGGGGTATTTCCACAGTCTCTGATCCTGTGAGCTCTTCTGGAAAAGAAGCTCTCTTGCCCTGGGAGCCCGTCACAGGGCGGTGACTTCCATCCCGAAGCTGGCCAGTAGGCAGAGGTGGTCTGAAGAGCAGAAGGGGTTGGGTAAGCCATTGGCAGCCCAGAGAATCTCTTCAGAGAGGAGGGAGAGACGGCCCAGGAGCTTGAGAGTTCCATCCTGATACAGCCTGCGATCTGGAGCACAAAGCAGAAGCCCGTGGGTAAAGCAGCCACAGCCACACTGTGCAGGGCGGGCGGGCCCTGTGTGAGCTACGCCTTGTGGAGCCTCAGCCCCTGGGCTGCCCCCACCCCCTCATCTCCTGCTGCCTCTGGCTGAGGCCTCATTTTCTCAGATACTCTGTGATATATCAATGAATGAAGCAGGGTGGTTTCAGGAAGACTGGCAAACTAGAGAATGCATGCCCAGGCGCAGCATTCCAAACATTCTGGCTTTCCAAGAGAAGCTGGGAATCCAGATTTTCTATATAAAATCTGATTTTTAAACATAAAATTCAAATACATTGAAAGACATGCTTTACACAAAACAGGCATGGGGCTGATAGACTGCTACACTGTGACTACAGTATGGGGTGAGAAGACAGGAAATAACGTCTCTAACCTAACCAAGTCCCTCACTAACCAGCTGCCACTGAACAAATCCGATCACCCCCTGGTACTCTATTTTCCTCTCTGAATTAAAGGGAGGGCTTGTTCTGCTCACATCTCTCTAATGCTACAAGGATAAAGACAGAAGGTAGGCACGTGTCAGGTAGGTATGAAATCTGCTCCTTAGCTGGTCAGACCCCAGCAGCCCAGGCCATGTGCCCAATGTCTGACCTACCATCAGCTGTTCCCAGGGACTTTTGGGGGTAGCTTCTGGGAACCCAGGATCCACCAGGCTTACCAGTTCTGTTTCCATTCTCACGGGACTCAGCTGAGAAGAAGATGTAATCTACTGTCATTCCAAGACCCAGGGGCATTGTGGTGATCTCTGGGCGGCCATGCTGGGGCAGGAAATGAGTATATACCGAGGTCAGGTGGAGGCAGTGCTGGATGGTGCCCACAGTCCTACAGGGATAGAGGGAAAGATGTCAGTCAACAAAACATTATTGAACTTTTCCCTGTGGGTTTTAGTAAGTTTTTAAAGGGATGAGCCCAAATAACTAAATCTCAGCAAATTCTTTCCCATGCTAATAAGAGGCTAACAGTCTTAGCTAGAACTAGCCTAGAAACAGACACACTTACACGCAGTCTTGCTGACATCCCTCACTCTGCACTCTCTTGCTACCTGGTGCAGTGTACCTAAAGTACTCTTGTCTGTGCATCAGCAAGCTCTTCTGTGAGGTCTTACTCCCTAAGGAAAAGTGCATGGGCTTTTCATCTGCAAGAACTTGGATGGGTCACCTCTGGCCTCTGCACACCTGTATGCCCCTCCATAACCTCAGCAGGTATTAGGGGAAAAGAGAGCTCAGCAAAAATTATTGCCCCAAATCAGCCCCAGGGAAGCCAACAGGAATCTCTCTAAGACGCCTAAATGGGGTTAGAATGCAAGCAGAAAGGAACTGGAAGATTACCTGGGGAAGTCAGGCTCAGGCTCAGATGTGTCTTCCTCAAGGACAGACTCAGCCCAGCCAGCAGGTCGCTCTTCAGAAGACAGAAGAGAAAGGGTTTTATCAGTCACAGACAGTGAAGCAGGGTCAGAACCTTGCAACCTAAAATTCCGCTCAAATCCTGGACTGGACTGCTCCAGAAAGGAAAAGGGAAAGAGAAAAGGTGAGGGGAGGGAACAATGGACCAAAGCCAAGAACTCAGGAAGCAGACAGACAGAAGCCTCTAACACAGACATGTCTTCCTTGGCTCAGCATCTTTTTTTTTTAATTAAAATTTATTCTTTAGAATAGATAATACAAAAGAGGGAGAAGAAGAAAAGAATAGGTTGCACAGTACAAAAATCAAAATGTAGAGAAAAATACCAGTGAAAAGTCTCCCTCCCACTCCTGGGCCCCTGCCACTCAATTATCCTCTCCAGAAGCGACAAATGTTACTAGATTCCTGCTGTATTCCTCCACCAGGAATTTTCTATCACACACCGTCGATTGTGTGTGTATACATATCTATGTATGTATGCATATACATGTATGCCACACACATACACATATATGTATGCATATTTACACATACATATATAGACAGACACATACACAAAGAAAAAAGACACACATTACCAATATCAGAAGAGAAAGAAGGGATATTATTACAGCCCCTACTGACATTAATAGGTGTTAAGGACTGAACGTTTGTATCCCCCAAAATATGCTGAAATCCTAATTCCTAATGTGATGACATTTGGAGATGGGGCCTTTAGGAGGTAATTTGGTCATGAGGGTGGAGCCCTCAAATGGGATTAGTGCCCTTATAAAAGAGATCCCGGGGAGTTCTCTCACAATTTTTCTGCCATGTGAGGACACAACAAGAAGCTGGCAGTCAGCAAGCCAGAGGAAGGCCCTCACCAGAACCGGACCATGCTGGCACCTAGCCTCCAAAACTGTGAGAAATAAATTTCTGTTGTTTATAAACCATTCAGTCTGTGGTATTTTGTTATAACAGCCCAAACTGACTAAGAAAACAGGGTAACAAGGATCAGCAAAATTGACAAACCCTTAGCTAAAATGACCAAAAGGACACTATGAACCTATCTACAAAACAGAAACAGATTCACAGACATAGTAAACAATCTTACGGTTCCCAGGGAAATGGAGTGGGAAGGAATAAACTTGAGAGTTTCAGATTTACAAATGTTAGTCACTGTATACAAAAGCAGATTTTTAAAAAAGTTTCTTCTGTATAGCACTGGGAACTATGTTCACTATCTTGTAATAACCTTTAATGAAAAGGAATATAAAAAGGAATATATGTATGTATATGCATGACTGGGACATTGTGCTGTGCTGTACATGAGAAATTGATACATTGTAACTGACTGTATTTCAATTAAAAAAAAAAAAAAAGAATGACCAAGAGAAAGAGAGCGGACTCAAATTACTAAAACCAGGAATGAAAGAGGGGGCCATCACCATCAACCTTATAGAAATAAAAAATTACAAGAATAGTATAAATAACTGTATACCAACAAATCAGATGACTTAGGTAAAATTCCTAAAAAGATACAAACTACATAAACTGACTCAAGAAAAAGTAGAAAATCTGCATAGTCTTATAACAATTAAAGAGACTGAATTAGCAATTTAAAATCCTCACAAAGAAAAGTCCAGGGTTAGATGGCTTTGCTGGTGCATTCTGCTAAACATTTTTAAGAAGAGGTAATATGAATCCTTCACAAACACTTCCAAAATATAAAAGTGGGAACACTTCCCAACTCATGCTATCAGGTTTTACTCTGATAGCAAAACTAGACAAAAACATCACCAAGAATGAAAACTACAGACTGACACCCCCTATGAACGTAGATAAAAAATTCCTCAACATTTACAATACTGTAATTTATAAGAAATATATACTTGGTCATTCAGATGAACAAAATATATTTCTCATATATTATCAGTCTTTATACAGTCAGTCTCCTTCCACAGTTCCTGGCTCAAAGCTCCCCAAACCCTTGGAATTTCCTAAGCGTAAAGAGTGAGAGGATGCATTTTGTTATGTCCCACCACTCAACACGGTAATGAGAGTTCTAGCTACAGAAATCATGGAAGAAGAAATAAAACACATCCAGATTGGAACAGAGGAAGTAATACTATTTCTATTTGCAAGATGACATAATCTTATATACAGAAAATCCTAAGAAATCTGCTAAAAAACTATTAGAACTAATGAGTTCACAAGATTGCAAGATACAAGATAAACAGAATTACAGTTCTAAACACTCGCAATGAAAAATTGAAAAATGAAATTTAGAAAACATTTCCATTTATAATAGTATCAAAAGGGATTTAAAATAGTTATGAATAAATTTAACAAAAGAAGGGTAAGACTTAGACACTGAAAGCTACAAAACATGGAAAGAAATTAAAGATTTAAATAGATGAAAAGATTTTCATGTTCATTGATAATAATATTGTTAAAGTGGCAACACTTCCCAAATTGATCTACAAATTTGTAAATTCCTGTCAAAATTCCAACTAATGTTTTTGCATAAATTGACACATTGACCCTAAAACCCATATAAAAATGTATAAGGGACCCAGAATAGCCAAAATAATGTTGAGAAAGAAAAAAAAAAAAACGCAGCAAAGTTACAGGACTTACACTTTCCTATTTCAAACTTACACAAAGCTAAAATAATCAAGACAGTGTGGCACTGGCATAAGAATAAACGCAAGACGAAGGGAACCTGAGAGTCCAGAACCCATAGTCCATGGTTAACTGATTTTTCACAAGGGGAGGGGTGAATGGAAAATGACTTTTAATAGATATGGGCTTCCTCTTGGGGGTGATGAAAATGTTCTAAAATTAGATTGTGGTGATGGTTGCACAACTCTGAAAATACTGAAAGCCACTGATTTGTACACTTTAAATGGATGTATTTTATGGTATGTGAAATCAGTCTCAATAAAACTGTTTTTTAAAAAAAGATTTGAGAATGTTATGAACAACTTCATGCCAGTAAGTTTGATAATTAAGATGAAATGAAATACTCTTATATTTTCCGTATTGTTTTTTCTTTCTGCTGCTATTATGAATGAGGTCTTTATTACAATTTTTAACAAATATATCATTATTTTTATATACGAATATTATTGATTTCTGTATATTAATATTCTACCCAGCTACTTAGTTGATTCTTAGATCACCAGTTATATAACCACATTAGCAAGAAGTAATATTTAACCTCCTCTCCATCTTTTTACTTCTATTTTATTGCCTATATTTCTATTTTTTACTTCTAATTCTGTTGGTTAGTATCTCTCACAATTGAATAATCATAACGGTCATCCTTGTTTTGCTCCTGACTTTGACAGGAACGCTACTAGAACGTCTTCTTTAAGCAAGATGTTCATTTTTGGAGTTGAGATAAATTTTTTTTTTCAGGCACCTGGCAGCTCCATGCCCCTCCCTCCACAGTGCACCAACGCCCCTAGTCTGACTGATGGAGATAAATGTATTTTAATGGTGTAAGGGATAATCTATTTTTTCCTTAGTTTAAGAAGACTCTTTTTTAAAGAATCTGGGATAGATGTTAATTTTTTAAAATGTCTCTTTGACATCTGTAGGATGATATGCATTTCTATATTTTAACAGATTTCATATATATTAGCATGATAAATTATATTAATAGATTTCCCAATATTGACTATTTTTATATTGATAAAGTCCATTTGGTCATGGTCTATTACTCTTTCAATGTGATGCTAGATTCTGTTTCCTGATCCTTTATTTATATTTTTTGCATCAATATTCCTAAGTGGAGAATATTAGTCTCCTAATATTAGTTTCTATAATTTCCTTTTTCTGTGTAATTATTGTCAGATGTTAGTTTCAAAATGCTTGTTTCATAAAAATAATTTGGCCATCCTCTTCCTCTGCATGCTGTAACAATTTAAATAGTAATGGAATTACGAGTTCTTTAAAGGTTTGATGATGCTCTTCTATCAATGTGAGCCTAGTGTTTTTGTGGGACTGCATCTCTGAGAACCTTTTCTATTTTTTCACCCTGTGATAGTCTATTTATATTAAATCTCTCCTTTACAGTTTTAGTAAATTACATTTTCTAAAATTAACATATGCCATCTAAGTTTTAAATTTCTTTTGCATTCCGTTGAGAAAAGAACTACCTTATAATACCATTAATTCTTCTGCATCTGGATACTGTTGCTCCTACCTCAACCTCTTGAATAAGTTAGCTAATCTGACATCTGTTTTTCAACCAAAAAACCGACTGTTATTATAGTTTATTAGTTTTACTATTTTTCTTTTTCTAAATTATTTCCATTTTAGTCTTCTTTCCTTTGGCTTTCTTTCAGTTTATTTGTTCTTTTTTCTAACATGAGTGGATGCTTAATTCACTTACTTTCATCTTTTCTTATCTATTAATATAATTCTATGATTCTAAATGTTCTATATAATGCAATGAATTTTTCACTAAATACTGTTTTAGCTATATCTCACAAATGTATGGTATTTTCATTAGTTATTTTATAGATATTCTGCAGCTTCAGTTTAAATTTCACCTTTGACCCAAATGTGGTTTGAAATTTTTTTAAGTGTCCAGATAATAAGTGTTTTCATTTTTGTTTTCAATTTGTATTTTTACTGCACATGTGATCACAGAAAGCTAACTATACTATTTCCACTGTTCGAAATTTATTGATTTTTCGGGGGTGGTCTAATATATGATCAATTCTTAAGAATTTCCTATGGATAATTAGAAAGATGTCTTTGCTCTGCTTTCAATGTTCAGAATTTGATATGCATCAATCAGATTTACCATACAACATGTTACTTAAGTCTTCTATATTCTTAGTTATCTTTCCTCTACTTGCTTTCTTGTGGACTGAGAAAGATTCAAACCTTCTACCTCTAGCTATTTTCTATTATTCCTTGTTAAATATGAGGGTTTCACTCTGTGATGACTAATGTGATGTTACTTGGAACATAAACGTTCTTAACACTAACATGTTCATTTTGAGTCAGAAAAATCACAGTGACTAGCAGGATACTGAAAATGGTTTTCCTCCCAGCAAAAGGCAAGCCAATTTAGGCTTCTGAGCTGTGTAAGGGGTCAGGAATCAGAGGCACCATTACTCCAGAAGATAGGAGAGAGGTGAAAATCAAAACTGGCACAATAAACTCACCAATCAACCAGAGACATCCCTTACACAGAGCCTTAATCAGGTTTTCATGTCTCATTCCTAAATGTGAATGGATGCCTGATGGAATCTTTGAGAACAAACAATGAATGGGGTGGAAACTGGGAAGAAAGGAACTCTTAAAAGAACCTCGGAAGAAATAGATGGAATTTTTAAATACATCATCCTCAGTAGTAGGAAGACAATATTGGGTTCATTTAAAAAAAAAAAAAAGGATGGTATAACAAAAGAAGCAACTGTTTTAAAAGGGCTTTTGGAAATTAAAAATACACGGACAGAAATTTAAAATCACTAGAAGGAATGAACAACCTGAGAACATCTCACAGATGGTCCATTCTAATGTTCAACTAATAGGAACTCCAAAAAGAAAAAGCAGAAGGTAGGAAATTATTGAAGAAATATTACCAGCAAAATTATGAATCTAAATAAATTCATTTCCATTTGAAAGAGCCCTGGAGTATCCAGAACAATGAATGAAACCAAAACCCAGACTAGGGCACACCACCATGAAATTTCAGAAATCAAGAGATTAGAGAGAAGGAGAAACAAAGAAAGGATGAAAACTCAGAATGGCAGCAGACTTCTCATTAGCAATGCTGGAAACTGCAAGACAATGGACTAAATCAATTTTCAAACTAGACCTTTATACTTACCAAATATTTATAGAAGTATGAGGATAAAAAATAAAGGCTTTTTTTGTTTTGTTTTGTTTTGTTTTGTTTGTTTTTAGTACATGAAAAGAAAATCAAAAAAGAAAGAAAGAAAACTGCTTCCCTCAATACCAGGTTCTGCCCACGCAGTGCTATGTACAAACAGCACTGCTCTGGCAGTTACACAGGACTCAAGGCCTCTCCCTGCCCCACCAGGCCACGTGAGCCATGGGCCATAGCTGCCTCAACCTCAGCTGCAACATCTTCCTGGACCATTCAGCACTGGTAGCAGCCAAGCAAGTAAGTTCTTCTGCAAGTAACTGGGAAGAGGATAATAAGTTGTGTCAGGGATGGGCCAGTGGAGAAGTTGGATTCAGAACTTTCCTGGTTACAAATATGACCATATAACTTTTCCTCTGTGGCTATCTGGTCTGTCTATAAATAGTGGTTTACAAAAGTCACCTATTAGCAACTTTTTTTTTCCTAGAATGCACTTAATTGGGCATATGGTTTATTCTTACATGTTAAAAACTCCAGAGATAAATGGAAATATGCAAACAATCATGAAAAAGAAAAGATAGTAATCCCTTTCAGTGTCTTTAAGAATCATATTGGAAAGAAACCACAAATAACTAAAATAATTTACAAGAGGGGGGCTTAAAATTTAGATTCCCTTCTTATGAATTATTCCCTCATAAAGAGAGTTGGGGAGAGTGAGAAGCATAGTGTTTTTTAAATTATACAATTTATGAATGTAGAACACTCCAGTGCGATGCAATGTCAATCCGTGGGAAAGTTAGACCATCACTTCCTAGCACTGTAGCTCCTTTTGAAACTCAGATGCGTCTCATTGAAGTCAGTGTCACAGTCAAGTTGGCAAGTTTTGATGTGCACAGTTGGGTTGGATGACTCTCATATTGGACTGGAAATACTATTTGTTAGCACATCTGAACACATTCTCTAGAAAAAAGATCATACACCATGATCTCCTTGTTTCGTACTTAAGTCTTTCTACTCATGGTCTAAAGGTGGTGGTAGCTTTTTAGATTTGGAGTCTTTAAAAGAGATTCATCAGGAGCCTGTTCAGCCCTGGGTGGGGTTACTGAACAAACGGAAGGGCATGTTCACAGTGAGTGGTGGATGGTGTGTTTACCCAAATTTAATCTCAATTTTTAAAATATTGGTATTACTAGGCACTACCAGTGAACTGGATATTTTCCCACTACACAATGATTCTACTTACAAAGTGATTGTCAGTATGTATTTTAAAGGTTTTTATTTTCTTATTAAATTGAAATGCTTATTTTATGTTTCAAGTACAGTACTGATTTTTTTAAAAATAACCTATTGTTAACGTGAAATTACGTATGTGGGATCTAACTACTGTTTAACTTTAGGATTTTGTATTCTTGGCTTCCCTGCCTAAGCCCAACTGATACAAGCACTTATCCCAGGTCCTGGCACACCCTAGTGGCTCACTCAGTGCATGGTGGCCATCATCATTACTATTGTTGTCACCACAGCTGTAATAATACATTTAGCTTTGCAATTAAAAAAACTCGAGCCATTGAAATGTTCACTGTTCTATGCAAAATACCATTTCAAGTTAAATTCCTAGAGGGAAAACAATGAATCCATAGTTTACCACCAATCCTTTTACTATAGTTTTTCCAGTCATTGCCTGATTGTCTTAAGTTATTCTTCTAGCAGTTTCTTCAAGAAAGGCTTTGGGTTTTGTATAAAATTCTTGAGCCACACCTTCTTTCCTTAAAGCCTTGCTCCCCTGTCTTCTAGAGTCAAATGTTAATGTTAAGAAGTCTGAAGCCAAAGTGATCTACCCTTAAAAGTAGCCTGATCTTTTTTGTTCAAATGCCCTAAGTATTCTTTTATCTTTGACTTCTGTTAACTTTAACTAGGGTGTCTTACTGTTGATTCTCCTATGACATTTTTTACTGAGACATGAGACATCCTTCTCAATCTGAAGATTCAGATCTTCTCATTTGGGGAAAATCTTCCTTGAATCCTACCTTTAAATATCCCTTTTGTGCAACTATATTGGCTTTCTTCCTTGTGAACTCCAATTACGTGTATGCTGAATCTCATCTTCCACTACGGTCATTTTCTCTCTAGTCCTACTTGTCCTTTCTAGCCTCTGTCTCCTGTCTTGTTTTCAGCAGTGCCTATTCTCTCTTGTGCTGCATCTAATTTTGTCTTCATTTTATGTGACTTTTAAATTTTTATTCCGCTTCTTTCCTGAGCTCTGCAGCTTACGTTTCATCTTCTGATGTCTTGCCATGTGCCTAAACTTACTTTATAAACGCAATTATTTTATTTTTGTGCTCTTATTTTATAAAGACAATTGCTTAATATTTTTAATCTTGGGAAAATAATCATAATTTTCATATGCTCCATGGCAACAATTTTTATTTTTGAAGTAAATATTTTTTATCTGCCTGTTATTTTTCCTGTTCCTTTCACCTTTTTTTCTTATAGTGTTTTAGTACAGATCTCATACTGGTTCCTTTTGGGCAGCCCAGCTTTGAATTAGTTGAGGTTTTTCTGTACCATGCATTTGTACAAAACTTATATAAGGGAAGGACTGGGTATGCATTACAAGTAATAGGCATTTTCCTTGTGACACAGGGTTGTACATGAATCCTTTTAATCTTTACTTCTCCCCAACCAAAAAAGATACACAGCTTTGTAACTATTTCATCTCTCCCCTGCCACTTAAACAGACTGCTTCATGCAAATATGGCTTGATTCCTTGATCAGTCTTGCCTCCACTGCCTCTTCAGACCAAAACAGGTTCAGACAATCTCCTTTCACAACCTGTACATCTTATTCTTGTTGATGAAACAAGAGATTTTGGTTTTGAGCCTCAAGGTACAATCCTCACCTTGGAGAAATACACTCTGCTGGTTTTTTCCAAGATCCATATGGCCCCACAGACAAGTGTCTCCATACTTCCTCCAGCAACCCTGCATGATCTCCAGTGCTTCTTGCAGCCATTCCACCTGTGTTTTGGCTCATGGTTTCAGATATCTTCAGATCTCCTAGCTTTCTCAAAGATGGAGTTTGCATTTCTTTCTTCCATTCTTCCCTGTTGCTTTGGAGTGGTTTCAGAGACAAGAAAGGGAGAATGCCAAGTATACTCTTCTACGTACAATCTGGAAGTTCTCAGTAGGAGTAACTTTTTATTACAACCAGGAGTGATGTCACCTTATGATTTTCAAAGCCCTACCACATGTCTTCTCTCCAAATATGCTGTACACATGCTAGTTACCAGCAACTTAAGCCTAAAAAGGTTAAGTGGCTTACTCAAGGTCTCAGAGCTGGTTAGAACCCAGGTCTCTTGATTCCTGGTCCATACTCTCAACACACTGCACATGGCCAGTGAACTCCACTGACCTTCCTTCTAAGCATACTTATTACCAGAAGCTGATCTCTAAGAATTATATCTAGAAAAGACTAAGAAACCACCTAACTGACAAATATCAGAGGTGAAGAGGAAAGAAGACCAAGGAAATCTTAGTTCCCATTACCTGGCTTAGCATCTGTCACTCCTTCCATAAGTACCAGTCCTATAGGTCGCTGACAGGCGGTGTTGCAGAAGCGGAAACGTAGTAGGACGTCTCGGCTATACTTACGTCTCTCTGCAAACCAGGAAAAGGCATACAGTGAAAGGAAGGAAGAGGAGCCGCATGCTGAGGCTTCCTTAATACCAAGAAGCTTCCAGTGTAGGGACACAGAGGAAGTCTGGCTCTGAAGACAAGGAGATTTTCCAACAGCTATGAATTAAAGCAGTCCATTTTACTGGGTGACCATGAGAAGGACAATGAGAAAAACAAAGGAATGTGCTAAGAGAACTGAGGGAATTACACTTTCTCTTGTCACTGAGATGCTACCTTTTTCCCAAAATGGGGATGGAGGCACAACCAACCCAGAATGTGGCATGTGCTCACCTTGTTTCTTTGGGTGACAGGAGGTGACATACTGGCAGCAGTCAGTGATGCCCAGGGAGCTGGGCCATAGGGGGGCCTGCAGCTTCCTCTGGTAAAGCTGATGGGAGAAGTCTTCCTGTCCAGATACCTACAAAGAAAGAGCAGATGGGAATCAGGAGACTAAGATGGAAAAAAGAAATAGCCCATGTTTTGGGACATATAGACAAACATACACACACACAATCACGTACTATGTACATAATAATAAGCAAAACACATGAGTTTCAGGGGAAGGTTAAAAATAAGGAGCTAATTAAAACCACTATTTTTTTTTTTACTAGAAACACTGAAATGTCCATGAGACAGGAATAAGGGGCAAGACAGTGAGGTATGTGAGTCAAAGAGAACAAAACTGTATGAACATGTGGTCCCCTAAATTTCACCTCAGAAAAATCTACACTACTCTGTGCTGAGAATATCAACTTTCAGGGACTTTAATTTGCAATAAGAAAAGGTTTACCCTGATCTTTGGGTCTTCTGGATCCAAGTCTAGCATCTTAAGCCTATTATTCAGAAGCTACAGGGTCAAACCAAATGGGAAATGCAGCAAAGCACTCTAGAGTATCTATGTCACCATCCTTGGTCAAAGCCAATGAGCAGCCTGGGAATGGACAGAACACAGTAGGGAAATGTTCAGCAACATCAGTCATCTGCAGATCCCCAATGTGTGTAGCAAAATCCCTTTTATTTAATTTAACAGCAACAAATATTTGAATGTCAGCTATGTGCAAGACACTAGCTAAGTGCTAGGGAGAGAGGAGTGACAGACACAATCTCTCTGCCCTTGAAGGACATACATTTTCAATATGCCCTCGGAAGTCAAACGCAGCTTCAATTTTATCGCCATTTACTAGCTGTGTGACTTTGGGCCCGTTAGTTAACTCTCTTGGGGTCAATTATCCTCTACTATTGAATGGGATAATAATACCACATACAATTAAGAATCTTGATAACAATAACCACTACCAATTATTGACTGCTTCCTTTGAAGCAGGTACTGGAAAACACTTTGTGTGCATTATTATACTTAATCTACCAAAGAAAACCCTCTGAAGTAGGTCCCATTATATCCCTAGTGTATAGATGAGGCAAATGGGACTTACAAAAGTGAAGTAACTTGCCCAAGGTGGTAGAGCAGGGATTTAAATGCAGGACTGTCTGGCTTCAAAATGAGTGCTCTTAATCACTATGCCTAACTGCGGCTGTCACATGATAGGCACTTAGTAAACTCTTCTTTCCATTCCCTGTGCCCCTTGATTACAGCAGCTTCCTGGCAGGATAATGCCTTTCTCTGAGCATGTGGTAACCAGGACATCATTGGCACTTGAGTAACCTCATTAAAATAAAAGTCCCAAGTACTTAACAATAATTCAGTCATTTGGTGTCCTTTCTCCACTGTGTCTTGCCAAAAGTTGAGCAATAAATTGGATCAGTAGGGGCAAAACAGAGGAACAAGGAGAGAGTAAGTGACAGATAAAGAAATCAGCACAGGCTGAATGCCCATCATTAGTAGGGACAAACAAACTAAGGCAAAACTATAGCTATGCTATCAACATTCAGCAGTAATAAGGAATGAGACAGATCCATATGTACATTGTTGAGTGAAAAAAAAAACCGAGCTACAAAATAAAATATACAGTAATATATGATGTTTATAAACACACAAGGTAAATTATATATCCGCTGTTAGAAGCAATCACAGCACAGTACTGGAGGGCAAGAGCTCCGGGGCTAGACAACCCAGTTACAAATTCTGGCTCCACCACTAACTACCTGCGTGAGCTGGAGTAAGCAAATTACTTCTCTATGCCTTACATTTCTCGTTTATAAAATGGAAGCAATGATAGAAATTGTGAAAATTAATGAGTTAATACATATAAAGTGCTTAAAGTAGCACCTGGTACACAGTTAATTTTGCTTAACAAATGTGGATTATGATTACATTGTCACAGGAGCTTAGATATCACTGCAAATGCATAGGAAATGATCTGGAAGAACACCAAACTTTGAACAGTTATTACTTGACTCTAAGGAGAGAAGTGGGAAAGGTAGGTAACGAAGGGGGCTTTGGTCTTGTTTTTAAATCTTTTCATTCTTACAGGGATGTACTTGTGTACTTATATGCACTTAAGTACTTATGCACTTGTAAACTAAAAATAAATTGATGATAAAAACTAAAGGATTCCAATATACCAAAGGCACTCACGAGCTTCTAATTTCCAGGCTTGGGTACCAGCCATCAACAGAGCTAGAAAAAGCAGGAGGGAGCCGGAACAGGTGTAACTGAGGTCCCTGCCACAGAAGAGCACTGGATGCCAACACCCAAACCTCTCCTCAGGCTGTGTTCCCACCCCCACAGTGACCTCTCCCATTTTACCTTCCAGGCCGGCATCCCATGGTACTGGAGCTCTCCATCCCTGATGAAGTTGTAAAGAGGTGAATCAGGAACAGAATTCAGGTCCCCGCACAAGATGATGGGGCAGTGGCTGCCGTCTGACAGCTTAGCCACTTTGTCCACTTCAGCCAAGAGAATGGCCATCTGGGCCAGCTTGACATCACCCCGGCGTGGGTTGTACAGGACGTGGGTATTTGCCACACATAAGGGAGCCACCGAGACCTGCCCCAGGCCTTCTGGGACTAGTGGCTGCAGCAGCAACACTAAGCCCACGTTGTCCCGATTGAGGAGCTCTAAGCCAGGCCGCAAGTACTCCACAGGGCTGGCGCAGAGGAGACGGAATCTCGCGGGCTTGTAGCAGACAGCACAGCCATCTGTCTTACACCCGGTCCTCCTCTTGTAGAAACAGGTAAAGCCTGCAAGGAACACCCGCCAAGGAGATGGGTTAGAGTTCCTGAAGCCTGAATCCCTCCAACCAGTGGCAGTAGCCCAGGCGTGTGTGCCTAAAGCACTGCTCCTCCTGTGCAGTCAGGGGAGTCCTGGTCCTTGCCAATTCCTTGGTTCTACAGAGGTTCCCTTACAGCTGTAACCAGGCGACTGAGTGGATAGAAGGGGAAGGAGGGACAGAAGGGTACAAAGCAATGTTAACTGGGCAGGAAAAGCATGGACTCTAGAGTCAGGCAAGTTGGAGTCCAGGCCCCACAACCTATGAGCTTTATAGCTTTGTGACCTTGAGCCCGTCACACAAATATTCTGAACCTCAGTTTCCTCATTGTAAAATGGGGATAATAATATTCAGCCTCACAGGGTTGGTCACATCAAGGATTAAGTGGCAATATATGTCAGAATTGCTTTAAAACTTCAGGCTCTACTTTCCTTGTCACCCACACAAAGGAGTTAGCTCACAGGTGGGACTGAGAGTTTACTGAGATGAAAGATCTCGGGAGTGAGCAGACAGGGCTGTAGGAAGGAAGACTGGCAAACATGCCAGGGAGCAGCATTACCCATCATTCTCAGAGAGGGCTCCAGCTGTTCCCAGTAATGATCTTCCTGGACTTCCTGGAGACACAAGATCTGGGAAAACGACAAGGAAACCAATCACTCCAGAGTAACGGTGGGTGCACCCCGGGAGCAGGCACGGAGGCCGTGTGAGAAGCTGCTGTGGCTCTCAGGCTGGGTCACACTGAAACTTCCCCTGGGTGCTGACTCTTCTCAGATAGACACCACCAGCAAGAACATGCCCAGACTTACGCTGAGACCAGACACATGTGCTCAATTTTCCTGCTCCTTGAATCCTTCAAGTCTCCCTCCCCGCATAAAGGTGCTGGAAAGTGTGCACCTACGGAGTCTAAGCATCTGCCAAAAACTCATTTACAGCAGGCAGGCCGGCACCAGCCCCAGGCAAGACTCCAATCATACAGACCACCATGGGGTTGAACTCATTTTCCAAGAGCTCTGGGAAACAGCCCAGGTCCATAGCAAATGCAAAGTGGCACATCCCCTGTCTTCACTCACATCGGGGTCCCAGTGCTGGAATTCCTGCATGAGATTCGCAAAGCGATAGTTCCAGTTGAGGATGTCCGGGTGGCAATGCAGATAGAGTTCTGAGCTCTGCTGCATCAGGTCCTGAGCCAGGATGTTATAGGACATCAGAGTGAACTGGAACTGAGGGCCATCCCCTGCCTCCAGACCCTGAGCGTCTGGCTGAGTAGAGAAATCCTCCCATTCTCGCCATAAGATTTCTGCAAAGGGGTTGGGAAGAAGTCCACAATTAGTCCATGTTAATCACAGGCCCTGTCATCTCCACTCCTGACTCAGTGATATGGCATACAAAGTCCATTTTTTCATCTTCCCTGTCACCCATCCATCACTGTGGCCAATTTGAGCAGCACTCTATGGACATTCTCAGACTAGACAGTAAGCTCCAAAAAGCCAGAGACAATCCTGACCTGTCCACCACTGTATCCCCAGTACCTAGCATAGTACCTGGCACCTAGTACATGTTCACTAAATATGGACAACAATTTCTCTTTTGATAAATCCAAGGGTCTCTGGGGAATCACTCAAACCAATGTGTTTAATAATCATCTAAGGTTAGAGACACTTCCACAGGAATCTCAGCCTTGGGTGTCTTCTGACCTCTAAACCTAGAAAAGCCTGTGGGGCTAGAAACCACAATGTGTTCCCCATCTACCCTAGAACGTGGAGCTACCGTGTAGATTCAAACCTATGCGAGTCACAGAACTCATTCTTCAAATTCTAATGGAAGCCCAGTATGTAATACAGATAAAAGTGGAGTTATCTTTGGTTGAGGCAGAGTAGAAGCCCTGAGAGCTCTCCACCCCTACCCCAGAAGCCCTTGGGTCACCTCCAGAGAACCAATACTGTGGAAAATTAGAACTAGGGTCTGCTTTCAGTTCTGCCGTGACCTAGCTATGTGACTTTAGGCATGTGGCAATCGCATCTGAAAGACCATGGGGCTGGATGAGATGATCTCTAAGGCCCCTCTAGATCTGCCACTGCAAGAGTCTCAGAAAAACAGAATGCAGCGGCAGAGCTCCCCACGAGAGAACCTTCTCTTGAGCAATGGTTCTGCCCACATCTGAGACAACCTGCTGCCCTGGCTCACTCAGCCAGTTGTCAGACTCACCATGATATGGGACTTCCACTGGGGGAGGCTGCAGCTGCCCTAGGCCCTCAAAGGGCCAGATAGGAGCCTCTTCCTGGGCGGGCACAGGCTCAGGTCCTATGCTCCAGGCCACCACTGCGGGGTCCTCTTCCCATTGCTCTGTGGCCAGGGCACCCACTGGGAGGACAACACTGTCCACATACTGGGGGCCAGTCTGCATTGGGACAGCTGCCCACACTGGGCCCTCAACTTCTGGCAGTGGCTCCTCTCCTAGCACCTCAGGGAAAGACTCCTCCAGGTTCTCTGCTGCCCGCAGGTCACTCAGCTGCCTGCTGGACCACTTGTCTTCTGAAGCAGCATCCTGTTCTCCAGGATTATCCATCAGGAGTGCCAGGCTGCTCTGGGCTAGTCCTTTATCTACAAGTGGACCGTCGCTCACAGTCAAGAGCACCTGGCCTGACCCTTCTTCTCGCCACTGCTGCAGCAGGCCCTCACACTCCTCTTGGTCGGGGCCCCGAGGGGCCATGGCAAAGTTGCCTTCTACCTGGGGGGACGAGCTCTTCGCCAGAAGGACATTTTTTCGACATGTGAAGAAAGCATCTAAGAAGAAAACCAAAATACCATGTTACAAGATGACAGCATCACCCAACCCACACTCTTCTCCCAACTTCTAACACAAGCCCCATAGAAGCAAGAATCATATTCACCTTGCTCATCATTGTACCATCACTGAGCCTGCCCACTGTAGTGCCTGGAACATCATCACCACCAGAGCGAAGTGCTTACTATGTGTCAGGCACTGTTCTAAATGCTTTGCAGGTATGAACGAATTCATATGGCAGGGATCTGATAAACATTCAGTGTGTGAATGAAAGAATGACTATCCCACATAATCTAGGACAGAGATTGTCTCATATAACCCCTTTTATCTGAAGGTTGAGACCCCTATTAACATCAACTCTTTAGTTCTAAGAGCCACATTACATTGGAACCAGCACTTGACCATGAATCAGAACTGTGGGTCATGGCCTAATACTGAAATTAACAAAACTATGTGCCCTTGGACAATGCCCCTAGTGAGATGGACACATTCCTGACTGTAAAATGGGGACAAGGGAAGTTTGAACTAGATAATCCCCAAGAGCTTTTCTAGTTCTATAAATCCCCCTAACTTATGAATGCATTCCAAAAGAAAAAGGCCTGAAGTAGACAAAAAGTGTATTTCAAAATCTATACAATCTACTTCTTAGCAAACGCTCTGGGTCCTTTTCTCAAAGCTATTTATTCTACTCATAAAACTTCACAAACTTCATTATCAGCTTCCTCATTCCACAGCACTCTAGAAGCTGTAAATCAAAAGGTGCCAACAACTGACAGCAAGAGCCAGCTGCTGTCGCTCTGCTACAGCCCCTACAATGACAGCTGAAAGACAAAAAGCAGGTGGGAAAAGCTCTAAAATTAGAGCCCCCAAATCCAAGTATAGTATTTTGGTGCAAACAAACACCTCCCCACCCCGCTACAACTAAATCACTTATGTACAGTACAGGACAAGTGACATGTATAATGATGACCCTCAAACACCAGATTCACTTTATTAGCTCTACTTTTTTTTAAGGCAAGAAAAACTTCAAAATGGTTCAAATATTGAAGACATATTATATTTATGGCAGATTTATGTCCCTCAGACAAGTGGTTTTCAACCAGGGGTTATTTTGCCCTCAGGGGACATTTCTGCATTATCTGGAGACACAACTATGGGGATACTACTGGCATCTAGTGGTTATAGGATAAGGATACAGCTGAACACCCTACAGTGCAATGGACTGCCCGACAACAAACTCTCCAGGCCCTAATGTCAACAGTGCTGAGACTGGGAAACTGCTTTAAAACCATAGTCTGGGTTGCTGACTTTAGTCTCAGGGACTTGCCAATTCCCTGCCCCTTGAAACATCCTCTATGGATACCAGATGGCCAAGTTTCTTTGGCTTATATGTGTGAGGTTACTAGTTTTCAAATTTAGCAGGTTTTGGGTGGTGGTGGTGGTTTGTTTTTCAGCAGCAGAATTACTTTATTAAAAGAAAATCTTCTGTAGGAACCAAATGCACAAATACAAATGGGACCACTTTAACAGGTGTGTGTGGATGGGTAGGAGGAGGTGGCCTCTCCTCTGAGATCCCTAAAACTCTAACTAAACCTCTGAACTAATATATGTCACTAAGGCTGCCGTTACGGACATTGGCAGAGCTCCAGAAATGACAGCAACATGGTTAGAGGAATATGCCTTAGTTCCCTGAAAACAAGGACTTCTGTGGAGTTTTTCAGTCCTCAGAAGTATGGATACACAAGGCATTCCTGAATTGAGTGCCTACTATATTCTAGGCAGTGTGCTAGCACTAGGTACAGTGAGACATGGCCCTGCCCTGCTGGAGCTTGCATTCTAGTGGCAGATACACACAAACACATACATAAATAAATGTTTTATAAGAAATATATAACAGAAATTACACACTGTGTAAAGTTCCAAAAAGGAAAAGCACAGAATGCACAGAGCTGGATCCCTTATTTCTAAGAAAGTCCTTCTTGGTCTGTCCTGCCCTCTAAATTGCCAGAGAAAAAGTCTGGGGGTTCTGTGAGATCTCTGAGGGGAACTGACAGTCTCCTACATAGCTTCCGGAATGTCAAGGATCAGGAAAGGGGAGCGCAAGCAGATCATGACAAATTCAAACAAAAATTCTTCTCTCTCTAAAGAACCCACTGGGCAATCGCCTCCACCCCGCTACATCTCCAAAAGCACGGAACATTGCTTCAAAGCCGAGGTTTCACTGTGTCTCTGGATTCTAAGCATCCTTTTTTTTTTCAGCCAAAGTCTCAGGCAGCTGTGAAAGATGAGTGTGAAGTCGACCCAGGGAAAGGCAGGTGCATCCAGGTCTTCAGCCCACAGACCCTCCGGGCCGACCGGCCCCTACCCACGGGGAATTCGGGCCCTTACCTGGGCCCCGAGTGGCCAACCCTCCCCGACCCCCAGGGCAGAAACTCAGCGGGCCCCGGAACCGACCCCAGGGCAGAGACTCAGAAGGCCCCGGAATCTCTCCGCACCCCTGGCCAAAGAGGGGCGGCTCCTGCCCCTCCTCCGGCCCCCTCCACGTTAACTGTGGCCCGGCGCCTCCAGGTCACAGGCGTGAGGAGGGAGCCGCCCAGGAGGGTCGCCAGCCAGGCGCGGGCCTCATGGAGTCCACGACTGGCACGGCGGCGCCGAGGAGCGCCTTCCCACACCTTGGCACGGCTGGGGGAAGGTGGTCGTGAGGCCGGACGCGCCGCACGCCGCCCCAGGCCCCGCGGGGAGTCAGGCCCGGGCCTGGCACCCGCCTGTCTGGACGCGGGACCAGTACCTGAGAGGGCGCGGAAAAGGCGCGCGGCCGGCAGCAGCAGGTAACACAGGCACGAAGCGATCATGGCCAGCCACCCGCGCCCACCGCCCCTCACCGCCGGCCGCGGGGTCCCTCAGCTCAGCCCCACCTCCGTCTCGCCCCGCCCCCGGCTCCGCCCCCGGGCCGGCTCACGTGGTATCGCTGCGCTTCAACAACAACTTTATTGGGAGCGCAAGGCCGGGCATGCGCCCTCGGGGCTGAAAAGCCAGTTCCCAAGGCAACAGGCGGGGCCTGCCTGGCTCCCCACCAACGTGGAAGCGCACGGACTTGAAATTAAACCCCTCCCTGTGGAAGCCGTAGTATTATTTAAAGGCCACAGTTTTATTCCCACTTCTGCTATCTAACTAGTGGCCACCTTGGGCCCACCATGTCATCTGTCTGCCCTTCAGTTCACTAATCTGTAAAATGAGGTGCTGGGCTTGTCTAAGGCCTTGCCCAGCTGTGCCTTCTGTGATCTAGCCTGTCTCAGCCCAGGTTGGAGAGACCAAGCTCTTCAGCATCTTTCTCCTTTTCCTAGCTCTCTTCCCCAGCTCAGATTTTAGGTGACACATTGAGTCCACACCTTGCTTCAGTATGTAAGATTTGTATCCTTCCTTATCCTGTTCCAAATGGGCCCTTTCCCCACAGTCTGGCAAAAAAGGGGTGTCTCGTTGGTAAGAGAGCCAAAAAAGGGAGGAGGTGAACCCTCCACAAGGGCCACGGAAGCAAGTATGGTTGGTTGGTTTCCCTTGAGGTGTGTGTCTCCAGTGTCTGTGACACTGCCAGGCACACAGAGGGACCAAATAAACCTCGTTGGCTGACTGAACAAAACATGGCAGTAAATGAAGGTCAGTTCCTCCATCAATTCTGTGCAACCCAGACTTCTTTGACTCTCTCTTCCCCATCCCCACCCTCAATCTTCTGCCCCAACCACACTGTAAAGGAAGAGGGACTGTTTAATACTCCCAATTTTAGTACCCAGTGGCTGAGCTGTGTGATTTCCAATTTGTGGCTGGAGCCTCGGTTGTTCCGGGAAGCCCTCTGGGGAGTCACCAGATCCAGGACCAGCTGGGTACATCATAACACTGAAAGGCTGAAAGGAGGTAGAATGAGAGTCAGTGTTGTGGTCTTCCCACTCTCTTCCCTTAGCTCTAGAGGCAGTGCCTGCCTTCAGGCAACAGCACCCCTGCATTAGCCTGAGATGAAGCAGAGGCCCCAGGGGCAATCTGAAGGTTCAGAAGCCTGTTAGAAACTAGCAGGCAAATGTCAGCTCTACCTAAGGAGCCCCCAAAGTCAGATCAACTGTCTTGATGTGGCTTAAATAAACCTTCCTTGTGTGTCCTTCCGTTTTGTCCCAATAGTTACCCAGAAGTCCAAGTTCCAAATAAGATCCTAAATCAAGGAACTTATCTAGAGACCAGGTTTTGCAAAATGATGGTTCCCTTAACACTTGAAAATGTTTTTAAAATACAACTTCCTAGGCCCTAGTTCCAGGATTCTGATTCTACGCATCAGGGATGGGGACGCTTAAAGACTCACCAAGTTACCCTGGTGTACAGTCCTCTGCTAAAGGACCTACCCTCCGCTGGGCTGTTTAGTGTACATGTGGTCAAAATGTATCAGGACAACTGATGCCATGTGGTTTCAGAGTCTTTTCCTGAGGCCAGTTAAACCAGGCTGACTTCCTTCCATTTCCTCATCGGCTATGTTGGAAATGACCACAAGCTACGGAGTTAGACCCCCTGAGTTCAGATCCTGGCTCTGCCGTTTCCTACCTGAGGAGTTACCTAACGTCTTGGGGCCTCAGTTTCCTCACCTTGCCCAAAAGAGAGTAAGCCCTCAGTGTTTACTATTGTATTTTTTTGAATTTAGTCCAAAAACAGCTCTGGCTACAGTTAATGTAGGGTCATCTTCCAGAATCCTCGGCAGAAATTAAGGCCTTCCAAACCGTAATGTGGCACTGCTAAGCAAGCCAATAACTGCAAGTCCAAGGAGACTTGTTCAGGAGAAGCTCAGCCTCAGGCTTTACCAGTCAGAGGAAAATTACAAGTATAATCTGCACCATCTGCAGCCACATCATGTCAGAAATATTCCAAGAGACCAAATGAGCCCCTGAATTCATCCCAGCTGTGATCACAGTACAGGCAATGATAAACATCTGCTTCTACCACTGATGGTTTCAAGGATGCAGAACCTACCTACTGGGGCAAGTAGGTTTTGCAATACTTTGAGGGATTTAAAATGTTCTTTCAGAGGGAAATTTCCTGTATATAGGAAATTTAAGCCCTTGAGGGTTCAAATTTTACTTATGCTAACAGACATGTATGGAAGTTCAACATGGTGGCTGCTTTTATTAATTTATTAGTTGAACATGTGTAATATACAGGGTAGTGTCATTCTTCCTTCAGGATTGCAGAGGCTGCTGACCAAAGCCTAGAGCAATGCTGCCCAAGATAAGTATATTGTGAACCACATATGTGATTTTAAATTTTCTAATAGCCTCATTTAAGAGGGAAAAAAAGCAGGTGAAATTAATTATAACGTTGTGTTTTATTTAACCCCATATATTAAAAATTTTAGCATTTTAACATGTCATAATTTTTTTCTTTTTTTTACTGCAGGACACTGCAGTTAGGTTTATTCCAGGGAAAGTGTGTGCCCAGTCAATATTTTAAAGTGAGATATTTTGGGGTTTTTTCTGTTTTGTACCAAGTCTTTGAAATCCATTGTTTTGTTTCATGTGGACAGCAGATCTCAATTCATACTAACCACATTTCACGTGCTCAATGGCTATAAGGGGCTAGTGGCTGCCATGTTGAACTTATGCTGGTATAGAGGCCTCAAACAGCCACTCAGATAGGATAGGCTGAAAAGACTTGCCTATGTTCAACTTTTATGGTAACCTGAGACCCATTCACTCCTAGTAACAGGTTACTGGTAATTCCTAGTAATCACATACTCAGAGTAACATTACCAGAATGTGCAGGATTGGTCTGAGTTGATGCAGTCATTCATTCATTCACTGATTCATGCATTCATGTAGTCATTAGAGATTTATCAAGTGGTCTTCACTGTTTACCCCAACTTCATCCTGGACTTTTCTTGACCTCAGGCCCAATCCTCCTCCTTCTTTGAAGACTCTAGCCTTGAATTCACAGTCTTCTCCAACTCAAGTCCTCCCACCACCAAAGTGGATAAGCCATCCCAAATCCTAGGAATGTCGCTACCTCCTCATGACTTCATTCCCACTGTACTTCAGACATCCCTGATGTGTCATTACTGGGTACTGCACCACCTCTAAAATCACACATTCATACACCCACTCTGATGGATCACCTCATGGCTTTCTGCCTCTCTTTCACTTCTGCATCATCTTTACCCCATCAAACCCTTGAGTTCTCTATTCTGTCCTCAAACTCCCCTTCAGTCATCATTTCTTTCTCTATCCAACGTGGAATCTGCATCAGCCATTTTTCAATCACTCTCTTCCTAATATCAACTCTCTTGCCCACTGTTCTTTGACACCTGCCTAGGTCAATAAAGCCATTCTTCTTCTTGGCTCTTCTATCTGGGCTGCTGAGCACCAGTGAATAAAATTACCAACCACACAGACTGGAGCTATTAGTGTGCTGGTCTCCAACCTCACTTCAGCACTCAACCCTCCCCAGCAAGCCAGTGTCCTTAATTAGCTTTCTCTCCTATTTTATGCCTCTTTGAGAAGTTTCACTCCAGTGGCTTCAACTACCATCCATATACAGACAACTTACACATCTACATCTACATTTTTAACCCTTTTTTTAGGCCACAGACCCATAAATCCTTCTGCTGTTGGACCTCTCCAATGGATATCCCAGAGGAACCTCAAAGACTCAACACACACAAAGTTGGGCTTACCACCTTCCCCCAACCATCCACCAAAAAATTATTGCCCCAGCTCCTCCATTCTCTTTTTTTATGGATGGCACAATCATCTATCAAGTTGTCCTGGCCTCTTGCACTTACATCCCCCCTTTTAATTTCCCATCTGATCTATCCCCAAGCCCGGGTGGTTTTGGCCTTCTTTATCTTTATCTAGTCAGTCCATATCATCCCTGCAGGCACTCCTGTTGATCCTCTTCCTGACCTCAATCCACTTTCCACACTGCAGCCAGAGCAATCTTTCTATCGTGCAAATCATGTCAGGTCACCCTGCTGCTTGAAACCTCTCTGCAAACCCCCACTATTCCTAAAATACAGGTCAAACTCCTGAGCTCTTCATTATTGTCCTCTGCTCACCTCCCATCTCATTTCTCAACCCTACCTTCCCACCACAGCTCTCCCTGCAGTGAGAGTCACGCTCCAGCCTTGCTAACCTACCTGAGATGCTAAAATACTGTGGGAACTTTTATATGCTTTTTTTTTTTCAGGCTTAAATACCTCTCCTTCCCCACTAGGTCCATGCCATCCACCTGCCTTCACCTGGTTACTGCCTAACGGACCTTCCAGTCTCAGCCTAGACATTCCTTCCTCAAGGAAGCATTCCCAGAAGTCCAGCCCCAACCCACTCACAGACATATCACTGTCTGCAGTCTGGACCAGAAGCCTCCTCCTATTTGCTGCTGCAGCATCCTCATTTACTCTGGGCTCAACACTGTCACTGTTTATTCATCAGTATCTCTCAGTAAACTGTATACTTTCCGAGGTTCAGCATTCTCCCCCCAAGGTATTCAACACATTGAATGAATGAATGGAAAATCCTTCTTCCTGAAGAGCTTCAGTTTCATAAGGAAACCAAGCATAATAAAATCCAAACTTGCAAAAGTGGACCCATAATGGGGAATTTCTTTGCATTTTCCAGATTTTTTGCTTTACAAAATAATTCTGAAAGTGCCTTTCTTTCAAAGATCGCCCCCTATATTTGAAATCGGACTTGATTTGCAGCTATCATTTAAAGAAAAACAGCCCCTGCATAAAATTGGTAATTGTTACACCTAATAATGGCATCTGCTTCTCTCTTTGATGGAGCTTCCTCATCTTGCCTCCTAGCATGGTTTCTGCCAACTTTCTTTCTTTGATTCTTTCCTCTCCATTCTTTCCCTTGGAGAATTAGGCTCTTCAGGAATTATCTCATGCTAATGGCCATCAAATACAAGAGTACATCTTTTCCCTAAAGTGGCAAATAGGAAATGTTTTTGGCTTTGCAGGCCATGGGTCTCTGTAGCAACTGCTCGACTTTGCCATTGTAGCATGAAAGTAGCCACAGAAGTACCTAAATGAGTGATCATGGCTGTGTTTCAACAAAACTTTATTTACAAAAACAAGCAGTGGACCAGACTTGATCTTCAGACTGTAGTTTGTTTGCCAGCTCCTAAAATACATAACTAAGGGCAGACCCTTCTGAACCACAAACAGCAGTTGCCCTGTGTGAGGAACAACCTTTCATGTTCAATGAATAGTAGGTGGGTCAATGTAGAGAGGCAGCAGACAGAGTGACTTCACTTATATCCCAGGTTTACCACTTTGTAGCTGTGTGACCTTGGGCCAGTTACTTAACCTCTCTGTGTTCAGTTTCCTTATCTATAAAAAATTATCTCATAACAGTTGTCAGACAATTTAAATATGTTAATACATGTAAAGCCACACAATAGTGCCTGCACTTACAGGTGCTGTATAAATTATACCTGATAGAATAGTAAAGGGTCCCTCTGCTATGATCCCCACTAGCAGACATTAGGTATTATAACAAGCATATTAGCAATAAAAAAGGAAATGGTCATTCTCTTAGTATTTGACCGTACCTTGCCCCAGGTAACATTCTCTTTGACTCATTTCAAGTTAAAATCACAGCTCCCTCATCCCAAGACTGACTCAGATCGTTTATTTGAACAGGAGCTCTGACAAAAGTATTTGCTCAGGACCCTCACAACCTAGGTGTGGCCCTGTCAGCTTCTTTTTCTTGTACACTCATTGAAAGGTCCAAGTCTTAATCACGCCTACATCCCTCCCCACAATGGAGCTTATCTTAGTGCATTGTACATAATAGATGCTCCATGAGTACTTTTCAGAATGAATGCCAGAAGGAATGAGTAATGTCTCAGGTTTACATATTTCTTTTGATCCAAGGTTCTAACTATGTTTTCCCTACGCGTATTCCCAGATCTTCATCATTTTTCTGAGTGACAAAGAGGGATTTTCCTGTCCCCAAGCCCTTCCGTCACTGACCTGCCCGTTGATGTGCTGATAGCTCATCAAGAAGGAACAAACACGCCTCCAGATTCTCTTGACAGTAAACTGCAAGTGAACTTCAACTCCAAGACATGTGAAAACAGCCAAGCGTGGGAATGATGGTTGAGTGGTTTCAAGTTAGGCAGCCTGGTAGTTTGAACAATGCTTTGGCTGCAACAAATTGTAGTGACAGAACATATGTTTGTCGTGCTTTGCTTTTGATCTTCTGCTCCAAGGTTGAGGGTACTTTCTCAAGGGGGAAGGAAAAAAGCAAGAAGAACTGGGAAAAAGAAAACTGACCTCACCCATCACTGAAATATTTTGTACCTGAAGCACAACCACACTGAGAGAAGAACATGGTGGCGGCCCTTCATAGTCACCTGATTAAGGGGCTTGGGTTTGGTCCTGACTCAGAGGGAAATACAACGCCACCGAGAGGTCCTCCCACAGCACCTAAGCCCTCACAGCCAAGCCTGGGCTTGGCCCCAGTGGACATAAAAGAAAAGATGACTGCCAGAGCCCCCAAGAGGGTGGGAGGCTTGCTGTTGCCAGATCCACCCGCGTGGATCACAATGAGTGCATGAGGTCATGGAATGTTAAAGATGAAATGAAAGTGGGTCCTAAGTCATAAAGTCGCAGGTGGGTGGGCATCCTTTTGACAGGGCTCCCAGGAGTAGAGCTATACCTCTCTCCCTGATGATCCTGGGAAGGAGCTACATCTCCCAGACAGAGTTGGGGTCAAGTCCAGGCATATCCCACCAAAGCCCACTCTCCCCAGGGCTTGCTGGGATGGAAGGATAACTACAGGCCCCCCTGGGATTTGTCTAGGTGAGGGCAGGGTACACAAAGTTTGAAACAGAGGTGAATGGACAGGTGTGCTTGTTAGGGAAGCAGCAGAAAGGTGGCAAGAAGCTGGCAGCAGTCCCTGAGAGGGCCCTGGCACCATGGACAATGATGAACTTCTTGAGCCTGAGACAAAAGGTGAAAAGGCATCCCATTTCTCACCACTCAGGCCCTTCCAGCTACCTCAGTGTAATGCCCAGTGACCACATGGACCTTAAAGCCCCCTTCCCTCCTTTCCTGGGACCCTCTAGAATTGGGTGATGCATTACATTGACTTGGCTCAGGGCTTGCCAAATAGAGAGTGAGAGAGTTGGATGCAATGCTGTGCTGGAATTGGCTCATACCAGCTCTGGCTGATTTTAATTTTCATTCTGTGAGTTGATCAATGTCATGCTGGCAGTTGGAAATTAGCCATGTTTGGAATATTTGCACCACTTGAATTGGCTAACACTACAAATCAGGATTGTTTTTTCCTGGAGAGCCAGTTAAACATTACCAACATTCCACTGGTTGGATGGAATCCTAAAATTACTGATCTGATGAGGATATTAAGGCATCATTTTTTGATGGCTATGTTTGATGGCTAAGCTGATGTATGTCTTCTGTCAGACCACTGTTACTCCCACCCCTTATCACACAGACTTTGTCTTAGAGGCTGGAAAATAAATGTTGGAGCTTGGGTCTATGGACAAAAGCTGAGAAAGACACAGACCTATGTGGACTCATTAGTAACCCCACTATCAGAATCTGGGTGGTCAGAACTTGGGACCCCTGGCACCAATCCTCAGCCCACCCAAAGAGGAGTTTGGTTAAATTCAGACAGGCCACCTGGTGGTGCAGCATGGCCTCCCCAAACCATTGCATCCTGCCGATGTGGGATGACTAGTTCTAGACATTTGTGTGTAACTTTCAGGAGTCCAGGGCTGGTTCCAGAACAATATCCCAATGGCAGAAAAATCATATCTAGCAAGTGCATGGGACTGATGTGAAAGAAGCCCAGGACACATATATTTAATAAATTTCAACCCTAGGGAGATTTTGCAAGCCCTTCCTTCCTTCTGCATAGTCATAAGTTTGGATTGGAAGGAAGAGAAGCTAGGTCAAACTCTTGGGAATCAAGTTATCCCTTGCTCCCTGGGACTGCTCCTGTTCCACTTATATTGTGTTTGACCCAAGTCACCTGCCCTGCTCCTTGCCCTCCCCAGCATCATCCATGCCTGCCATTGAGGATGCTTCAGCATCACACACATCCTTTTCCTGAAAGAGTAAAGCAAACCCTGAACCCCACCCAAACCAATAGAAAGGAAAAGAAGGAGCAAAGATCCAACATCCAAGGCAGGCTTAACACAGGGGATGGGGCAGGAGCAAGTCTCCAGAGAACACAAGGCAGGTTTAGCCCAAGATGATTCAGGTGGGAGGCAGCTCTGCGTCAGGGAAGGAGGGCTTATAGAGCGGAGTCCCTCCTGGCAGGGTTGACGCTCACTGCAGTTCCTTGGCACCTTGAGCCACGTGCAGTTGGGGGACAAAGGCTACAGCCAGGACCCAGGTCACAGACAGAATCACGAAACAGAGGCATAGGGCAGCCAGTGGTGGGCTCCACCTGAAAGGCTGGCAGGTTTCCTCTCCAGAATCAAGGAGATGAGTTTTTCTTCCAGATGACAGTGACACTGTATCAGCCCCGCAGAGCAGTGACGAAACACTCTACTGTGAGGCTGAAGACTCTGCAGCTGTCGAGAAAGAGAAACCAGCTCGGGAGAGCTCAGAAACAGACCTTGAGATCGAAGGTGAGCGTTGGCCTTTGGAGGGTGGAGGGTCGCTTGCTTCCTTCCTCAGAGGCTGGAGAGACCTGGTTTCCCCAGATGGCCGTGGCTCTGTCCGGCGGGACATGCCTTGGAGGGAATGCAGCAGAACCGCCTGAGCTCAATTTTATGCCACACCCTTCTCCAGTCTGGCCCAGTGGCAGCAGCTGCTGCTGCCCCATGCTCGTGATCGGCCTGGTGAGCAGAGGGATCGCACTGGCTTGTTGAAAGCAGGACCAAGAGATGAACGGGGATTTCTGGTGTTCTGAATGTTTCCACATGTGGCATCTTATGTCACTTTTGCAATCATCCCAGGAGGTAGACATTCCCTGTCTTTCACAGAGGAGGAAACTGAGGTTTAGGAAGATTGTGAGTTGTCCAAGGCCACCAAGAGCTCGCCGGTGTCCGTTTATCCCGTGTTCGCCCCACCTTGTCAATCTGTCTTCCATATTCCATATTCCAGGAGCCCCTGGAGTGGTTGTGGCCCATCTTGCATCCTGGTAACTTTCCTCTACTCACATTAGAGTTCTTATTTCCCCTATTTGAGAGCCCCATATTTTCTGTCAATGAATCCAAGCATGCCTGGGTGTGGGGAGTGGGTGCTGGCTGGGCTGGAGAAAAGACTCCTTTATTGCAAACAACATCTCCACCCTTTCCTCCCTCCTAGTTTCCTCAAGGCCATGATGGCCCCGCTTGATGGGTTAGCCTCATACTTCCCTGGGCTGAGGCAACCCAGGGACCCTTTCTCTCCTGTGTTCAGGCACTGGGTGGTGGGCCATGATCAGAGGCAGCAGAGATGGAGGGCAGGTTATTCTGCCAAATTCAGCTGTGTCACTCGGCCTACAACTGCACACTCAGCACAGACCTCCTGCCTGTCACCTCCCGGCGATCCTCTTGTTCCTTTTCTAGCTCCTTTTCTGCTTCAAGGTTGCCGCTGTTGTTGCTTTCAACACCGGATTTTACCAGGTAGAAGGGGTGGCAGATAGAAACACGGGATGGTTTGTCCCAGACTCTTGCTTCTATCTGGAGATAATTGGTTTCCCCAGTCGGCCATGGCTCTGCTTGGCGGGATGTGCTGTGGAGGGAATGCAGCAGAGATGCCTGTGCTCAATTTTATGCTAAATATTCTGCATTACCCAGGATAGCCCCTCACAACAGAGAACTACCCAACTCAACTGTCCAGTTTGCCGAGGGCGAAAAGACCTGATCTACAACCATCCTGAGGAGCAGGCCGGTTTGTTGCTGTGCCTGCAAAGTCAGCTTCCTTGCAAAGATGTCCTTCACCAACAAAGCTCTCATTGTCCGCCTTAGAAATGTTTGGGGTGGGTTGGCCAAAGGCCCGGGGATCTGAAGGAAAAACAGATGCTGGCTTAGACCCCGGCTGCTCATGGGAAGCCCTGCGTCAACGGAGTTTGCTTAATAAGGACGCGGCTGTGGGGCATCCAGAATCGAGGGAGGGCCACCCCCCAGTGAGCACGAGCCAGGCTGGTCTAAAGCCCAAAGAACGAAGGCCCCTAAGAGGCTGGAACGGAGGGGTAAAGCCGCCATTCTGTTTGCCGGTTTAAGCACTGATCAGCTGTGTGTCTGTCATTAGTAAAGCAGGGGTGGACAGTTCTTTTTGTGAGGAAAGTGACATGCAAATCTCTGAAAGAAGCAAACCCACTCAAATACAAGTGTGTTTGTTTCCGACTGATTTGGGGGTCTCTCCATCTTGTACTGATTTGCCACCTTCGGAAGCCCACTCTGTCCCACTTGGGCTTTTTCTAGTTGGTACTTCTCTACATCTTTCATAAAACTTTGATTATGGCTCACATTTTAACAGTGGGAGTGAAACAGAAACTACAGTGGAGGCTCCCTCCCTCAAGCATCACAAACCCCAGCTTTTTGTCTGGTTGGCCCTTCAGGGCTGTCTGGATGTGGGCAAGGGTGTGATCGCACCTCCCTGTGGCCAGTCACTGGATGCAGCCAACCTGGGAAGGTGGGGGTGGGCACACTGTACCTCTTCAGTAGCTTGGGGCCAAAAACCAGGGGCCTTCTCTCTTACCCAAAGGGAGACATCCATATGAGGCTTTCTGGAGTTAGGGTCTCCCATCACTGGCTGATTTTCCAGTTGAAGCTGGAGCATAGGGACAGACCCTCAGGCAGAGGGGACACCAGTCAGGATCGAATGTGGTCTGGGTTAGCAGGGAGATAAGGCAACGGTAGAAGAGAAACTCCACTTCATCCACCTGCATCTTTTTCTGCAGATACTAATAAACTTTTCACCACCGGACAAAGGGAGCTGTACCTAGAGGCCTGCAAACTGGTGGGCGTTGTGCCCGTCTCCTACTTCCTCCGGAACATGGAGGAGTCCTACGTGAACCTCAGTCACCACGGGCTGGGCCCCAACGGCACGAAGGCTATTGCTATAGCCTTGGTGGTGAGCATGCCAGCAGGGGCACGTGAAGCCTGGCAGAGGTGGGGGCTTGACAGGGTTCTGGGTCCAAGAGTCAGAGAGCCCCTCCATGGGACCCTGAATTGCAACCTCTACGCCCACCTTGCCCTAGGCTCTGCTTGACTGCTGGCTGATTTACCCAACTGGCATGGACACCCCGTTAGTTCTTGGGAAGGAGGCTCCTAGAGACCCGAATCTTGAAAATCTGTTCTCTTTCCTATTCAGGATGCAAAAGCACCAGCCTGTGGGCCCTGGAAAAGTGACTGATCTGGGCTTGGACCCAAATGCTCATGCGAGAACACAGTACAAAATGTCAACCACCTGGGTCTCAATTCCAAAGTTCACCTTTGCCATAAATGAGTTCACTACTGAGACATTCCATTTGATGCCTGCCCTTTGCAATATTATATGCAGTTCTTCAAGATCTCACTGTAGAGTGGATCATGTTTTCCCACAGGAATAATGTTCTCTCTTTTTGGCATGAGCGAACAAGGACTTGACCTTGAACTCACCATAACTTTCTATAGTTATAATTCATTGTATACAAAACTGACTCTCATCACAGGAAAACACAAAATTTAACGAGTGTATGTCAGCACAACACTGTTCACTTAGGACAGTAAAGAAAAAGCTCGATTTTATTTTTTAAAGCACTCACTTTTGGAACTCTAACTGCATTTGCACTGAGCACATACGCATTAAGAAATTACATGACGTGAGACTGGGCTGCTCTCTAGGGAGGGAGAGGAAAGGGAGGGAAGAGCAGAGAAAGAACAAAGCCATCTTGAAATTCATGGAGCGTTGAAAGACTGATTAATGAACTGTTAGAGATGTGCCATTGCCTCATAGCTCCATGGAAAAAAATGGATAATAATGAAATCCTCTCAGGACTCGGGCCACTTGTCTCTGAGTAACAGCAGTTTCTGGTTAGGGGGAGTTTTTCTTCTCCGATTCTCTGTAGCACTCATTTGACAATTAATCATTGTGACATTCTTGTGGACTGAACTCTTCTTTATCTTGGGTACTGTTTAGCTTCTCACATGTTGTGTTTCCCTAACTTAGAGGAAGGACACCCTGTAGGAGGGATCATTTCCAGACTTTGCGTCTGTTCCTCCTCCACCTACCTCCACGCCCTTGGACTTGGTGAGCTGTGGGCCCTTGGAGTGCGGACGTTCTCTGCTCATCCTTTTATCCCCAGCAGTTAGCGTAGAGGGTGACAAGTAGATACTTGCCTTTGTGAAATGAATTTGGATGGATGTGGTGATCGGGCCACCCGCTGCTCCTCACTCTGTTCTGGTCCCCAGGATGACTCTGGAAGTAGCCCTTCCATCCCTGTTTTCTGCTAAATGACGCCTAGCCTGGGAGCCCCCTGAGCCATCTCATTTGCTTTTGACCATGACTGAATTTTGCCACCCAGATTGCTGAGGCCAGAAGACAATTCATGGAGGCCCTGGGGGACCATGCTGCATCATAGTAGCTCACACTATCACAATTTCGCCTTGTCTGGAGCGAGAGTCCCTACCACTTGCTACTTCTTTCACTGCTTTGAAAATGCTCAAACCCAAAGATGCATCTGTTCTCTGTGCCTTTCTGCACAGGGAATGAAGCGGGGAAGGAAAGGACAAAAGTTCTGGGTAGAGCTAACCCCAGTCCCTCATGCTGCAATGCCAGTCATTTCCACCTGTCTTGCTTCTTGTGGAAATGCAGACTAGCCTGCATATAGACATTTATTTAACATTTACGTTCAGCTCCTTCTTAACAGCCTTGAGGCAGCATCCTGGCTATAAGAGGGAACCAGGTAAGCCTTAAGCCTAAACTAGAAGAAAGGCCTCTGAGGGAAACAGGCATCGTAAATGCTTTATGCTTAAATATCCTTATTAAATGTATCACGTTCTCCTCAGTCTTGGAGTAGTTTCACAGTCCTCTCTCCTCGAGGCTAAATAATTAAAATCTACTCAGCTCAACCTTGTGCCTCATCCTTTTCAGGGCTTTATTTTTAGTTCCTCTTCTAAATCCCCCTCGAAACCCTTTTAGGGGAGGTGCCCAGAATAAGCACATCGTCCTAGCAAAACTCACTGGGATAGCTCATCCCCTGTGCTAGTCTCCTGTTCCTATCCACTCTTCCAGAATTGCTAGCCTGCATCTCTGTACCCTCTGACATGACGAGGACGTTCAGGAGAGGTCGTGGGTTCTGGGCAAGGGCAGGGAACTGACTGGGTCACCAACCACCTCTGTCTTTCTCCCCCTCCCCTGGTGGTGGCTGAAGTCCAACACGACTGTTCTCACGCTGGAGCTGGCAGACAATTCTATCATGGAGGAGGGCATCCTGAGCCTGGTGGAGATGCTACAAGAGAACTACTACCTCCAGGAGATGGTACTGTGCCCTGCTCTGCCGGTTCCTTCCACCACGCCTGGGGTCTCAGAACTCACTCGAGACAAACCAGAGACCCCTGCCAGAGCCCAGACCAGCCTTCAGGCTTTCTGCAATCAATCCGGGGGCTCCTCTCCCCTAGAGGTGGCATCTCAGAGGAGAGCCACACATGAGAGCCTAGCCAGGGACACTGTGTTCCCTGTGGCTGTAGGAAACCCTAAGAAACCATTTTTGTCTGGACCTCATAAGCCCCTAACTGAAATTACTTCTTTAGTGTTGCCTTAAAGTTAACTTTCTTAAAGAAAATAAAGACACGAAATAATTTCATAAAACACAACGTGCCTGGAGACAGATAATGGTGATGGCTGCCCAACAGTGGGAGTGTACTTAAGACTACTAAACCGTACACTTAAAAAGGGTTCGGATGGTAAATGTGTTATGTCTATTTTACTACAATTTTAAAATTTGAAAAAAAGAAGAGCAAAGACAATGAAGATAATAATGGCTAGTTTATAGAAAGTCCCTCCCACTAGCCTGAAAGGACAATGTCCATTTGTATCCCTCCTTCCGGGCAGTGATGCAGGCTTTGTGAACCGATGAAGGGAATTACAATGATTGCTTACTCTAAACTCATTTTTCAATTGCTTTGTGCCAAATCCTGCAAATAAAACTGTCTTGGATTTTCAAAAAAAAAAAAAAAATGCTTATCCAAAATACCAGGGCTAAACTGGGGTGGAATGGAGAGAAAACTGAGACTAGCCCGAGGGCCTCACCGTGAGGCCTTAGGAAAGCTAGCGTTCCTGTCTTCTTTTCCCCTTTGTACCACCCTAACCACTCCCGTCCTTTCCTCCCAGCCCTGTTCTCCCCACCCCACCCCACCCCACCCCCTCAGTGCCAGCCTCAAATAAGAACCCCCATCATTTATTTGTTAAAGAGGGTCCTTTGGTGGGGTTTTTTCATAATACATAAATGTTCTCTTGCCTTTTAGAATATTTCTGACAATAATCTTGGTTTGGAGGGGGCCAGAATCCTCTCAGAGTTTCTCCAGAATGACACCTCTTCCATCTTTAGTCTTCAGCTCTCAGGTGAGCCCTTGGAGGAGGAGATAGAGGTCATTGGGAATGAAAGAGAGAAAAGGGTCAGAGCGGAGAAACAGGGTCTAATTGAACCATACCAGGTCCTGCTGATTTCAGAGACCAGAACACTGCGTCAACACCCAGCTAGACTCTTCCAGCCATCCTCGCCCCCTCTCCACTGCCACACTGACTTCCCAGCTGCCCTGGACAAGCAACTTCTGATTCCCTTTGCAACAGTCCTACCTCTGCTTGAAATTCTCCATCCCAAATACCTGCATGGCTCACTCTCCCCCTTCATTCACGTCTCTGCTCATGGGTCATCTCCTTAGGGGGACTTCTCTGACCTATCAAAGCAGCACCTCTCCATCACCACAATTCCCCATCCTGTTTCCCTTCCTGGTTTTTCTTAACAGCACTTACTACCTGACCCCCTATTGTATGACTAATTTTCAGTTTATTATGTCTCTCTCAGAAAAAAAAGCTCACTTGAGAATTCTAGTACCCAGAGCCCTGCCCTCACTCAGGTTTGTGGTTTGAATTTATACTATCTGCAGGGTCCTTGAACCTCTATGGCAAGAAGTGAACATAAAAAGTAGTCCCATGCTGATAATACCTTGGGACATGCAATAGAAACAAATATAAACTTCTTTGGAGGAACTCCAAGCTGTTTGGGATTCCCACAGATAAAGCTCCATTAAAGATGGGCTCACAATCCAAAATTGCAAAACAAGGAAACAAAACACCATGAGAGTTGTTAGCCTCGAGTGGCAGCATGGGGCCCTCAAGAACTTCAGGAAATAGAATTATCCTATATAAACTATAAATTAAGTGACCATAAAATTTATATTCCAAACTTTACAGAAGCACTCTTAACTGAAACTTTTAGTAAACAGATAACTTGCACCCAACTATAAACCAATTTTGATATGAGTAAGAACATAAAAATAAAACATACAAGAACAAATCACTATTTTTAATAGACCTCCCCAAAATAGAACTTCTAGAAATAGAAAATATATAATCATTGAAATTAAAAACTCAATGGATAAATTCAACAGCAAATTCGATACAGTGAATAAAATTAGTGATCTGGAAAATAGATAAGAGGATATTTTATCTCTCTTTGCAGTATAGAAAGATAAAGATATAAAGAATATAAAAGATAAAAGGAATACAAAAGAATGAATAGACTCAGTATAACTGATAGATGTTCCAGAAGAAGAGAATGGGTGAACAACAATATTTGAATAAATATCAGCTGACATGTTTCCTAACAGATAAATCCTCAGACACAGGAATCCTAGTAAGTCCTAAGTATGGTAAGTAAAAAGAAATCCACACCTGAATCTATCATAGTAAAAGCACCTAAGATAAAAAGATCTTAGAAGTATCCAGAGAGAAAATACAGAACTAGAGTTTATGTCTTTTTAATATAAATGTTATTACATGTTAGATATTATTCTCCAATTTCTCTTTTTTCCCTGTAAGTACATCTTGAATTTCCTTCTATGGCAGGGCCAATAGATTTATCTAGTGCTTTTGAACTCCTGGGTAGTATTTCATGGTGTAGATATAGCATAAATTGTTTAATATCCCGCAATTTGAAGGGGAATGCATTTAGGTCATTTCCAGTTTCGCAATCCTTCAAGTAATTTTTAAAGAATTTTCATATCCATGCATCTTTTGAGTGCATGTTGTAGTATTTCTAGATAGGCACCCAGGAGCAGAATTACCCAATATAAAGATATTTTTATGAAGTTAAAAATAAATTTCCAAATTTCTTTTAAGAAGGTTACCAGGTCAAGGTTCCACGAGTGGAATACCTGTTTCCCCTGTATCTTCACCAGAAGGGTTATTAGCAAGTTGTTTGTGAACCAGATGGTCAAGCATGTTGAAGTTATAGTACTTGGGTTCAAATCCCAGCTTTGGCTCTGTGCCAAGTTATTAAGCCCTTCTGTGTTTCACTTTTCTTATTTATAAACTATGGACAACTACATTACCTACCTCAGACAGTTATTGTGACAATTAAGTTAATTAAAGCCTGAAACACCTAGAACACTACCCAAGACACAAGTATTCAATAAGTGTTCACCACTATTATTATCTTTATTACATTCCCACATAACTATTGAAATAGAACATCTTTTCAGATGCTTGTTTTTGTTTAAATTTCTTCTTCTAAGAAATGGTCAATTGTTACATGAGATTGTTTGCACTACTGAGTATTAGGCTCTCTTTGTATAATACAGACACTCATACTTGCATGTTACACGTAGCTTTCTTTATGGTGTTTTCTTATATGGAATTTGCATATTTACATTGTCAAGTTCATCAATCTTTTTCTTTTACGGATTTGATTTTTGTAGTCCTACTTAAAAACTTGTTTCCTACTTCAGATTATAAAAATATTTTCTTTTTTTTTTCAAATATTTTTGTAATTTTGTTTTTTTACATGTATATTGTCAGTATATCTGGAACTTACTGTTGTTCATGGTATTAGGTATGAATCAAATATTCTATTTCCAAAAGTCATAGCCAGGTGCCCAAGCATCATTAATTGAATAATCTATCCTTTACTGACCAATTTGAACGTCATCTTACCATATATTAAATTCCCATATAAATATTGGTCCCTTTCTAGACTCTCTATCCGGTTTCATTAATCTGTCTATTTCTATGTGAACACTATACTATTTTAATATGTGTCTAGAATATTAAAATTATAATATCCTATATGTTAGAATATAATTAGTTGTTATTTATAAAATATATCAAGTATATAATATTTAATATATTAGTTATATAATTATATGATATGCTATAATATGTTTTGTATTTGAGCGGACAAAGTCTGACCTCTTTTTTAAAATAATCGTGGCTATGCTTCTACAGTTTCTCCTCTGGTTGAATTTTAGAATCATTTTGTCAAGTTCCATTTTAAAAAATTGGGATTTTGGTTGGAGTTATATTTACTATTCTAGATTAATTTAGGAGAGAATTGACATATTTAAAATATTAAATATCTTCACTTAAGAACTGGTTTCTTCAGGCCATTTTTATGTTCTTCAATACATTTTTATAGTTTTAGTTTATTACAAGTCTTGCATATTTCATATTAATTTTACATCTAACTCTTTAGTCACTTTATTCCTATGAGAATAGAATGTTTTTTCTATTACATTTTCTAATTACTTATTACTGTTATATTTGAGAGCTATTAATTTTTGTACCTTGATCCTATTACCTAGTCACTTTACTGAATTATCTTATTCTAACATTTTGCTAATTTTCTTGAATTATTTAGGTAGGTGTTCATGTCTGCAAATAATGGAAGTTTTTGTCTCTTCTTTCCAGTATTTATAGCTCCTAGAGTTTTTTTTTTTTTTTTTGGTTGTATTAGCTAAGACCTCTAATATAATATTAATTCAGAAAGCTCTATAAAAATACACATTTCCCAGCCCTATCCCAAGCTGCTGAATCAGAATCTTTAGGGAAAGGGCTCTAAGACTCTGTATTTTATCAAACTTCCTAAATGATTCTCTTAGAGCTACTGCACTGTTGGTAACCACTGTTAGAGACATAACAATCTGAATAACTGATTACCTAATTTTATACATTGATTAGATTATCATCTCATTGGAACTAGAAACAAAGAAGTATTTGTGTTTCAGTGGATTCATTCATTTATTCATTCACTCAGTAAAGATTTATTGAGCACCTGTTATGTGCCAAAAACTATTTAGGTGCTAGAGACACAGAGGTGATCAAGAGTTCAAAGGAGAAATTTGGGGAAAAGAGCCTGTGCCATTCATTCCCCAGAAATCACTGAGGTTTTTGATTGCTTAGGAGGGCCGGGGCTAGGAGAAGATAAGGGAAATACCTCAGCCACAAAGCTTAAGGGGCAACACGAAACTCAATAACCACACAGATAACATCATAATGCAATATTTTAAAAAGCCAAAATTAATGCAAAAACAATTCCATGATGAAAAAATTTAACACTTTAAATAAAAAACAGGATCTAACAGGGACAGATTGGGGTGAGGTGACTAAGACCTGGCCATGCAAGTACAGGGTCAGAACATGCCTTCATTTAAAATTTTTAAATCTGGTTCATCATAGATATTTTTGCATTGATTTTGATTTTAAAATATTTTATTGAGATAGTCATCATGGTTACTGAGTTTTTCGGCACCTCTTAGGTATTGCATGCACAGCAAGTGTGCCTCATTCGTCCCTCTAGTCCCAACCCCGCTGCTTAGACTTGGATTAGCATTTTTATAATGTTACAGACTGTAGGCACTGGGCTAGGGGTTGATGCAGCCAGTGGATGCACAGGGTATGGTGTACTGACTCCTGGAACTCCCTGGACAGTCACGGCAGAGAGAGAGGGGAAGGAACATTAAAGAGATGGTAATTAGTGCCCTTTTTTCTCCCGGTGTTCTTCTGTGCCCATACATTGGCTTTAAATATGTGCCACCTTTTCTATGTCTGATTGTTCCAAAGGCAAGAGACTGGCAGGGCCAGGAGGGGAAGGGAGCCTTAGTCTGGAGACCGTTGCTAATGCCCGCCTTCATTCACTACAGGAAACAACTTCAAGGAAGAATCCGCAGAGCTGTTCTGCCAAGCCCTGTCGGTAAGAAGCAAGGGCTGGGAGCAGCCAGCACTGTGAGAGATGTCCCTGGGAGCTGGGTGGCTCTGGGCATAAGGAAGTGAGGCCACTTGCTTACTTTAGGGAGCTGGTGAGCGTTGGGACTCTGCTGATCCTATCAAAAACTGAAGCAACTGGTAAGACTGGTTGGACGGTGCTAAATTCTCCCAGCAGTCATCAACCGTTCAACAGAAAATGAACAAGAAATTGTCCTCAGTCTAAGACCACTAGCCTACTTAATGTTTGGTGTATGGGAGCCATCAAACTGTCCTGAGATAAGTGAGGTATTTGCAGTCACATAGAAGACAAAAGTGACCTCTTTCTCCACTGTTCCTTTCATAGGCTAATTACAGAATTAAGACGCTGGATCTCAGTCACAACCAATTCTCTGACAAGACAGGAGAGTACCTGGGACAGATGCTGGGTGAGTCTGTCAGAGGGAGGGAGGGGACCAGCACAGGAAAGGAACTTGGGGTATGATTGCTGGTCAGAGCTGCATCTCCTATTTTTTGTTGTTACTGAAAGTTCTGATTAGAAAAGTGATGTAAACCACACTTGAAATACTTTTTAAATGGAGCGAACACCTGAATGTGGGAAGTAAAACTTTAAAATGATTAGAAGAACATGTAGAGAAATAGCTTGCTGACTTCAGTGGATTATTAAACATGGACAGTGGGCAGAAATTGTAACAAAAACAATTCATATACTTGACAACAATAAGTTTAAAACATGTATGGGATAAAAGACATTATGGGGCAATGATGAAGGCAAGCAACAGATAGGGAGGAGATGTGTGCAGCATTTGTATAGTATAAAAGATGACTGTTCAGAATATTGAGAAAAGATCGTATTGATCAATTAAGCAGTGATAGATACTCCCACTAAAACGATCCAAATATATGGACGGTGACAAAAGGAAGTCACATGCCCAAACTCTTTAGTAATTAGAAAAATGCAAAATAAAACAACAAAAAGCTCTTATAGGCATGTAGATGTATTTAAACCACGTGTCAAGATGAGACCATCCAGGCAAGGAGTGCAGATAGAATTGAGTAAGTGGCCATCACACTGACCCCTGGGTCACTCCAACATTTTAAGGGGTCGCAGTGGAGGCGGAGAAGCTGGAGAGGGAGTGGTGAGTCAAATAGGAGGGAAAGTGTGTTATCAAGGAGCCATGTGAGGGAGTATTTCAAGAAGAGGGAAGTGGTAAGCTAGGTCCAGTACTGCTTAGAGGTCAGATAAGATGAAGATAGAAAAGTGACTTAGCAATGTGGAAATAATTGGTGGCCTTGACAGGTGCTGTGTTCATAAAGTGGGTGAGTATGGAAACCCAACTGGAATGAGTTGAGTTGAAAATGGGATGCAAAGAAGTGGAAATGGCCACATTAGCCACTCCAGAAGCTCCACTGAGTCAAGGCTGGAACAGAAAGACAGGTGGCTTAGAGTCCAGGAGGGTTTTTAAGGATGGAAAAGGCTGACAGAAAGAAAAGAAGAAGAAATTGATGATGCAGAAGGAGGAGATAATTAGAGGAGCCAAGTCCCTGAAAAGGCTGGAGGCAATGGCATCCAGAACAGAAACGGAGGGGACACCTCCAAGAGCAGGAGGGACAGATCCATCACTGAAAGAGGGAGGAGGCCAAGCGTGGTGTGGGGGCAGGTGGGTTGGCAGAGTGCATGCTGGGAGGGTGAAGCTCCCCTGCCTCACTGCTGCCATTTTCTCAGTGAAGTAGATTCTGTCTTCAGCAGAGAGTCAGGTGCAGGCCGACAGACTCAAAGGGAGGAAATAAGTATAAAACAGCTTTTAGGAAGGGAGCAGCAAAGTGTAAAAGAATTGTTGGGCAGTTTGAATCTCCATTTGAAAACTAATTTTCAAACATTTTAAAGCTCAATTTTAAAACAAATTTAAAATGAGACAGACTACCTTCTGTGTGATATGGTTACCATCATAGTATATTTGCAACTTTTAAAAATGTGTATTATACGGGGGAGGATGTAGCTCAGTAGTAGAGGGCATGCCTAGCATGCACAAGGTCCTGGGTTCAACCCCCAGCACCTCCTATTAAATAAATAAACCAAATTACCTCCTCCCCCTACAAAAAAAAATCTGTATTATTATTAAATCTACCAAGTATCAAATGATTACTCTAGGACAGACATCACGCTAGGCTTTTCACATCCATCCTCACAAAAACCCTTGTACAGGTTAACATGTCCCTTTGACAGATAAGAAAATATAAATAATCTGCCCAGGGTCACACAGCTAGTAAGTGTTGAGAACAGAATTAAAAATAAAATTAAAATTTTGTGGCCATTTAAGAGATGAAGGCATGCAGTATAATTTAAGTGAGGGGCTTGGCAGAGAAGAGGGAAGAGAAGTAAGAAAAGAATGAAGGAGGCAGGGAGGGAGGGAGAATGAAGGCAGGAGAAAAGTTTGTCCTCAAAATAATAGAAGGTGTTGTGCCCTTTACTGGAAGTCTATCCTGGTGGTTGACGCAAGAGAGACATCAGTACAGAGTGCTCTGTCCACAGAAAGTAAAATAGAATAAGACATTTTTTCTGGGCCTGAGGGTTGGAGGCGATTCCTCCCACTCAGTTAAGAGGGCTTTAGTCTCTCCTTCCGACGGTGTCAGTGTCCTCAGCACATGCCCCCTCCCCAGATAAAAATGACAACAATAATGCGTCTAAATAGGATGCCTTCCCAACCCTGTGTAGCATGTAAGCAAAAGCAGCTTTAAGTTTAAAAAGAGGTACAATTTCTGTGCAAACTCGACTTCTAGACAAGCCTGAGGCCTCCCCACTTCCACCTAATTGTGTCCCTGGATGGAAATTCTGGGGCCACCATTGTTCCCATAGGTCTCCATGGGAAAGACATCGTGTGATACAACACGCCAAGCCCCTCACAGTCACCCTATATAAATACAACCCCTGTTTCCTGTGCTATCTCCATCTTCTTCAATGGTTGTGTAATTTTCCACCAGATGGATATTTATGTGCTCCACCCTCCCCCTGTGAGTCTCAAACCTTACTTTTATAGGTGATGCCATGGTAAATGTCTACAAGCACAAAGCTCTTCCCATATCCTGTACTGTCTCCTTAGAAAGGGTCGCAGAGGGTGATATTGCTTTGTGATAAACATATTTCAGTAGGAAAGTATCTGGGACCAGATAGTATTTGCAGAATAGACTATACTGTTTGCTGGCCACCTGCAATACATGAGTATTTTACTACATCGTTGCCAGCATTGGGAATCCTTTTGTGATTTTATGTTTAAATGAGTAACTGACAAATTATTACCTCGGTGTTTTGCTCTGCATGAGGATGGAGCGATCCTTACCCCCAGTGTTGTGGGTGTCTGCCAGCTCTGAGAGTAGGTTCTCTGGGGTGTGGGGGATGCTGAGATGACTCCCTCCCTCCCTCAGCCTTCAACATAGGGCTCCAGTCACTGGATCTGAGCTGGAATCACCTCCACAGCCGGGGAGCGGTGGCCTTGTGCAGTGGCCTCCGGGTAAGGCACGCTGGGAGTGATGTGTTTAGCGGGGCGAGGACGGCCAGGACCTCCCGTCTGCCACCTTGAACCTCTTCCCTGTAGTCACCGTGGATGAGGGCAGACTGAGCTCTCATCAAGTGATCGTCACATTGTTAGTCTACCTCCCACAACTCCTGGATGCACATTATTATTTAGTCTAGATCCTACCTGGGTAAATTCACCCTGCTGGGGCCTAGTTGGCATCTCCGGGGGTCCTTCAAGAGGGCAGTTTAACTAGAGGTTAGGAAAGGACCTGAGCCCAAAGGGAATGAGCCTCAAGAGTACTTGAGATTCTGAGCCCAGCTGGGAGGGATCTGGAAAGATCTGGCGGATCGCTCTCCCGGGGACCACTGAGCACCCAGTCTGGATGCCAGCAGGGGGTAAAAATTGGGGCCCCTTGGCTGGATGGGTTGCAGGCAAGCTTGGTGCCAGTGCTGTCCTCCCCTCTCCCTGCAGGTTAACACGGCCCTGAAGAAACTGAATCTCTCTATGAACAGCTTTGGGAACGAGGGGGCTTCGGCCCTAGGGGAGGTCCTCAGACTCAACAACTGCCTGGCCCACCTGGACGTCAGCAGCAACAACATCAGCAACGAAGGGCTCTCCAAGATCAGCAGAGGGCTGGAGGCGAATGAGAGCCTCAGAGTTCTGAGGGTGAGGTCACTACCTGAGCTGGGCACGGGACGCCTGGTGTGTGTGTGTGTGCGTGTGCGTGCGCGTGTGTGTGTGATGTCTGTGCATCCATGTGTGTGTTCATGCATCCGTGTGTGTATATCTGTGTGTGTCTGTGCATCCATATGTGTGTGTGCTCCCACGTTTGAGCAGGCATGTGTGTGTCTGTGTGTGTTGTGGTTGGGGCAGCAGGACGATGGGGCTGAGTGTTGCTGCAGGGAAAATCTACCTTGTGCTTCACATGTGTGGAAATCCTTGGCCATCTTCCTGATATAAACCCAGTGTCACCCTCTGCTCTCACCAGGTGCGTGGTCTTCCTTCCTCCCATCTGGATCTCCTCCAGATTCTTTCCACACTGCAGTGGCCAGAGTGTGCGTTTTGAGCATAAATCTGCCTTCCATCCCCACCCCAATCTGCTCTCCTCCCGCTTAAACCTCCCACAGCTGCCATTGCTCAAATCCAGTTCTCTCACCCCGTGTACTTCTCCAGCCTCGGTTTACCACCTGCTCTCCTTTGCGCTCCGGCCACGGCCTCAGGGTCTTCTTTCATCCCCTTTCCCACCAAAGCTTTGCCCAAGCTGCTTCCTCCCCCGCTGTCCCCTCCACAGGCCTCAGAGCACAGCTGGAGCAGCGATTCCTCAGGGACCTGCCGGGACCTGTAGACCCTGTCCCCCTTCACCCAGAACTCACCTGAGTCTTTCCTTACACTCTCATTTGGGTGACTTTGACTATCTGTCACCATCGGTGCGAAAGCTCCATGAGAACAAAGACATGTTTGGTTTTGCCCGTTATTATTATACTCCTGGTACCCAGAGAGTCCTGGGTGTGTAGTAGATGCCCAATGAATATTTATTAAGTGGATGAATGAATACCTATTTCATTTTAAATTAATCTGCTTATAGAAGCTAATTTATAACATAGAAGCTCTTGGGAAGTTGGGAAACACATGAAAGATGAGGACTTCTGTTAACAAGTCCCCTTTCTGGGGCTCCTAACACAAGCCAGGTCCCGTTTCAAGCGATTTGCCTCCTAACTGCCCAATCTTACAAAGCAGGCTCCGTTAACCCCACTTGTCAGATGAGAAAACTGAGGCTGCATGACTTGTTAGGCCATGCAGCTAGCAAGGAGCAGGGGGAGATCAGCTCTACCTGGCTTTCTACTGCAGCTCCAGCTCCCACAAGATGTGGGGGTGACCCTGAGGGGACCACAGACACAGGGGTGTTGGAAGAAGAATGGGAGGTAAGAACTCCCAGTGACAATGAGCTGGCTTTCAAGAGGACAGCCACCTGAGAGCTGCTGAAGTTGACAAGAGAGAGTCAGATTCCAACCAGGGGAGGGAGGGTGGTGACAGCAGACCAGACCAGGCGCCATCTGATGGGGGAGCAGAGAGTCCGGCCTGGCTGGAGGTGCACCAGGTGTAACTCAGAGAAGAGGGACTGACCCAACCTGCAAAGGGTTCAGCCTCAGTGTCCAATGAAGCGAAGGAAAGTTCAGAGAATCTATATCTTAAAAAGCCTAACAACCTGCCTCAGCAAAATGGCATCAGGGATTGTCTCTGGTTAGCGGGATATAGGAGATTTTAACATTTTCCCCTACCTCTTTTTAAATTTTTCTGCATTTACCACATATTTTATCTTCATCTTAATATATTTTAGCTTTTAAAAACGTTTTAAAGATGAAAGGAAAAAAGCTTAAAATGTAACTCTTAGTTGGACCAGAGGTGGAAGACTTAATCAATTTGCCACTGGAATTATCTCTTGTTCACAGCCAGCCCCACCCAGCCCTCCTTTCCCTGACCTTGGAAAAATAAGGAATTCTCTCCAGAAATGAGTCAAACAAGAGTCTAGTTGCTAAGCCCTTTGAGGGCAGGGCTCCAGGCTGATTTTTCTCACTGGAGTATGTCAGAGTCTGGGAAATGCCAGAAACATAGTAGATATTCAATAAAGGTTCGGCCTGCCTCGTCAGGAAACCACCAGCGGACAGCCTTCAGCAGTAGCAACTCACATTCACTGGCTGCTTACTATGTGCCGTGTTCTGTCTCTTTTATTGGAGGTACTGGGGATTGAACCCAGGACCTCATGCATGCTAAGCATGCGCTCTAGCACTGAGCTATTTCCCATCCTTTGCCATGCTCTCTTTTGAATGCTTTGCTTGAAGTCATTTATTGATTCCGCAGAGCAGCCCTCAGCAATAGGTACTTGGTGGTCAGGGAATTAACTCAAGGCCAGAAAGCTGGTAAGCAGAGCCCCTGGGCTGCGTGCTCCCTGCTGTTTGCCTCTACACCACGTCTCAGTGGCTCCCAGCGCCGTTGGGATAATGCCCTGAGTACTTAGCTAAGCCCACAGGGTCCTGTGTGATCCCACCCATCACAGCCTGTGGCCTTGCTCTCTCTGCATCTGCTCATGAAACGTTTCCTTTTGCTCAAACACCTCTGCACCTTTGCACTCACCCACCCAGGTCGTCTTTGGTGCATCTTATTCCCTCCTCTGGTCCTGCCCACCTTCTGCATACCTAACTAATCCCCATTAGTCCTGCAAGGCTTAGCTCAAGTGTCCCCTCCACCATATGGGATGCCCCTTTCCCCTTGCTCCTCCAGTACCAGTGGGTACCTCTGTCACTGCCATCATCGCCCTCTGATGTCATTTGCTTGTTTGTCTATGTCCCCGTCTAGAGTGTAAGCTGAGGGCAGAGATCTTGTCATGTCTGCCTGTGCATCCCTCAGTGCTTAACCCAGTGACTGGCACGTGGCAGGCCCAATAGATGTTGTTTTGGATGGATGGATGCATGGATGAGCAGTGAGATGGACAAGTGGATGGATGACTGGACAAACAGACAGACAGGGAGATAGGTGCTTACAGAGAATTGTGGGAGGAAGACAGAGACTGTGATTTGGTGGGAAGAAATGCAAGCGGTGCTCTGAGCCAGCCTCTCCTGTCCCCATCTCTGCCTCCTCCTGTCTCGCCCCTCCTTCCACAGCTTTTCCTGAACCCTATAAGTATGGATGGGGCTGTTTTACTGATCCTGTCCATCAAGAGGAACCCCAAATCCAAGATGGAAGACATTGACATTTCCGTAAGTGATCAAATGGTAGTCACTCACACCAGGTGGCAAGCCAGTTACCACGGCCACTGTGTCTTGGGTGCCAATATCTCTAGTCCTCAGGGCCCTAACACAAATGCTCCATGAAAAGATCAATCCTTTTGGAATAGAGCTCTGCCACCTCCAGGGGTCCTTTTTGTAGGAGTAGCCATTCGGTCAATAACATCACAGTGTGAAATGATTTACCAGATTCTGGGAACCCAGGACCTGCGCCCCTGGAGAGGGCCTGAGGGCAGAGAGGAGGAGCACCAGAAACAAAGGCAGGGGGTCCCCAGAGCAGAGTTGTCTACTGTCAGCTTTGCCAGTGGATGGCTTTGAATCTTAGAATGCTTCCAGAACCACAGGATTTTTAGAATCAGAGTATTAAAACACGTACACACTTGTGTTTCCATGTCCTGACTCAGCCTACTCTACCCAGAGTAGCATTTGAGGGTAAAACAAAAAACTGTGATGGAGGAGGGAAGCCTGAGACGATGACTTCACTCTGCCAGGTGCTCTTGCCTGAATCATCCCAGAGCTGGTGCTCACAGTATCCTCTGCTCATCTACTATTCTATACTCTTTTTTTAAACTCCAAAGCAATTTTATAGATGCCAGCTCATTCGATCCTACTCTGGGAGGTAGGTAGAGTGTATTTGTGACCTAGGACCACCAAAGCAAAGTACACAAAGCAGGGGGCTCAAATGATAGAAATGTATTGTATCACAGTTCTGGAAGCGAGAAGTCCAAGGCCAAGGTATTGGTAGGGGTGGTTCCTCCAGAGGACTGTGAGGAAGAATGTGTTCCATGCTCCTCTCCCCACTTCTGGTAGTTTGCTGGCAATCTTTGCTGTTCAGTCTTTTGCTCTGCTTATAGACACATCACCCTAATTTCTGCCTTCAGCCTCAGATGGCATTCTCCCTGTGTGCATGTCTATCTCTGTGTCCATATGTTCCCTTTTTATAAGACCACCATTCATATCCGATTAGGGTGAATATCTTTGTTTTAACTTGATCATCAGCAAAGACCCTGTTTCCCAGTCGTCACAATCACAGGTACTGGGGGGTTAGGACTTCAGCATCTTTTGGGGGGGATACAATTCAACCCATAACAAGTACTTTTCCTCATTTTCCCATTTTCCCATTTTACATGTAAGGAGACTGAAACAGAGAGGTTAGGTTACTTGCCCAGGACCACAAAGCAAGTGAGAAACACAGCAAGGAGTAGACCCAGGGCTTCTTCCTTCTACTGTAGAGTTCTGTAAAGGTACAGTGTTAAAGTCCTTTTACATTTGTTTAATGCCACACAGATACAATGTTTGGTTAAGATTTTAATACCTTACAGTTCCATCAGTGATGATATTTTGAATTTGATACCCAAGCTTCTTGGAATTTAGTAAGTAAAATGTGGGCTTATATTTGCCACAGATTATAAAACATTGTAACAACATACCTGCTTTTCTTTTCACTGTGTTCCCTCACCCCTTCCTCCTTGCCCTAGTCTCCTTCTTGTGTTCGTGGGTCTTCCCCTCCGAGCCCCTCTCCCCACCCTCATCCTGTAGCCCTGACCTGCACCCCACGATGCTGCCTTTGCCCCCACCCCGCCCTGCCTCTGAGTCTCAGCCACATGTCCAGATTTTGTTAGCATTCAGTTTTCCCACACCTGTAGTGCAGGTTGGAAGGTATGAACCCCAGCACCGCCTTGGGGTGTCTGAGGGGATGTTAGCAATGGTGCTGTTTAGCCGCAAGACGTCATAGAAAGCCCTGAGCTGGGCTCACCCTGCCACTCAACCAGCCTACCAGAGCAAATAGGTCTGAATTGGCGTTTTCCTTCCCTCTTGTTAACGATGCCACCAGAACTCTAAGTGGTGTTGGAATCCCTCCCTTGTAGATGCTTCTAGAACTTTCTCTAGAATATCTACAAAGGAGAGGGAGGAAGTCTTCAGCCCTTAAGCATGAGTTCAATGCTTTGAAAAGGCAAAATGTTCTCAGAACCCCATCTGAGGAAGGAAGCAGGTCGATCACACTGATGAAGGCCAGGTTTGATCAAATGCAATTACACAGGACACGTGTTCTCCTGCAGCCTCTGCACCAGCTCTGAGGGCACTTCCACGAAGGGAGGGGTTTCCCAGTGCGTTTTGAGCTGTGACAGGTTTGCTGGAATGAGGGATGCTCTGCCCAGGCCCCTGCTCTGAAGACCAGCACTGGTGCAGAAACAGGTTTTCAGGCCTTTGTCTGGGGACCATTCTCACAACCCCACAGCAGTGTCCCATCTGTCACACCCAGACACCTATGCTTGACCTCCAAGAGCAGAGCTGAGCTGACAGTATGTGACAGGCCACCAGCGCCCAACTAGAACATCCAGTCAAAGTCACATGGGAAACTTACAAGTCAAACCACAAGCTCTAAAAAAGATGAACCATCCCAGTCTAGATGCAGCCAGCAGAACAAACTAGAAAAGACAGCACAAAGACTTTGTTGGGGGAGGAGCTGCTGGTCTGGGAGGTGGCACCATGGCAGTGCCCTCCCCCCGACAGGTCCCCTCTCTCTCTGCTTCAGAACGTGCTGGTGTCTGAGCAGTTCGTGAAAATATTGGATGGAGTGTGCGCCATCCACCCCCAGCTGGACGTGACATACAAGGCAGTGCAAGGCCTCTCCACCAAGAAAACCCTCTTCACTTGGACGAGTCCCTTGAAACTGATCCAGGTGAGCCCTGCTTTCCTCTCGGAGCCCCCAGAGACCCCTGCAGAAAGCTGACCTTTGGCTCAGCTTCCCAGAGTCTCCCCTCCCCTGAGGGCGTCTGCACAAGCCTCTCTGACAAGGAATGTCTCAGATGTAGAATGTTCCCTGCATCTGCCGGATCCCTCAGCAGTGCTTTCTGACTGCCAGATGAAGCAGAAGGGGCTTGGAACAGGATGGTTTCTACCATCCAGGCTCCTCCACTTGCTGCTGTTTGACCAAAGTGCCCTGTGCCTCAGTCTCTTCATCCGTAAAATGGGCATAATAATAGTACCCACCCCAACAGGGCTGCTGTGAAGATTAAAGTGTATAATATACATGACGGGCTCAGAACAATGCCTGGCATATAAAAGGACACAGTTAATGCAGGCTCTTTCTGATAGCTGGTAAGGATGCCAAGATGTCCTGAACTTATGCTGGCTTCAGCTAAAGAGGAACCCTCAAGTCTTCTATTCCAGTGGTCGTCTGACTCTGGCTCGAGTCTCAGATTATGTCTGGCTGTCACAGGAGGCAGATGTAACAGTGGAAATAAAAATTCAGAGGATATTAGAGCTGGAAGAGGAGTGTTGGAGCTCCCCTGGTCTGATGGCCTCGCAGAGCAGCGACCAGCCCAGGCCTGGTGTTTCCACCGCCGCCGGCTCTCACTCCAGTGAGCAGGTGACAGGCATGCTGCAGGGCGCAGATGGGTTAGACCTGGGGCAGCAGGGATAGTTCCCTGCAAATGCAGGTTCTGCTGGGTATGTGCCCCCAGGCTGCTTCCTGCCCCTGGTTGTTCTGCTCTGTGCCTTCATTTCCAGAACTAAATAGAAGAGCTCTTGCATGAAAGTTATCATTGTATGAAAAGTTCTAGAAGGCAAAGCGGCATCAAATATCTTACCAGTAAGATGACATCAGGTGGAAACAAGGGGAAACCTGTTTTGCAAGAAGAGCAGGAATGGAGTTATCTGATGCAAAGTGAGGGCCTCGCCCCCTTGTTTTAAAACAGTAGAGGAGAGGAATCCCAGAGGAGAGACCCAGCCATACTACAATGTAAACCAGAGTCCTTCCTCTCTGGCACCCAACAATCTGCTTGGGAAGATGGCACAGATGCAGTAATTTCTAATAGAAAGTGTCAGATGAGAAATAATAAACAAGTGACAAAGGTAGCAAATGCAATCCAAAATAGAGGTCACGGCAGGACTGGGCACAGAAAAGGATGCTTCCTGGCAGAATTGGGGTTGGGCAAGGGCCCTGAAGAGCAGAAAGGATTCAGGTGAGCGGTTCTGGGAAGAGGATTCCCACTGGCCAAGAAGCAGAGTGGGGGTCACATGCTGTGCATTTGGGGGATGGGAACCGAACCTCGTGGCTCCCATCTCACAGGGACACCTGGGAGTTAAGGCTGCAGGGGGAGGCTGGGGATGGAAGTGGCAGTCCTCAGGTTTTAAGCTGAGAGTGGGGTTTGATTCCACAGGGAGTAGGGAGCCAGTGAGTGTTGCTGAGCAGGGGGTATGGGGTGAATCCAGCAGGACAGAGGGATGATTTTTCTGGCAACAGGTGGGGAAATGAACTGACAGAGGTAAATATGAGAGTGGGGAAAACCAATGAGAACACGATTGTAGTATTCTCCATACAGAAGGATAACTTGGCTGAGAATGACAATGGAGGTGGAGGGGCAGACGTAGGAGATACCTTTACGGAGCATCTCCAGTGAGTGTGTGTGTGTGTGTGTGTGTGTGTGTGTGTGTGTGTGTGTGTGCGCGCGCGCGCGCGCGCGTGCGCGCGCGCGCTGGGAGAAGGGAGGTCTGTGGGGAAAGGAGAGAGCCAACGACAACCAGTAGTCTTTAAGCCCTGTAGACTGAAAGAGAGATGGTAACATTGCCAGTAGTAGGGAACTCCAGTGGGGAAAGGGGCCACCCCTCGCCCTGCCCCCCTCTCTGGCCTCATCACTCCTGTTCTCCCCCTTCATCTGCCACATTTCCGTCTGCTGGATCTCTCCCCGTTCCTTTTTGCATCAGTTCTCTCTTACCTTTAACTCTAGATCCCTTCACCTGGAACAGCCTTCCTCCTGCCCTCTGTGTCTCACTCACTCCTCCTACTGTCTAGGTCTGCCCTCAGGAGTCACTTTTTCTTCGGGCAGCCCTTCCCACATTCCCTGGTCAGGAGTAAGTGCCCTTAGCATGTGCTCCCGCAGCCCTTTGCCTCAGCCTCTCGCCGCAGGACCCTGAACTACTCCAGGGCGGGAGCTACTTTGAGGCTTATCAGTAGCACCTACTGAAGTAACGGGCCTTTGTCTGAGTCAAGGTTCTTAGTTGCTGACCACAGAATCTACTCTACCTCGGTTGAGCCAGGAGGGATATATCACTGGAGATAGACCACAGAAACATTAGGAGGCTGAAGAAACAGACTCTAGGTTTAGATTCCAGAAATAGCTCCCCAAACACCCCAGTTGGGTTGCCAGGATGGCTGCTGCTTCTGCCTCTAATGGGAATCACCCACTGAATCAAGAAGTCACCCCCACAGCTGCCGGCGGCCTGCTCTCTCCAAATCAGATGGGCCACATGCATGCCTCACCCACGGGCTTGACGAAACCCATCCCATTGCAACCCCAGCTTTGGTTGGGAAATGCTGATTTTTAGTTTTCAGGCCTCTGCATTACAGAGAGGTGCGGTATGAAGGAACGGGACTGGGTGTCGAGGGCTCAGCCACGCTCTCGGCCACAGCCCTCAGTGGCAGTTTGCAGAATTCAGCTGATTGAGGTTCACTCTGGATGTGCTGCTTTGCGGTACACATCGGGTGTCAGCATGGACTTGGGAGCAGCTGTTAAGGAGGCAGCACTGGAAATGTAGGTTTGCGATTCACCCGGGAGTGAGGGGTGGGGTAGGCAGTGCACAGCAGAGAGGGAAATGGGGGGACAGAAGAGCAGGGGCCAGGCACTGACCCCTGAGGAGGTCCTCTGTGAGCAGGGGTGTCCACAGAAACATCTATCGATACAGCTGGGCCTTGCCCGTGGCCATGTGAGAGTGAGAGGAGAAGAGAAACAGAAAGATACTGAAAAGGGACCCAAAAGATTATTTAATAATATTGGAAAGGAGTTCAGAATATATGAATACAGTGCATTTTATAAAACAGTGCGTACAGGAGAAAGATCGCTAGAGAGACAGGTAGATGGAAAAACACACAAGGTGTTACCTCTGGGTGGTGGGACTGGATTCATGGGTTGGGGTTATTTTTCATTTTCTCCTTTCTACTAATTTAAAACTACCTTACAATGTGAGTAGGTAAAATTTTTGAGACAAAAACAATCAAATATTATTTTTAAAATATTGAAACACAGTGCATCTCCATATAAGAATGTGTGTAAAACAGGGGCAATTCTATGAATTCTGGGAGACTCTCCTGCTGGTCATGCTGCATCGCTGTGTTTTGGTCTTTTGGTCTCTGAGCTAACAGCATCCCACCCATACCCACAGAGCACTGTCTCTGCTTGTCTTAGTGGAGGCAGCTTCAAAGCCAAACGCTACATTGCAACACGATCCATGCGGTGGGAGTGTCTACTCCAGTCCTCCAAGGAGCGAATGGAGGGAGGGCAGGGAGGGTCTGCTCAGTGCGGGTGGGGGCAAACACATAGGAACCATCCTGGCGTGAGGTTCTGCCGAGACTCTGCACAGAGTCTGCACAGAGTGCTCACAGATGGAGACCGTGTTCCAGCTCCTGAGTCTGCCTCCTCACACGCACCCCCCATCTCCCCCTAGCCTGGGAGGTCTGGGAGCTCGCTGCCCTTTGTCAGGATGAGGCGGTGGGGGTTGTTACAGATGTTACAAGGCCGCCTATTTGCTCCTGGTGTCTCCTGCTTCTCTCAGAGCTACGCAGACCAACACAAAATCTCCATCCTGGACTTCTTCAGGAGTCTGAACCCTAGTGGAGAGACGATGATGTCTGTGGGCGCCTTCCGGAAAGCTATGATACAGGTGCACTGGTTCCCAGGCTGCAGGCACTGCGTGTGCATGTGTGTGTGTGTGAGAGAGAGAGACAGACAGACAGACACAAAGCCTGAGCACTTCCTAGAGCTCCCTGGGGCAGGCTGTGGGAAGCCGCACCTCCTTTATCTAGACCCCAGAGGACACCTAGGACCTCCCCCAATCGCCTGTTGAAGCCATTCTCTGCACTGCATGGCTGGATGCCACTGGGGACCTGAGGTGCTGTCTAAAGACACGCACTCTTCACCTTCTAGGTCTTTCTCCCCAGTGCATTTGGCTGCTGGGCAGATCTGAAAAGGGAGCAGGAGAAGAGACCACATCCCAAAGCCCCAGCACTTCACCTTTGGCCCCATCATCTCGCCTGAGATCTCACACTCCCCCCCAATATGATGGAGGTGCTGAGGGCCCCCCTGAAATGCAAACGTGGAAAGATCCATCACCAGAGCAGCCCGAGGAAGGACTGGGCCCTGCAAGAATAGGACCTTGTGGGGGCCCAGGTTGGGGGTTAAGACCCTCAGCAGGGCACATGGTGAAGAGGACCGGTCAGGACTCAGTGGCAGGAAGGAAAGGATGAACTTCCTATGCTGCAGAGGAGCATTCTTATCCACCCCCGGGGTGCCCACTCCACCTGGCTCCCCATCCCCTCCACCCCTGCTGCTGCCCAGAAACAGGACATGCTCTGGAGTCTCGGCAATGACCCGTGGGCGGGGGGCTTCTTCCTGCCCTACATATTGTGGGTTCAGTTTCCTCTGAGCCCTCGGTTGCCAGCCGTGGTACCTAGGGGAGTGAGGTGTTAGGTAGTGTGTGTGTGTGTGTGTGTGTGTGTGTGTGTGTGTGTTTGTGGTGCGTGCACAGACATGCGCACATGCATGTGCAGTGGGGGAGGCCTGAAGGCAGGGGAACAGAGCTCCATTGACCTCTCATGTTCTATCCACCTCTTCAGCAAAACAAGGTCCCCATAAACCGGTACCAAGTCAGGGAGCTGATAAAGACGCTGGGTGAGAAGACAGGCATGGTGGACTTCAGGTCAGTCCCCACCCTGCGGCCTGTCCCCATCTGGGCTACCCCTCTGCCCCAGGTAGGCCCCCAGTTCTCTCCAAGTCACTCTCCCTGGGTTGACCTGAGCCCCCAGGCACAACCTGGGGAAGACTGGAAGTGACACCGGGACCAAGCGGTTGGAGGCGTGAGGGGTGGTGGGGGTGTGAGCAGGTACCATGGAGGCCCAAACAGGAAGCATCATGGGGGGGGGGGGTTGCACAGACAGACAAGAAGACAGAGGATGGCAAGTCCCAAGTCCGAAGTGTGAGCCAACATGGTGCCCTGGGGAACCACAGGCCATTCAGCTCTGCGGGAGCTTATGTGGTCAGGCAGGTTGTGACTTAGGCTGAATTCCTTGAAGGGATCTGAAAGGGCCATGATAATGGTAATAACAGTAACCAACGTCCATGAGCCCTTACCACGTGCCAAGTACTCCACCAGCCACCAAACAGGTGCCTGAATTCTCACGGCCGCCAACAGCTAAAATATTATCAGCCCCATGCTGTGAATGATGAAACAGAGCTTCCAGGAGGAAAGCACAGAGCTAAGTTCCCCCAGCCAGAAAGGGGCAGCCGTGGCCTGTGAAACCCAGATCTGTGGTTCCGGAACTCACTCCACCATGCTCGACCTCCTCACCAAGGCCGCAGGGCCCCGCCGACCTGCGGGTTATCCCATCGGGCCCCTGTGTATTGTAGTATCTTTGTGTCTTGTAGTATCCTTAAGGATGTTGGAGGAACCCCCCCACCTAGTCCTGCCCCACAAGCCTTCTCCTAAAACCTCTGTTCTTGCCTGGATCAGCATCTCCTGTGTGGAGAAACCCAGCTGCAGACCCTGGTCGACCTAGTAAGGGTGCGGCCCTGCCCAGGGTTCCCAGTCTCCGAGCCTTTTGAATGGGGCAATAATCACAGAGCCTAAGATTGTTTTATAAGAATCAAGAGGAGACAACGCACATAATGGGCTGGCACGTGGGGCTGCCACTCAGAAGTGACACCATCACCCAGCAAGGCCCCCCCCCAGGGTGGCTCAGGCTTGCACACCACCCCGGGGCCCACCCACTCTGTGCTGGCCACGCCCCGGTGCCCTGGACCTCCCCACCTGCCCTCCCTAAAGTGCCGCTCCAGTTCCTTGGGATGCTGGTGGGGAGGGCCCAGGGCGGAGGGACCCAGGTGCTTTCAGGATCAATCACAGGTGCATGTTTCCATAGCTTTTCCCACGTATTGCAATTGAGTGTGTGTGTGTGTGTGTGTGTGTGTGTGTGTATGTTCTATAGTTGTGAAAAACATGGGTTCTGGGACCAGGCTACCTGAGTTCCAATCCCAGCTCCTGTGGAACCTTGGATAAGTTACCCAGCCTCCCCTTGCCTCAGTTTCCCCATCTGTATTAGGGGGCTAGTAATAGTACTCATGCCGCTGGGAGCTTTTGAGGATTAAATGAGTTAATGCCTGTGAAGCATTTAGAATGCTACCTGGCATGTGGTAGGCTCAGAGTATTGTTTTACCCTCATACACACACACACACACACACACACACACACACACACACACACACACAGCTTCTTATCATAACTAGAATCATACTGTCTCATTCCTCTGAACTTGCTTTGCCTTGCAATATGTCTCTGTTGTCCATGTTGATACATTTAGAGCCATCTCAGTCTTTTTAACTGCCGCATGGGATTTCATAGTTCAGAAGTCTCATAATTTAATCTCATTGGGTGGACATTTAAGTTATTTCTGGTGTTTTGCTACTACAAATAATAGTCACCAACATTCTTCCGTATTCAGTGTTTGCACACGTGTGATTCTGTAACATGGGCTCGGCAGAGCCGACCCAGGATGAGCGTGTGCACATTCTAAATTCAAATCTGCTGCCGAAGTCCTGCTGACAAGGTAAACCCATCCCCGCCTGTGCGACAGCACCGAGCAGCACCATGCCCCCTGCTCTGCCGAGATGAGATGGGTTTACAGATGGTCTCGATGTATTTGAGCCTGTCTAAGCACTCCCGTCGATCAGCCATGAGGCTGCCTTGGCGCTCAGCATTATCCCCTTACCTTTCAAACCAGTTTCTTGAAAACGACGAGGCCATAGCAACAAGTCTGGTCTGGAAAGAAGTCTCTGCGACTGTGAAGTTTCAGCAAGCCGGCTGGTGGCAGAGAGGAGGCAGAGAGCTGGCTGGAACCTCACCGGACAAACACCAGGGCTGTGAGCGAGCCAATAAAGTCTGGCTTGTGTCTCCGGGCTGGTGGCATGCCCTTACCCAGGGGGGCACCCTCCAGTTTTAGGGGGCACGTCCTTGGTGTCCTCGTTAAGAGCCACAAAGACAAACTGGAAATTCAGGGGTTGCTAGGTGGCAGGAAGAGAGCAGGGGGTGGGGGTGGGGTCAGTGCACAAAAGCAGTCATCATAGTGCTTGTCAGCTGTGCCAAGGGGGAGATTGCTAAGATTCGGGAGGCAGTGACAGAAGGAACAGATGCTCAGGAAATGAGGACAAGGGCCTTTAGAAGCAAATGCTTGGGGGTCACGTGGAGGAAGCCCAGGACAGGAGACAGAGAGAACTGGCATCTAGCCATGGCTCGGTGTGACCTGGCCACCTGAACTTGGAGCCTCATGGTTCCACCTGAAAAGTGCAACAGCTGAAAAAATGGATCCCAATCTGTCCCAGGGATCTGCCATGCTGCATTACTTTGTAAAATTCCTTGGGAAACTGGGGAGGCACGAGGAGCTTAGCAAAAGAAGAGCAGGAATAGCCAAGAACGGCATATACTGAGCAGGTGTGGGGAATGGGCACTGTCAAGGGTTTGGGTTAACCTCACCAGTCATCTTTGGGTTGAACAAGGGCAAGAACTGCACCTGCAACAGTGCCTGCTCATAGTAGGTGCTCAATAAAGAACACCTGTGCAACAAGCAAACTCATTCACCTGGCAATTGTTTGGGGCATGTGGTGGAAGGCTGGGAGGGTTTGGAGAGTGCCCAGGAACTCCCAGTGGAGCGCTGGAATGGCATCTAGGAATCAAGGCATCAGCTCTCAGGTTTCACTTTGCTTCCTCACCGAGGGTAGAGGTGACGCTGAGCCCTGTCTGCACATGTGGCAGAACCATTACTTGAAATAATCCATGTACCCTTCCCCATAGCGTATTTTCCCCTCCCCTCCTCTTTTTAAGGTCTTAGCCTAAAATTGAATTTCCATTAATTGGTTGGTATATGGTCTCAGAGTCAAAACTAGGATGATAAAAAGAAAATAAAGTAACACCATAAGGAGTTTGTGGGATGAAATTCACGTCCACTCTACCCATTGGAGCATGTGGATGGCCCTACTCTGACTCCCCAAATAAATCGGATCCTCTTGAAGTCAGGGAGCCTGTCTTTAAAGTCCATTATAATCTGTGAAATTCTCCATCATGTCCATGCTCATAACCGAGCATCTAATAATCACTGGTGTCTGGGTGAAACCCTGTGGATTATGAGGCTGTGAAGTATTGAAATTTGCTATGGACTGTGGATTAAGGATCAACAAAAACAGCAAAGTTTTCTTAAGATGCTTTTATTCATCTTTTGTATAAAATTGAAAAGGCAGCACATTCTCTTATCAAATGTTACTTATTGTTTGGGTAGCTTTGGGGAAAGATGGAGATACGGGGAAACAAAATCTCTCCCCACCACCCCCGACCCTCCAGGCCACCCCTTGGCACCACAGCCCCCATAACCCAGGCCAGGCCAAAACCCTGCCTGCAGCAGCCCTGGAACCCGCCAGACTGGGGAGTAATTCCTACCCGTGGCCACTAGGTGTCAGGTCAGCTCCAAAAGTCCGCCTGAGGGTGCCGCAGTCTTTGTCAAGCACTTGCCCTGATCTCCCAAACTTCAACCCCCCAGGACCCTGGCATGACATCTGAGCCCAAAAGTGTCCAGCAGCCTGACCCCTGGGCAGACTTGTGCAAGGCTTGGTGTCCTCATTATGAATTGAGGTTATTCACAACTACTTTGCACCCTTGTTGTGAGGAAGAAAATCAGGTGCTCAGTACAAGCTCCAAAAGAATTCAGTCCCCTCCCTGAGCCAGCCCACCCTGGCTCCACAAGAAGAGCCCTGCTCCATCGGGGTGGGGGGTGGGGAACACACCCACCAACAATGGGCTGACTTGTGTTTGATCAGTTTGCTGTGTCAGGACCCCAACAAGCCCTGAAGACCAAGGTGGAGGTAGAGGGGCCTTGCAGGAGTCAGAGAGGCTATCAGGTCAAAGATGGCCCAGAGGCACTGGCTCATAAGCACAGCACTGCAGGGGGTCAGGCTGCAGCTCTGGGAACAGCACTCTGTGTGTGCCCTCCTTCCACACCCAGCTCAGTTTAGCTTCATGCACTAACTCTTTGCATCCTCTCGGGGTGCATCCTCTCCTGTGCGATGGATGATGTCTATCACCCCCAATTTACAGCTGGGGAAATGTGGGCATGGAGAAGGTAAGCATCTCACCCAAAGTCTTCTGCTAGTGAGCAGCAAGGCTGAGGTTCAGACCCCGGCCATATAGCTCTGGCTCCCTGAGATCCAAACCACTGCGTCTCCCCGCCCACTCTGTGGCTTCCACAAAGCTTTGTATCAGCAAGCGGAGTTTAAACGCACTTGCTCTGTTTACACCCTTTCTGTAAGAAATGGAAGAATAACTCTACTGGTAAGCAAGCACAAGCTCCAGGCCAGACGGGACCAGCCAGCAGGAGGGAAGCAAAGGCAGAGATGGCATGCCCTGTTATGGCTGAATTCTCAAGGTCAGGTTGATGTGCCCTCCCTGCCCTGCCCCCTGCCCTCTGCGTGGCTCAGAAATTGCACGAGGGGTGGGGGAGGGGGGTAAGGTGGGAGAATAGAAGGCAGAGTGTGGAGTATCTCTGTATGCTAGAATTGTAAAGTGGTTAAGCCTGCAAATGCTGGCACTCTGAGTTTGAATTCTGTCTGGCTTCACCAATGATCAGCTCTGTGACCTTGAGCTAGTCACTCAGCCTCCCTGAATCTCAATTTCCTCATCTGTAAATAAGGATGACAATGGTACCTCCTCCCCATAGAGTTGCTGTGAAATTTTAATGAAATCATGCATGTGGAACACTGAGCCCCACGCCTGGGCACACAGTAAGTGCTTAATATAAGGACAACTTCATTACAGTGGAGTCCCTCCCCTAAGAGGGCGGGGTGTGGGGTGCTGTAGGTCCAGCAAGGCGCATTAGGGGCCAAACTGAGCAGCCATCTTTGAAACACCCAAGTACTGGGTCTCTGAAACACCGTGGGAGGCATTCCAGTCTCGGGCTTTGGCTTAAGACTTGAGTGAAATCAAAAGAGTTTGTCCAGAATCTTAAGAATTGGAGGGAGGTGGGAGGGCCGGGGACCAGCAGCACTCTGGGCAATGCAGGGCACGCAGTGGACATCTGGCCATTTTCTCGGCTCTGGAGGTCTGAACCTTCTCCCTGGGCTGAGAGTGCCCCACTTTACAAGTCCTGGGAGGGGCAGCTGGCATTGCAGCTGGGGTGTAGGCTCATGCCTACCTCAGACATGGACTCTCTGGGCTCGGTTCAGGACCTGGCATCCAAGGAAGCAAAGACCCCAGAGAATTCCCTCTGGCAGCTGTGACATTGCAGCTGGACGGAGTCCCTGAGCAGTAGTGGTGGCGGTGCTGGTGGGATGGTTCTGGGTGTCTGGCCTGCAGGTCAGCGGTGGCAGCTGCAGTGTCCTCAGGGGACCAGGCTGCCTTGCCAAGCAGGGAGCTTGCAATTGGTTTGGTTTTAAACAAAAGAAAACAATGATTAGCAAGGCAAGAGTGTGTCCTAAACACTGGCTGCCGACCAGTGGCGTTGAACTAGAGAAAAGAAACAGCTCTCCTTCAGGAAGCAGAGATCCTGGAGGGCAAGGGAGACTGAGGGCCGTGTGGGGGAGGAAGTGGCTCTCTGGGGCTCAGCGGTGCCTCGAAGGATGGACAGTGGTGTGACCCTTGGAGGGCTGTTTTGTGGTTTTGCCACCTCTTAGGGAGCCTGCAGGTGAACTGGGGCAGGTCTGACTGGCTGGCAGCTGTGTGACCGGGGTGAGACGGAGCTCTTGCGTGTGCATGTGTTATCTTTTAATCAAGGGCAGAACAGGTCTTTTTTCTAGTTCCTGCAAAAACCCTCAGAATTTCCCCACAGGAGTGTCTTCATCATGCGAATGAGATGACTCAGGGTGAGCCCCTGGATAGCTTCAGGAAAAGACCAACCCTGTGTGTGGATGTTGGGTAGTGTTGGGACGTTCAGCTAACAGAAAGACAGGGAGCTGGAGACTGAGCTCACTCATGCAGCCAGTGTTCAGTCCTGTGTAATGAAACCCCAGTGAAATCACTGGACACTGGGACTGGGGCTCAGTGGAGCTTCCTGGGAGGTGACTTGGCTGAACTCCACGGGGAGAAAGCACAGAAGCTTCGCCATCCTTCTCAGATCTTGCCCTGCATGTCTTCATTTGGCTGCTCCTGGGTCGTATCCTTTGTAATAAAACTGCCATCATCAGCTTCGCACTTTCAGAGAGTTCTGTCATTCCATTTATCAAAACAGAGGGGTCACGGGAACCCCCTGCTTTATAGCTGCTAGTCAGAAGTACAGGTGCCCTGGGGACCCCACTTGCAGCTGGCATCTGAAGCAGAGGTCATCTGTAGGGGGCTGAGCCCTTAACCTGTGGTGTCTGATGCTAACCCTGGGAGGTTAGTGTCAGAACTTCGTTGCAGCAGACCCCAGCTTGTGTTACCTCAGGAGAGGTGGAAATGGGACACGTGTACACAAAAACATGCTCACATTTGAATTACAGAGCATAGTGTATGTACTTGGATGTGTCCATGCCCAACAGGAGGCACTTGCCTGTGTACTAACCCCCAGACCCACCTACTTTCTTGCCACAATCTTTAACAGCGGGATTTCAATGTAGCCACTCCTGGCTTGTGCTGCTCTCCTGGCTGTACCCCTATTTTCCCAGCAGAGGGCGCTCCAATCCCACAAGTCCTCCACCTCCGCACAGGGGCTTCAGCTCTAAAGCAAGGTTGGGGGGAAGCTCAGAAAAAGAAAGTAGGACCCCAAACTGGCTCAGGGAAATCAGATTCTTATTAGGTGTCTGAAAAGGCAGCAATGCAGCTGGCTTCAGTGACATGGGTCTCAGCGGGGGAGCTGGGGCTAGAACCCTCAATCTGCCCACTCAGGAGCAGACACAGTTTCTGTGGATCCTGAGATTATACAGTCCGGAACTTCCCCCTCCCTTTTTTTTCAAAAAATACATATGTATAAATACAATATAAGGCTTAGGAATTGGATATGTATCTAGAATGAGAGGAGAAATTCACAACAAGTGACACATTTTAAAAAACGGACAGTGGCATAAACATCAAATCCACGCTGGGGCCCTGAAAGGGGTCCCACTGAGCCCCTGCCTGCAGGTCGACCAGCAGAGACCAGACACCTTCCTGATGTGGAGTCCGGTTTGCTTCCTGAGACCGTTTTGCCATGAAAACTGGCTGGAGGAGTCAACTCCAAGGATTCACCCTTGTCTGGTCCTCCCCACCTCTCTCCTCGCCGCCATCCTTCGAGCAATCATTGGTGGTCACACCATGAGCATGTGTGGGATGCTGTCCCTTTCCTCTGTTGAGCCCAGAAGGCTGCCACCTCCACGCCTGCCTTTTGGGAGGCGTGAGGCAGTTCTTGCAGCTTTTCCTTTCCTGACTCCTGGGTCCACTGTGGGTCCTCCATCCACTTGGCATTATTTCAAGACTATAAAACTCACAGCCCCCAAAAGACTTTTCCTAAAGGCACTGTGATGCAAGGAAAAAACTCTTCTTAAATTAGTGGGGGGAAAACTTAGAATGCAAGAGGTGGGGCAGGGAGACCATGTACACCTATTTATACTAAAGTGTACGTGACTTCAATTAAATTCAATAAACGTTTATTAGGGACTTACAATGTGTTCAGTGCTGTTGTGGGTGGGATGCATCAGTGAATAAAAAACCAAAACTTTATACAGAGTTTACATTCTAGCAGGAAGAGACTGACCACGAGTAATGACTATAACAGATAGTGCTTCATACACAATGTTAGAAGATACATGCTGTGGGGGAAAGAAAAGAACCAGGAGGGGAGATTCAGGAGGGTCATTGCTGTGGGGGAGGGGGGTGGGTTTACAATTTTAAACAGGTGAGGAGTGATATTTGAGCAACAACCTGAAGGCAGTGAGGGAGAGCCCTGTGGATCTGGGGAAAGCTTTTCAGGCTGAGCAAAGGTCCAAAGACAGGAACCGGCCTGGTGTGTCTGAGGCCAGTAAGGCAGCCTGAGGCTGGAGCAGAGAGGGAGGGAGCCGTGGTGGGAGGTGAGGTCAGAGGGAGCAGCGCCTAATCAGGGGGCCTCAAGGGCTATTATAAACGGAAGCGTGGGTCTCAGTGAGGTGGGCCCTTGCAGGCTTTGGCGCAGAGGAGGGGGGACTCTGACATCTTTGAAAAGGGTATCCTTGTTGCTGTATGAAGAATAGGCTTCAGCAACAAACTGGTGAATATAACATAAAAGAAGCTGACTCCCAGACATAAAGAACAAACTAGTGGTTACCAGTTGGGGGTGGGGGGCAACATAGGGGTGGGAGTTGCTCAGAGGTTCTCAGAACACATTCAAAGGATGAAGAAAGAGTGAACAGAGCCCTGCTCTCAGCAGCCCAGCTGTGGGTTCCCGAGAGCTGTTCCAGCAGACACGCCGCCCGGCATCTGGCAGGGCCCGGCTGCAAACACGTCTGGGCGAAGGTCCACAGAGGCTCCGAATGGCGGGGGACTGGCCCAGGGGCAGAAGCTCCAGCCAAACTGTGGAAGCAGAAGTTCCAAGGGCACTGGGAAAGCTGAGGACTGGCTTGCTCACCGAGCAAGATCAGAGGCACACAGTAAACACAGGTGTTTCTACCAGAAGCAGCCTTCCTGGCAATATACCCCCTGCTACCCAGCCACCCAGGGCCAGACTCTCCCAGCTGCCAGGACCCCTGTCTCACAGGGCTGGGGGCACTAAGCTAGGAGCCAGCTGGCCCAGGGGTACCTCCCATGGAAAGCCTCCCCACCACCAACGAGCCTCAGTGGTAAGGACCCTGACTGGGGGTGGGGAGGGAGGCAGGGCTCCTTCATGCAGCCAAGCTCTCTCCTGCCCCACTTCCCAACCTGGCTGGATGCAGGGCCCCAACTGGCTTGGCCACAAGGACCTACCCTGGCCTGGGGGCAGTACATCAAGGGACTGCGGTGAGAGGGAGGCAGGGCAGCCCGGTGGTCGGGGCACGGGCTGGGTGATAGGCTGGCCTATGTGCGATTCTCCCTTCTCCCCTTCTTCCCTTGTTCTTTACGGAGGTCTTACTCTGTGCCAGGCCCCGTGTGTGGCATCAGGGTTAGTCTTGAGAGTGCAATGGGCCAGCTTGACTCAGTGACGTGGAGCCTGAGCCCGATCAGGGAGGCAGGCACACATTAAACAGACAGCCACGCACACACTGCCCCTGGGAGGACTCCTGCAAAGGTGGAGCCGCACAGGGACAATGTGGCAGTCCTTTGGCTGCAACCAGCTACTCAGGTAATCTGATTCTCATCATTGTAATTACAGAACCCATCCCTCTGGCTTTGTAAGAGTAAATGGGACTCACACACAGACCACAGGCCCCACGCCAGGCCCAGAGGGCTCCCTAAACTTATGGGTGGGGGGGCCTTATCATCCCTGTGGCTGCTGGGAGCCCGGGAAAGAAGAGGCAGGAAAGAGTGTCTCTCCAGGTTGTGGCCTGCGGGGCCTGCCAGGGCAGAGCAGGGGCCAGCGTTGGTTACTGTCAGGCCCACCTTCCCTCTGGACCTGGACTCTTCCTACAGCCCGAGGGGTGGTTTCCAGCCCCCGGGCAGGGCCTGCCTGCTCTCCCTGACCCCTGTTCAGCTGCTGCTGCCAGAATCCAGCATAATTCCCAAGTAAGGACATTCCTGGACCCAGACCCCACCGTCCCCCAAGGCAGTCACCCTGCCAGTGGTCTGAGCCAGCCACTATGCCGCAGAGACAAGAAACAAAGCAAGCAGGCCTGGCCGTGTGGAGGCCTGGTTTGGAGCTGGCAAAGCAACCCTGCACTCCCCGCTCCCGCCCTCGGGAAGACAGCCACTGATGCGGAATGGAAGGCCAGGGTGAGAACTTCTCTGTCCCCGCTACCCCCAACCCAGGGCCCTGGTAGCCAAGGGGAGCCCCAGACTCAGCCTCCGCCACTGTCCGTCCCCTAGTCATCTGGAATGGAAGGTACTACACAAGGTGGTAAGTCCCCAGGTCTTCCTACTGCCTCAGTTTCCCTGAGGAGAGTCAGGGTGGGGCACCCGACATTGCCACTGAGGACAGTGTAATCAGGAGGGAGCAGAGTGGGGATGTCTGCTCAGACCTGCCTTCCAGCCAAGGTCTCAGGGACATGGTCCAGGAGAGAGGGGTTGGGGCTGAGGAGGGCCAGGGATTTTCTGGGAGCGGGCTGGTTTTATGGGTGCAGCCCATGCAGCCACACAGAGCCCGTACTTAGAAGGGCCTGGGGCTTGGCTTCATGCTCTGTTACCACTGTCTGAAAATTCCTAATAGTCTTTTTTAACAAATGGCTGCACAACTATGTTCCTGGTCTTGTCCGAGGGAGAGGATGTTTACACACAAAGGGCCTTCCTGTCTAGGAGACAGAACTGGAGGATGTGGGAGCAGCGGACCCATCACCTCCGCCAGCAACTCCAGTGAAGATGAAGAGAGCACAGGCCTCGTCTTGACTCTGGCCAAATGGGATCTGTGTTTCTGGAAGAGAGGAAAGAGAAAAACAGTCCTGGCCTCAACAGGTTGCAGATGAGGGAGGAAGAAGGGCAGGGGTCAGGGGAGGCCCGCCCTGCCCCTTTACGTCCTGGTTGCCTCTTCCCCCACAGAGGAGGAGGAGCACTGATGACCCCTACGCTGCAGTTCTGAGGCCAGCGGGCAGAGAGGGGCCTGAGGTAGTGAGGCCTCAGAGCCAGGAGGAAGACCCTTCAGGGGCCTCAGCCCACAGGGCCAGCCCAGGCCCGCTCTGGCCTCTGGTCTCCAGCCAATAGGTAATTCAGAAATTCCTCCAGAAGGCTGCCCGGGCCTGCCCACCTCACTCCCCGAGCCTGAGCCAGCCTGCCTGGGCCCGGCCAGCTGCTCCTGCGCCTCTGCCTGCTCACAGCTGGTCCAGGGTCAGATGGTGCCGGGAAACGCATTGGCAGCAGGGGAGCTGGCCCAGGGTCCCCGGCCAGGGCCAGGATCCACGGAAGAGGGTGGAGAAGAGGCCCAACCCAACGTGTGCTGTGGGGGAAAGAGGTGAGACTTAGCCTTGGGGATCAGCCTGAGGCCCTGCCTGGAGCCCAGCCCAGTTCTCAGAAGCCAGGCCCAGCGGAGTCTGCCCTCTCTGGCAGAGGCCGCCAGGCATGAGCCAGGAGCCCAGGGCAGGGCCTGCCCCAGCGCCTCATCTTCTGTCCCTGAGGCTGAGAACTGGGCCACCAGAAGCCACCTTCCCCTGGATCCCAAGATCCCAGCAGCTAATCCCCTCTCCATTAAGATGCAAATTTTCTCCAGAGGCCCGGAGAGACCAGGCTGAACTTCTGGGGAAGTTGTGGCCAGCTAACCTCATTCTCAAGTAAGACCCAGAGGAAAGGGCAAGAGAGGGGATTTAGTGAAACTGGCAGTGAGATTTGCTTCTGCAGAAGAGGAAGGAAGGGGACAAAAAGGGTAGATGAACTTACTAGTTTTAAAACTGTGTCCTGGACAGGCTGCCAGCTTCTTGAGGCCAGTTCTAGATGGGGCCCGGATGGCACAGAGCGGATCAGAGTTCTGGAGTCAGAGCCCAGCTTTACCACTGCCTGGCCGCAGGACCCTGGGCAAAACATGACATGTCCCCACCACAGCTTCCTCACTTGTAAAGGGGGAGCTAAAAGCCCCCTCCCGGGGTCACTGTGAACGCAGGCATCACTCAGCTTTACGAGGGGCTTGATGCCATGCCAGGCTCAGAGGACATGGTCGCGCTGCGGACACCGCCCTTTTCCATGGCAGTAACTCTGTCCACCCCTGACCCGGCTGCATGCCCCGCTCTCCCACTGCCCAGCAGCAATTCCAGGCCCGGTTCTGACTCAAGCTAGATCTGGACGTGACCTTGGAAGAGATCCCCAGGCCCCCTCTGGAGCTCTGGTCCGTAGAGCAGGGGAACCAATGCTTTCCCCGCCTCTCTCCCTCGGTACTGTGTCCAGCACCACGAATGCAGATGCAAGGACCCCAATCCCATTTGCCTAAAATTGTTGAAAGAATCCAGTAGTACCCTGATTCACTTCCAGGTCTATCAAATCTACCACACTTCAGAACACAAATCTTCTTCCTCATCTCCTTGAAGAATAAGAGGCCCCCTCATGGGCCTCTACATTCTCAGGGCCTCTAAGGTCTGCAAGCCAAGCGCAGTCCTCCCCGCCTGCTCTGGAGGGCAACCGCCTGCTCCCGCCTAACTGGATGACCCTCCACTAACCTGGCCCTCTGCCATCTACTGCCCTCACCGCTGCCTGCTTCTCAGAAACCCCAGCTGTCTCCCTGACTCAGTTTCCCCCTAGCAGAGCTACCCCTTAATTGTGCTCCCCTCCTGTTTTGACCTCTGTTCCTGCCCAAGGTTTGACTCTTGGCCCCGGACCTCCAGCCACGATCTCTAACATCTGACCACACACAGACCAGCTGACCACTCCCACCTGTCTCCCTGTTTCTCATCTCTAGTCACTAATGCGCAACCCAAGCCTTCTGCAAAGTGCCCCATAAGCCTCTCCAAGAGCTTCTGGAAACTTCTTGGTATCTTGAGGGGGTCCAGGCAGTTCTGCAGGATTGGTGTGTTGGGGTCCACAGCTCAGCCTTCATCTACCATGTGCGGTGCACACTCTGTCCTTTGGCTTGCCTCCCACATCAGGACCCTGCAGCCCTTCCCTTCACCTAGCATCATCCTTGCTCTTGCAGAAAGAGGGTTCATCCCATGGAGGGGTCTGGGGACCCCACGGAGCCATCACTACATCTCTGGGACTGGCAGCCCTCTCAGAATTACAGCCAGAAAGTGGGGGGGGGGGGCCTGTTCCCTCTATTCTTAGTTATTCAAGCATAACGGGGGCTTCTAGTGTCTGGCCCCCAAGGATTCAGCCCCGCCAGTGGGGAGGTGAGAAGATTCCCAGAGTTCCCCACCCCACGCCCAGCCTTCTGCTCTGACCTGGAGACCTTCTCTGTCCTGGGGGTTGACGGGAAACAGGAGAAAGGAAGGGGGTAATTAGTCTCGCCTGACAATTTTGCCATCTGTAACCTATGGAAAAGCTTCAAGTCTGACGTCCAAATTCATCATCTTGCAGCTCAGAAGCTGAGGAGTGTCCTAGGGCTAAATGGTCAGCTAGTACTTGCCGGTTGCCTTGCAGGGCAGAGTGTAAAACCCTCCCACTGGAGCCCGTGCTGGGCATCACAACTTGCAGTGTCTCCTTCCTCTTCCAAAGAAACCGTGAAGATGATGGTCGCTTTCAGCCCCAGCCCCTCCCCATAGACCAGAAAGAGCTGCCCCAGCGGCCCAGCTCATTTTGGAGAAACTCACCCACATCCTGCTCTGGCTCTTCTTCCTCCCCACTCACTTCAGGTCTCCACGCCCTAGCCCAGAAAGGAGCTCAGGGTCGGAAAGACTTGGTTTTACCTGCCTCTGTCACCAACCCGCTGTGTGACTTCAGCAGGCTGCTTAAATGTTCAGCCTCAGCTTGCTTGTCTGTAAAACAGGAGTAATACTGACACTTCCCTCCTAGGGTTTTGAGAATTAGATGAGCTAATGTAGGTAAAGTGCAGAGCTCAGTGCCTGTTCAGAGTTAAGCGAGGGTAGTTATTTTTATTCTTATTACCATTGTCTCCATCACAGCAGGGAAACAAGTTAATAAACTGCTCCCTAACAGAGCCAATTAAGGGGGGCCTGCTGGTCAGCTGTCCAGATACTAACCCAGGAGGAGGCTCCGATGCTTGGTGTTATAACATCACTGGTCCTATAACTGGACGGAGACAGCTGTGTTCTCCACCACCTCCCAGGAAGAGGACCCACTTGCACAAGCTGCTTGGGGCTGGAGAGAGAGCTTGGCCGAGGAACATGCTCAGTACAAGAGCTGTTTACTGAAGTGACTTCCAAAGAAGGTGGGCTGGTCATTGGTAGGGTGTTTGCTGGAGAGGGGCCAAATTTCCCAGGAGAGTCAAGGGGAAACTGAGGCTGCTGCCAGCCTCCCTCCTCTACCCTGCACCCCTCTACACAGGGCTCTGCCTCTCCCAGGTGGGGACAGCACACATCCCAGCCTGGGCCTCCTGCCTCCGCAGGGGCTGCTCCCACCAGAAATGTAGTCAGGTACCAGAAGCGGTAGGCGCATGGTGGGGCTGGGAAGCATCATCTCCAAGGCTCCACCATGTGCCATCTTCTATGAACGGTCCCCGTTCTTGCCCCTCTGAGGCTTTCTCTGGAGCAGGGCTACTCAAAGTGCCATCTGAGGCCCTTCAGCAAACCACTTGCTCAGATCCAGGGTGGGACAAGCACGGAAAGTGTCGGCAAGCATTTAGATACTTTCCCAGCATTTTGACAGAGTTGTTTTATATCAGTTGAATCTAATAATTTTTTAAAATTGGCTTGTATTACACGTGTCTCTTGCTCATTTCATTTTTTTCCCAGCAATTCTTTTGTCTTCTATTTTACAGAAGAGATGGCCCATCATTGATTAGATATTACAAAGAAAACTATTGGCCCTTGACCACAGAGCTGGAGAAGCTCTGCTCTAGATGTCCTTTCATCTGGGTCTTAGCAGCCTTCACATCAACATATTACATTAAAACAACCTAAATGTCCATCAGCAGATGAATGGATAAAGATGGGGGAGGGTGTATATATATAATGGAATACTACTCAGCCATAAAAAAGAATGAAATAATGCCATTTGCTGCAACGTGGATGGACCTAGAGGTTATCATGCGAAGTAAGTCAGACAGAGAAAGAGAAATATCACATGATATCACTTATATGTGGAATCTAAAATATGGTACAGATGAATTTATTTACCAAACAGAAACAGACATAGAAAGCAAACTTATGGTTACCAAAGGGGAAAGGAGGTGGGGGAGGGATAAATTAGGAGTTTGGGATTAGCAGATACAAATTACTACATATAAAACAAACAACAAGATCCTACTGTGTAGCACAGGGAACTATATGCAATATCCTGTAATAAACCATAATGGAAAAGAATATGAAAAAGAATACATATATATGTGCATTTTTTGGCTGTATACCAGAAACAAACACAACATTGTAAATCAGCTATGCTTTAATAGAAAAACTGTGCCGCCTAGAAAGACAGTATACAGGAGGCGCCAAACACCCCCTTCCCCCAACCCCAGGTCAGCTTCCTCATCTTAGCTGTCCAGCCTGGAAGCTCCCTCCTCCATCAAGCCATCCCTGCTGTCCAGTTCACAGCCCTCTCTCCTCCCCTGGAACCCACAGGACTTTCTGTCTCCATCACTCGTTTGGCAATTTAGATAATAATAGTAACAATAATAATAATAACGTGCAAGGCGTTGAGCTGTCACACTGAGCACGCACCTCCTCTGTTGTGTTGCCTTTGTGGCTACTTTTCAGCCTCTGTTGCCAACACTTGACTGCTGTGTATGGAATTCTCCACTCCCAGCTTTGAGGCTCCGGGGCACCAAGCCCACCGCCCGCCCTCCTGGGTGCCCCCCACTTGCTGGGCACAGGGCACCGCAGGAGGCAGACAGACAAAGACACAAATAGACCCAGCAGCGGAACTGCCTCGGGGTGGTGGTTGGCAGCGGGTAAGGAAAGGGAGGAGCAAAGAAACTCCTTTCTCTTTCTTCCACGTGTATTTCCAACACTAGGGCTTTTTCGTTTTAGAACATACTGATTATTTTTTTTTAAGTCATAAGTGCATAAGGTAAAAAATGTGAAGCCGACAGAGAGCAGAGAACAGGTAGGGTGTGTGCAGCCCACTGGCCCCACAACACCACTCCTGCCCTCCCTTCGAGGATGCCCATGCGTCTGCGGGTACTTCTGTGTAGCGCTCCCTTTGTTTTCATGTCGCTGAGAACTCACCACGCGCCCCTCTGCACTTGGCCTCTTCTGGCAGTAGATCTCAGCCAGCAACCCTCTCTCATGGACGCCTCTCAGAATCTTCTTTCTCACAGATACCAAGCAAGAAGCTTCCTCGGAAACCTGCTCTTGCAGGGATGCCCAGATGGGGCCTCAGGTGTGGGTGCCTGCCTGCTGGGTCAGAGTTGGGGCAACACCCTGACCAGGGTGAGTGCAAGTGCGTCTGGGAATCCATATTTCTTTTTTTTTTTTTTTAAGAATAAATTCATGTTATTGCTAACAAAACTAAACTATATAAACACTATGCAGACCAAGTGTTCTTTCAAAGCTTCTTTAAGATGTTTCCATGCTTACTTCTTACCAAAACCAGCACCACAACTTTCCTGACAGAGCAGGGATAAAAGGACACCCAATTAATATTAATAGAGAGGGGGATGGATAGAGCTCAGTGGTAGAGAACATGCTTAGCATGCACAGGGTCCTGAGTTCAATCGCCAGTACCGCCATTAAAAAATACATATGTATACTAATAGATATACATACATTTCCTATCAGCAGTACATTTCACAGTGCTCTATAATGCAACATCTAATTCCTGCTTCTTTTTTTTAACATTTTTTTTTTGAGTTATAGTCATTTTACAATGTTGTCTCAAATTCCAGCGTAGAGCACCAATATTTCTTTAAAACATCTCAGCCTGGAAATCTCAGATCATGCCCTGGCAGGTCATTTACTCCGCTCTAATAACAGGTGAGGAAACTGAGGCTCAGAGAAAGGAAATGACGGCCCAGGTCACACAAGAAGTAAGTGGCAGGGAGACTCCCAAGCTGGGTGGGGGGAGTGCATTTCCCCTGGCACCAGGCCTTAGGGCCTGTACTGGTTTCCAAGGGCCTGTACTAATTACCACAAACTGGGGTGCTTAGGACAACAGAAGTTTATTCTGTCCCAGTTCAGGAAGCCAGAAGTCCAAACTCAAGTTGCCCATAGGGCCATGCTCCTCCTGAAGACTCCAGGGGAGGACCCTTCCTGGCCGCTTCCAGCTTCTGGAGGCTCCTAGTGTTCCTCACCTTACAGAAACATCACTCCAATCTCTGCCTCTGCCTCCGTCATCACGTGGCCTTCTGCCCTGTGTGTCTCTGTGTGTCCTCTCTTCTTATAAGGACACTTGTCATTGGATTTAGGGCCCACCCTAAACTTACTGCATCCTTAACTTACTGCATTTGCAAAGGCCCTATTTCCAAATAAGATCGCATTCTCAGGTTCCAGGTGGACATGAATGGGGGTGCGGGGGTGGTTATTCAACCCACTATAAAGCCTTCCTTCATAAACAGTTCTGTGGGCAGACTGGAGGCCTGCTTTGGGCTCCCAACCCTCAGCCTCAGAGGTGTCTGGCAGCTTTAAACCTTGGGACCAGTGGACCCAGAGGGACAGCTTCAGGCCAGCAGCTGCATATGCAAGTTGCTGGGCAGAGTGACCTGGCTCCCCCGTGCCAGGCTGGCACCCCATCCTCAGCCACTGTGACTGTGAGTTGCTCACAACTGATCCCTTCTGAGAATTGTCCCAGCCTCCCAGAGCTGCCTGGCCTGACATGCTGGTTGTTTCCAGGCAGAAGCAATGACTGAACAATGCTGGAGGACAGAAGTCCAGTCTCCGTGCTTTAGGAAGGGACAATGTTTGTGGTGCCATTTATACTCCAGAGCGCCTCATGGGACCATCTGAGGCGAGACCTCCACTCAACCCACCGGTTTGCCAAGCATCCTCCCTGCCCCCTCCTGCTTCCCTCACTCCCTGACAATTTCACCTGGCATCCCTTCCTCAAAAACTCACTTGCACAAGAATCTCTGCCTCAGGCTCCGCTTCTAGGGAACCTGACCTAAAATAGTGGGGGAGCGAGGCCGTGTGTGACAGGTAAGGGAACAGTCACCAGGGCAAACCACCCAGTCCTCCCACTCACTCAGTCCTCCCTCAAGCTCATTGGGTGAGCACCAGGCCCCCTCCGGGAGGACGGGGTGGGGTGGGCATGGAGGAGGAGGAAGGGATAAAATAAACAGGTATCACCATGGAGCTTGTGTTATGGAAATAAGATACACAGGCATGAGTAGACTTGAGAGCAATTACAGAGCGACATGTCAGCATGCCAAAACCAGCCGGCATCTCTTGGTTATCTCAGGGACAAGTCATACAGGGTTGCTGAGCAGGAATTCATTTCTAGGTACCCTCACTATCCCCACCCCCGACTTGGCCATATTCTCTTGGCTAAAATACCAAGAGGTGAAGGTCAGCAGGGCCAACTAGAGTCTGTCCGCCATAGTCCCCCGAGGGCTGGCAGGGATCAGGGTCCACAGGTGCTTAAGCCGTTCTTGTTAGTTAATTGGTTGGTTAATCAGTTAGCTAGTTAAAGAAAAATTTGGGGCATCTCAGGTGAGAGAGCAACAAGGACTAGGGCCAAAGAGAGCGTGGCCCAGATAAGGAGGGGTGAAGAGGGTTGTTGGAAATGCAGCCTGAGAGCTGGGCAGAGAGACCACGGTGACGCGAAGGCCTGTGTGCAAAGCACAGGAGTTAGGACTTGAAAGTCGTGGGTAGCCACAGAGGGACCTTAAAAGGAAAATTACTTGATCAGATTTTCACTTCTGAAAGATTACTCTGACAGTGGTTTGGAGGGTAGTTTGGGAAGTGGTGTATTAGTTATTTATTGCTGCATAATATATTACTCTAAAACTTAGCAGCTTAAAACAATGAACATTCATTATCTGACATGGTTTCTGAGGGTTAGGAATCTGGGAGCAGCCTAAGTGGTGGTTCTGGATCAAGGTCTCTCCTGAGGTTACAGTCAAGCTATCTGAAGGCTTGACAGGAGCTGGAAGATAACTCAATCACATGCTGATGGCAGAAGGCCCATGGGCCTCTCCTTAGGGCTCCTCCCAATGTGGCAGCTCCTATCAGAACCAGAGAGCCAAGAGAGGATGAAAAGGAAGCCACAGTGACTTAATCATATACAGTCACTTCCGCCATATTCTATTTGTTACAAGTGAGTCAGTAAGTCCAGCCTACACTCAAAGGGAGAGGAATTAGCCTCCACCTTTTGGAAGGAGGAGTGTCAAAGACTTGTGGGCATGTTTTAAAACTGCCATTGGTTAGCCTCTAGGCAGAGAGAGAAGTCAGGAGGCTGTAGGAGAATTCCAGGAGAGAGGTGTCAAGTCCTGAACCAAGGCAAGGGTAGGAGGGATGGGGAGGAGGGGCATCACACAGGGATGGCTGATGCGGCATAGGGAACCGCGATAGGTCAGGAGCCAGTTGGCAAGAGCAGCCTGTGGAGCACACCCCCTTGAACACAGGACCCCTGGCATGCAGGAACAGCTTGAACGGCCTCCATCTGAAAATAGGAAGGGTGGTGGGCAACCAACAGCCTCCAGGAGTGTTTGGATTATAGCAGGTTTCTGTAGCAGCTTGGGGAATGGAACCAGCACTAATCAGGCTGATCGCTTGCAGGAGTCCAGTGGTGGGAACCTTTTGGATCTATCCCTCCAGAACAAGGTTAAGATGAGAGTAGCCCCACCCCTTAAAGAAGATAGAAATCACAGATAGACAATCATAATGGCAGAGCAACACGCTCTGAGTCAGTATATCAAGTTCTACAATTTCGCCAGCCATCCTGGATGTGGCAAGCATGTGTGTGTTTATTCATTCAAACAATGTTTGCTGAACGTCACCCTCCTCCAGGCATTCTGCTAGGCCCTGCAGAGAAAAACCAGGAATCAAAATGGCATCAGACTTCTCAACAGGGACACTGGAAGCTAGAAGACAATGCAGCAATGCTTTCAAAGTTCTGAGAGAAAATTACATCCAACCTGAATTCTATATCCAGCCAAACTATCAATCAGTATGAGAGGAGAATGCAAATGTTTCAGACAAGCAAGGCCTAAAGTGTCTATTTCTAATGCACCCTTTCTCAGGAAGATATGGAAGATTTGTGTCACCAAAAAGAGAGAAGGAAGGAAAGAAAGAATTCCCAGGATGATGAGGGAAGGAATACTTCAGAATAACAGCTGAGTCAAGAAGTTTAATTGAAGCAGAAGGAGGACAGGGCTCCAGGAGAGAGGAAAGAAGGAAGAGGAAGGAAGGAAAGAAGGAAGGAAGGAAGAGGGAAAATTAGTAACTCCAAATTGTAAAAGAGATGAAATGTAACCATAGTGCACTATAGGGCTCACTGGTGAACAAGTTTTACATACCATCATCATCCAAATGCTAAATAACGGTTTAACCGAAAATGGACAGGTGTAGAGGAAGCACGTTGGGATGAGGAATAGGGTATGTGGTTAGAAAGCTAAATCCTAAGATTCCACTAATAGAAAGTCAATTGATAATATCTAAAAGTGTGTATATATATATATATATATATATATATGTATATATATATATATATATATATATATATATATATATATATATATAAAATAAGATTTCTAATATTTAGAAATCTGGAGGTAAATAGCTGAAAATCTGGAGGTAAAAAGCTATAAAATTTAAAAAAAAAAAAAAAGGAGAAATTGGGGTAGGGAAGTTACATTGTAAGCCTTCTAGTATATTTGATTTTTTTTAAAACACATACACCTCTTCCTTTGATTAAACCAATAAAAGTAGATAGATAAAAACAGTGTGGCTAGTTGGTGAAGGAAGTCATACCAGCATGTGTAGACAATGTCCTTTTCCGAGAAAGGAGCAGAGAGCCGGTGGTCTCCAGAAGCTGGTGAGTGGGCTTGAAGTGGGTGGCAGAGTTAGAAGCCTTACTGGGTGAGTCACAACAAATCCACACGTCAGAAGGTCTAGGTCCCTCATTTCGGATCAGTGCCCTGCAGGGAGTGTCAGGTGAGGTAAGAGCAAAGGAAGCCAGATAAGGATCTTGCAAAGTAGCTGAATCAAATATTGAAGTCATACGCTTTTACCTGGTAAGCCAAACCGAGTTTATGCTTCCTAAAGAGTCCTAAAAAAGTTCCCCATTTTCTCCCTTAGACATAGAACAGTCTTGGAAAGACTTAGACGGTTTTGACCATGTAAACGGACACCAAGATCAGGGACTAGCCTTCAGCCAGAGAGTGAAGGCGGGTGCAGCACCCCTATAGTGGATGTCTGTTGCTTTAGCCGGACCATCATCTAATCCTTCTTCCTGGTGGGACTCCACTCCTCCCCCATCTCAGTCCACGAAGAGCTGACCCCTCTGCCAGGCTCCACAGGGAGCACATGACCCAGGCCTAACCAATGAGAGCGCGGCATGTCCTTGACCACCGTGATTGGTCAGAAGGGGGCATGTGACCTAAGCTGGCCAATGACAGCCCTCCTCAGCATTTTTGCTGACGGGGGAGAAAAAGTGCTGTCTCACTGCTGGCCTTGCTATGATGTAAGTCTGAGGTTCCCCTTAGCTATCTGGCCACCACCAGGAGAAAAACTGCCTGAGAATGAAGCCTGCTCAGGGATAAGCAGCAGGAAGGGAAGGAAGGAAGGAGGCTCCTGATGACATCATCTGTGCCCCTGGTCTAGTCACATCTGAAAACAACAACCCCTAAGACATTTAGTTAACTGAGTCAATAAATTCCCTTTTGGGGATTTTATGCCACTTAAAACTGAGAGACTTTTGAGTGATGCACCTCTCAGAAGACAGAAGTGGGAGAACCTGAGGGAAAGGTCAAGCACAAAGTCAGCATAACCAGGCTATTTAATCCGGCCATCTGGTCGCAGCCAACCTCTGTGATTCTCCTGCCAGGGCTAACGCAGTGCTGGGAGCTGACTTATGCCCGGAGGCGCATTCCCGTACACGTGCATGTAGAAAGCGGCCCTCCTGCCAAGACTCGTGGTCAGGAGGGTCTCGCAATGGCACAGCCGAGCCTCTCACAGGCTGATATGTAGACTTTTCTAGCTCAGCCTTTATCTAATCCAAAGATTGTCTCTTCATCTGGCCCCGCCTAGGGCCATCCAGCTTCTGCTCAAACTCTCCCGTGGGTGAGGACTGCCCCAACTCACTGCCAACTTTTCCACCTTTTCCACTGAGGCCAAGAACAAAGAGCATAGCTCAAAGCTTCTTTCTCCATCTCACTGAGCCAGTTTCTGTTTTCCTGAACCTTCCACACTCCCTAGCAACAGAGGAAAAGTCCCAACCAACTTCCGAAGACAGCCCTTCAGGCATGTAAGAAGAGTTGTGGTGTCCCGTTTTACTAAGAGGGGCTGAGTTCAGCTGCATGAAACAGAAACCAGACTGCAGTGGCTTAACCAAATTTCTTCACATGGCAATGGGGCTGGGCTGCAGCTGGCGGGACTCTGTGAGGTCCTCAGTGTCCCCATGCTCTCTCTCTACTCCGCCACCCTTAATAAGTATCTGTTATCCTCGTGGTTGCCTCACAGCTGCAAGGCGGCTTCTCCGTGTCCAGACTCCAATCCGCACTCCAAGCATGAAGGAAAAAATGGAAAGCAACAAGAAAACAAAACTTTCCCAGAAATACCCAACAGACTCTACTTTTGTCACATCAGCCAAAATTATGTCGCATGCATTACACTAGTTGCAAAGAAGCAAAGGGTATCTTTTGTTTCTTTGTTAAAATCTAGACTCATTGCTGCCTCAGATAAAATGATGGTGTTATTGGTAAAGAAAAAAAGGAGACTGGGCAATAGGTAGGCAACTGGCAGTTGCTTCAGAAGTTTTCTCCAGACAAAATTCTTTTAAGGAGGAGCAACACTGGAGTAAGACTAAGGCCTTGACTTGAGGGGGTGGGGGTCAGATAGACTCCAGCTCCAAGTCCGGCCCCACCCCTCTTTTCCTGTGTGACTCTAGGAGATATTCGTAAGCAACTTGAGCTCCTGTTTGCTCATTTCTTAAAGAGGATACATGTGCTTTTCTCAAAAGTTTCAGGAGTGATTAGACCAACTCTATGCAAAGTATCTTAACTCTGAGCCGCTCAACGAATGTTAACTCATCCTACTCCCTGTAATTGCTCATCACGTGACATGTTTCCAGTCCTTTCCTCCTACACATGCTCCCAGAATCTGCTCTAATGTCTTCTTCGAAATGTAGCCCCAGTAGGGAACACAAGCTTCCACTGTGTCTGTACAGTGTGGAGGGCAATGGGGACAGTTCCCTTCTTTCTCACACCACCCGATGTCTTTGGGGGTCTCATGAGCACACAATTACAGCAGGTATGGGGAACTCTTGTGTTCACTTCTCCTCCCCTTGGGCTCTTGGCCCATCAAGGACAGACCAGAAGGAGCTAAGCAGCGACCTGCACTCAGGGTCAAATTTTATTAACGCAGCACTGGATGCAGAATTGGCACGGCCTCTGACTCCCCTCCTTAAATCTAGACCCTGCACAGCCTTAATGAATTCTCCAATCACAGCCAGAGAAATTGGAACCCAAGGAGCAAGGGCCTGGCTGGACCTGACAGCAGAAGAAGGCCTGCTCAGTCTGCTTAATCCACGGCAGCCAAAAGCAGGGCACCAGCTGCTCCCCCACCACAACCAAGCAGCTCCCATCCCAGGAGTGCTGTGCCCTCCCCAGACTATCCAATCACATTGGAAGAAAGGGAGGATGGTGAGACAGGCTATGGTAGTCCAAATAATGGCCCCCCAAAGATGTTCCTAATCCTTGGAACCTATAAATATGTTACCTTAGGATAGCTAAAGGGCCCTTGCTGATATGATTAAGGATCTTGAGATGAGAAGATCATTCTGGATGATCCAGGTGGACCCCACATAATCACAAGGGTCCTTCTAAGAGGGAGACAAGAAGGTCATGGGCTGAAGAAAAAGATGGAATGATGGAAGTAGAGGTTGGAGTGATGTGCTTTGAAGATGGAGGAAGGGGCCACAAGCCAAGGAATGCAGGTGGTCTCTAGGAGCTGGAAAAGGCAAGGGCGCTGATTCTCCTCTGGCCAAATAGATTCTCCCCCTTGATTTCAGCCCCTTAGGACTCATTTCAAACTTCTGGCCTCCAGAACAGTAAGAGAATAAATTTGCACTGTTTTAAGCCACTAAGTCCATGGTAATTTATTACAGCAGTGATAGGAAACTACTACAGGGACTGAAAAGACAGAGACCTGTAAGAAAAGGGGGAGAAGAAATCCTCCCAGGAAGGACCATTTGCAGTCACCCAGGACTCCAGGGCTTTCCACGAGCTCAGGCATGGCCTCCTTCACTGGGTCTGCCAACCAGATGCTTCCTCCTTCCTTCAAGAATCAGTTCAAACGTTGTTCCCTTGTGCAGCTTTTCCTGGCTAACCTGACCTGGCAGAGTTAGTCATTCCCCACTCCCCAGCATGCATGGGGTACTCCGTCTACACTGCTGATCTGGACATCCCAAATCGGTATGTGGTTTTCTACCTGTGTTTCTGTCTGACTCTCTCATCAGAGAGGGGGCCCCTTGGGGATTGAAGCTGTAGTCATTTCTCCTTAAAAGTATGTTGAATTGAGTAGAAGTAAGCCAGGGCCTCCCAATCCCAGATCTGCACTATTGAGTGTCTCTGCTTTCATTTTAACCCAGCCCAGCAGTTCACAGCTCACCACCCCAAACAGCAGCTTTCCCTCTGCACCTCTGACAGTTTCTCTTCAGTGTCCTGTCTTGGCCATCCATATAAACGTCACCACGGATACCCAGTGTTTTATTTGCATACCTACAATCCAAGTCCTCCCTCAGGAACTTTGAATTAGAAACAAGAGGTTGCAGCCCAGACTGGTTGCTCCCTTGAATGGAGAACATGTAAACTCAGCTGCTGCTGATTTCATTGGACATTTTCTTCCCCAAGATCAGCATATCCCAGAAAACAGGGCTACAGATGAGGAGGGAGAGGCAGGAAGTAGAGGGCTGAGAGGGGAAGAGACTCTCGGTGCTTCCACAGTGTCCCTGCCCCTGGTTTCGGTGCATCCTTGAAGCCTAGCAGCAGGCCTGCCCTGCAATTCTTACGATACCTCTGGGGTCTTTCCAATAGATTTCCCGTTTTGCTTAGCTCAGCCAGAGTTCATTTACATTCCGCACAACCAAAGAAGTCCTAACAAATTTGGAACAGAGTGTTGGCACATCATATATGTGGTGCATTCCCAAACCAAATACGGTAAAGCCTCACTTACAGAGGTCACGAGTATGACCCCTTGCCCATGCAAAGCACTGTGGAAAACCCAGGAGGAAGAAAGAGGGCCTCTTGTTCTATCTGCCTGGCTGCAGGGCTGGGGCCAGGAGAAGCCAAATCATGGAGTAGAGGGAAGCTCAGGAGGTGGCCATGGATTGGAGCACTGGGAGGAGAAGCCAAAGATGTCAGGATCCAGTGGTCAAGTAGAAAAGGCAGAAACCAAAGAGGAGTGGGCCAGGGTTCAAGCCGGTGGGAGGAAGCCACCTTAGGGCCCCAGAGAGCCCTGATGAATGTCTGGGCAGCTCTGTTCTCTGTGAATGGACACCGCTCTTGAAGGCCCAAGACCGTTGTCACTGGCTCCTCCCACCTTTGCTATAGCCGCTGAGTCCTGAGGCCAGTTCCTGAGGCCCAGTCAAGCTTTAAGTCAGGCTCATGAACCTCATGCCCTTGTCCTATAAGTAGTCCATGGGGCTGGATTCCACACTTCCTCATTCTTATTTAGGAAGCAGTCCTAGCAAGCTTGATTAGCCAGTTTCCCAGCCCACGGTGGATTAGAAATCCCACATTAGAAACAGGGAGAGATGCTATGAGAGGAATCACACGGATAGTGGCCAGAACCGACAAGCTACAGCAGGGCTTTTCCACCTCAGCACCAGTGACGCTCGGGGCCAGTTAATTCCTTGTTTCGGGGGGCGGTTCTGTGCACTGCACCATGTTTACCAGCGTCCCTCTGCCCACTAGATGCCAGTAACACTCCCTCCACTTGTATCAACCAAAAATGTCCCCAACATGTCCCTGGGGGACAAAAGTCACACCAGGCGCCAGGCAGAGAACCACTGTGCTGTAAGAAGAGAGTGAGAAAAGGTTTTAAAATATTCACAAGAACATTAAAAACAAAAAAACCCACAACAGCTCAGGCCAGTTAAAGGGGCAGAGTCCAACATCCACCCCTGGCCCTTAAAGATGAGTCATTTATGACAGAGGGTCACACTGCACCTGCCACTGACCCAGAGCCCTAGTGCCCCCTCCCTCGCTGCTGGAAATCCCCCCAAAGTGGCAGAGTGGTGCTGACCATCCCATTTAAGAAGGTTCTGTCTCAGAAAGACAGTGGGGGGAAATGTGCCCCCAAAAGGTGACAACACTTCCCTGGGGAGGATGGAATGCAGGATTTTTTCCCTCTCGTTAGCACCCTTCAGTAGTGCCTGGCACATAGCAAGCCCTCACTAAATTAAGCTCGATTTGAAAGGTTTCTACGCTGACTCCATAGTGTTTGGGGACTTGTTGGAGGACAAGAGCCTCTCAATACTTGAAGGCCCCTCGGCAATTCTGCCTGCTTGTCCTGGGTCCTCCTCGCATGACCCTTTCCACCTATCCCAGCACCTTGACCCCGCCATGCTTATCATGTAGGTCAAGAGGAGGTAAGAGCGTCTTCTCCCAGCCAGAGCCCTGCCCGTGGTGCAGATGGGGTGTTGCCGTGGGCAGGCCGCAGTCTCACTCCTTGTTTGCAGTGAGTGCCCTGCCTCCCTCCCCTGAAGGAAGGGGTGTGGAGGATTGAGAGCTGGCCCACGAGTCCTGATTTGTAAAGAAGCGCTGCAGCGTGAGGAAGCTGACATGGTCATGAGTCTAGTCTCCACTGGGTGCTCATTTCCAGTGCATAAGCCACGACAAACTCTCGTTTCTGCAGCCAGGAGCCAGAGCCATTGAGAATGACAGTCATGGGAAGACACTGGGACAATCTTTCAGGGTGGCCAAGATGCGGCAGGAGCTCCGGAACAAGCAGCAGAAGGTGCAGCAGAGAAAGCGATAGGGTTCACATTGAGAACACACTTTGGAGACGTGTCCTAGGCACTTTGCCTAGAGCTGCGTCATACACCAACTCGGGGATCTTCAAAGGAAGGTCCAAGGGCACTGGGGCCTTAGACGGTTCAAATGAGCCAACCGAGGCGCAGGGAAAGGAGATGACTTTCCTGATACTGCACAACTATGAAATAGCAGACCCAGCATTCAAACAAGGTCAAGAATGAGGTACAAAATGTCCAGCAATCAATAGACTGGTTAAATAAATAATGGTTTATTTTTGGAATACTGGGTGGCCACCAGCGTTTCTTGGTAGAAGAATATTTAATGACCTGGAAAGATGTTCGAGATATATAGTTGGGTGGGAAAAGAAAAAGAGCAGGTTACAAAACAGCATGTGCAAATGAGTTGTTAAAAAAAAAATACAGAGGTGTGATTTCGAAGAAAAAAAAAAATCAAAATATTAGCAGAGGCTACCTCTGGATAACAGGAGTAGGTGTGATTTCTATTCTGCGACCTTGTCCATTTTTTCTTACAGTGATCATTTTGTTAACGAGGGCAAACCTGACAGAAAAAGCCCAGGCTGTGTTTCTGTGGGGGGAAGGGGAGGGGCTGGAGCCCAGACCGACCCTGAAATGCAGGAGCCCAGGGCTGAGCAGACCGGAGGTTGGGATAGGAAGCAACACCCTTCCTTGGAACACTGGGCCTTTTTTCTAGATCAGGCAGCAGGCAGGCGAGGATGGGGATCCCCCTGGCCCCCTGAATTGAGTTCCGCTCTTCTGGGCCTGTACTTGCAGAGCTGGGAGCTCCAGCCCGCTGGGGGCAGGTGGGGGTGGGGAGAAGGCAGAGCTGGCCCGGGTTTATTCTGGGTATGCATGAAGGGCGTGGGAGAGCTGGGGAGAGTTGCTTAAATGGTGTGCCTTTGTGCCAAGTTTTCAGTATAGCAGGGGGTGGGGGAGGTGGGGGTTTGCTCAGAAATAACAAGAGTGGCAGTGTGAGCTCGGTCATTAAGAACTGTGGCTCTCAAACCTCTGAGCCCCAACAACATGCCTTAAAACATTTTCAAATGTTGTGCACAACATTGTAAAATGACTATAATTCAATAAAAATATGTTTTAAAAAAAGTTAAAAGAATAAAAAAATAAAATGTTGTGTAATAATTTAACAACCTGAAAGTAAATCTGTGGATAATATAACCTACCTACAGACGTAATTTTTTTTAGTCAATCTGATCCCCTGACTGTATTACAAAGAAAAAAAAATGGTTTATAGTAAAACAAGAAGTATTTCAATATGTAAATGCTCAGGCAGGACTACAGTAGAAGGCAACACCCTCCCACCTCCACCAGCACGGAAGATTTCCGAAACTCTCCCTGGGGGAGATTCAACCCGGAGAACCATTGATTAGAATGATGGTCATCGGCTATAGTGAGTCTTTCTCAGAGCCAGCTATATCGAGAGAGAAAGAGAGAAAGAGAAAGTCAACTAATCTTCGCAACACGATGAATTGGGTGCTCTTGTTATCCCCATTTTACAGATGAGAAACAGAGGCCCAGAGAGGCTGAGTTACTTGCCCAAGGTTACACAGCTGGTGAGCTGGGGAGCTGAGATTTGAACCCAGGCAAACTGGCCTTCCTGAGAGAGGAGGCTTAGCCCAAGGGAACTGGGTCAGAGGTGAGGAGCCCCGCCCCAGGCACTCTAACCTGCTGTGTTTCTCAGCCTCAGCACTATTCATATTCTGGGCTGGAAAATTCTTCGTTGTGGGGTAGTCCTGTGCAGAGTAAGATGTTTAGCAGCATCCCTGGTTTCTACCCATTAGATGCTACCCCTTCCATCTGCAAGCACCAGAAATGCCTCCAGACATTGTCAAATATCCCGTGGAGGGTAAACTGCAGTTGAGAGCCACTGGGTTCGAGTAATCAAGGCAGAATCCTAGAGAATCAAGGCACACCCTGAGCCAGAGCTGCAGATCCAGTAGAATATCCGGAGTTAGAGAAAAGCGAGGCAGTGCTCTAGGGGGCAGGGCGTGAATGACATGGGTCTGGCAGGAAGTGTGTGGTCACACGGAGGACATGGGAAAGCGGATCTGGGTGGCCATGTGCACAGAGATAAAGAGAAAAGCTGAGATCTCGTGGCCAGAAGCCACCTCCCTTCCTGGTTCCTCTCCCAACTTCATGTCCTGCCTTGAGTGAGGACCCCTGATTAAGACAGCACCTGCTAATACAACTAATAACAAAAAAATAAAACAACCCAACCCAAAAATGGGCAGAAGACCTAAGCAAGCAATTCTCCAATGAAGACAGACAAATGGCCAATAGGCACATGAAAAAAGTATTCAGTATCACTAATTATCAGTGAAATGCAAATCAAAACTACAATGAGGTATCACCTCACACCAGTCAGAACGGCCATCGTTAAAAAGTCCACAAACGATAAATGCTGGAGAGGGTGTGGAGAAAAGGGAGCCTTTGTACACTGTTGATGGGAATGTAGTTTGGTGCAACCAAACAATCTTATGATTACCAGGGGAAAGGGGTGGGAAGGGATAAACTTGGGAGTTTGAGATTTGCAAAATATTAACTACTATATATAGAAACAGATTAAAAAACAAATTTCTTCTGTATAGCACAAGGAATTATATTCAATATCTTGTAAAAACCTTTAATGAAAAAAATATGAAAACGAATACATGTATGCATATGTATGGCTGGGATATCATGCTATACACCAGAGATTGGCACATTGTAACTGACTATATGTCAATAAAAAATAAGTAAATAAATAAAGGCTATTAAATAGTACACACACACCAAAAAAAACCTGAAAATGATTTTAGTTGAGGAGCCTGTGGTTGATCAGAATTTACAAGGTTTTTCCAAGCCTACTCACCGCCCTAGGAGGTTAGCATGACTCTCAGCCCCTCAGATGAATCACTCCCACACGTGGAGGTCCACCTCTCTGTTCTGTAATCTCCCCTCATCCTTAGCCAGTCTCTCAGCCACAGATCCTTGGGTCCTGAGAGCTCTTTGCAGTCTCCTTCTCTTCTGCAGTCAGAGAAGGGGTGGAGGGCTCCTGGCCTGTAACCCTGAGAAGGGCAAGAAGCAGGGGAGACAAATGCCTTGGGCTGACTAGTAAGAAGCCCCCTGCAAAACTCCTGGCTGTCTGCTAAGCCCCTTTGGGAGAAGAGGGGATTCTCAGACAACGTTTTGGCCACTGCACTTGGCTCTTGACTGGAGTGATTAGAAACAGAGCCAAGAATGATGTCATGACTCTGCGGGAGACTAGAGGATGACTTTGAGCAAGGCACTTACTGTGGCTTCAGCTCTCTTCTTTGTCTAGTGAACTGGGGTGGACTGGGTAAATTTTAACACTCCTGCACTGACATTCTGATTTGAAGATGAAAGCCCGGGCAAGTCCCTCTCAGAAGAGGGTGGCAGCCGTGGCTTTGCATGCCCAGCTCACTTTCCCTCCCCCTAGCTCCAGTTTCCCTGACAGCTTCTCTCCTTCTCCAGGTGGTACTGATGCGGCTATCAATCATGGTGCCCTACCCTTTTCCAAGAGTGTCAGGATGGGCAAGTGTCCCAGGCCACCCAGTCAGAGGACCCTCCCTATGTTGATTGTTTCTTTAATGGACACGCTCCTCTGCCAGTTAAGACTCTTCCCTGGGATACAGAAGACAGAAATGATGCTTCTAGGGATTCATTAGGCTAGAAAGATGTGAGTCTGAGGCTACCAGCTGTCATCTTCCTGACACAGGAAGAAAGCTCATCTACAGAATAAAGCCAGTATACAGAGCACAACAAAGCTGAGAGCCCAAGAGAGAGATAAAGCCTTGATGACATTATTTGAATCCCTGGATCAAAATGTGCCTGAAAGTGATGCCCACTTGTGAATTAATTCTCCCTCTTGCTTAAGCTACTTTAATTTGGGTTTCTGTAACTTACAAACGAAACAGTCCTAACTAATAGAACCCTCCAGCAGTAGGGCTGTGAGAGGGGGTATTGAGCACATGGAGGGGTAGGATCTGCCAGCTTATACTTCCAGCCTGAGGGAAAAAAACTCAAATCACCCCCCGGCCCTCCTCCACCCTGCACATCTCTCCTGCCATGTGCTTTGATGGTCTCTCAGCTTCAGCCTTACAGAGGGGAGCTCTCCTAACTTAACCCATGGTCCAATGCCACCATGCACGTTTTTCAAGCTCAAATTTGACAGCAGCCTTGAAAAAGGATGTCCTTGCCCCCAGACACACAGCAGGGAAACAGGGAAGTCAAATCTGTAATGCACAGCTTACAGCAGTGGGTTCTCCGCAGGTTGGAGAGATGGGGAGCAGGGGTTCTTGGGGTGTAGAACACGTCAACATGGGCTCTGCACTCAATCCTTGCCCCCCTCAGGGGAAGCCTGCACCCCAGCACTGGAATTGCAGGGACCTGGGGCTTAGAATAGTCCATCAGGCCTGGTTGATACCTAGCAGGTTGGAACTGTCCTTCCCACTGCGGCAAGAAAACAAGCCCCAGACACAGGGCCAAGAAGGGCCTGGATCTTCATATGACTGCTTGGTATACCTACAGCATCTGGGTTCCCAGAGCAGCATTCCACTCTGCTATGGACCTGGATTGTGTCCTCTCAAAATTCATATGCTCAAGCCCTAACCCCTGATATGACTGTATTTGGAGACAAGGCCTTTAGGGGGCAATTAAACCTAAAAAAAAAAAAAAAAAAAACTTTTAAAAAAGGTTACATAAAAGGTTATATGAGGTCATAAGGGTACGGTCCTAACTGATAGACTTGATGTCCTTTCAAGAGGAAGAAAAGAGAAAAATCTCCCCCCAGGCACGGGCTTGGAGGAAAGGCCGTGTAAGCACAGAGCTAGCAAACAGCTGTCTGCTCACCAGGAAGAGGGCCCTGGCCAGATCTGACCACGCTGGAGCCCTGATCTCAGACCTGCAGTCTCCATAACTGTGAGAAAATACATGTCTGCTGTTTCAGCGCCCCCAGCCTATGTATGTTGTTATGATAGCCCAGGCTGACCAAGACATACACCCTCCACCCCCACCAGAAGGCCCCATGTGCTCCCTTCTGGGGGTGCTGAGAAAGGAACTCTAAGCCAGGAGTTCTCAGCAGTCACCACAAGCCAGGTTGTTCGAAGCACTTTCCATACCTTTAGTCACCGAGTCCTCATAACAACCCCATGAGGTAGGCAGCATTGCAGGTTTCCCTCGCTATTCGAAAGCAGAGCATTCCTATGAAAACTTTCGTAAGCTGAAATGGAGTAAAGCAAAGAAGTAGTTACCCTAGGACGCACGTGCTGAAGGAGGCACAAAAATAAACTGGGATGAAGCACAGATGCTAGCGGACACAGTTCAAAGTTATGGTGACTTGATGCCGAGATGCTGAGGAAAGAGCTTGGTGGGGCCACTTGGGGTGTGCTCTGCCTCTATAACACTTACTGCAAAATTAACACTGAATGCTGTTTTCACTTTACACCTTTTTTATAGCAGCAAAAATCCTCTTTGGAAATCAGTTAGCAAAAACAGGTACTATTCCGGCAGGGAGGTGGGGAAGAGTCTTTCATAAAAGCGAAGTAGCATAAAGTGAACTTTCAAAAAATGGGAGATACACATGTCATCATTATACAGATGAGGCAATTGAGGCACAGAGAACCAAGGTCACACGGTAATACTATAAAACTGGACTCCAACCTGGCAGTCCGAATCCAGGACTCGTCAGCACCAAGACACTGAGGGAGGAGAGAAGGACGAGACTGCCCACGACCGCGAGAGAATCCTCAGGAACAGAAAGCCCCGTATTCAGACACCTGGTGGTGCTGTGCGCTGCGAGGAACTCAGTTCCCAGCCTTGCACAGTCCACAGGAAGTGACCTGCCAGGGAGATGCCCCTAAGGGCAGTTCTCCATTCAGTAGCCCTAAGTCATGTGATAAATAAGAGGTGGGCCACAGGCTGCTGCTCAAAGCCCTTCCTATCCATTCTGCGGTTCTAAAAGCACACAGGTTCAGGCCTCGGTGCGCAGGGTGCTGCCCAAGGAGTTGTGCAGAATCAGATCACCCAGTGTGTCCCTGCCAGGGTCTGTTAATCCTGGCTCAGGGCCTGGCAGGGACTCTGACTCAGCCCTGAGGGTATCAGAATCTGCTTTGCCCCCAAACATCCCCAGGCACTGGAGCTAAGGGCTCGCCCCAGGCCCAGTCCCTCTGAGACCTTTCTGGAAGCCTCATCCAACCCTGGTGGCCAAGTGCCACAACATCACCACCTGGTCAAGCCCCCAAAAGTCCTCGTGTGATGGGGTGTTGAATTCTTCCAAGATTCATCTGTCTCCAGTGGTCCCCAGTGCCTTGGGGGAAATGGTGGGTTTTAGCCCCTTGCAGGAATGGACTGAGACAGCAGCCCAGGAGCTTCTCCCCCTACTCCCCACTCTGCAGATGCCCTGTGAGATGCTGGAACCATGAAGGGCCTCTGAGCTCTCCTTGTGATGGCACCCAAGGCCCACCAGGTGTCGCTGGGTAGCCGGTGGGATGATGGGTGATGGCGGGAGGGTCTTCTCCAGCATCGACCCTGGGGACTAGGAAGCAAAGGCAGGAGGCCCGGGTGGAGCAGAGCAGTGGCCCTGTCTCCCGGTCTCAAGGCCAGCAGAAGCCCCCTGCGAAGGCCCACGTCGTGATCCATGAGCCTGGGAACAGCAGAGGTCACCATCCAAGGCCCAAAATGAGAAGAGGGGAGGTGGAAGCGCAATTCCGGCTCTGTCCCCGGGGCTACGCCTCCTCATTCCAGCAAGCCACTGCATGGACAGGAGGCGCCCTCTCACCCTTACCACGCCCCTCTCCAGGGGCTCAGCTCTGCTTCCTGGGGCCCTGCCTGGGGCTACCCCAGCCCCCCAACATAGAAGGGGCCCCCCGGGCCATGCCGATTGCATTCATCTCTTAAGCTCCAGAGAGCAGAGCCCCCAGCCTCACTCCCAAGCAAAGCAGGTTCAAATTAGGCAGGGCTGGGTCAGACTGATCATTTCCAGGCTAACCAGAGTCCCAAAGGCTTGTCACCCAGAAACCCGCAGGCCCCAACACTGGCTTCCTTCCCATCCTCCTTGGACCTTGGAAGGAGAATGGAGGAAGCACAGGTTTTTGTCCTCACCTGTTCCAGCCTCTGAATGCTAAGGCTCCATGCACTGGAGGCCCTGGCTGTTGCACTGGAAGACTTGGAGCATTTTAATTTCCTCAGGCCCCACCTACCTGAGGACTCATGAGGGCTCAGCTTGTAGCTCCCAGAGGTCGACTTACAGTCCGGGCACTTCTGGTTCCCCAGCTGGGCCTCAAGGAGAGGAAGATCAAAATGAGGAGGGGTGGGGTCCCCCACAGGCCTGGGGCTCAGCCCCTCAAGCTCCAAGTCCATCTCCCTCTGACAGCTACTCAGAGGCCTGCACCTAGTTCTTCCCTAGAAAGGAAACTCAAAGGGGATCGAGTGGGAGAGGAAGGCAGTAGTTTGGTGAGTGACTCAAAGCCCCACATGTGAGGTGGAAAAGGCAGTCAAGGGATCAGCAGGGGCCCAAGAAAAGCAGGGGATGCAGGGTGTACCCTTTGCAGATGTTTAGAGGCAGGAGAGGGGTGGAGACAGTCGAATGAGGAGCCGGCTAGATAGGGGGTTGAGGAGTTTGTTCTGGGTGATGGTTACTGAAGGTATCATGGGGATGGTGGATGCATCTAACTAAAAAATTCTGTAAACATAAATCACCCACTGTCCTTCCTTTGTCCATCAATGCACAAATGCAAATTGAGACCCCACTGGAGGCTGCACTGTGCCAGGCAATACAGGAGAGACATCAGAAAGCGTCCTGTTCCAAAGGCACTGAGGTCTAGGCTTAGGCAGGAAAACAAGACTTATGAACAAGAACACTCGCGTGTGTGTATCACATACAACACTGGCTGAGAAAGCGTGTGATAACTGTTCAAGTGTGTTAGCCCCCAACTATTAAATGTTTGCTCACAGCCACTCCCTGGTCGTTCCTAGCATAAAAAAAATACAATAAACATGCAAAACTCCCAGAAACCCTGCCTGATTTTCATGGAGTGTCTGTGACTCTGTTCAAGATTTTGCACCTATATGTGTGTGTGCCTGTGCGTGTGTGGGTTGGCGTGTGTGAGACCAGACACATAAGTAGCATCTGTAACCTTGTGCTTGGGAGCCCTGGAAGGAGTTTCTAAGCATTGCTGCATGTCAGAGCAGCAAAGGAACCGAGGGGTCCCCTAGGACTCTCACTATACAGAAGGGGAGAGGAAAAATCCAAGGGGCTGAATCATAGGCCTCAGATCACTCAGCTGGGAACAAGGTAAAATTGGCCACGAGGCTTATCTGGGCTGATGGATGAGCTCACCGGAGGTCAGAGGCAGAAACAGTGTTGGAAATAGACTATGAGAACACTTTTTTCTCTTCTGCCCATAGCAACAGTGGGGAAGATGAGGATACCTGGTGTCACTGTGCCAACCTGGGGCACAACCGTCAAGGGGAGACAATGAAGGGACGTGGTTAAGGATGGAGCTCCGGAGGCAAACTTCTATGGCTGGAATCCTGGCCCTGTTACCTACTGGATGCTTCTTAAAATCTCTACCCCTCCGTCTCCTCACCTGAAAAATAGGGCTGGTGGCACTACCTCCATCACAGGGCTGTTGTGGAAATTAGACGGATAGCTTTGATTCAGAAACCTGCTGCCGGCATGCAGGAAAAGCTGAACTGAGGTGCAATGTTGTAATTATTCTCTGCTTGCAAGCTGGCCAGCCGGATTCCAGCAAGTCCACCTCCATCAGAGGCCGCTGCTAGAACCACCCTCCACCCCACCCCCGAGCTCGCCCTCTGGGCTTCCCAGTGCACAAACTTCCTTTTTTAATGGTTTACATCGTAATTCCCAAACCTGACTGGCAGGCAACACATATAGAAGCTCTAGCCACCCCCTGGTGAAAGTAAGGCGAGCGGGCAAGCTGCTGGGTGCCAGCTTTGCCTCGTGGAGGCGGGGGCGGGGGCGGGCCAGGAGCATTAGGCAACAGAGAGATGCGTCCTGAGTAGGGAGGCTGGTCCTCAGAACACGATGCTATATCTTCTCCTGCCCTGGGATTGTTGCCTCGGCCGGACCCCCGTGGTGCTATACAAAATGCATGTCTAGTAGAGATTTCCTACAGTCTAGAGCGTACACGAGCTAGTTGACATGCACACAAGAAGTGGTCTCTTTGTGCAGCTCATTTTAATTTTTGTCATTTTCTTTCTTCTCTTAATTTCCACCCCTGCCCTGCATCATTGCATGTCAAAACCAGTAGGAACAGTAGAGCCGGGTTTGTCTTCGTTTTAGGACTAAGGACCCTAAGCCCAGACGATTGTTTTTCTTGTGGCTGGCGGGAGCCCGGCCAAGCCTGCTCTATCCAGGCTGGCCACAGTTCATCCCTCGAGGCCAGGTACCAGGCCTTCCTTAGCAACCGCCGCTGAATCACGGCAGGGAGCGCTCGTGGGATCCGGCCCCCGGGGTGGGTCTCTGTAAAGAAGCCACACTTGAGCCTGAGCCCAGCAGAGCTGGCGGGAGGAAGAGCGTGGGCGCCGTGCTGGCACGAGGCCGCCTGCCCCTCCGCCCCCGCGAGAACCCGTGACAAACAACCTTGCCTGGTGCCCAAGTGCCTGCCAAGCCCTGTCGCAGTAAAGCCCTGGCAGACTCAGCAAGGCATCCAATTTCAGCCCAGCGGGTGGGGAAACCAAGGCAGCAAGAGCCCAATGTGCCCAAGTTCACACACCGGGTTGGCAACCAGAGGCCGGGCGTCCAGGGCTGCACGCTGACGCCTGAGCCCTGGGGCCACCCCAGCCCTGGCTCTGGACCTGGCACAGAGCAGGAACAAACATTTCCCAGATCCCTGTCAGCCGCAGAACCCAGAGAAAGGCCCAGCACTTTCCATCCCTGAGTCCTCACTGCAGTCCCCCTCTCTCCAGGGGAAACAGAGCCACTGCAGGGCCCCCAGAAGCCCCCTGGGGCATCAAGGCTGGGCCAGGAATCCAGCTCTAGAGCATTCCAGCTCCCAGCTGAGTGCCTGGAACGGCAGACATCAAAAATCTGGCAGGCACAGGGAGAAGGGAAGATTAGCTCATTACAGCAGAATGAAGGCAACCGAGAAACCGAGGGAGGGGAGGAGGGATAGAGGCCAAGAATGTTTCAAGGCAACCTGAAAACGCCTTCAGATTAAAGCAGGCCCAGACACTGGCGGCTTCCCCACTGCTTGAGTTACTGGCCGAGGAAAACCTGGCATGCCTCCGCCCTTCCTGAGGGGCCACTACTGGTCCACACAGTGTGCAGTCTTGGTACCTAAGTGTCACAAAGGTGATGGAAACAGTAAGCATGTTCAGTGCTCTGTGTGCAGACATTTGGGCGCAAAACACACAAGTGCAGGTATCCATGGGAGTGGATGCGTGTGTTTGCGTGCAGTCTACAAACGTGTTTTCACCAAGCTCAAGGAGAAGCGATCAGTCATCTCCGAGGAATCTTAGCAACAGCCATCCCCAGAAAAGGCTCCTGCCAGCTGGAGCTGCGATGAGTCAGCAGAGGCGGCCGTGGGAGGAGGAGAGCTCTCACCCTGGAGCCGGCCTCTCCCTTCTCCAGGCCTGGCCGCCTCGCCTGGGTCACTGCTTTGGCACTGATGTCCGAGAACACATTCCTGGAACTGGCCAGCACAGGCTGCTCAAGGGTTTTTCCCTCCTCCTCCCTCTCCTCTCTTGTCCTGCCCCACACCCGCCCTTTTATTTTTCCTTCTTGCTGCAAAACCAAAACACCGCACTCAGGAGTTCAGGAGCTGCAGCCAAATGGCAGGAGCCGGCAGCAGAGGGATTGAGACACAGGAGCTGCTGTGGGCCAAGCAGCCAGGGGATGAGGATGCCTCCTGCCCGGCAGGGCAGCCAAGAGGGCCCTGCTGAGTTTGGTTTACGTCCTCCTCCAGGGCTAACGTATCATCACCTGGGGCTCCAGGGAACAAGAGTTCAAGGTGGTGGCTCCCAGGGAAACAGACTGTCTGCCTCTGCCCTGCAATCAGAACCTGAGGTTGCTAACACACATGATGGGGTGGGAGGGTGACCAGAGGAGGAGAGAGGCACCGTGATTAATCATGGCTCTATTGCCTGAGTGCCTGTTCATTATATCTTCACAGCAACCCTCGGGGAGGTAGAATTATCTCCTTTTACAGATGGGGAGATGGAGGTGTAGACAGGTAAAGGGATTTGGCCCAAGGTCATGCCGCTATTAGCCATGGAGCTGGATGGAATTAAACCTTAAACGGGGCTGGAGCCGCCTGGGGGCTTTCACCGATGGACCATACAACCTTTCTTCCTGGGCTGTACCTCTGCTGCCTGTGCCAGGATCACTGCACCTACAAAGAGATACAACAGAAACAAAAGAGGCTAGTGCTGCCCCCTATCCTCTCCCCTCCTGCAAGTGAACAGATATGGGTGAAAAGCCATCTGCACCCTCAGCAGCGGTGGCAGAGGCAGGGGCAGGGACAGCCTGGCCCAGCCTGAATCCCTGGCCTCTCTACTGGAGGCAGGAAATGAATAAAAGCTAAATGAGTTTGAAAATGCCAGGAGGCAGTGTTTTTCCCCTTCTCCCTCCTCCTCCCCCTGGCAAGGACCGTGTATAGTTACAGTTTAATCTTGGAAATGCCAGACAGCTGTTCCCCGTTGCTAAGAGACTGGCCCACATTATGCAGATGTCAGAGACCTCAAATGTCTGCCGGAAATTACAGATCATGTTAGAGGAGCGGAGGGGCCTTCTCTCTGCTGGGGAAGCGCAGCAGGAGACCCCCGGGGAGGGGGGAGGGGGATAGCAGAAATAAGGGGCCCACCCCTTCCTGGGACTCCCCCTCTGCCACCCTGGCTCCCTCCTTCCTGCAAACCCACCCTACATCCATCCAGGCCTTCCTCCTTTGACAACTGTGCTGATGCCCATCTCTACCCTCCCCCTCCACTTTTCCTTCTGGGGCATCTTTCCTCACTCCAGTGTCCCTCTGTCTGTCATGCAATCTTACCTGCCACTGCAGTTGAGCTGGCTGGGACTGAGCTGGGAGGGGAGACCAACCACACGCCAGGAGGAGTAGGATCCCACCCACTGAGCCCCCTCACCTGGGGCTGAAAATGGACACATATTTGCACACACACCCTCCCTGACATCCTCTCTCACCGCCCCCATGTAAACCTAAGGGCGGGCCATTGCCATGGTAACCGCAGGCTACCAGAGCTACTGCATCCCTGGTCCCTGGGGAAGGGGAGCTGCCATCTGGGCAGGGGGCAGGGGAGGAGGAGGGGAAGCCCTTTTCCAAACCTGCACTCTAATGGGGACCCCAACTGAAGGTGACAGAGGAATCTACCAGGGTCCCGGGGCCAGAAGGGAGCAGGCACAGCTCCTCACTCAGGCTGGAGAGGGGCTCAGGGAAGATGCCAGGTGGTGCCAAGGGAGCAACGGCATCAGCAGGGTTTGCAGGATGACCCCCTGGGTACTGCGGAAGTGGGAGATGGGCTGGGGCCTGGGTGCAGAGTGGGTGCGGAGTGCCTGCTGTTTCCCTGAGAGCCCACAGGGTGCCTCGAGGGCAGAAACTTTATTGCCCTGCCCTTGCAGCCAGGCGGTATCTGCTCTCCCTGCTGCCAGCTGAGTGACCTTGGCTTCCTCCAGCCTCATAAAATAAAGCCAGGCATACTTTATGTGCCGTGGAAGGTGGCTGTGACGATAAAATGGCACGCGCGCGCGCGCGCGCGTGTGTGTGTGTGTGTGTGTGTGTGTGTGTTTGCCCATAGACCAAAGTGCTCTAGAGAAAGGTTCATGGAAGCCCTATGAAAGCAGGGATGGATTCCCACCCATCCAGCCTTCCCTGGAGATGCAGGTGAGGATGGTGGGAAGGGAATGCTATTTACAAGCTTTCGCCCACGTGACCAGATCTTCCTCCCTGCAAGCGGACACCACCCTCAAAGAGTGCCTTACTGACTTTGTGCCCTGGCTCCTCTGGCTAGCCCCTCCCCTGGCACATTCCTACAATGACAGTGATGTCAGCTGGGAAACTGAGGCACAGAGCCTTGCAAGACCTGCCCCCCATCACAGACCATTAGCTCCTACATAGCCCCTCAGAGCTGCCAACCCCATATCCGTACCCTCCAGCCTCAGCTCCTGCCCTGGGTTTAAACCCCAGAAGGGCCATGACCTCTATCCCCATCAGTTAGACCCTCAGTTCCCTCCCCGACATGAGAGCTGAGCAAATAACCAGACCTCCTTGGTTCTCCTTCCCCTTCTGGAAAATGGGAACAATAATAGTATGGACCTGTTAGGGTTGCCGTGAGGATCTGACAAGATCAAACACGAAACCTGCTGAGCTCCTGCTAAGATCATTTCAGTTCCTTTATTAAAGTGGAGGCAGAGCCCAGCCACTAAGAAAGGTCCTGGGTTCCAGCAGTGAAAGGAGGAGGAATTCCTTGGGCTGCATGCACACCTGCTCTGCCCCTAGTACATCCACTGGTTTCTGTCTCTTTGGAAGGTTCTAGAAGGGTTGTCCAGGATGGTGCACCTGGGAGTACTCTGAGGACAGGCATCAGCCATAAAGACCTGGGAGGTTCACTGGGGCCTCAGAGAAGGTGCTGTTCCAGAAAAGGGGCGGATGGCGGAGGATGGTGTGCCCTTCCCTTGCAAACTGCTGAGCGGAAGGGATTTGGTACTGGGCAGGAGCTGCTGAGACTGAGCACAGCCAGCTCCCAGCTCAGTTCATTCAGCCACTCTCGGCCCTCGGCCCTCGGCCCTCAGCGGCCTGCATTTGGCAGGAGGGAGGACCGAGGAGGACTGGGCAGCTGCTCAGTCTCTCTTTGTTCCTCTTTCTCTCTCCCCTCGGCTCGCCTCATCCTTTCATTTCCTCTCTCCCAGCTTTCTCTCTCCCTCATTCACTTTCTCGCCCTTTCTCAGCTCCCTCCCCCTTTCATCCTTCCCTTGAAGCTGATTTCTTGCTTTCTCATCCTTTCTTCTTCCTCCGAGCTCAGAATCACACTTGGCAGCCAGTCCTCCCTTCCCGCCTCCCTCCCTCCCCTCCCTGTGTCCTTCCCTCCACCCTCTTCTCCAGCAGCCTCTCTTCCCTCCCCCCTCCATTTCCTCCCTCCCCTTCCTCCCCTCCTGTTTCTCCTTTCTCTCCCCTCTTATCCCTCACCTTCTATCTATCTCTTCTTCACCTGAAGGAGACACTTCCTTTGAGTCCCCAGACAGACAAAGCCAGTTCAAGGTCATCCATCAAGCCCTCCCCAGCCCTGATCTGGGAGATTGGGGTCCAGAGATCAAGGTCAGAGCTGAGCAGAAAATCAGAGTAGGTTGGGGAGAGTCTGTCTCAGAGTCCAGACGACCCTTATGGCACCTAGAATCTTCTCCCTACCTGGGGATTCCTATGCCAGGCCACCTGCTCCTTACAAACACCCCACCTGGCTTCCAGTCCCTACTGCATACACTCCCCCGTGGAGCAGGGGATATCTAATCTTGACCCTCCCTGGTTCTGTTTACCTCCTCACTCTCTGCCCTGGTGCAGGGAGTTCAGGTGAGAAGGCAAGAGAGAAATCAGAAGCAATAATAACCTGCTTTGGGGGGGAGGGTATATAGCTCAGTGGTAGAGTGCCATGCTTAGCATGCACAAGGTCCCGGGTTCAATCCCCAGTACCTCTGTCAAAAAATAAGTAAATAAATAAACCTAATTTAAAAAAAAAAAAATAACCTGCTTTGAACGAACTCTGAATAACCTGTTTTGGAAGGACACGGCTGGGGGAGGGTTGTTCCATATATGAGGAGTATGTTGTAGTAGAAAAAGCAGGAGGCTTTGAAACCAGACAGGCTGAGCTTGAATGTTGCCCTGCTCCTTAATAGCCAGTGACCTGAGCAAGACACTGGCTGCACCTCAGTGTCCCTCTCTGTACCATGCGGAGAGTCAAAAAGAGCACCTCCCTCCCAGGGCAGCTGTGAGAGTGCAGTGAGAGAATGCTCCCACCTAAGCACCAGTTCTCCCTCCTTGGAGAAAGAAGGCTTCGTGGAGGAGATGGGGCTTGTTCTGAGTGTTGAGAGATGGATAATAATAGTAATCATACTTCTATTTTTGTTGACATCAGGCGCTCTGCTAAGCACTTTAAATGCATTGTCTCGTTTAATCCCCAGCAACCCTCTAAGCAGTTAATTTCTTTTTTTAATCCCTGTTTCATGGAAGATTTGAGGCTCAGCAAGGCCAGGCAGTTTGCCTCCAGTCACACAGCAAAGTGGAGAAGCAAAGTTCTCAACTCCTCTGCTGTTGCTTGGGATGGGGGTGGGGGACGTAGCAAGTGACAGCTGGCAAGACCAAGCACAGTGCCTAAACCAGGCGTGAGAAGGGGACAGTGAGGGTCTGGGTGTGGCCAGGGGTGAATTCTAATTGAGGCCAACGCAAGCCCAGTGCTAGCTCTCAGGTCAGACTCCAAGCCTTCTAGTTTCCTGGGTCAGCACTCAGACCCTGGCCAGCCTGCCAGAATTCTTGCTGTTGAACCAGGTGGGGAGAGAGAGGAGAGGTGGGGTCCGGGTTTCCATCTCTGGAGCAGCACCTCCCCAACGCTCCCCTCCTTCCCACACACACACCCTGTAATCCTGATAATCCCTGAGGTTCCGTCCCACCCCTTGTGTGGCAAAAATCTCTTGGGGTTTTGCCACCCTGTGTTGTATAACGGGGTTAATCAGCTGCTTCTCTGGGGAATCAGGACAGGGCCTGTGGGACTACTGCCTGGGGTGACAAAGAGGACAGTGGCCGTGGGACCACGGGAGGCAGGCAATTTATGGGAAAGAGGGGATGATGAAATCTTAAAACAGATGGCTTCTGGTGAGAAGAGGTGAGCCAGGAGGACATTAGCCAAACAGGTGTAATGGCCCCACCTCTGCACCCAGCCCCAGCACCCTTCCCCCAGCCTCTCAGATTACACAGTGCCTGGCTTTCAAATAGAACTCTGCGGTTCCCATGGCAACTCACCCACGTGGTCTCTGCCTTAGAGGCTGAGGGGGGAGCCACCAAGGGCAGCTGACAGGAGGCAGGAGGTGCTCCTGGAAGGTAAGGGCAGAGACCCACCTTCCCAGGCCCCTACCACCCCTCCTGCCTTCACCCTTCCCTCCAGGGCCGCCAGCTGAGGCCCCACAAAGCCCCCAAAGAGAGAAAAGAGGGAGCTCCAGGATGAGGAGGAGGCAAGATCACTTCCCGCGAAGGTGTCCTTGACCTGGGCCATCCTGGGGCAACTTCTCATCACCCCTCTGTTCTCTTCAAGAAGAGGTCAGGGGAGCGTCTGAGCAGGAACATGCCCTCTCTCATGTCTCATCTTCCCTTCCTGTGAAACGGGTTGCTGTCCTGTTCTGAAGCTGGAGTCTGAGTTCTTACTTGGCTGCTGTGAGCTGTGTGACTTTGGGCCAGGGGCTTAACCTCTCTGAGACTGTATCCTCCTCTTTACAATGGGCACACCCTCCTTAGTGTTTTCGAAGGGGAACGCATGAGATGACATTTGCGAAAGTGCTATGTGAAAAAAGAAACACGTAAAAGAGAGAGAAGCAGAGATGGTCCTGGTGAGATGGGAGGGCAGGCAGAGCCCACCCTTTGCTTCCCTATCTGGCCAGGGGCCCAGCTATACTGTAAGGAACCTGCTGTTCAGAAACCCTTGTGTTAAAGCCATGGTTTTTTTAAGCCCTCACCTTCCTGTTAACTATGTCTTGATTGATCTCCCCTGGACTTGACCCCTACCAAGAGCATCTCCTTCTGGCCAAATGCCTAGTCTAGAAGCAAGTTCCCTGTCAACCTGCCCCGCTGCCCCACCTCCAGCATGCTGATCTTTTAGGTCGGCGATGCCTTTCCTGGAGAAGACAGCACAGCCTTCTCTGAGCATTTCCACCCTTTCTGTACTCCTGTCTTTAGATTGGGAGGCTCCCTCATGGTCTCTTGCTGGCAATTTCTCTCCAGCCCTGCTGGTGGGGACTCACCTGGGCTTGGTCCCCTGAGAAACAGCCAAAACCCTGGGAAGCCAAGCTTGGGGTGGAGGGTGTGGGGGTACTGGGAGAGGAAGAAAGAGGCCAAAGTGCTTGCCATACTCCCCACCCTAGTGAGAGGAGCTTGAACTTGGCCATTTGTCTGTCTCATCCTCCCCAGTCTCCATGCACTGGCTCAAGAGGAACCCCGCAGGCTGCACTCAGCTACCTCCGAGAACCAGTGTGTCTCTTCCCTTCTCCCAAGAGCCTCTGGGTTTCCCTGGGCGGTTTCCTCGTGCCCTGGGACCCTGAGTGAGCCACCTGCCTCCCTCCCTAGGCCTCCTTCCTTCATCCATCAAGTGGGGATGATCTCCGAGGCCCCCTTGGCTCTAAAACACTGACTCGGCAACTCTCTGCAGCTGGCAGAAGCGCGTGGCCTGCAGCCTCCTCCCCAGCCCAGCCCCCTCCTTTCCTTTGTCACCTCATTCAGCAGTGCCCCCGAATCCCAGAGAGAGTGGCTTTCATTATTTTTTTCTTTATTTTTATCAAAGGGTATTTTTTGTCAAAAATTGTGTCTCCCCTGAGACAGCACAGCCTCTGAGCAGGCTCCTCTTGTTTCCATGGCAACAGCAGCTGGCTCACATGTGTGGTTGCTATGGAAATGAGACTGGTTCTCCTCCCCTCCTTCCCTCCCCTCTCACTTTCTCATCACCTCGCCACCCCCTCCGTCTCCTTCACACCACTTGGGAGACAAGAAAGAGCAATGGGAGGCCCCCTGGCACCGTGGGAGGTGGCCCCTGGCTGGGCAGTCGCCATGCGGGCTGACCCCTGTGACTGGACCTTTCTCCAGGCCCAGGGGGTGCGTCTGCAGGGGCCCTTCCTTCTACGCTCTGGGATGTGGCTGTTCTGATCCCAGGTGTGGGGCACAAGCAGCCTTGAGCTCTAGACAAGGGACAAGGTGAAGCTCTGACAGGGTGGGGGCTGTCTTCTCCCTGCCCAGGACGTGTGTCCAGCACCTCACAGTACATTCGAAGCCTCTTCCTGCCACGGCATAGGTGTGTGAAAGAAAAGGAAGGCTTCTCAGGGAGGAAATCTATGGCCGTAGAGATGGAGGCAAAGGAGAGAGGGAGCAGACAGAGAAAGCTCTGTCTTGTTCGTCAGTGTGTAGGTTATGTGTAATTTTTCCCAGACATGTAAGCCCTTAAAGGGTAGGCTCCCTGCCTGACTTGCCACTGATGAATCCTCAGTGTCTAGGGGGGAGAGAGAGAAAATAATACACACCAAAATGTTCACAGTGACTGTTTTTAGGTGGTGATTCTTATTATAGCATTTTGCTGCTTTTCTTCAGCCAGCATGTATTAAATGTATAAAAAGACCAAACAACAGGTTTATTTGTTTGATTTGAGAGAAAAAAGGGAAGGGAACTTGAAGGAGGCTGGAGACTGGAATAAGTCAGAGTCTCTTCTCCCTAAAGCCTGGGGCGGGCGGATGACTCTCTGATCCGGCCTCTCCTGTCACACACTGGGGCCCAGAGAGGTGAGGCGACTCAGGACTGTGGCATAAAAGAGGCGCCAGGGATCTTAAGTCGGAGCAGGAGGGGAGGGCTGTCCGCCAAGTAAGGGCAGGCGAGTGACTCTGGCATCCACGTGTCTGGAGGTTCCAGCAATGGTGCTGCGAGGCCCGGGACACACGGCAGCCGCCCAGGCAGACCTCTCCCCTCTGTCCTTCAGCCCCTGGTGGGCACTGCCACCCCCATCTCCACACCCCTGTCCCACCCTGTCTGTGGGGCCTCAGACTGGGAATTTGGCTCAGCTGTGCTAGAGAATGTGTGAAAGCTACGTCCAGGCTGCTGGTGCCAAAGGGGCAAGTTCCAGCTCCCAGGCTCTGCCTCTCGAGAGGCAGGGTGGCTGGAGGGCCTTCTCAAGGTCAAAGAAAACGTCATGGAGATTCTTGTCCTCAGCCAAAGGCCGAGTCTCTGGCTCTTTTCCCCCCACCTGCAGTCAGCTCCTCGGAAATTCGAGCACCCTGGATGGTGGGAGTGCAGGGGCCAGAGAGATCAGGTGAATATTCCCACCATCCTTCCATTTGATAGACAGACAGAGGGCAGGGGAGGCGAGGGCTCGCCCTGGCTTATCCCCGTCAGCTAATCCTGCCAGCCTTAAAGGCAGAGAGAGGGGCGGAGGAGAACAAAGAGGCAGAGGAGGGAGGGAAAGCAGGAGAAAGCCACCCCCTCCACCTGGCTCTCCCTGCCGCCCAGCACAGCCACCGCACCCAGAGAGGACCTTGCCTTGTTCCTGGGTGAGGCCACGTGAACAAAAGATCAGGGGTGGGGGTGGGGTGGAATGGAGGAGGGTCAGGATTTTTCGTGATGGTGAGTTGCACTCAGTGCTTGGTAATTTAAAAAGCTGAAGATTTAGGTTTGCACTTCTAAGGTCACAAAACCTTCATAGCAAGAAAACAACCACATCACAAGGTTCTGATTTGCCCAGTACTGCCCAGTCTGAGCCGAGGCCCTGAAGAGATTCTGTCTCTCCACTGCCTCCTCACCAAAGCCAAGCAAGAGTGCTTCTAGGGTACCACTATGGTGCAGGAGAACCAAGGGTCAGAGGGTCAGGCAGTGAGTAACAGGTTGTGTCCACTATAAAGTCTCAGAGGAATCACCTCTCCCACACCCTAATAAGAGGTTCCTCCACCCTCTGTTTGAATGCCTCCTGTGACAGGGATCTCATCTTCCTACAGATATCTCCTCTCCCCAGTCCTGGGTTTCCATTTTCTCTCGATAATATTTGTGCAATCCTTTCCATTAAAAAATAAAACAAAACAAAAACCAAAAACCTGTGTTTTCCATTCCATTATCTTTACAGAGAAGATCAATGACAAATAGCATCCAGGTATATCTGTCATGCATGTAGGCTGAATTAGCCCTCTCCCCAAGCAGGCATTCCTGATCCTAGCAAAACTTTGAAAACTGCTTAGATTTCCCTTCCCCACCTTCTGAACCACTATTTCGCTCTTGGCCCTTTCTGCAAGCCTCAGCCTCATGTGGGTGCAGCGGGCCGGGTTCTATTCTTGCCATCTCAGATGCTCCTTTATTCTTGCCCTTGGTTCTGCGCCCTTCCTCCAGCTTTGAACGTGTCCTTCTCCAGGCTGAGCTCATCTGCCAGCCCTGCGATGATGCACTTCGTCTCTCAGGCTCCTCCCTTTCTCCTTCTCATCAGGACCTCTCATGATTACACGGTCAGAATTTTGTTTTTGAGGGCCTCCCAGAGCAGCTCCACATTCTTCTTTTAAAGGCTCACCTAGAGGATCATGCCTGCCTCTCCCTTCCTGTTTTGAAAATTATCTGATCAAGTTAGATACACCAGCATCCTCCTCTTGTTTTCCTTCAAGTAGGAGAGTGTATTTGTTTCCTAAGGCTGCTGTAACAAATTACCACATACCAGGGTGGGAGTGGGGTGCTTAAAACAACAGACATTTGTTCTCTCACAGTTCGGGGGCTGGAAGTCTGAAATCGAGGTGTTGGTGAGGCCATACTCCCTCTGCAGACTCTAGGGAAGGGTCGGTCCTTCGTTGCTTCTTCCAGCTTCTGATGTTTGCCAGGAATCCTGGGCTGGTAGGTTGGTTACTCCAATCTGCCTCCATCATTACTTGGCTTCCCCATGGGTCTCTCTGTGCCTGTGTCCATATTTCCTTCTTATAAGGATACTAGTTTTGGATTTAAGACCCACACTGCACTAGTATGACCCCACCTTAACTTGATTATATCTGCACAGACTCTAAGTACGGTCACGTTTACAGGTTCCTGGTACACATGACTTTTGGAGGTAACGCTATTTGACCCAGGATACTCCCTCACCCTCATCTTTCATTTCTCTCTCTCACTCCCACAACCCCCCCACCCCCACCTCAAGCTTTCCAGTTAGCCTGGCTCTTCCTCCTTGACATCCTGCCAGTCTATCCCATCTTCATCATCCTGACAGCCAGGCCCTTTCCGTTCAGTGCCAGCTGTGGGGCCAGATGGAGTCCTGGCTTCTCTGCTTTGATATGGGCACTTGAGAATGTCACTTCACCCCTCTGGGCCTCAGTTGCCGACTTGCAAGGTGGGGATAATTGTACCCACTTTGTAGGATTGTTGCAATGATTGAGTGAATTCCTCTTTGTAAAGAAAAAAAGCAATGCCTGGCACAGACAAGGCCATAGAAGTGTGAGGTATCATTTCAGGCCTTTATCGTTTCAAACATGGATCACTGCAGCGGCTTCCTAGCCAAATGCTTCCCAGCTCCAGTCTCCAGCACCCTAATCTGTCCTCAAAACACAAATCTTGCCACGTCACTCCACATCATCTAAATGTGTTCCACTGCCTTCAAGTCAAGGACCAGAAATTTGCAGCGAACATCAGACCTTTAGCAAGGAAGCCCTTACCTTCTTGCACAGCCCTCTCTCATCTCTCGCAGTCCTGAGCATGTAGGTGCACACGCACACACACGTGTACACACACACAAGCACACAAATCGTTCTCAAGCCGTGCTGCGACCTAACCATAGCTCTTGGGAAGCACCAGGCTCTCTCCTGCCTCTCGGCCTCTGTGCTGCCCCTCTCCCCGGATGTCTGCCACTTCTTCCTCAAGACAGATTAAGCTGGGTCCACCATCTCCAGGACACTGACCGCCGCCTCCACAGCCTTCCAGCCTGTGTCTGGGCTCTAAATCCCTGGGCCCTGCCCTGTCTCTGCCCTGACAGCTGTGAGCTGCTCCAGGACCAGGACTGTGTCCTTTCTCTGCATTTCTGGAACATTCCTCAGAATACAGCAGATGTGGACACCAGTGAAGCACGTGTGAAGAAATGATACCTTATTTTCCAGAACTTGCTGGGACTCCTTTACTTTGCATTCCTCTGTTTCCCATTCCACTTGACACCCACTTGTCTTTACCAGATCTCTGAGACGCTCTGTCTCCTGCCAGCCCCAGAGCCGCCTCTTTCTTGCTGTTCTGCAGCCGTTCCCGGCATTCTGGGCCCCTCCAAGTAGCCTGCTCGAGACCCCTCCCCTCCAATCTCAGTTGAACTTGTTTCCTTTCTTCCTTTGTTTGGGCCACTCATGGGCTAGCCCTCTCTCCAGGCTGCTGTTTGCACCTATAATTGGATTGTTTGCGTGCACATGCTGTGTGGGGACGTATTTATGGGAAACCCTTTCCTAGAGCAGTTGCGTGGGGTTGGGTACCGCCAGGAGAGGGCCCTGGAGCCCCTGGGGTGGGGGCTGGGAAGCAACAGAAGTATAAACACTTACCCCCCCCCGGGGTGGGGGGGAAGGGTTGCACTCAACCCCACCGCTGCGGGGCAACACCCTAGGGCACCTCTTGCCAGGGCACCCGAGGCCCTCAGGGCACTTTGCTGGCAGAGAAGGAGGCGGTGGAGGAGAAATCCTTTCTCCTGGGGTGCTGCCCACAAGAAAGAGCCTCATGGGGCTGCTCCAGGGCCTGACTGCAAGCAGAGAGAAGAAAGGCCTCAGGGTGCCCTGGGCTTCACAAATTGGATGAGCAAAGGAGGCAGCCAGACCCCTCCTGGCAGGGAGGCTGCTCTGGATGACAGAAATACCCATAGCCCCAGGCCCCAGTCAGGACTTTACTAGAGCCTCACCTGACCCCTTCCTTCTCGTGGGCTGGTGGAGGCAAGAGCTGGGCTGCCTGTCTGTCCTCAGAGGGAGCCCATCACAGCAGCAAGGCCCAGTCTCAGATCCCTGACCTGATTCCCAGTGGCCAGCTGGTCACCTCAGAGGAATCTCAAACTCGGCATCTTTCCTCTACCCCCCAGCTCCAGAGCCTCGGTGCTTCTCTTCTGGATACAAGGCACCCCCATCCACTCAGCACCCAGTTGCCCAAGCCAGAAGCTGGGGGGGTCTCCTTTGAGGCCTCTCTCCCCATACGCACATTGAGTTGATCACCAAGAGTGGTCATTTCTACCTCCAGACACAGCCCCTCAGCTGCTGCCCAGGCCCTCGGCTACACCAGCCTCTGACACTGGACTGCTCTGGCGGTCCCTTCACTGGCCCCTGCATTCCCTCTCTCTCAAATCACAGTGTGACCGCCAAGTATAGAGGCAGAGGTGAGCAGAGAGTAAATGGCTTATTGATCTTGCAGGACAACACACTACACAATAATATGATCCAGGTCTCCTGGCCACCTGCAGTCTCCACCTAGTAGCCTGAGCGGACTTGCTCGCTCACATCTGATCTTGTCTCTCTTCTGTTCAAATATTCCATAGATTTGCAGGGGTGTAACTTTGAGGGCTCCTGGGCAAGAGAGAGGGCTCTCGTGCAGGAGAGTTGGGGGCCCTTTTCACCCAGACCTACTCTAGATCCCTCCTGGTGAGATTCACTTTCTTCTTTTGACTCTTAAGCAACACCCCTCCTTTAGAATTCCGCCAAATCCTGAGCTGCTAGAAGTGACCCCCGCCCCAGTCTCTGGAATTGCCCTCAGTTTCCCTGAGAAAGTTCATCTCTAAGCCTTCCTTCCACCCTGCTCGCCGGCGCCAGCTCCTCTGGGAAGGTACTGACAGGGGGCACTGCCTCCTTCTGCCCTAACCAGCTGGAAGGCCAGGCCCGGGGCACACCCAGCAGTTGATCCCAGTGTGCAGGCCCAGGGCTGCTGCAGATGCCCAGGGAGACCTGTGCAGCACCTGGGCCCTATGGATGGGTAGCAAGTCTCTCAACCCAGAGCCCCAAGGGCAGCACCGAGCTCTCCCCTTTGGGCTCCAGCCCTCAGTCTCCCCTCCGTTTTGTATTCAAGGCCCATTCCCTGCTCCGATGCAATGGTAACCACTTTCTAGCTGCCCCACGCTCCTCTCTGCATTATTCATGGACTCCACACCCTCTGCTGCAGCACAGGCTGATCTCACACTCCATTCAGAGAGAGAGAAAGTAAAGGCCCTGGTGAGATGGCGCTCCCCTCTGAGTCCCTCCCACCATCCCTTTTATTCTCTGCCCTTTTCTTAAGTCGAGAGGGTCAAGAAGAGGATCTATGATGGCCACGCAACCTCCAGGGGTCACTGGCACCCTTTAGCCATTTGCTGCTTCTCATCCAGACCAGCTGCCGGCTCCATGGGCCCAGCTCTGCTGAGGGTTTCTGGAAAGCTCAGGGATGAGCTGGGGAAAATTCTTTCTGCAGAGTGTATTCAGGTTTCTCTCATCTTGCTCACAGCCCAGGGCTCTGCCTTTCCAGTGAGCAGGTCCCTCAGAGACCACTGGACCTAAGGATACAGAAGAACATGTCTTCTTGGTCACATTCCTGCACCCATGGCTTTGCTCTCTTCTGACCCCAGGGCTAGTAACAGGCCACCTTGGGCTGCTCCCACCGCTGGGCTGTGTTCACCCCACTCCCAGTGGCTGTTCTCCTGTCCAGTCTTCCCTAACCCATGCCTGCGCCCACCTCCCCGGCCCCAGCTAAGCACTGGGGGCACCGGGCAGGGGTGGCAAGCCCTCTTCCTGAAGCCAGGTTCCTCCAAGGCTTCACAGCTGCCTGCCTCAGTGACCCCACACAGCTTCCCTGGAGGACACGGACAGACCACCTGACGCAGAGGGGCCCAGCTGTGGCAGGTGAGGGTAGGGGGTTAAGCTCATCAGGGAACTGTGCTCTGAGCATGCATCAAATCATCACATTTACTCTTTAAACAACTCTGAAGCAGGGGATATTTATTCCTCTTCACAGATAAAGAAACAGGCTCAGAGAAGTTAATGTGACCAAAGTTGCACAGCCAGCAGTGGCAAAGCCCATATTTTCTGATTCTAAAGCACTGCTTTGAGCCAACTCCTGGCAAAGGGGTCTTTTCCCAAGCATTCCCCCATACCGCCCAAATCCTCCCTCGACACCTTTCCAAGGGCCAGTTCAGCAGAGCCTGCGGATGCCACGCCCAGCGGGACGGGATGCGGCAGTTCCGCCTGCCCCCACAAGGAGCCAACCACTAATCAGAAGCACTGGTATCCAGGCAACCAGCCTCCCTGGCTTCAGATAAGCAGAAACAGCTGGGAGCTGCCCGGGCTGGGAAGCTGTCAGTGGGGAGGGCGGACAGGGGAGCCAGTCAGCCAGGCAACGTTATCTTGAGCCTGCTATTCTAGCCTTCCTTCCCAGACTTAGGGGCCTTTCCCCCAAGCTTGCTCCTGCTACTGCTGCAGAGGTGGGGTCTCCTGGGGCTCTGCCCAGCCCGAAGCCCAGCACAGTTTGGGGAAAGTGGGCGGGGGACTGCTGAGCCTCCATCTTTCTGTTTGGGAGGAAGGGAAGTCCTGGTCACAGGCTGCAGAGGTGCAGAGGCTCGGGGTCACTTAAAAAACAGCAGTAGTTGAAGTTCACCTTTGGGGCCTCCAGAATTCATTGACAGCATTTCTTCTCCCCCCCACATCAGGCCGGCAGCAAGTGCCAACTCAGCTGAATACCCCACCCACTACGATGACAAAAGTCATTGTGAGTGTGGAAGGGGCTGCTGCAGGCACTGTGGGTAGTGGATGGTCAGACCAGCTGGGCTTGGTTCAGTCCTCCTCCCAACTCTGCTGACGACCAGCCTGGCCACATCTCTCCAAGCCTGTTTTCTCATCTGTGAAATGGAGATAATACACACTCTGCAGGCTGGAGGTGGGAAATAAGTAGAAGTACATGAAATGCCCAGCACAGTGTCTGGAGTGGCCAGTATGAGTAGGGCTTCCTTCCCTTCCTCGTGTCCAGGCCTGCCCCTGCCCGGCCTGGATTTCTCTCCCACAGAGGTTCTAGCCTCTCCCCAGCTATTTCTGTCTCCTGCTCTAAAGGTCAGTGCCTTTTCTGGCATGGGACAGCTGCTGCCTCTTCTCCACCTCTAAGTGGTGCCAGTCCCACGCCTGGGGACAGTGGTCACCCCAGATGGTTCCTCCTCCCTCTCCTATACCCAGGACTGGCCTGGGCATGCCCACCCCACTTTTACACATGGTATTTCAAGGCGGCCGCTGGAGAACAGCCATTTATCAACTTACCGCAGCCAGTGGCCAGAATGCTCCTGCTGCCCCTTAGCCTCAGGACAACCAAGGCTCCCTGCTGACCGCCAGGGCTTCTTCCCCTGAGTTCCAGCTCCAGGTGATGCCAGGCCCTCCACGGGGGCTGGTGGGCTTTTCCTAGAAGGCTACTTAAAGGAAAGGACAGGAAGAGACAGCGCACCCACCCCAGTCAGGAAACCATCACCACGGTAAACTTCAGGATTCCACTCCCCTCCCCTTCCCACTCCTCACTGCCTCCAGCCACTGCCCCTCTCCTCTGCTGGCCCTGAGGTCTGAGGTCTGGGGTCTGTGACTGAGGGCTGGCGGGAGGCATGTCCTCTGGAAGCCCCCCTCCTCAGCCCACAGGTGCTCCTCCTCTCCAGCATCCCTGCGTCGGGGGGGAGGAGGAAGAGGAGCAGTGGGTGAGTGATGCACTCCTACAAGAGCCTCGGCAGCTGGCGTCGCCTAGGGGAGGCTGGGGGAGGGATGTGGCTTTCCCCAAGTGCGGCTAAAAAGCCTCCAGGAGACTCACGCACCCTCCTCCAACCGCAGGCTAACTTTTCTCAAACAGCTTCCACGCGTTAATAGTGTTTCATATCCACCGTCTCACGCAGGCCCAACAACGGTCTTTCAGAGAGAAGAACGGGTGTCATTCCCGTTTCACACAGGACGCAACTGAGGTTCCAAGTTCACACCAGCTCTTTGTCCCCAGTCCCACTGTTCCTCTCCTTCATGTTCACAAGGGAGTTCCTCAAAGGGCTCCACAGTGCGTCCTGGCCCTGCCGCCCACCCCACTCTAGGCATGATGCCAGTCACCTGAGGTCCCAGGAGGAAAGGTGAGAGGATGGGGCTGTCCAGGGCCTGGAAGTCTCTGGCACAGAGGAAGTCTTATCATTGGTGGTGGGGAAGGAGGAGGGGACTGCCTGGTGGCCCCAAACCCAAGAAATGCAGAAAGGAGAAAGAGGCAGCCTCTGGAGCTGGGGGAAGGGCGGGGCGGAGCAGCGCCCACCTCTTCCTCCAGCCTGGCCCCAGCTAATTTCTCCTATTCTTTCTGGCCGCCCTAATCTCCTCTTCCTCCCCTCCATTTATCCCATTCCTGCTGTAGAGTTTCCCAGAGAGGAACAGGGACACAAAAGCAAGATAAACAGAACTGAAGGGGGCTTGGGAGGAGCATTCCAGAGCTAAAAATAACAGGGTCAGCTGGCGGGGAGAGCTAGGAAGCCTCCAGCCCTGCCCTGCCCGACCCCACCCCCACAGGGCAGCCCCCAGCCAGCACCGCCCACCCCACCCCACCCCAGCTCTCAACTGGGCCTCTGATCTGAGAAGTCTGGAACACTAATCCGCTGTCCCTGCTCCGACCCCTAGGTGAGGGGCCACAGCCCAGGGAGGTGGGATCCCACTCAGCTAGGCCCTCCTCCTCTATGGCACCCACTGGAAAGTCTGGGCCACTCCGGTGGGGCCACAGCTCAGCAGCTGACCCTCGCTCCTGCCTTCTCTATTGTTGTTGTTGTTGTTGTTGTTGTTGTTGTTGTTGTTGTTGTTGTTGTTGTTGTTGTTATGACAGAACAGAAGTTTGCAAGTTTGCAGTCCTATCAGCAAAGGCAGGGCTCCTTCAGACCAAAAAGGATCTTAGTCTTACAAGCACAGCCTCCCCCCCACCCCAGAGCACACTAGATGCCAGCTCTCTCCCCTCCAGCAGCTCAGAGAGGTCCACTGCAGCAGCTGGGACCAGCCACGGAGCAAAGCATTCAGGCCTGCCAGAGATCAGAGCCTTCTGGAAGTGTCAGCCCACTCTCCGCCCCAGCAGGGACCAAGCAGCCTGCGTCTTGGCCTGTGCAGGCCCCTGTCCCTGAGGGTTCCCCAGGTAGGTTCTATCCATCAAGGGGCAGCTGCTGCAGCAATTCTGGTGAGCAGTGCTTGGAAGAGGTCAGGGAGCTGGGGTTGTCCCAGGAGCTTAGGCAGGAGAGCCCCTTCCTCACATCCTTGACGCCCTTGGAGTGTCCCTGCAGGAGTCAAGCCTGTGAGTGGAGGAGTTTCAGGCGATCATGCCTGGCTCTAGCAGCCCCACAGACACGAGGACGCCCTTTCCTGAAAAGCCAGGAGGACTTGGACAGGCCTGCACAGCATCAGAACAGCCCCACCGCTCCGCCCACGCTGGGGTTTGCTCTTCTCCTGGCCATGCGCGGAGAGGAAACAGAGATCCTGAAAGCCAGAGCGAGCAGGGCAGGCTTAGCTGTGACTTGGCTGCTTAGTCTTCCACCAGCCGGCAGAGGGGTTTCTGTGCCCGACGGGGGAGGCAGCTGCTGTCCTCTGGAGATGCAGGGAGGCTAGAGGAAAGGGGTGTCCACGACCACAGGAACTCAGTCTCCTTGCTGACTGGCTCACCGGTTGGGGAGGCCCCAGCCTCCTGCCAGCCTCCGCTTGAATACACCCAGTGATGGGAGGATCATCCCTGTGAGAAAGTGCTGGTTATTAGCAACCTCCTGTTTGTTGTGCTGAGCTAGAATCTCCATCCCTGAGCCTCTCGCAATCTGCCTCTGCCCTCTGGGGACATGAAACGGCTCCCCTGAAGTAGGAAGGCCTTTCAGAGGTAGAGAACTGGCTCTCCAACCACAGGGTCTAGGTTTTTTTTTCAAATGCCAGATTTGGGGAAAGAATTAGATGATTCAAAACTATACTGCACTGTTGATAATAACACTTTCCAGCTCTGCTCATGACACCGCGTCTCATGCCCTGCGCACAGCAGCTTTATGTAGCAAGAGTGGAAACTTTTACTGCCCAGCTTGGTGGACTCTAGAGGAAAAGTTCTCACATGTCCAGTAAACACCAGATCTTTCTCTGACAGCAGCTGGACATGCCATTGTTTACCAGGTTGACTGGATGCCTCAGGCCAGAGATCTGGGCGTCCTGGAGACCTGTCTCATTCCCTCTCCACCCCAACCCTGAACTGGTCCTCTCAGTCCCACCCCAGCCAGGTCTCATTTCTACCCACTGTTGCCCATCCTTATGGCCAACACCCTAACCTAAGTTGCCCTGACCTCTTACCTCTACACTGTGCTCTCCATTTCCAGATCCTGCTTTCCATCCCACCCCCCAATTCATTCTCCACCTAGAAGCCAAAGCCTGGGTCAGATCCCATCATTCACCTGGGTAAACCTAACAATGGTGGTCCTTGTACCTCAATTCAAAAACCAAATTCCTCACCACTGGCTATAAGGCCCTTCAACATTGGATTCTGCCCTACCTCCCTGACCACTGGCTTCCTGGAACATGCTGAGCCTTTTCCTGCCCCAGGGCCTTTGCACATGCCAATCCCACTCCCTGGAACATCATTCTATTAGCTCTTCACAGGCCTGGCTTCTTCTCAACTTTCAGGTCTCAGGTAGAGTATTACCTTCTCAGAAAGACCTCCCCGACTACCCTACTTTAATGAGATTCTCTGTTATACGGCTCTTTCCATTTCATCTGTGTCACTTACAATGTACTTATTCACTCACTCATTCATTTACTTTACTGTCTGTTTATCACTCTAACATATAAGCTTCATGAGAACGGGACCCTGCTGGACCTGCTGTATCCCTGGCACCTGTGGGCACACAGGGACTATGTGTTGGATGATAAATGACACCCTTGTCCAGTCTACAGGGGTATTTGGGATCCAGCCCTCCTTAGAAACAGAGAGACGGACATGGAAACCACCCAAGGGCCTCCTGAACCCCATCTGAGGAGGAATGCATTGAAGAAAAACTGGCTAGTTCTCATGGTTTTAATCTGTTCACTCACTCACTTAGTAATTTCTTCAGCAAAAACTGGGCTTGTCCTGGCAGCCAGATACCATTCTAGGGACTGAGACTTTAGTGGTAAACCATACCGACAAAGTCCCTGCCTCAAGGACAGTACACTCACATTATAAACCTTTGGTAATGACCAAGTAAACAACAAAACAATTATAGATGGTAGTAAGGGTACGGCAAAAAACTGAAACTGGGTCTTGGGAGTAGAGTTTGAGGGAGGCAGTATGGTAGAGAAGGTGGTCAAGGAGGTCTGAGGGCTGTGGCCCCAGGCAGGCCTGGATATGCACGAACTGCCCCTTATCCACCCCTGTTTTATCAGCAAAGATTAAGAAGCTATGAGTAGGAAAACAAGAGGTGGGAGGGATTTAATGAAGTGTATTCTTGGACAGCTGGGGCCCCACAAAATGACACAGGTAGCTGTATCCCTGGGAAGCTGCGTCCCTGAGCCCTTTAGAACCTCCCAGCGGTCTCAGCCTCTTGGGCATGTTGCATAAAGGAAAGCGGCAGAGATCCCTTCTGGAGAGCATGAGGTCAGCACTGCCGGGTCCTCTGTTCAATCCACCTGCCTGATCTGCTTACTTAAAACAAGGGGGCCTGTGAACCGGCTCCCTCACAGGTAGACCTATCTAACGGCGCAGGAAACAGGGCTCCACCCTGACATGGCTTGTAAAAGGAACTCTGCCGGGAGTAGAGACAAAAGAGAACTGAAATGCGTGATACCTGATTTGGATACTAAGATGACCAAAGCAAAACAAAATGATTGCACATCTAGGATAAAGTTCAGCAAGATGCACATCTTGTCTGCCTGTGAGGGGCCAGTATCGCTTTGTCTGGGCACTGGCTCCCTCAGGTCATGTGCATCCAGGGGGCCATGTGTGTCTGGGCGGAGCACCCAACTATTTCTTGTTTCCCATACTTTCTCACCTCTTCCCCTTTCATCAAATGTCAGCCACTTCACCATGATCTAGCCCTTGATGAGGTCTGGGGTGGGGGAGAAGCTAGACAAGCATGGCCTGTCCTCTTCTGGGACAGTTCATGTCCCTACTTTCTGTCTTGGGGAGCACAGCCCCCACCTACCTGCTGCCCTGCGAGGTGTCCTAGACACTTGCACATCCTTTCCATCCAAGCACCAGATACAGCCACTTGTATTTCTTAAAGAGCTCTGATCTCCCACCTCCTGCTGGTGCCCTAGGTCAGGCCATTGTCCCAAGACTGGGCTGCTGTATGGCCTCCCCTTAACTTCTCATTCATCGAACCTTAACCATCCCCCTCACTTCCCACCACCTCATCCACCCTCTACCGTAGGCACAGACATCTTTAACAAACACATCTGGCTTTGCCATTTCTCCCCGAAGGGCCACAGGCCTGGCCTGGCCCCATCTACATCCCTGTCCCTGTCCTCTCCTATCTGGCCTGGTGGCAGCCCCTCCCTCCACGCTGGGCTGGATGAAGCAGGAGCTTCCAGAGGTTTACACAGACCTCCCTGGACCCCGCCCCCCATCCCCTCCCCCAGGAGCTCAGCATGGTGCCCAGAACGTGGTGGCACTGGCTGGTGACGCACTGGGCCAAAACGACCCGTCAGAGATTTGCTCCTCAGCGAGCTGGGTAACCATGTGGTGGCAGACGAGGCCCCGCGGAAGGAGCCAGCAAGCCCGGCCCAGGCAGCAGCTGGTGTCGCCATGGAAACCGCGCGCTGCGCCACCCGGGGCCTGGCCTTTTCACTCTGCCTTTTTGGCAGGCTTCCTCAGCCACCCAGAAACCCCATTCACCCAAGCGAGCCGGGGCCTTGCCCCTGCCCCCCACCCGCCCTGCTGTCCGCTTCGGCCGCCTCTTCCTCCCCCACCCCTTCCTCCCCCTCCTCTTCCTCCCCGCCACCCTCCTTTCTTCAGCCTTTGCCAAAGCGCTGGGAGGGGAGAGCTGGGCCAACGAAGGACTCAGATTTTCAATTCTAAGCAGATTTCCCCTCCACAGGCAGCCAGCCCTTTCATACATTTTTTCCCTATTATCATAAACGCAGGAACTTGCATTAGGATGAATGAGCAGAAACTCCTGTCTTTGTCAGAGCCTTGGCAGAACGCCAAGCATAGAATGACCTAAAACATTCAGAACTAAATGGAGCTGGAGAGGGGGTGGAGATCCCTCGCCAGTGAGAAATGGAATAGTGTGTGGGGGAGGGGGGGTTGGCTCTAATTATAATAATAGTGTTTGCCATGTGCCCAGACACCAGGCTAGGCCTTTTGCACAGATTCTTGTTTAATCCTCCCCAAATTCCTATATCCTATTTATCCCCTCCACCCTCGCCCCACGTTTTTATAGATGATGAAACAGAATAAGGGCCCAAGATCACACAGCAAATGGCCGATGGAGTGGGATTTGAACCCTTCAAACTCTGGAGCCTGAACCACAACTTCAAGGTCACCTTCCTGAGGGCTGATTTGTGGCTCTTGCCACCAATTCCCATCACCTAGACTTTCCAGCCCCTACCTACCCCGCCCCGCCCCTCAGCCCTCAGCTTCCTTTCAACAGCTCTCCCTCATTTCCATTTGTCAGTCTAATTTTGCAAATCAGACTGATTTATCTGCTTGCTGCACCCAATCAGATAGAGAGGGGGAGACCCTCAGGCAGAGGGATGGCGGGGCTCTTCCAGCCCCAGTCAAGGCATGTTTGTGCTGCCTTCAGGGCAGAGCCTTTGCTCTCCCAACATTCAAGTCTCATTTTTGTCTCCAGCGCACAAACTCTGACACGGAGCAAGTGCTCAGCGAATGTTTATTGCGCGTGCGCTGAATGTCCCACCTCTCCCCCTCCAGACTCAAGTCCACCTTTTCCCACCCTATCTGTGCCTTGGAGTCTGACCTCTAAGTACTGTGTCAGGGAGCGCTCTGACTTCTGCGTAAATTCAGCCAATGGGATGCTGCTGTGGGAGGTTAGAGGCAGGAGAAAGAGGTAAGGGTCTTTATTCCCCAGTCATTTCTCTGCTAGACCATGGGTTGATAGTGGTTGCTTTCCTCCACCAAAAGCCTCAGCTCCCGGCCCATCGTCCCCTCCTACAGCTCAGCTCAGTCTAACCACACTCTCTCAGGCCCAGTCCCTACCCTGTTGTGAGCCCTGGGATGCTTTTTAGTTCTCCCTACCTTGTCTACAACTTTAGAAGTAGTGCTCTTGTGGAACTTCCCTCCACCACCCTGTTCGAGCCTGCAGTCTTGCGTTTCCTGCCATGACTTGGTCAAATACAAGCTTCTACTCTCTGTCATGCCCTCTTGTAGGTGGCAGGAGCAAACAAAGTTCCCTGTCCTCATAGAGCTGGTGTGGAGTAAGACAGACAATAAGCAAACAAACAGAAAATATACCATATTGGGAAGTGATAAGTGCTACGAATGAATGAACAAATGGACGAAAAATCGATGAATGCTATCATTGAGATGTCATCACTAGACTTTAGAGATGATCTAGTCTAAACCCCTCACTTTACGAACGGAGAAAAGGAGGCCCTGAGAGGATGCTCAAGGTCACACAATGAATTATTGGTAAAAGCTGGGCTGGATTCCAGCTGTCTTTGATTCTGCCACTGCCCTGGCCAGAGGGGTGCAGCTCAGCCCATGGAAATATGGGGATGCAAAAGCCTTTGAGATTCCTTCTGGTTCTTTCCCTTCTTTAAAGATAGTCTTCCAGAAGCAATAGTGGGGCAGCAATGAGTTTACTGAGAGGCTCAGGTGGCTGGGCAGAAAGGAAACCATCTCCAGCAGGAGCAGTGGGGGTGCCTCTGTCCCATCTTGCCTGAGCTGAGGGCACTGTGGGCCCTGGACCCCCTAGCATGCCAGAACAGGGGCATGTGGGTGGAAAGGCCTGTATACCAGGGCGCTGGCGTTGCAGAGAGGTGGGAGCTGGAGGAAGGGCTTGCACTGTGGGCCCGGCTGTTTGGGAAGGGCATTGTTCTTTTGTTGCTGACTAAGCCCCAGCCCACGTGCACGGCTTGGCTGGGAACCTGCAACTGCCCTGGTTGACTGGGTCATCCCTTTCCCAAGCCCCACAGTCCTGCCCATTCCACCCGCTCACCAGCTTGGCATGCCCCCAATGCCCCACTGGGAGGAGGGAAACAGCAGGAATCAAGTATGAAGCCTGCAGTACGCTGTGCACAATCCATGCATTATCTCAAAACAAGATGATCTTTGCAGCTGTCTATAAGGTGAGTTGCTATCCCCCTTTCACAGATGGAGAAATAAGCTCATCAGAGTTGTGTGACTTGCCCAGGGCCAGAGAGCTGGAGGACTCAAACCCAGACTTGTCTAACAGGAAAGCCTGGGTTCTTACCCCACATGCCTCTCAGACTCCTGCCAGGGGGCTTCCTGGAACCTGCCAGCCCACCATCCCAAATGGCCCAGAACATGGGCGGCAGGCCACACCCCTCTTCCCTTTCCACTGTCTCCTCGGTGTTGGCTGCCCCTTGGCCTGCAGTCTCGGGTCTGTGCCCGGTGCAGCTTCTCTGCCATGTGGCCCTGCACCAGGCTCTTGGCCCTGAGGCCAGGCTAGCGTTGCCATGGCAATGCCCTTCCCCTGGACTGCCTCGTGGGCCCCACAAGCCACTGGAATGTCTCAGAAATCCCACCCTTCAGGCCAGCATCCAAACCACCTCTCCCAGACAGCCACTCTCATTACGAGCAACAGGAAAATCTTTTCAGATTGTGTCCTGATTTTCAGTTTGGAAAACAGATGGCCACCATTGTGAGGCCCCCATACAGCCTTCATTTCCCTTTCCCCTTCCATTCTAGCCCTTTTTGTCTCTCTGCTCAAGAGCATGTGGTGGTTACAGACACAGACAGAGCCTGAGCTCTGAGGTCTTCCTCTTCCTAGTCATTTGACCTTGGACTCTTCTTTGGGCTTGATTTCCTTGTCCTTCACAGGGATGATAATAATCACATCTGCATCCTTGACTTTTGTGCAAATCAAAGAGCCTGACTGAATCAGAACCAGTGCTACCTTCCCAGCAATGCCTTCACCACCCTCTCAACTTAAAATGACAAATCTATCCCTACCCTAGTACCCCCATCTTCCCTCCCTTCTTTATTTTTCTCCAGCACATATCACCATCTTACATACTATTTCACTTATTTCCTTTGAAGGTTGATTGTCCCCACGCCCCCGCCACTAGAATGCAAGCTCCACGAAGGCAAGGCTTTTTTAAAAATCTATTTCATGGCTGTGCCCCCTGTATCTAGAACAGTGCCTGATGCAAAGGGGGCACTCAAAAAATATTTCTTGAATAAATGGATGAATGGGGACGGGCCAGTGGCACAGGTATTTTTCACAAGCTGGGACTGAGAGGCCCTGAGAGTTTTACTGAGTGGCTGAAGCACCTGGCGTGGGGCCTGGCCCGTGGTTAGCTTGAGGTTGGCTGATGCTATTGTCTTGTTCCCTTCACTTTCCTCCGCCCACACCCATACCTTGGGCCTCCCAGTGTCAGCCTCAGGAAGCCCTGCTGGGAGCCCGCAGAGGGAAACCTCAGCTGAGGCAGCATCCTGGCCCAGGAGCCAGCCACGCCAGCTTCTGATCCATCCCACGGGACAACCCTCGGCTGCCAGGCCCCCCTCCCCTCCTCTCACCCACGAGGGAGGCTGAGTCAGAACAGAAGGCTGGGGAACAGTGGCCTCAGGCCACCCTTTCGCTGCCAGTCAGCCCGCTATGCCCGGGGCCGAGGCAGGAAGAAGCCCCAGGCGCAGGGCAGGCAAGTGGAGCCTGTGCAGGCAGCCCAGGGCAGGGGGCCTGGGGGCGAGGCGCTGCCGTTCGTCACTGGGGCCCCTCTGCAGGCAGCCGGCAGGCTGTGTGCTCCCCTGGGCTGCCTCCTCCACAGGGCCACTTTCACTTTCTATTTTCTCCACTGAAGCAGGACTAGAACAGCCAGGCCCCGGGGCCCAGCACCAGCTCATGGAGATGGAGTGGTGTTTGGGGGGCCAGAAGGACTGGCTTCTAGGGGGCCTTCTGGGCACGGGGAGGAAGGGGGCTCAGCAGCTTTCTGTCCTTGCACCCGTGGGAGTAAATCTCAACTAATGATGCTCCCTCATACCCCTCCTCCAGCGGAGACACTTTCCAAAGCACTTTCATGGTCCTTATCTTACTGTATCCACACTCTGCGGCAGGGAGGATGGAGAAGACAGGAGTGAAAAGTCAAAAGCAGAAAACGTCCTCCAGGCTCAGAGGTGACCAAAGCCACAGAGCCAGGACACGAACATATTGTAGTGTTTCTATTTTGCCAAATTTCCTCACTGTAACCAGAGGTCCACCTTTGAACAGGGAGCCCTGCTCAATCCCTGTCCACCTAGGAGGAAACTGAGGCATGCGGCCTGGCAGGACCTGGAGTGGAAACAGGGCTGGCCCCTCCCAGATGCTCCCTGGAAAGAAATTCTCCACTCCTGGATTCCCAGACAGAGTCACGTGAGTCTCAGGAGAGGAAGGGACATCTGGGAGGGCCCTCGGTAACCCTGGGAGAGAACTGTGTTCATTTTCATTTTCTAGGTAGTAAATAACTGGCCTAAGGCACGGAGCTAGCACCCGAGAGAGAGGGCATTCTCAGCCAGGTCTGGATTACTCCAAAGCCTTCCTGCTGGTTTCAGGGCAGGCGGCTACCCCTGTAGCTCGGAGCCGTAGATCTTGCCCAGGACCACTCCCAGCAGGCCCTGTTCCTTTGCCTGACTAAGTCTCCCCAGTCCTGCCCCTTGCTGTCAGTCTTGTGTTCCCTTTCAGGCCTGCCCCTCATCCACGCACTCAGGTATTAAATGTTACCAAGCGCCACTGGTCCCAGACGCTGTTCTAGGTACTGGGGACACAGTGGGGTCACACGAAACAGCAAAAGGTCTTTGCTGCCAAGAAACTTTTATGTTGGAAGTAGACAGACAAAAAAAAGTAAAAAGACAAACAAACGAATAGATAAACCCAGGCAGCTGTAAATGTTTTGAAGGAAATAAAGCAGAGTAAGTGCGTGGAGAATGACGGGCAGTAGCCTGGTCAGGGGCGGTCTCTCTGAGAAGGTGACTGACATTTAAGCTGATATTAGGGCTGCCAGGCAAAGACAGGTGGGGACAAAGGCTCTGAGATGGAAGAAGCCCAAAGAAGGGCTGCCGACCCCCCGGGACAGTCCCTGTTTACACATGTTGCCTGGGTGTCGTTTTTAATAGTTCTTTCTTTCACTATCAAGAGCAGTCCATTTGGAAGATGTTCCTCCCGAGGGATTAAATTTATTCCCAGTGCAGCCGGAAGCCACTGGAGGAATCATGTGATCAACATCTTGAAAAGGTCTCACTGGGGCAAATTAGAAGGGCAAGAGAGCAGAAGAGCCAGGCTGGGGGCAGATGCGGCCACCCAGGGGTGCTATGGTGTGCCTGGGCACTAGATTCCAGTGGGGGTGTTAGTGAGTGAAGAAGGATCACCAAGGACCCAAGGATCACCCCCCAACCCCAACCCAGCCATCCCCTCCACCCCTGCCCACCAGCCATGGCCATTTCTGAGATGACTCTCAGCGCTCAGGGACCTCTCCCCACATTTCCATCGTCTGTTTTGGCGGAGCCCGGCCGGAGTGGGAAGAGCCAGGCCCCTACTTGCCTCCCACCTGCATCCAGCCCCTCCCAGGCCTGGCCTGGCTAACCCCCACCAGCCAGACCTACCCCGCCTCCCTGCAGGAAGCCGGCTGGCAGCCCTGCTGCTTGACCTTGGGCTGCAAGTCAGTCCTTTGCAAAGTCAAAGTGAGTCACTTCCTCCCTGGGGCCTCCCCCTGAGCGGGCAGCGGGCAGCCTCTCCCTGCCCCCTCGCCGGCCGGGGCTGGCGCTGGCACAATGCCCTCCGCATGCTAAGTGCTCACGCCTGAACCCGCCGCCTGAGGCTCATTTGTCACCCGCTGCTGACTCAGCACTCCTGGGGAAGGCTTTCCTTTCGCCTTAGAGACGAGGCCCTGGCTCTTCCTTCCCTTCAGGACCTGTGTGCGTGGGTGTCTGTGTCTCAGTGTCTGTGTGTGTGAGTCTGAGTGTCACCGGTCTCTGTTATGTGTCAACATGAGTGTGCATTTCTGGGTCTGTGTACCTTTTGCGTTTGGCTGTCTGTGTGTGGCTTCTAGGTGTGTGTTTGTGTGTGTGTCTGTCCTATAGGTCCTTGTAGATGTCTGGGGGTGCGTTTTGGACTCTGAACTCTGTGTGTGTGTGTGTGTGTGTGTGTGTGTGTGTATCTGGGTGTTGTATGTCTGCACGTGTGTGTCTGGGTGAGTGTGTGGGTTTCCCCATCTCCTTGCAGGCTTTTCCCCTCCTCTTTCCCTAAGTCCCAGCAACCTTCCCTCAGGTCTCTCCTGGAAAGACCCTCACCTTCCCTTCCCTTCGACCCCCAGGCCCAGTTCCTGCCTGCACCCTCTACCTTCTGTCCTCTAAACGCAGGACCTCCGGGAGTGAAACATGAGCTCTGGAATCAGATAGATCTAGGTTTCAGCTTTGGTTCTGCATTTGCCAGCTGAGTGACCTTGATTGAAGTACTTTTCTGAGCCTCAGTTTCCTCACTTATAAACATAGAAGTGATAATATCTCCTTAAAAGAGATAATCTCACAGTGGAGTCAGGCAGATTGCACATTGCAAAGGGTACCTGCTTTTTCTTCTCAAGGCAGTCGGCCCAGTGTCAGGCCCACAGCCAGGGTCGAATGAACAGCGCTCAAGAACAAAAGCACTGAGAGGCCATCTCCTTGGTCACTGGGGAAGGGAGGGGTGTGGGAGACCATGACCTGGATTGGGAGCTGGGCAGGAGCTGTGTGCATGACAGCTAAAGCAAGGAAAGACAAGTGGTGACCTGATTTAGTGCTGCCTGAGGCAGCCAAGGAAGCAAGGGAGGAAGTCGCAGGCTAGGGGCTTGGAGCTGTCCCACCTTGCCCTTCCCCAAACCAAATGCTGCCTGACACCCAGCTCCAGCCAGGACCCAGAGCCGTGGCACAACTCCACCCCACACCCCACCCCAACAGCGGCCCCCCTGCTGTGTCCTTGGGAGACCACTGTGTCCATTTGTTTGCATCTTCTTAACCCTGTGAAGAGATTCCTGTGATTCCCGTTTTCAGCTGGGAAAACTGAGATTCTGGGAGGTTAAGTGCCAAGGTCACAGGGCTGACATGTGGTAGAGAGAACTCTGGCATTCCAATCCCCAGTCCAGCACTCCCTGGATGTCTACACCACCTGCCCTTTTCCTGTACACACACATATACACCAGCTCACAGCCCCGAGGGCCCTTCCGCCCTACCCACAGGTAGAGCTCCCACGCATGCTGGCACCACACTCTCCCCACCACCAACTCCTGTAGCAATTCCTCCCAGAGCCAGCCAGCTCCTGCTGTCTTTGTTAAAGGTAGGACCTTCTTCAGAAAGGTGAATATTCCTTGTCTCATGGCCTGCAGTGTGGATTCTCGCCGCATCCTTTAGCTACATCCAGCAGGAGAGAAGCAAGCCAGCTTGGGTCAGGACACTGGCCCTTCCTCCAGTGGAGGGGATCCTGGGGTCAGCAGCCTCACACTTGGGCATTGCCACCTAGGTTTGGCCCTAGACCCACAGGGTAGGGCGTGGAGCCAACTGGAGGGCAAACCAGGGATCCAGGCAGGTGAGAGCAGTGGAAGTGGGGGCTTGGAGGGCAAGGGACTCCAGTCCATGCCTCTACTGCTAACTAGCTGTGTGACCTTTGGCAAGTCATTACCCTGCTCTGGGCCTGAGTGTCCACATCTATGAAATGAGGGAGGTGGCTCTCAGGTTCCTTCTGGCTTGCAGACAGTCCCAGATGCTACTAGACCTCCATCGTGGCTAGATCTCTACTTTTAGATGCTATCAAAGACCTGCATACCAGGGGACAGTCCACCACCACCATCACACTCTGCCCCAGACTTGCCTCCAATTCTCCTTGGGAAGCCAGCAGACAACAGGCCCCATGGGCAGAAGGAGCCAGCATTAGGGGTCTGGGTACCTGGAGATGGGACTTAGAAAAAGCCCAAGTACAAAGGGGGCACCAGAGAGCTTCTTTCACTCCTGATTGGCCTTTCCTGCTCCAGGGAATCCAGCACCAAGCTGGAGATAGGACACCGGTTCTCTGCTCAGCCCTGGCCTGGATCTGTAGGTGAGGCCCAGAGTCATTTCCGCTTTTGGGGCCTGTGACTCGTGGCGAGAAAAGAGACGATAAGTATCTCTGGCCTTCCTGATTCACAGGGTTATCCACGCATGAGGTGGGCCCCTTGCAAAGCAGACATGCCCATTTCTGTCCAGACACAGTTCGGGCAGGCAGTGGGTGGCTACAGCCTGTCCTTACATGGGGCTGAAGGGGCCCAGCCACCCAGTGACTCACTCACTTACCCAGCCAGCTGAAACCCAGGCCCCACCCTTCCCTTCTGCAGCTACCCACAAAAGCCCCTAACATAGCATTCTAGTCACATGGAAACTAAGGTAGCAGGGAAAGACATTTCCAAAGTTTGGGGACCGACAACCAACAGGCAAATAAACAGAAGGCCATGTGATCACTTAACCAACTCCGGAACCACCTACCTGTGGGCTTCCTGGTGTGTGATTTTATTAACCCCTTACTGTTTAAGTTGCTTGAGTTGAGTATTTTATCCTTGTGGTATTCTAGTAGCCCAGAGCAGCCCTCCCGGACATGAGCCTGGTGGGCCTCCTGGGAGTGCCATCCTCATCTCAGACAGTCTGCCGGTGAGAGGGCTCCTTGCCTCTCCTGGTGGTCCTGGAGGGTCTGGGGCGGGGGGCTCAGAGGAACAGATGTAGTAACCTGATGAAGTTGGTGACTCTTAGGACTGTAGACCTGGTGGGGGGTGTATCAGTAACGTGGAGGGAGGAACTCATCAGGAAAACTGGACCTAAATTCCGGCTGTCAGGAGTAGAAGACCCCAAAGAGTGAGGAATCAACATCCCCAGAGCAATGGTAGGTTGAGACCCACTAATGGGTAATAAAATCCATTTAGTGGATTGCACCCAGAATTTTTTTTAAAAAAGAAATGGAATAGAAAAAAACACAAGGGCAGGTTACACAAGGTAAAAAGGAAAGTATAGTTTCGTACAACTTTTGTTTCAGTGTGTGTAAATGCTCATCTGAGAAACAGGTTGAGATGCGAAATACATTTCTTACTGAGGGTGTTGGTTTTAAAAGTTTGGAAGCCACTGCTCTGGAAACAAAGGTGCCCTTTGTGCGTGTGAGGGGCAAGGGTCTCTTTGTACTTGCATTTGGTCCCAGCATCCCCAGAAGTGCCTGTGGGGGAGCAATGAGCCCCACTTTCCTAAGCATAGAAGGAGGCATCCCCTTGCTTAGTCTCCGGCTTTCCTTAGCAAGAGGGGAGGGGTAGGGCTTTTTCCCAGAGGCCCCACGTCTGGAATGTTTTCATGTTTCCCAAGAACCTCCACTGAGCAAGTTAGTCAGGATCTTTGGGTACAAGGTCATTTCAGAGCCTTCCCAGTGGCAGGCACCACTGTGCCCCATCCCTTATCCTAAGACCCTGTGGAGGAGCAGAGGCCAGGAAGTCAGGAAAAGCAGGTCTGGCCCCTCCGGAAGTCTTTCCTCAGATGCCTTCCCCTCCCATTTCCACAATTTGGCACAATCTTGAATGTAGTGGGGCGGAGCAGAGAAAAAACTAGAAAGCTCCACTTCTGCCACCAGGGCCGGAAGCCCCACAGTGGCCCCAGCTGGTGGTTAGCCCCTGTTTGTCATTTTGCAAATCTGGTCTACCCACCTCCAGTGAAAACTCCCAGCACCACCCCAGGGGGCAATGACTAATTACAAAACACATTTTCTCTCTTTTTCATTTCGCTCACTTCCCCACCCACAGCGACACCCCCGCACTAGCCGCTAGACTCCCTCGCTAGACTGGGTTGAATGAACTCTTGGCCCGGCCCCTCCTCCCCAGACTGCATCCTCTGGGTTCTTTTCTCTCCGCTCAGCTTTACTTTCACTTTCTAGTCACTCTCACTCTCTGTCAGCTTCTTATCCTGGGGCCCTGGCCCTTTCTCAAGGTGGGGGCCATTGCTGAAGCCCTGAGCTGCATCCAATTAGTCAGGTTTTGAGTCAACGCCAGTCAACAAATATTTACCCAGCGCATTCTTTTCCAGGCTTCAAGGAAGCAATGGTTGCAACCCGGGAAAGGTTCCTGCACACACAGCTTCTAGAAGCCTGGTGATGCAGAGGCACAATCAAGCTATTAGAAACAGTGCACAGAGACTCTGTGGCTTGATCCGTGGTGCGAATGAGCCATGGAGAGGCACACCTAAGCCATCCTGGGGGTCTGCACTGAGGCCGGAAGGACTTGGTGTTGGCCATTAGCCAGATGAAGGAGGGGAGGAGCCGTTCCTGGCCAAGGGAACAGCCTGTGAGTGATGCCATCTTTGGTGAGGCTGGCTGGAGCCCACAGAGTTGGGGGTAGTGCGAGGAGCTGGGGTCCCCAAAGGCAGGAAGGAGGCAGATCTAAACCAGGGGAGTGTGTAGTTCATTGGTAGAGTGCGTGCTTAGCATGCATGAGGTCCTCGGTTCAATCCCCAGTACTGACATTAAAATAAATAAGTAAATAAACCTAACTACCCCCCCAAACAAACAAACAAAAATAAATAAATAAATAAATAAATAAATAAATAAATAAAAGAACCTTGAGCGTCTGCTAAGCCATTTAGATTCAGTTCTGAGGGTGATGGGGAGCCAATGAAGGGTCTTAAACCAGAGTGACGTAATTGCACAGAACAGGGTTAGAGGACAAGACCAGACACACAGAGCAGTCAGGAGGTGGCAGCTGCAATGGGAGAAGTGGATGGATGTGAGAGATACTGATGATGCAGGATCGATTAGCTACAGAGGTTTGGGAAGGGAATCAGGTAGGGGTGACCCACAGCTTCTGCATAAAGGGTGTTCCTCTCTGTTTCCTACAGGAGGGACAAGTTGGAGGTGGTGGGGGTTGAGGGGGATGACAAGGTTCTTTTGGACAGGATGAATTCTGCATGTCTGCAGGACACTAAGACATTGGCTACAGTCCTCTGTGCCCTTGAAGAGGTGCCCCGGAGCAGAGTTCTAGACAGGACACCACCTACACACAGTGCAGAAGGCAGGGAGGGGTGGCAGGAGAAGACATGAAGATGGGAAGGCCTCCAGGAGAGATGCTGCGGGCAGAGAATGACACCAGCAAAGGACCAGAGAAGGGGAGGCAGGAGGGAGAGGAGGACAACTCAGGGTGGGACAGAGGAAACCTGATGCTTCCAGGGAAGAGATGTGGTCCTGGGGTGGCGTGCTGCTGAGGGCGCAGATAAGATGAGGCCAGCAAAGCTTGCATGAGATGGAGGGACGTTTGAAAGGAGTAGTGAGAGCAGTTTCGGTGGTGGTGGCAGAGGGAGAGTGACAGAAAGCAGTTTGGTTTTGAGGCTGGGCGTGGTGGGTAAGGAGGGGAGCAGCCCGATGCCAGGCCAGCTCAGCAGGGCCTGCTAGGCCCCAGATATCCTCTTCACCTTCTGGTAAAATGTTCTTTAAAGGTCTTTACGTTTCTTAAGAGATTATTTCTGATTTTGTGCCCAAATCTGCTACCCCTGGGGGCCACATGGAACAGGACCTGTCCTTGTCCCATCCCATTCCAGAGCCAGTCCCGGAAGTATTTACCCGCAACACTCCTCCCTCCCCCCACCCTCCCCTAGTCTCCTCTTCCCCAGATTAAACACTCCCCTTTCTCTGCATTCTTCTCTCTCCAATTTGAAGCCCATTTCTGCCTCAGTCACTCTCCTCAGACCACAATCCGGTTTGTTGGCTCTTCAAGTCATGCCCAGATCCAAACTCCGCCCACTTGGGTACATTCTGCCAGCACGCAGGGTGGGACCACCACTTCCCTCTTCTGAGAGGCCACTTGCTGTAAAGTTGCCTCTCCCGTGGCTGCACTACCCTCAATCATAGAATGAACTCTAAGACTGAAGAGAATCTGAGATTCTTTAAGACCTAGACTGGAGTTCAATGTCTTAATTTTATAGAGACAGAAACTGAGGACAGCCACCGAGCTAGAGACTGTCAGATGCACAGTCAGAGCCACGGGCCCACACAGTGGGCATGGCCAGCAATGGCCCAGGGTAAGCTTGTAGCCATGGTTGTGGCGGCAGCAGCAGTGGTGACAGGGTGTGGGACAGCCTGTCACCAAGCGTGTCAATGGGAGCATAGACCAGTAGAAACATTTTGGGGCTGTATCAAAAAGAATTCTATATGACAAAAATATAAGGCTGTTTACAGATACACGTTTAAGGAGGTTGTATCAGAGACAGCTAATCAGTCCATAATATACTTTCTTCTCCTCTTCTTTTAGCAATATGGTCCCCAACTTTTAGTGGGACCCACCCTACTCAATGTAAAGATCTTACTTCCAGCTTCCCCTGTATTTAGGTGTGGCCATGTGATCAAGTTCTGGCCAGAGGGTGTGAGCAAAAGTGATGTGCAACTTTGGGTTTTGTGCTTAGAGGTAAGGGGTCCTCCATTTTCTCTCTCCTCCACTTCCGATGGCTAGAATGTGGACCAGAAGATACGGTGTTGAGTCTTCTTCAACCATGTAGACAAGGGCATCAAGATAAAGGGAATCTGCATTTCTGACAGAGCAGAGCCACCCTGTCAACCTTGAACTGCTTAAATACTTACTGGAACTGGAGAGAGAAATTCTGTCTTATTTAAGCACCTGTTATTGTGGGTCTTTGTTAAAGCACCTGAGCTATATACTAACTAATACATACATTCATTTCAACATTGTTTATAAGTTTGGATTTTTTTAACGGAAACACCTAAATGTCCATTATAGAGAGTGAGTAAAGGAGTCATGGAAACACCATACAATTAAGTACATGAAGTCATTAAAAAAAGAATGAAGTAGATATATGTACACTGACCTGGAACAATGTTCCTGACAGAATATTAAAATAAAAAATGCAAGTGATGGGACAATGTAGAAGATGCCGTGGCTTGCTGGGTTTCCGGGGATAAGTCACATCCTCCTTCTCCTGTAGAAGCTACAGAGGATACATTCTGCCTTCCCTCGGATGGTATGGTTTGAGGATGGAGGTCTAAAACTGTGGCAGCCTTTTTGTTCCATCAGGGAAGATCCTAAAGTTGGAGAAGTGGGGAGGGGAGCAAATGCTGAGTGGAGCCTAAAGAGAAAGTCAACATATCAAAGGACAGAAATGAGACAGAGAGCCAGGTCTTCGGGAACACAGTGTTTCGATCAAGCCTGAATCGAAGTCAGCCTTCGATCTGTACTTGTGCAGTTACTGAGACTTCAAACTCCATTTGTTTGTTGGTTTAAGTCAATTTTAGCTAGTTTGCCTTCTACTTTAAAAAGAAGACTCCATATAAGGATATTTATTATAGCTTTATTAATAACCAGAGTATTTAAAAATCTATTTCCTTAAGAAAGGATTAAAGAAGTGATGGTACTTCTATGAAATACTATGCAGCCAAATTTTTTTTTAAAAAACCTCTATATGTGGTGATATAAAAAGATACACCCAAGATATTTCATTAAGTAAAAAAAAGTGGAGATTATGTAAAGTATGCTACCATTTGTGTGAGAAAAAAATGTGTAAATGAATGTTTCTTAAAATGCTTGAAATATCTCTTGAAGGGTACACAAGAAATTGATAACAAAGGGAAACTAAATAGCTAGAAACTGAGGACAGAAGGATGCTTATTTTTCACTGTATACCCTCCCTCGCTTTTTGAATTTTATACCCTGTATATGTAACACCTGCTCAGAAAATAGTTAAAAAAATTTTTAAAGACTCCTAAATGATAGAGCGTGCATCTGAGAATTTAGTAACTGTCACGTGTTCCTGCATGCACACACAAGTCACGTGCCTAGATGTTTCTAAAAGTTTGGAAAGATACGCACCAAACTGTTAATAGTATTTACCCGGAGGGAAAGGAATTGGAGCAAGTGTGTGTGTGTGCACGCACGTGCATGTGTGCACATTGGGGAATAGCTTACCAGCTGCAAACTGACCCCACACTAACATTTATTACAAGGCACTGCTCACTTTCCAAGCTTCCATTCACTTAATTCTTACCCTGAGATGAGCACTTCCAACACCCCTACTTAACAGATGAAGAAAGAGCCTGAAAGGGGCAGCTAGTGCGGGCCGAGCTGGGACTGAGCTGAGACAGTTTGGCTTCAGGTGGCTGGTCCTTATACACAGCATTATCCCACCTTTCTGACTCCCCTGGGCGGGGCTGCTGGGTCCCAGGCCCTGAGCTGTCCCAGGAAAATCCCTTCACACCTGTTAGTCACGGAGCCCCTCACACAATCGCCTGGAGGGAGGCGGCAGCCCCAGGCAGGGTCTTCTGCTTTCCCCAGCACTCAGAGGATGCCCACCACTCCCTTTGCCCTCCCCACCTTATCTCACCTGGAAGACAGGAAACTGGAGGTTGACAAGCCCCAGGGGGACTGCATTTTGTTTAAGCTCTCTTTACACTCCCCACTTCCATTGGGGACCGTATAAAGAATTGATACTGCCCACTGCAGATGAGATTATGAGGAAGAGGGTGTTCCGGTGGGCTGCAACACTCTGGGTCGGGGTTGGCCATTGGCTAACATCCATCCCATTTAGGAATGCACATAACCCACAGAACCAGCCATTCCACTTTTAGGAAGGTGTCCCGCAGAAACACTTGAACAAGTCTGCTGACTACAGCATTGCCATAAATTGTAACAGACTGTGGAATTCTAGGCAGTTGTCAAAAGGAATAAAGTTAACTCTGACGTAGGAACAGGCATAGAAGATGTCCGTGGTATACTGTTTAAAAAACAAGTTGCGAAGTAATATGCAGAATATATCCCAAGTTTTTTCTTAAAAAAAAAATAAAAATGTGTATAGAAGACATTTATGTATAGAAAATGGTCTGAAAGCGTATGTGCAGAAATGATCAGGGTGGGAAGTAGGATTTGGGAAGAATTGGGAGGAGAAAAAGAACTTCTCATTTTTCATCTGTATTCTTCAATATTATCCAAATTTTTATAATTTTTAATAAAAGATTTTATAAGAATATCTTAGCTTTGAAATTAAACTTTTAAAAAAATTAGTAATTAACAAATAAATTTTTCATGGCCTAGGCATCAGCTTGCCAACTGTCCCCTCTCACTCATCTCCCCCTCCCTTCCAGGCACTGTCTTATCTCCTACCATTTGCTATCTTTGGACCTCAGGCTCCTGAGCTGGCTGCAAGACTCCAGAGCCCCTACAAACCACAATCACTAAGCCCTCCCTAATCCCGGCTCCCCAGCAGCTCAAACCGGCTGCTGTCTGCTCCTGCAGGAGGTGGGTAGGAGTCCCCTTGGTTTATACCCACCATAAAAAAAAGAAGCAGCTGTGGGCCAGGGGATGCTCAGAACTCCAGGACATGACAGCCTCTAGAGATGTGGCCTAGCCTCTCTTGGAGAGGATATTTCTTTCTGTCCTTCCTGAGCACATGCATTGCAGTGAATGCATTTTCTAAGAATTGGGCGGGACTCCAGAGGTGGTCTCATCCAAAGGTCTCACTTTGCAGGTGAGAACACTGCATTCCAGGCCAAGCCTTTGCCATCTGCTTCTTTCCAAGTGCCATCCCTTCATTTCGGAGTCTGAAAGCTCACTCTCGTTAACTGTTCAATAAAGGAACTCCATCAGGCAAGCTGCCATCTGTCTCAGCGCTTCTTAGCCATGATGGCACATAGGAATTACATGGGGAGATTTGCAAACTCGTGACACCTGGGTCCTACCACCTTGTGGTTCTGATTTATCTTAACTGGAGGGCATCCTGAGCACTGGGATTTTGTTACTTCTTAGCTGTTCCCAACATGCAGCCACGGTTGAGAACCACTAGTCAATGCGGTGTGATGTGTGTGTGTGCGCACATGCTGTGCACATATAACCCATGCATGGAAACCTACACACACACATACACATGCACGCATTCCCCATGCAAAGCTAGATTTCTCAAATAACTCGTACAGAAAGTAACTCATACTACGGAGGTTACCAGCAAAGCAAGACACCCCAAAAATGAGAAAAAATTTTAGAATGTGATATTTAAAAGATGAAAAGGTCAGCATAGGAACAATCAGAAGCCTCATCGGGCTCTTTGCTTATTTTTAGATGAGGTTTTTCTTGTGTTACATGTGGGGGAAAAAGCCCTACAATTCTTTCCTGGCAGGGCCCCAATCCAGCCCCAAGCATCCACAAAGAGGGCTGGTTGACCTGAATCCTGCAGCAGGTTTTCCGGTTGTAGCATCCAATCCCTCTGGATAGGACAAACCTTCAGCTGGGTCCCACAGAGGAAAGTCCTCAAAGCCAAAGTCCTGGCACGGGGCTGGGGTCCAGAGGGGCCCAAGAAAGCCAAGGTCCCAGTTCTCCAGGAGCTCCAGGCCCTGCCCCCACCCCATAGGAATGATGTGGCCAAAGGAACTGAGCTCCTGATAACTGCAGGCAGCCCCAAGTATGGGGGGCTGTGACCTCAGGGTGAGGGGTACACAGTATGAGATGTACACATGTAGTCCTGGCTAAAGTAGAGGAAAGTTGGCCAACTTCAAGGTCATTTCCAAATCTAAGTTTGATGAGTCTGATATACATAGTGAAACCAAAGAAAGTCCTTGGGGAGATCCTATAAGGAACTGATTGGTTGGTTTTCATCTGGGCAATAAGGGAAGGCTTCCTGGAGGAGGTAAAATTTGAACTTTGCCTTGAAAGATGAGCAAGATTTAAGAGAGAAAGGAGAGAAAGAAAATAGAGCTGTCCCATTCTATTACTTCTCCACCTTCTCCTCCTTGACCTCAGAGAACTGGGCTCTGCCTCAGGAGCCCACTGCACCCTTGGGGACAGGGCTCTGGGAGTAACCTGGGAAGGTGGCAAAGGGTGCCCACCTCCCACTCCCCTCCTGGAGTAAATATTATCTTCCCAACAGAGCATCCACCTCTGGACCTACTGGGCTCAATTCTGTCTCCTTTGACCTGGCTTTGAGGTGCCCAGTCTCCTTCAGAAGCCCCTGGGTCCATCCCTCAGTGAGTCATAATTCCAAGTCAAAGCTGGGGAAAATTGCCCTTAGGCCATACTTGTAGGCCCTTGGAGCCAAGATCTCAACCTGGAATTGCCTCAGAAAGACCTGGAGGGCTTAGAAATATCCAGAAGGTAGGCTCCCACACACTCCCGCACCTGCAGAGTCTGACCATCCCGGGAGGGTCCTGTGCTTTCTTTGAGGGATGAGAATGGCCAGCCAGGATGGAGACCTATGGCCAGTGCCCAAAGGTGAAGGAGAGAAGAATGCAGGCAAGACGGAAGCAGGGGGTGAGGAGGGACAGCTGCCGGGGGTGGGGGGTGGAGGGCAGAGGCACTGGGACAGCTGGAGGACAAGGCCCGGCAGAGAGGGGACTCTGTAGAAAACAAGTGTTCAATGAACAGCACTGAATCCTGCCTCTGTTCCCCAGGCTCTCGGGGTTGGGGAGAAGGGGCCAGGGACAACTGTTCGCCAGCAACCGGGGCAGAAAGACACAAAGGCCCCCAAAGAGGGCCTCCTGTTGTCTATGGTCAGCGCTTCCAGAGAGCAAAGACTTTACCTCATCTGTTCAGTGCTGTCTCCCCAGTGCCTGGCACATAGTAGAGGCTGCTGGATGTGATGACTGAATGAACCTTAGATGTCAGGCCTTTTCCTCTGTCAGGACTCTTAGGTCTTCTCAGTCTGGGACTTTCTTGTACGGAACATGTGAGACAGAAGGGAAGGGGGTAGGGCACAACCATTAAAAGAATGACACAGCAATTGAGGACAAGACATAAACTGATTAAAACCAAGATGGCAGAAGCTTTGACTTCCAGTAGACCTTGAGCCTCATGGCACACCCATAGGCACCATGACAGTTCTGAGACTGGCTGTAAAAGGCCAAAAAAATGGGCAGTGGTCCAATTCCTAGGAATGCCCGCCGCTTCCCCAGAGTAATTGGAATAATCCTCCCACTTGTTAGCATATGAAATTATCGAGCCTATAAGAACTAAATACCCCTACACCTCCTGGCCGCTCTCCCTTCTGAGTGAGACGGCTACACTATTGTCTACAGAGTATATCTCTCTAAATAAACTTGCTTTCATTTTACTCTGGCTCACTCTTGAATCCTTTCCTGAATAAAGCCAAGGACCCCCACTTGGTGGGGCAAGTCCCAGGGACTCACCCGCGACCTGGGACATAATCGTCCTCTCAAGTCCTGTTTTCCTGCAGCACAGGGATTAAAATAGCAGTGCCGAGGAGAGCTTCGGGAAGGGGCTTGGAGAAGGCTGTGCTTGGGCTCCCTCCCATCGTCCCACCAGCTCTACTTCTTCGGAATTTTGGAATCTGAATGTAAAGAGAGTGGGAGGAGTTGGTGGCCCAGAGCTGCCCTTCCAAACTGGAAGGCTCTAGGAGGAGGAGGGAGCGGGTGGGGAGAGGAGGAGGGAACGGGTGGGGAGAGGAGGAGGCAGAGAAGAGAGGAGGGAGCCAGGAACTCAAGGTGCTGCCTGCAGACTGATCAGAGCCTGATCCTTCCATGGAAAGGGGCGAGGCTGGGGAAGGCACCCACGTGGTCACTGAGCTCCTGGGATCTTACCCAGAGCCTTGGTGGAGAGGACCCAAAACCTGTCACTCTGTGTCCTGCACTCATGTGGGACCTACCTCAAGCACATCCACTCAGGCCTGAAAACACTTTGCCCACAGATGGGGAGCACAGGGCAGCCTGGTCCAAGCCTCAGGGGGTCTGATTGCCAAACATCCTGACCTCCAGGCCTCAGCCTCCACCCATGGCCCGTGCATTCCTAATACATGCACACACACACACGGACACACACACACACCAACAACCATCCCAGTCAAACTCATCTTGCCCATTGGGTCCCGGGGACAATGCAGGGTTCGTAAGTGGCTCTGCCAACTGCACACCTCAAGCCCATGAGGAAGCTGGTGTGGATGAGGCACTGGAACAGACAGCCTTGTGGCCCCAGTGCCTCTCCATGGTTGGGACAGGTTGCTGGTGAAGAGAGCTAGCCATGTGCCCGACTGTATGATGCCCTGACATGGGGCCAGGGCCACCATGAAATGACCACAGATGCTGGAGTTGTAAAGTCCCCTCATTTCCACAGGCAGAGAAACAGTCTCCAGGAGACTTGACCCCACAGTTGATGGGCATAGTTGGGATTTAAGGCCCAGCTGCCCACCTTCTGGAGAAGGGCTCCTGTACCAGCCCACCTCAGGGCCTTTCACTGGAGCCCTGGGGAGTACCAGTGCACTGACCTGGTACTTGTGTTGCTAGAACAGTTTTCTGGAACACCTTATGAACCCATCAACAGGCCTCCCTGAGGCCCCACCCGGCCTGATAACTTAGAACTGGGTTGTAGCTCTCCCTCCCCTCCCCCCTCCTCTTCTCTCCCCAAGGTCTTTACATCAGATTCATGGAGCTGCTTGGTTAAAATACAGATTCCTGAACACCATCCAGACTTTCCAAATCAGAATGTCTAAGGATGGAGCCCAGGAATCTCCCTTTTTATCTAGTACCCCTCCCCTGTCCCCTCAACAACTACCTTTAACCGGACCCGAATTTGGCTGTTGTGCCTATAAAATACAGGTCCAGATCCATCCTCCAGGGATTCTGCTTCAGTGCGGTGGAGGTTGGGCTTGGGGATCTGCGTTTTTGTGAACATCCTCATTGACTCTTGGGAAACACTGCTTCGCCATTTGGTGTGAGTTTCCGAATGAAGACTCTTCGGAGATGCCCTCGGATGGGCCTGGGCAAGAGAAGCTAAAGACCGTGTGTAGGAAGACCTTCCTGGGATGGGGTGTGGAGCACTTACAGATTCCTCCAAGAGACCCCTGGCCCCAATAGGTTGGGATCAAGGAGTCTTGATCCTAGAGTGATGTATGTAGAGGAGGGAGGTCCGAGGGGGTTGTCCTTTGGGTCAGATTTGGCTAGAGGCCTGGGTTTGAATCTCCCCCTTAAACCAGTGGGCACCCCAGTCCTGCCTGAAGGCTGAGCCATGTCTGGACTCCCACAGTCATTATGTCCAACCAGCTACCCAACCCTATCTCCCTCTACCCCTCCTTCTCCTCCTCGCCCTCATTCTCTTCCTACCCCCCATCAGTTTCCTTAGGATGTAGCCATGTGAGGGATGGGGAGTTCAGAGGCAAACCCATGACTGTGCTGTCATTGCTCTGAGCTTTGGTCTTGGGTACCCTGGCCTTCCTTCTAAGGAGGAGAGCTGGCTGTAAATCTGTGTTGGGGTGGGGGTGGGAGGGAGGCATGGCTCTGATGCTGGAGACTCAGACCCAGCTAGGTTAATCCTTTCTTGCTAAGAAACAGCCTCTTTCTCCCAGCACCCTCTCTCCAGCTGCCACACTCCCTATAGGAATGACTTTCAGAGTGGGGCGAGGGGTGTGTGGAGAGGAAGTGGGGAAGGAAAGGAAAGCATCACCCTTCATTTGAGTAGGACCAGGCAATTTCTTCTCCTGGGTGTCTCCACCCCAATAAGAAGAGATGACCACATGATAATAATGTGACACACCCTGCCTTGGAAAGCTGGATGGGGCTCAACTGTGTGTGTGTGTGTGTGTGTGTGTGTGTGTGTACAAATGCAGATGTGAACACGGCTTGGGTGTGCTCACAGGACGTGCACAGGAAGCAGATTCATCAGGTGACAAGTGAGTGTGTGTTTAAACTCTATTTAAGCTGTATTTGTGTGTCCTAAGCAGGGACAGTGTCCCAGTCCCTCTGGCCAGGAGTTCATTTTAAAGCCATCTGTAGTGAGCATATTGGCCTCTCATTCCGGCATAACTGAGCCCACTCCCCACCATGCCTGAAGCAGGGGCGCTGGCCCCTGGGGAAGAGCAGGCCGGGGCACTGTCCTTGACATTCTATGATACCTGGAAGAGCAGGCCAGGGCACTGTCCTTGACATTCCATGATACCTGGAACCCCAGGCCTATCTGAACACTGGGAGGTAATTTCTAGTCACCTGCGGTCCCTCTCATCTGTGAGAATCTGGTTGCAGGCCTGGGTGTGAGTTTGGTCTGTCAGTGAGCTCAAAGCTGGCCCTGGGGGCAGTGAGGAGGGGAGGGGCCCGGCCACATGTGGAGCTGACCAGAGGCTGCCCAGGGCCTGGAATCCCTAACAGCATTCAGGCGGGTCTGCAGCCTGGCTGGCCCCATCTAACTTTTCACTGAGATGCTGGTATTCTAAAGCTATCTTCCATGGTGTTGGCATTCCAAATGGAAGGATGGACAGCCAAGAGTGGAATTTCAGGTAGTGGAATGCAGTGGTTATAAACCTACTCTCAAGAAATTCAAATTTCCAATCTTGACCTTGGGCATGTCGCTTAACCTCCTTGTGCGTCAGTGTCCTCATCTGTAAAATGGGGAGATAATGATACCCATCTTGCAAGGTTGTGGTAAAAATGAAATGAGTACCCGGCGTCTAGTGTATACAAGTCTAAGTGTGAGTGGCTATTATAATTTGTGGTATTTCTAGGAAAGAGATCTGTTTAAAAGTGAAAATGTCTTTCAGTGCCTCTCAGATCATCTCCAAAGACGCTTTCCTCATCTCATGAAAGGCCAAACCAGCTGCCTGGCCAAGACAGGGAATTTCAGAAACCTGGTGGACTGGTGTGTCTAATCTGGATTAGGCAATCAGGACCTTTGAAATGTAAATGAGGATTGTGTTTTTGACTCTGTCAGTTCAAAGGGAAGCTTTTGGAAGCACTGTTTCTCCTGGAAGGAGGGCAGGGAAGCCCTGAGGTTGGGGGGAGGGTAAGTGGGGAAGGTGACCACTGGTCATTGGAGAAGTGACCACTAGCAGGAGAACTGGAGAAACCTGTGACATCCCCAAGTCCTGTCATCCCATTGTACAGATGGGGAAACTTGCTCTCTGGTGATTATGTATCTCCTCTGAGACTCAGTTCCCCTATCTTCAAAGGAGAGGAGTAACCTCCATTCTGCCCTGCTGCTGGGCATGTATAGGAGGCAGTGAAGGTGGGATGGCGAAGCCCTTGAGAGAAGCATGCTCTCTTCCCCCCGGGAGGCACCATGGCTAGTCAGGAGGAGCTGAGGGGTGGGGATCAGGCTGGGGGTAAAGTCCCTGACCCGTACCTCTGCCTGGCCCTTCCATAAAGGGCAGGGCAGTCCAGGCTGGCCCAGTGGGAGTATGACAAAGGATAAACTGGGTGGCTCCAGCTATCCAGAGGGCCCCTCGAGGCCCATCTTGCAGCACCAGCCCCTGTTCTGTGCCCTCTTTTGGATCATATTTGTGTTGCCCTAATTTCTAAGAATTTAGAAACTCCTTCAGTGACCAAACTCACTATGGGAATAAAAACTCATTCAATTCTCCACTAAAAGCATTTCCTCTGTTGAAACACTTTGTACAGATGTTGGGTTCCAACAACTCTGGATTCAAATCCCCATTCCACCACTTACTTACTGGTGGAACAACCCTGAACAAACCTTGGCTCTTAGAGCCTCAGTTTCTCCATCTGTAAAGTAAGGAGAGTCATCTCTGCTTTGCGGGAGTATTGAGAAGATTAAATTAATTCAGTCATTCATTCAACAAATGTTTACTGAGCACCTACAACGTGCCAGGCATTGATGACACAGCTGTGACTACAAGAGAGACAGGGCACGTGCTCATGGGATCTTCACCAATGGTGACCCCAGAATCTGTTACTGATTGTGTTGAGTGTTATGGAGGAAAAATACTCATGAGGAATCACTGGGAGCTCCATTTTGAGGGACAACTAGGTGTGATCTATGTCATTGAATCTAAAACAGTATTATTCTAGGTAACAAGGAGAAGGGAAAATTCTGCTAATTAACTGTGACACAGAGTATTCTTACCCTTAGAAATGTTATTTTGTGCTTACTGCAAGAGCTCTTTTAGACTTTTCTTCAGCCCCAGAGGAGTTTTCTATCTCCCACCCAATTTATAACAAAGAAGGTCTGTAAGGCAGAAATCAGAATAGGGTAAAATCCAAGAGAAATCCACCTTGCCCTGCCACAAGCTTGCCTGGTATAAAATCTCTGAGTGGGCAGCAGATAGGCTCCCAGGCTGTAGTTCAGTGGAAGAGTGACACAGGACAAAAGGGTGTGTGAACCGAGCAGAGAGAAGGGCAGGAAGAATGGGGAAGGGGTTCTGGCAGGGGGCTCACTGCTGGGCTCAGCTTTGGGTTGAGTAGAAAAGTGACCAGAAGGAAAAGAGCCAAATGCCAGACCAGTGGGTCGTTTACACACCATAGTCTTTAAAATGCATCCTGCTGTCAGAGACTTAAAAGATGTATCTCCCCAGAAGCACAGAGCACCCCAGTTTCCTGATCTTGGTTTCTAAGTGCCATTCTCCACTAAAAGGAACCAGAGCACTTTGGGGAAACAGCCAGTCCCAGAGCTGGAACATCTTGTTGTATCAGAAAGTGACAATGTATTTAAAAACTTAATAATAATGGGGACATGTCAACAAGAATGGAGCCAGCTTAGAGGGGTTTCTCCTGGACAAATCAGGCATAATCTGAAAACTGAAATAAACAATAAGAGTTATAGACTATAACCCAAAGAATAAAATAAGAATCCATGAGTCCATCTTGATATAAATAAATTAATGAATTAACAAATGAATGGGGAAGAAAACAACATTCTTCCTTAACAAGGAATGCTAAGGAACAAACACAGAAAAAATGATGGAATTAGAAAAATCATCATCTGCCAATCACCATAATATTAATTGTTTTAGGCCAGAATCATAAATGGATGCTACAACTTGCAAGGGGTAAGAAACAAGATATTTACTCAGTACACAGAGCAGAATTTTTTTCTGTTTTTCGCTATAAAGGACATTAGTAGGACATTTGGAGATGTTTGAATAAGGTCTGTAGATGAAAATAGAGTTGTATAAATACTAATTTTCTGATTTATAATCAGAAAATATTCTGATTTATCATATTTATAATATTCTGATAAATGTACTGTGATTATTATACAAGAATGTCCTTTTTAAGAAATATGCACCAAAGTATTTAGGGATAAAAGGACATGTCTGTCACATAGTCTCAGGGGAAAAAAGGAATACAAATGTACATACACACACACACACACAGAGAGAAAGAAAATAGACTGATAAAATGGTAGCATGGTGATAAATGTCTTAACAGCATTTTCTAAGGGTTTTCAAAAAGCCCAATTTCTGTCGTGTAAATGTTCTGCTTCCATGGCCAATTCCAAGCCACCAACACAAAGTCACTGAACAGAGAGTTGGGAAGAGACACACACAGACAGCTCTAGCATCCAGTACAAATGTAAGCACACTGAAGAGCCAGCATGTGGGAAAACTGAGTGAGAGTGAAAGAATGTGGGAATTATTTGTACTATTTTTTGCAACTTTTATGTAGTCCAAAATTATTTCAGAGTAAAAAGTTGGCTTTTTAAAGTGTGTCTCTTGCAATTGATAAAATTGGAGAAAGACAGTAAAAGAGCAGCCAGGTAGAGGCACCTGCGTGTGCAATAGCCCTGCAGCTGGAGGAGCACAATTCATTTGAAAATAAAAACAAACAAAAACTGAAGAAAGCCTGAGTGCTGAGGGCAGAGTGGCTGGGATAATGTGAGCCGAGAGGAGGGCGGGGCCAGGACACGGGGGTCTCAGAGGCCATACTGAGGGTTTGGATCCTGGTGACAACAGCAGGGAGCAGCCATCAAAGGGCTTTAAGCAGTGGGTGGGGGGAATGTGGCCTTATTTGCGTTTATCACTCTGGCCCCTGGCTGACCCTCAATAAACGGTGGCCATTAATACTGCCTTGTCTGTTGGACTCTCTGCTGTCACTTCCCTTAGGGGCCTGTTTGCTCAACTGGAGTTGACAGCAGGCGGCCCCATACTCACTTCTGCCAAGTTGACTTCCAGAGATCCAGGCCCGGCCCCACATTTTCCTCTGCCACCCACCCCACTCGGCCTGGCTTTCTGTGCGCACAGACCCACCCCTCCTACATCAGTTTCCCTCTGGGAGTCCCAGAGCCCAGGGAGGCCTGGAAAGGTTTGAGTTCAAGGTGGAATGAATGGGCTGTTTGACAGGGATCTCCCAGGGCAACCTCCAGGCTTCGTACAGTTTGAGTGGCTGTGGGCTTCCTTTTTTCCAGATGAATCACTGCTCTGTGTGTCTGTGACTGTGTGTGCCCTCCCCCGATGTGCCCTGGGGCCCTGCAGTAACAGGAGCGGACTGGATCTGTGCATAGAGCAGCTCCTCCTGTGACTCGAGTTAACTGCAGTGCACTCTGTGCCAAGTATCCCGCTGGGTGTTACCGTGCGTTCCTCATCCAACCCTTACGGCAACCCCATGAGGGCACACACCGTTATGTGCATTAAACTGAGGCCTTCAAGCTTTACTGGAGGGTTCAAGTTAACACAGTTGACAAAGACTCCACCCCAGCCCTCCGAGCCCTGAGCTCTTCACTTCTGCCCAGAGCACCACCCTGCCTCTTCTGGCGGCCCCAGGGCATCAGCGTCAGGGGCATTCAGGCTACGTAAATAGGCGACCTGGTGTAACTCAGCGCCCTGCTGCACCAGGAAGGGGTTAATTGGGATGCCCTCAGCAAGCTCTGGTTTGGTGAGGCCAGTTGCCACAGCAACAGCAAGGTTTGGGAGAGAGAGAGGCCAGCACACCAGGATCTTCTGAATCACTGGATGTACAGCCCATATGTTTATTCTGCGGTGAACCCCTTCCAGCATCCTCTGGGACTGCACATGGCCACCAGGAGCAGCTGTGCAGGGCAAGGGTGAGGGTGGGGGTTCCCTGAATGGGCAAAACCAAAAGGCCTGGCCCTGCAGCGGCCCCTTATCCAGGGCACTCTCAGCAGCCCACCCTGGGAGACTTCCCATCTGGAAGACCCAGGGCTTCTGCTTTCAGCTTCCAGATCCCCAGACTAGGTGGAAACCAGGACAGGAAAAAACACAGATTTGGGGCCAGAAGCAGTTAATTGATCAGTGATTTATTCACTCTTTTACCAGATATTTATTGCTTGCCCATAATACACTAGTCACTGCACTAGGCGCTGTGATCTGGGTTTTAGCTGGAAGCCAGAGGGGCCCCACAGGTGCACTCATGGGCCAGAAGGCCCCACCACATGCAGTCTGTGTCACCTCGGGCAAGTCCCTTTCCCTTTCTGAGCTGGTCTGCAAAATGGAGCCCGTTTTGCAAAACGAGGCTATGTGGATGAGACCATATATTTGAAGCATTTACCTGGGTGTTCAGCACACAGTAGGACTAAATAGGCAGTAGTGACATAAATGCCTACAGGCTGCTCCCCTTTCCCTCCAGCCTCGGAAGGAGCCAGGTGATGAGATTCACCAGTGAGGAGCCCTGGATCCTGCGGCTCTGGACCCTAAGGGTCACCAGGAGGCAAAACCTCAATACCGACCCAGTTAGAGAGCCAGGGCCTTCCCTCCCTGGGCACGGGACCCTGGCTTCCGCTGGCCCATTTACGATGCAGGAATGACCCTCCAACACTTACAGGAGGGAAGGTACTTCAACCGACAGGCAGCACCGCCATGGGCGCCTGACCATTTCGTTCCACCACCTGAGCCGGTCCCAGGTCAGAGGAGCCCAAGGCCAATACCCCAGGCGTGATAAGACCCCACTCCCGGCTTACACTCCAGCCCAACCAGATTTTTTCCTACAGCATCAGTCAGCTGCTTGCCGATTTGATTCAAGTTTAATCTTCTAAGCGGGGCTGCCCTAGCTAGGGAGAAAGCCCTTCCTGATGCCTGTCCATCCACAACTCTGCCCTCCCTGCTCCTTATGCATTTCATTTCCCGTCAGCCCTGAGCTTGACTCTGTAACCTCCCAGGCCTGTGTTCACAGAATGACCCCTGAAGTCGTCAAGTTCAAGCCTCGAGCCACCCTCTGCAGCCTCAGTGCAGGACAAGCCTAAGGGGGACAGGAAGTTCAGCTAGACTGATTACAGATAAGGGCAAGCCCAAAGCCACATTTATGGAACCAGCAAAGGAGGAGAAAAACATTTAAGAATTTCAGATTTCAAAAAATACAAAACTTCAAAATATTCATCATGGAAAAATTCAAAACATTGACAGACCTCCTCACACTTATTTTGTGGCCCAGGACTGACTGACTTTGTCCTGCTCGCATGGGTGGAGACGGGCTAATCTTTTCGGAGCTCGGAGCCTCCAGAAGTCTTCATCACAGCCTGGAAATAGAAACGGCATGCACAGTCTGTGGACTCCCCTCAAGCCTGTCCCTGGAGACAGAGAGAGAAGATGTTTCCTCTGGCTTCAATCTGACACCAAAGGAGGTGAGATTAAGCTTGGTAGGAGGTGGTGCTAATAAGATATCCAGGATTTTCTTCTTTCTCCAATCTTGAATTTCCTTCTCCTCGGCTGGGTGTTAGGGTACATGTTTATACCAGGATAGGGCTCACACAGTGGATCAGAGCTGTCATTGTGGGTGAAATTCTTTCTAGAAGGTCAGTGGGCTGGGAGGAAGTTGGGGTGGGGGCTGGCAAGTCTGGTGGAGGAACTGCAGAGATGAAGAAGCTCCCAGCTAGGCCGGGCCCTGACCTGGAAAATCTTGAACAAAGGCTCCAGCCGAGCCATAGAAGAAAAGGACAGGCAGGGTGGGGAGGGTATAGCTAAGTGGTAGAGCGCATGCTTAGCATGCATGAGGTCATGGGTTCAATCCCCAGTACCTCCTCTAAGAATAAATAAATACTAAAGAAGCCTAATTACCTCCCCCACCAAAATTAATAAATAAGTTAAATAAGCTTTATTTTAAAAAAAGGAAAAAGATAGGCAGACAGACATGCCTAGCAAACACGGCCCCTGTGAGGAAGCCAGAAGACACCTGGACAGGAGAAGGAAAGGATGCAGGTGGGGAGAGAGGAGAAGAGAACCCAGGGCGAAAAGCCTGAGGATTTTTTTCTATCTTTCTTCCTTTCTTTTTCAATAGACTTTAAATTTTTTTTTTTTTGAGCATTTTTAGATTCGCAGCAAAATTGAGCAGAAAGTACACAGAGTTCCTATATACCTCTGCCCCCACTCACACACAGCCTCCTTCCCCACCATCAACATCCCCACCAGAACAGTGCATTTGTTACCATCGGAGAACCTATCCTGACACATCATTATCACCCAAAGTCCATGGTTTACACTAGGGTTCACTCTCAGTGTTGTACATTCTATGGATTTGGACGGTATTTGCACCACTGTAGTATCGCACAGAAGAGTTCCACTGCCCTGAAAGTTCTCTGTGCTCCATCTAGTCCTCTCTCCCTCCCACCTAACCCATGGCAACCATGGATGTTTTTACCATCCCCATAGTTTTACCTTTTCCATAATGTCATATAGTTAAAATCACAGTATTGTAGCCTTTTCAGATTGGCTTCTTTCACTGAGTAACAGGCATTTCAGTTTCCTTCGGGCCTTTTCATAGCTTGTAAGCTCTTTTTTTTTTAGTGCTAAATAATATTCTATTGTCTGGATGTACTATAGTTTTTTGGGGGTTTTTTTGGTGGGGGTGAAGTGGGGAAGTAAATAGGTTTACTTATCTATTTATTTTTAACCAAGGTGCTGATGCCTGAACCCAGGACTTCATGCATGCTAGGCACACTAGCACTGAGCTACACCTTCCCCTCCATACCACAGTTTATTTATCCATTCACCTACTGAAAGCCATCTTGGTTACTTCTAAGTTGTGGCAGTTATAAATAAAGCTGCTGTAAATATCTGTGCAGATTTTTGTTTGGACATAAGTTTCAACTTCTTTGGGTAAATACTAAGCAGTGTGATGGCTCAATCATGTGGGAAGAGTAGGTCTAGTTTTTTTAAGAATACACCAAACCATTTTCCAAAGAGGCTGTACCATTTTGATTCCCACCAGCAATGAATGTTAGTTCCTGTTGCTCCGCATCCTCACCAATATTTGATGTTGTCAGTGTTCCGGAATCTGGCCTTTTTAACAAGTATGTTGTATTATCTCATTGTTGTTTTAATTTGCAGTTCCCTAATGCCATACGATGTGAAGTATCTTTTCATATGCATATTTGCCAAGTGTTTATTTTCTTTAGTGAGGTGTCTGTTTAGGTCTCTGGCCCATTTTTTAATCAAGTTGCTCATTTTCTTGTTATTGTGTTTTAAGAGTCCTTTGTATGTTTTGGATACCAGTCCTTTCTGAGATGTCTTTTGCAAATATTTTCTCATCTGTGGTTTGTCTTCGCATTCTCTTGAACCTCAGCTTTTGAATTGATGGTTCCAGCCCTTGACTGAGCCAGATGTGGTGTAGGGTTTAGCCATTTCCACCCAATTCAGGACTCCTATAACAGGCAGTCTTTGCTGTGGGCACCTAGGAGGCTGGCAGAGACCTTATTAGATCTGCATCTGCATGGTCTGCTGGCTCCCCTACCCTGTCCAATCTGGAGTTCCCTCTATTCCTTCCCAGGGGCTGCTCCCCGTTATCCCATGCGCACACTTAACTTTATCTCAGCATCTGCTTCAGATCCAACCAACCTAGTGCTGGGGAGGAAAGAAGTCAGAGAGATGGGACAGAGAGGGTTTGGGGGGAAGTCAGGGAAGGCCCAACTAATAATGTCACCATGTTGGGCTGAAATCTGGAGCCAGGACAGCACCTGGCAGCCAAGGGGGCATGAGGAGGGAAAGCAGGTGTTAAGGCTCTTGCCTATGTGACTGACATAGGGGATGCCTGCCCGAGATGCAGGAGGAGATGAGGCCACAAAGGTTCAAAGACTGGGATGGGAACACATCCTTCAGGCCATAGTCAGAAGTTCGGATTTATTCCAGACGCAGTGAGTAGTCACTGGAGGGTTTTCAGCCTAGGAGTGACATGACCTGATTTGCATTTGCATTTTTAAAAGCTTGCACTGGCAGCTGGGTGGAAAATGGATTACAAGAGAGCAAGAGGGGAAGCACGGAGATCAGTATGGCATTTGATTGCTTTGTTTAACATAAGTATCCCAGCCCAACACTTTCTCCCCTGCAAAGACAGTCATGCTGGCCTGTTGCACAGAATCCCATGCACGCTCACAGCAAACACACACATATACACACACACACGCACCCTTCATGGACCCCCACACTCGTAAACACCCATAGACTCTCCTGCACACATGTGTACATGCGTGCATCCGTGTTCACCCACATGCACAGACGCATACAAGTCTATGCACACGTGCTCCCATACATGGCACCAGGAGAGATTTTCATGCATGTGCAAGCACTCACCTCCCATTTATACACACAGTTCTTCACACGTATAGGAGATGCTTTCATGCACATACACACATAGAGCTATACACCTTTCTACATGGCTACACAGATGCACCACTCCTCATTTTCCAAAGAGAAGCAGGTCTGAGCAGGGGAGGTGGCTGAGGAGAGGTGTGAGGGGTTTTATGAGAGGAGGAGGTAACTGTGAACCTACTCAGTCACTGGATAAAGAATGTCCAAACAAATGCCTGCTTCACCCTAAATTGCACCTGATGGTTGCGCCAGTCAGTTATAGCGAGACTGCATTAAAGGCTTCATTCATCAGGCTGGGCCCCCACCCAGCTCTGCAGTTCCTCCTCACTCAGCCCCTGGCAGGCCCCCTGCCCACCCACCCCAGCATCCTTCAGCCCTCACTACCCTCCTAATGACTCATAGGGCATGAGGGAGGGCTTCTGCCCCCAAAGACCTGGGAAGTCCTACAGCTCATGGGAGGGGGAGGAATGGGAAGCTTCCTTCAGGACCTTACCTGCTAAGGCAGGCAGAGGGCAGAGGACAGGCTTGGGGGCTAGGGAGGTAGTGGGGGTAGGGGCTACTTTGAAAAAATCTGGACTCTTCAAAAAGACCTTTCAAGACCCTGGAGGACCTGCCCCCGCCTCCCCTGCCAGCAGTTCCTCTCCATCACTTCCTCCCTCCGGCTCTGAGCCCCAGCCACAGTGACCTGCCAGTACCCAGCTGCTCTTCAAACAAACATCTTCAGACCTTTGCCTATGCCGCCCCCCTGCCACCTGGAACAGCTTCCCTAACTTTCCAGACTTGGCCTAGGAGCCACCTTCTCAGGAAAGTCATCTCTGATTGACCTACCATGCCGCTCCAGTCAGAGGTCCCTCCTGTTCTCGCCTCCGTCTCAGGGCTCCCTGCACTGCCCAGCACCCCTGGGTGATACTTGTCTGTCTCCCCTTCAGGGCAGAGAGCATGTCTGTTTTGTGCACTGCTGCCCAGCACGTAGGTAGGAGGTGCTCAATAAATGTTTCTTGAATAGATGAATAAATGAACGTTGCTCCTACGTGCCAGTGAAACTAGAAAGAAGCTTAGTTTTGAAAAGAATGCCTTGTTCCCTTTCCTTTCTTTGTTACTCCAGGGGTCACTCGGTGATCACTAAATCTCCAGCTTGCATCATAGGATGTCTGCAGCCATGATTTTTCTTCTACCTTTTCCACCTTCAACCAACTCTGGAATGTGTTGCTGGAATAATGTCGACCCCCTGAGTTGGGGCAGGAACTAATGAGGGAGATTTGGAAAATAGAGTGACATGGGTGGAGAAATTCAAATTAATATAAATAATTCCCTGTAACTTACTATAGGGAGGAGGTGGTGAAAAGAGAGAGAGAGAGAGAAAGTGTGTGTGTGTGTGTGTGTGTGTGTGTGTGTGTGTGTGTGTGTGTTGCGTCTGTTGGCAGCGAGGATAAGGCTGGCATTTGAGGATTGAAGAGACCAAGAGAAGGTACCAGGAGGAAGAAGACCATAAACAATCAAGATAGGGCTGAAGTAGTTTGCTGATTAAAGGAAAGGGCTGGCTGGGAAATGCTGAGAAGTTGAGGGGGGAGGTAATTAAGTTTATTTGAACCCAGGACTTCATGCATGCTAAGCATGCACTCTACCACTGAACAATCTTCCACCAAGGATCATGGCCTTTCTGATCCCAGCAGAATCCTACTTCTCTTCCCAAGGAGCAAAGAAATGTGGAAACAGATATCTATCATTTACTGAGTGTTTACTCCAGAGAAGGGAAACACATTCTACTGCCACATCCTTGTCCACGCCATGACAACCATCCCTAATCAATCGTGAGTGCACCTATCACCTCCAGGCCAGGATGGAGAGTCAGAATTCTCCTCGACACGGTGCTCCAAGGAGGCATTACTGATCAACTGGAGCTGGCACATAAGGTGGACCCTTTTTTCCATTACCCATCTCCTGAGTGCCAAGTGCTTAATAAATTTTTCATTCCATTCTCACAACAAATCCATGAGATAAAGATTATTTTCCAGATGAAGAATAAGGAAGGGTCAACCTGGTTGGGGAATCTGACCAAGTTCACCACAGATAGGAAGAGGTGGGCTGAAAATTCAGACCCTAGTCTGTCCCCAAAGTCCATGCTCTTGCCACTTGACCATGTTGCCTGCCTCCCCTGGGCATCTGTACCACCATGTTGTGGGCATTTGTTGGGGCTCTGTTGCCTCCCAATCTCCAATCTTCCTGTATCATTTGAGGTTCCAACAGGAAACAGATATTACTCTCCAACAGAATGATTGAGGGGTCTTTTCAAGAAGGGGCTGTTTACTAAGAGCGGGCAGTGCCAAGGGAAACCAAAATAAAAGGTGAAGACCTGAGGGGACAGGAAGGGAGATGACTGGAAGCTGGAGAGAGCCATGGCTGCAAAGGAAAGCGGCAAGGGGTACAAATACCCCAACCTGTCTCCTCCCACCCTCCAGTCCCTACCAACGGTGCCTTCCATTGGACAAACCCAACTGGAAACCAGAAGGCATGGGAGTTCAGCTGATGCGGCCCACACAGGTCAGCCTCCTGGGCTTCAGGGTCAGGAGGAAAGGATAGAAGGATGGAACTCTAGATGAGCAAACTGAGAAAGCCGTCTACAATGTTCCTTTCTCATTTGGGGGCTGAGGGAGGGAACTTCCCTTCCTGAGGAGTGTTTCTGGGCTGATAGTGTAAGTCCCAGTCCAAGGGCAGGAGAATACTCATGTCTCCGCTCAAGTGACCAGGCAGAGACAGAAAATTCTCTTTCTCCATCTTTTGGTTCTATTCAGGCCCTCAGTTGATTGGATGAAGCCCACCCACCCACTTTGGGAAGGACAATCTGCTTCACTCAGTCTACAGATTTAAATGCTAATCTTATTCAGAAACACCCTCACAGAAATACCCAGAATTACGTTTGACCACGTAACTGGGCATCCTGTGACCCAGTCAAGTTGACACATAAAATTAATCATCATCACACCCAGATGGCAGAGGAATGGTGCCAGGAAAGGCATCCCAAGCAGAATGTCCTGGGGTGTGACCTTGGCAATGATGCTGACTACCTAGCATCCCTTGGATCCTGCCCATCTTCCGAGCTGGGTCTCCAGCCTTCCTGCTGATGCTGTGAGCATCCCCAAAAGCTTCCAACACGTCTTTCCTCTGCTTAAGAGTGTCAGAGTCCATTTCAGTTACTTGCAATAAGAACCCTGCCTGGTACAAACACCAGGACAGAGTGACGATGCTTATAGTAATGGGTGGTCCCCTGGCAGGTACACCAGGATGCATCTAGGGAGGATGCATCTAAGCTGCCCATCACGGAGGTCCCCAGAGGCTCCCAGTTCCCCTTCTGAACGTCATGGTTCTGCCATTCACGATATTAAACAAATCTGCTCTGAGGTCATTCGTGTTTTTGACTGAGCTGCCTCCAGGACACCCCAGGGGAGTGAATCCTACTGTGTGTGTCCCACTCCCAGTTGTGGTTTGCTTTTGGAGGCTGAAGAAGGACAGACTGCCCCAGCCCCAAGACAAGACCCTGCCGCAACCCACATGTGGCTGCCCTGGAAGTCGGTAGTCCTGCACCAGATAACCCTCCCCGGAGGACTCCTTGGAGGGACAGGCCTCTCCCTGACCGCTGGGCAGACACCCCCACCCCTTCAGCAGCCTTCCTTTGCCAGAGGCCTGCAGCTGAGGTGTGTTTATCTTGACTGAGCTGCCCTAAGAAGTAGCCAGCTGCGTTACCACCTCCATCCCCACCCTGACGCCCAGGATTCGGATGTCTCTCTGGATGTTCAATATTTGCTCAGGGAATTAGAAGAAAAGCAAAGCAGAAACCACTGAGGTGACAGACTGGTGCCTGAGGTAACTGGGCCACAGAGAGGGCAGGAGGGCCTCGGGCAGAGCAGCCTGAGAACCGGCTGGAGGGAACCAAGTGGGCCCCGGACCCAGGGGGCTCTGGCCTCTCCCTCTCCACACACCCCTCCTGGGGCCCCAGTCCATGGCGCATGTGCACACCGCAGCACGAGGGTCTGACCAGTGAGCAGCGTTGACGCACCACGCCCAGGGGCCAGGGGCCTTGGGGTCGCCAGGCTGCAGTGAGAGCAGTGTGCGCGTGTTCCTGCCCTCAGGAAGGCTTTTGGGGGACACAGTGGGATAAGCACTCTGGTGGGAAACTGCAAGGAGGCACAGACATGTCGCAGGGGTGACTTGAACCAGCTCCCTTCCTGGAGACCCTGACCCTCCTCCTCTTCCTGCAGTCCCATGGGTCCTGAGGACAAGCCTGTGACTGGATTCCCCAGTGTCTCCCCTCACCTCCTCCATCTGCCCTCATGACAGGGCTGGAGACAGATCCTGGGAGGTGGTCTAGGGAGCCCTGGATGCCTCATCCCTGACCTCTCACTGCCCCTGACACTGGCTGCCTCTGCCCTGCGGTGTCACCGTCCCACCCAGTAGCCCCCAAGTTCATGGGGAATGGCTCTTCCCAGGCCAACAAGATGTGCCCCCATCCCGGGACAGAAAGAACCCCCAGCCCCCACGGAATCTTGCACCAGGCACAGCTTGGCAGTTTTTGCTGAGGAAGCACAGATGGGGCCCCAGTCCACAGAGGAGAACAAGGATCGGGGGCCATTGCTCCAGGGACCGCATCAGGCCCGGGCTGTCTGTGTCTGGGCCACCTGTCGGGCCTCACCAGGCACACTCAGCCCGCCCCTTGTCCAAGGCAGCTGACAGAGTGCAAGCCCTAGAGCTGGGCATGCACCTCTGCCCACTCTGCTTCCCCCACCACCCCCACTGTCTCCCCAACCTTCCCAAGGTGCCCGCTCAGATCTGGGTTGAGGGCAAGGGGTTTGGGTAGGGGTCAGGGGCCTAAGCACGTATGAGCTTCTCTCAATCCTGGCTCAGTGGGTCAGGAGGGAGGGTTGAGTGGGGCGGGATGGGGGGCAGGGAGAGTCAACCTTTCATCATGGCTTCAGAAAGCAAACCCACCCCCCAGCCCCCATCCGAAAGCTGGCTGGCATTGGCATGCACCGTAAATCTCCAGGACGCTGCAGCTGTGACTGGATTATTTATAGCTCTAGTCTTACATTTCTAACACGAAAATATCACACAAAGGGAAAGGTAATGAAATCTCACCTCTCCTGCGCGTCCCTCACTCCAAGCTGCAGGGCTTTCCAGAAGCCCCTGTGGCTGAATGAGGGGTGAGAGAGTCTCGCCACCCCGCCTGCCTCTCTCCCTCCTCCTGTCAGTCACACACATCTCTCCTCACCCCGACTTCCCTCTCAGACACATTCGCGCACGTCTCTTTCTCTCTCACACATGCATTTCCTCACAGATGCCCCGACAATCCTGTTCTCTCTCCCTCTCTCAGCTTGCCCTGCCCGAGCTCTTCTACCCTCCAGACACACTCCCCACATCCTCACCCTCTTCCTTCCACCACTGCTGTCTCCCTGCGTGACACCTCCTTCCCTGTGCTCTCATGTGTTTGCTTTTTTGCTTTGTCAATGAAGATGCCGGCATGTTAATTACCAGGCCTGTCCCCCGCAAGGCACCTCAGCATCTTGTCAATAGTGGGTGGAAGTGTCAGTTTACATTCATCTCGCTCTGCCTGTATAACTCCTGTGGGCACTGCCTCCCCAGGGGGACCCATTCTTTGGCACATGGCAGTGAGCACACGAGTCCCTGGGCTTGACACACACAGACACACAGAAAACATGGGCCATAGAACACGCTTCTCACCCCGCGGGAGGGAACATCAAAGGATGTGCTTGGCAGGTTGGATGCGGGCCCAGATGGGGTATTTTACGGAGCAGAGGACCAGGAGTTCCTCCTTCTGCCTCTTGTGTGACTGTCTTGGTAGTGTGATGTAGGATCAGCCCACAGGCACAATCAGAAACTCTGAGCCCTGTGCAAGCTTCCATGGAGAGCCAAGGCCACAGAAGAATAATCAGAAAGAGGCACTTCCCACTGCAGTCCTGCCTTGCAAGGCCCACGACTCCCTCCCAGCCAGGTAGTCACAGTGGTTGGGGACTGTGTATGTATGTGTGTGTGATGTGTGCTCACACACTTCTTGTGCTGGGATGAAGGGAGGTCACAGACCAGGACAATTCACCCTGGCCTAGGGGCCAAGGGAGGGAGCTGGGGACAGAAACCCTGCAACCCACCACAGGGTAATATTTCCTGGAATGCTATCTCCTTGTTTAATCTTAAAAATTCACCTGGCTTTTGGTATTATATCTGTCATCATCACAGTATAAAAATGTCTTAAATCACTTATAATTAAATACTTAATTTCTTTCTGAAATCTTTGCTTAAATATTACCTTCTTGGAAGTTGAGTCTCAACAACCCTGAAACACCCCTAGGGAGCCATTCTATGGGGTAAGGAGCTGGGGTATGAAACCATGGGGTAAGGATAAGGACAGAGACTCTTGAGTATTTAGCCTGGCTCTGCCATTAGCTGTGTGACCTTAGCTAAATCACTTAACCTCTCTGTGCTTCAGAACTTTGACCTATAAAATTGGGATGATAATAGCACCTGTCGCACAGGGCTTTTACAAGGATTAAATGCATTAATGTATATAAAGTGCTTAAAACAATAGCTAGCACAATATAGAGGTTTGCAATTATTTTTCTGTAGAAGGCCAGCATGAAGCCACTGAATCAACCCACAGGCACTGAAATTACAGATCACTCCTGCCTCCCTCCTAGGATGTGCTTTTGCTCCCAACTCCATGATTCACTTTCAGCGCAGGCCTCTAATCATGCATTCTATCTGCAACACAGTCACTCAAAAGCATTCCCCTTCTATTCCACGCACTGTTCCTGGACTGGGCATTCAGTATCATACAAGACCCTCTGGAGGGGGAGGTGGAAACATGCAAACAGCATTTGGATCACATTCAGAACTGAAGATCCAAGGATGAGTAGTTGTCATCCCTTTTTTCAAAGAGTTACTGCCTCTCTGCAGGGAGCCAGCGGCAGACAGATAAAAGAGTGAGGGCGGTGCAGGGTGGATATGGTGATATTGTCACGTGGCCTGGAACACGCTTGCCTCATGTATATATAAGGTCTCTTCTCTGACGTCACCTCATCTTCAGGGCCTTCCAGAACTGCCTACATAAAACAACACTCTCCCCATCCTGTCAATAACTCTCCCCCTCCCCACTTTATCCATCTTCATAGCATATGACAGATGCTGACATATTTTGATGTATTTGTTGTCGGTCTGCCCCACCAGAATGTAAGCTGCCTGAGGACAGGCCCTCTGTTTTGCCTCCTCCTGAATGCTCCATGCTTACAGCGACAACTGGCAGATACTAGGCGCTCCAAAGATGTCTGCTAAACAAAGGAACTGTGGGCAAATCATTCTTTAATGTCTTGACTTCCCCTTCAGTGAAATGGATGACAAAGCCCCACTCTGACTTGCCACTCAGGAAACTCTTTAACTTGGAAAGAAATAATACATGATAATCAGACATGATTTTGACTCATCCAAAGGTAGATGCAAATAAATTCAGCTGAGGCCAAATCCATGCATGGGTTTGCATTCCCTGCTGTTTAAGCAATGAGGGGCTAGGGTCACAAACAGCCCAGGTGTCCCCAGTCTACAGACTGTGCCCTGCAGTTGGTCCATCTGGTTCCGGAAATGGTGAGCATGGACTCTGTCATGTTCAAGTGGGTGACTGCCTGTAGGCACACTACTGGTTTAGGGTTATAGGCTTTTGCTATTCAAGAGGACTTATCTCTGAGTCCTTAAGGGGCTGCAGAATCAATCAGGTTGTGTGTGCAAGGTCAGGACCTAGGGAATAACTGGAGATGGCCATATAGGATTCTGGGTCCCAAACCACTGACAAGTGAAAAGGTCTAGAAAATGGCAGGTTAAGGACTCAGGCAGGATATTTCAGGACCAGGAAGGAGCTGGTTAAGAGAGATGAAGATGCCTGGTGGTTGTGGTCAGGGTAGGCAGGGAAGAGGGCAGGGGGCAGGGAGGTGGGGAAGGCCTCCCATCTATATATTTTGACTCTCTGCAGTACCACTAAAAGGTCCTCCCTGTGCTCCCAGCTCTCAAGGCACTGGATGACCGACTCAGAGAAATTTGATTTGGGCCAACTTTTCTTCCAGCAGAGCCCAGGGAAGAGCTGGACGCCTGACCAGTGGGGCAGATGCCAAAATTACAGTATCACAGAAATTCACCATCAAACCTAGAACGGCCTAATTCCTGAGTCATGCTTTTCTGCTACTTTAGAGCACCTCCCAGCACTCATGTATTCTGCATAGGGGTGGTTCTTCATCTTAAACCAGTGGACAAGACAGACCTGGGATTTTCCCTTTCCTGTTTCGTGAACTCCTATTCACTTGTCAAAACTCAAGCCAAATTGCCCAAGCTAGAGCAGTGGCCTCTCCATTAACAAGTTACGTATTTCTAGAACTCTTCCCCACTAGATTGTGAGCTTATCAACAAGGACTTTGGCTTATTTACAACCACATTCTGAATGCTGGAAAACAATCATTGACAAGGTGACCCAACAAAGCAAGGACAATCCATGCTTCCTGACTCTGAGAGCCTGATTACATCTCTCAATCCTCCCCCCATAACCCAGGCGTCTGCTCAGCTCAGAGGGCAAGACGTTCCTGTTTGGCAGGGACAGTTCCAGGTTTTGATGACCTGCCTCAATCAGATTGGTATCTATTCCAAGTTATTGTTTGTGCATACTCTGTGGGGGGCTAAGGGAAACGGTTACATAAGCCAGGGAGATCACATCCGCCTGTAGCAGCCCCCTCTTCCTGGTGCCAAGGACTCTTGGCTCCATTTAGGCCAAGATTCCTCATATATCTTCCCCCAGCCTCCAGTCTCCCCGTAGCCACCTAAGCAGATTGGAAACTAGAACCCCTGACAGGTGCAGCCTATCAGCTTTCCAGACAGGTCAGGAGCCCCTCCCCTTTGGGAGACCCTGGAGTGGAATCAGCTGGGAAGGGACTAGCATGACTCTCATCTGACAGTGAGCCTGGGGGCCCTGCACACTGGAAGAGCAATGGGTGCATTCCACCCACGGGCGATGCAAGCTCCTGCTGCTCCCTTAGCCGCCCAGGCAAAGCCAATTTCTTGATCCTCCTACCCCTACCCAGGGCACAGGTAAAGCAAATCCTGACCCATGTGCAGCCTCTTTCCTGTTGCTCAGAGGTCTCAGGACTTTGGGACAAAATTCACTTTACCAACAGCTTCTCTGCCCAGCTTGTCACTCACCCAGCCACCTTCACTACTTCTCAAACTGCTTTCTTCCTTTAGGAATACAATTGCATCAGTGCAATTTGCAACCATAGATGACTTCACAGTTTATGACAATCTATTGTCTCATTTGATTCCCCTTTATAATTCTTTGAAGGCAGCACTATTCTTTCTACTTGACAAAAAAGAAATTCAAGGCTCAGAGTGACTTCTCCAAGATCACTGGTACAGAAAAAATGTGAACCCCTTCTGTCTAAGCCCAAAGCCTGATGAGTTCTTTCCAAAACACTCTATCTGGGTATTTCACTTTTCTTGGGGGAGCCCTTGCTGAGGAAAGAAATACACAACCTTAACCCCCAGAGCAATGGAGACAAAGCTACAACTCTAAGGGCAAGACAAAAATCTCAAAGTCCACTCTCAGCCCATATCTTTCCTTCTGCCTTCCCCAAGCTTTTAACCAAAGTGGCTATCAGTCAACACCAGCTGGAGAATGAGAACCCACAGCCCTGTTCCACCCCAGGCAGACTCAGGAGGCTGGCCTAAAATCCACATCTCCAAGGCCAAGGCGACAGGGGCTAGAAGTATGTGGAAGGGCTCAGGTTGTGCCTGATTAAAAGCACGGGCCTGCAGCAGAGTCCCTGGTTCAAATCCCAGCTCCGCTTCTGTCTAGTGTGTGTGGGTGGGTGGCGGGGGGTCATAGCTCCCTAACCTCCCTGTGCCTCAGTTCCCTCCACTGTAAAAAGAGGGGACAGCAGTAGCCCTCTGGTGGGTGCTGTGAAGATGAAGTGAGATCTTGCCCACCTCAGGCCAGTTGCATCCTTAGAGCTGGGCTGTAAGGCTGTGGTGCTGCAGAAGCAAAGGGGAGGGTGGGGAGGCGGGTTCCAGCTGAGCACTGTAACCTTACGCCACCAGTGCTGTAAGCATTCCCGCTTCGAAGGTTCCTCTCTAGGATGGAAGGTGCTTTACATAAAGCGCTGTCCTAAGACCTGGAAGTCACGGAGGGGGAACACCCTGCACATGGAAAGTGCTCAAAATCCACCAATCCCTTTCCTTCTCGCCCCTGGAATGTGAAATTTCCTTCAGAAAACATCTAACCTCCAGCTTTGGTTTATCATCAAGAGGGATTCCATGGTTCCCTACACACCACGCCGGATACAATGATAAATGTCCCTTCCCTTGAAGAGGTGAAAGGTGGAGAAGTTGGATGGGCACTGGTGCGGGGAGGAAAAGAGCAGAGCAGGAGAGTGGGCAGTGGCGACGTGTTGGGGATGAGAAGGTGCCCTCTGACCTGAGTGCCCCGAGCACCCAGGAGGTGGAGGGCGGTCCTCATGCCTCACTCAGGGAAAAGGGAGGAGCCAGAGCAAGGCCAAGAGCGCTCTGTTCCACCTGCCACTTGTTTGCGGCTGACATTAGAGAAACGCCTGCCCCCTTTCTGGGCCTGCTTTATCTCTGCAAAATGAAGTGCTCCGAAAGGAACTCCCCCCTGGAGTTTTTTAGGAAGCTCGGCATCAGCACTTTTCTTTGGGATACCCTCCCCTGCCACTTCCCGGACGATGCTAAGGAGGCCTGGTCTTCCTGCTTGTCCGTGGCCTTCTGCCTGCCTTCTCTGTCTCCCACCTCCTCACCCTCCTACCCTCCCCTGCTCAGATACACGGGGTTTATTTTTAACCAGGGTTTATAAGCAGGATCTGGACAAGCCAGTCTGCAGAAGTTCCAGCACTTGCTTGCTCCCTCCCCCGCAGCAGGAGGGGGAGCAGCTCGGCAGGAAGACCTGCCCGCAGGTGTGGAGTGAAGGGCAACAGGCCTGGGCACTCACGCAGCCCGGCGTCCTTGGCCAGCTGGAGGACTGGAAGGGGGCCCAGGCTGGCCCCGGCTGCTCTGGTGGGGAGGACAGGGTGCACCCATGGCCAGGGTGGAGTGGAACCTTCTGGGTTTTCCTGACATCACCTCTCCAGGAGGGGCTGATTGGCCCAGGGCTTCCCTCTCCCCTGGGGAAGTCTCTGGGCAGAGTGGCCCAATGCCCTGTATTGCAGGCCAGACCTCTGTCCTGCTCTGGCCCAGGGGAGGGGCAGGCGAGGCCAGGTCACCTAATAGGCAAATTAAGCATGTGCTTAGGGCACTAGCAGTAAAAGGGCATCAACAGAGTGTTTTGGTTTGGGTTGGGGTTTTTTTAAGGGCTAATTCTTAGTATTTCAAAAATAGCAAGGAAGTAGTCGTTCTGGGAAAAATCAGAACTTTGTTGAAATTTGTCACACTGATTTTAAGGTTTAGGGTGATTTTTATTTTGAATTTGTATGTGGGTGGATGGGTGGGGGAGGTGCAACTTAACCTCTCAGCTCTCAGGGCTGCTAAAGGTCTTAATCCAGCTCAGGATAAATCAAAGATCAGAAAGGAGGTAGGGAGGGGACAACAGAGTGATGAGGAGGAGGGAGCGTGTGACCTTAGCCCACAGCTATATCCCCTGGAGGGGGAGGCCTTCTGGAGGGAAGGGGCACTGCATTATTATACAGGGAAAGCTGGTCTTGCTGGAGAGGATCTGGGGAAACTAAGGAGTGAGATAGTTGCGGGGAGTGACGGGTAGGATTGCCCAGGGCCCCAGAACAAAGCCCAACAGCCTGAAATTCCCACCCCTGGACCAGGGCTGGGATTTGTTCTCCCTCTGTTCACTCTGGAAATGGCAAGGCTCTTGGCCAGAAGTGGCCAAAGATGGTGGCCACTTTGGATGGGGAGCTGGCAGCCCATTTCCTGGAAGACAGTTCCAAAGACGGCATTCAGCCCTCTGAGTCCCTACAGGGTAGTGCATGGACTCAGTGCTATTTCTCCCATCCTCTCCTAGAGTAGAGGCATGTTGTTCCCAACCCCACTGCCTCTGGGCCCAAGCAGGCACCCACCAGCAAACACCTGCCAAGCACCTACTGTGTACTGGGCCCTCTCAATCCATGACCTCATCTAACCCTCAAAGTGCCTGTCATGTGGTCACTCTATTCCCATTCTACAGATGGGGAAACAGGCTTAGAGACATCCAGTACCTGCTGAAAAGCATACAGCTAGCTAGTGGCAGGGTGAGGACACAAACCCAGTTGTCTGATTCTGTCCAGCATGCTTCACTCAATACCACTTGCTCCCAGCCACTGGAGGGACAAAACCACAAGCTGCCTCCCTCACCCCTCTCTGGACCCACTATGTCAGGGGCCAGGTGCCAATGTGGGCCGTGCCACATTCATGGTGAGCAAGGAGACAGACAAGCACCGCAGGCCCTAGAACCAGGATAGGCCACATGACTTGCAGGGCTCAAGCCAAAAGGAAAATGTAGGACTCCTTGTTCAAAATTATTAAGAATTTCAAGATAGCAAAAGCAAAGCATCAAAGCACCCCTTCAAACATGGCGCCTGGTATGACTGCACAGGTCCACACCCATGGAGCCCATCCTGCCCAGAACCCACATTATCCCCAAAACCAACTCCCCCTCTTACCGGGAAATCCCATCTCCAAGTCAGGTGGGTTGGATTTCAAGGGCCCCAAGAGGACAGGCCTTGAGAAGTAAATTTTCCACCAGCCGGGAGGCCCTGCCATTAGTCCTCTGGTGCTCAGGACCCTACATTCTCATCTTCCAGGTGACCTCTGCATGTAACCAGGGATCTGCCAAAGTCAGCCCATGGAGTGTTATCTTAGCTAGGGTGTGGCAAGTGGGCTGAGGGTATCTGATGGTGCAGGTGATGGAGAAAACGCCCCACTATCCTTTTATGACTAATTCATCCTAGCACCTCCTTCACCCAGTCCTTAATCCTTGCTGGAGACACCCTTTCCACATCTGACTAACAGTTAGTGACCATCTAGGTACTCTACTAAGGCAAAATATTTATAATTTCACTCCAGAACAGTGCCTGGCCCCTGCTCCATCAACGTTTATAGAAGTGGTGGAGGTAGCGTCTGTATAACGAGTGTCACCTGGCTGCCTGGCATCCTGCTGGTCATGCCCACGCACGACCTCGCTTCATCCTCCTCACAGCCTGGCAGGTGGGCATCACTGCCCCTGTGGCCTGGGAAGAGACTGAGGCTCTGAGAGTAGCGTGCAGAAGGTCCCATGATGACTGAGTAGAACAAAGAGACTGGGGTCAGGTTCCAAGGGCTGCTCTGACTCTAGCACCAGCTGCTCTTAAACTGAGCTGCAAGGTGCCCTGTCTGACCCAGGACACGGGGCATAAATAGATAAACACTGTACAGAACACTGCACAGAACACTGCTAAAGACTTCCGCAAATCCCTCCATCACCCCCGTGCGGGCTTCCTCCCTCTGCTCCCAGGGTAAGAGGCACCCAATTCTGTCCCAGGTGAGTCTCTCCTCTTGTGCTTTCTGTGCACAAAGCCCTGAGTCAAGTGTTTTATGGGTATTTATACACTTGATCCATCCAACAGTGCTATGAAATGAGTACAATTCTCAAGCGCATTTTCCTGGTGGGGAAACTAAGGCAGGAGAGCAAAGCAAATGAGTGAAGGAGCTGGGATTCAAACCCAGGCGGTCTAGCCCCAGAATCCATGCTCTGACCACTACACGTCCATGGAGACACCCTGCCTGGGTTCAAGTCCTGGCACACCAGCAGCATCACATGCCAGCTGTGTAACATCGGGCAAGCTACTCAACCTTTCTGTGTCTGGGTTCTTCATCTGTAAAATGAGGATAATAACAGCACCTACTCTATAGGTTGCTGTGTGGACTAGACGGGTTAGCATGTGCAAATCACTGGGAGCGTGCCTGGCACACTATTAAATGCAGCTATTATCAACTGACTTTTCAATACCCTATACTGCATTTCTTGCAGTCTCCTCCCTTCTTCAAGCCTGTCACTCATCCTTACCCATCCCCCTTCTGGTATATGCAACCTCTCCTTCTAGTTCTTTCCCTATAAACATGCTGTGTCTCCTTCAACTTGCATCAAAGAGACTCCCGCCACCTGCCCCCTGGCTGCCAGGATCTCTACTTTCCTTTAGGACTAAGACCCTGGGATAAGCTGAGCCTTCTGCTGTCCCCTCAGTATACTGTGTCATGGCTTCTATCCCCTCCATTCTGCACATACCTCTCTGGCCAGGGTCTCCAGGGACCTCCCTGCTGCCAAATTCAATGGACAACTTTCGGGCCTTATCTTACTCCATCTCAGCCCAGCACCTGACCCTACTGATAACCCCATCCTGCAGCATCAATAACCCCGTCCCGCAGTGTCCGCTTTGGCAGGCAGGGCACGACTTCCTGCCTTCCTGCCATCGTCCCCCATGCTGCCCTTCTCCTCCCCCACCCCTGGAAGACCAGCGCTCCCAGCATTCTTTCATCTTTTCATTTTCTGCCCACTTTCCCTCAGGGACCTCACCTAAACTCACACCTCTGCCTACCACCTGCAAAGCAGGCAGCACCTCTCAGCTCCTGCCCAGACCTGTTTGTAGAGCCCAGACGTGCAGGTCCATTTGCTTACCTGGCAGCTCCCCCAAGCTGGCCCATGGCACCCCAGGCCAGTGTCCCAAACTGGCCAGACCTCTTCCCCTACACCTGCACCCCCTTCTCATTCCCTGAGCTGAGGACTAGCCTGCCTCCTTCCTTCCTCTGCCTCGCCTTCATGCACCTGCCATCTCCCCTCCCACCAGCTCTCAGACCACCTCCCCAACCCCTACTGAATTTGGCTTCATCACCTCTCACCTGGTTCACTACAGTCACCTCCAAGCTGGCTTCCCATGCTTGCTTCTCCTTCCCTGATAATCTAGACCTCATGCTGCTGCCAGAAAGAGCTTTCCAAACAGCACATCAGACCATGTCCCTCTGCTCACACATCCTTCAGTGGCCCTTCATGATTAATCCGAGCCCCTCAACTTAGCTCAGGAGGTCTGGCTTGCTGGTCCAGCCTCACCTCTCCTCACATGCTGGCCCAAACCAAGCCAACTCATCCTTCTCAGGCAGAAACTTACTCTCCTGCCTCTTAGCCCTTTTCTCTCCTTTCTCCTTCCTTTACAGACCCCACCTTCTGGAAGGGGTCTTCCTGAGTGACCCAGATCTGTGCTCCTGGAGCCCTGGGGTCATAACACTTAGCCATCCCCTCTCCCTCCCAGCACTGAGAGTGGGGGGTGGGCGCTGAGTCAGGCACCAATAAGGGTGACAACAGTAGCCAACATGCACCGAGAGCCAGCCAGCCTGGATCATGCTGACACTGACCTGCGTTGTTTTAAGTCTTCCGTCAACTTCGCAAAGGGTATTCCCATCCACAGGGAGGACACTGAGGCCCTGAGACATCAAGCAACTTGCCCAAAATTAACAGCAGAGCCAGGATTTGAACCCAACCGTCAGTTGTCAATGTTTGTTGGGTGAACACAAGTTGTCCATGAAGCTGGACCTTTGATGCTGAAGTACTGAAGGAGGATTGAGGGTGAGAGGAAGACAAAAGGAGAGGGGAGCAGCACTGCAGACAGAAGCAGCAGCCCGGGTTCTAGGCATCTCCGGCAACCTCTGCCATCCAGAGGGAATAGGATCTGTGCTGCAGGCACTTAGCCTCCTTGGGGAGGAGAGCGAGCCCTGGGAAGGAGCCACTGGCAGGTGGAACAGGCGATGAAGGGATAAGGAGGCCGAAGGCTCTGACTCAGCTGGTTCCCAGAGAGTAGGGCTTGACCTGGACCAGGCAGGATTAAGAAAAGGAGGTGCAGGCTGTCAGAGGCCATCCCCGGCCCTGCCCCCACGCCCAGACACCCGCTGACCCCTTCTGCCCCTGCAGCAGGGCGGGGCGGGGCGGGCTGAAGACGGGTAGGCATGGATTACAAAGCATGGCCTGCCTGGGACTGCTGAGGAGGTGCGGGAGCCAGCTCTCTGCGCTAAGGCAGCTCTGCCTCCCCTGCCCCAGTTGTGTTACTTAATCACCAGAGCAGCATGGAGGCCCTTCTGGGGCAGGAAGCAGCCTAGAGCCTGAGAAACCACCTCCAGGCAGATGGCTTGGCCAGGTATTTTTACACCAAGTGAGGTGGAGGACCTCACAGCAGCTCCTCCTCTGAGCCTCCCTTCTCCCCTCTCTGTCCTACCCTGGGAAGCTCCTAGGCACCGTTCTATCCCCCTCCCCTAAAATGATCCTAATTCCAGAAGGCTCCCTCTCTAAGTCCCTGGGTCCCCTTGCCCCACCATAGTGGGCATGTTGGCAATGTCCTAAGCCAGGAACTGGTGGCCAGATAGAGCTTGCGGGCCTACAGCTCCAGGCAGAGGAGGGGGGCAGTGGGGGGGATTTGTAGGAGGTGGTCACCTGACCGTCTGGGCTGAGACCCAGGGGCGCAGAGTTAATTCCTAAGTGTTCACATGGCCTGACATTCCAGAGCTGCCTCTCCCAGGGTGCTGGCCGCTAGTGTCGCTCTGGGTGCCCCAGGTGACCCAAACCTGTTCTCAGAGGCAACCAGACCTCCTGGAGCTGTGGTTCCTGAACCACTGCCCATGGCTCTGGATTTCACAAGCTGACTCGTCCTTGCAACAAAAACCCAGGCTTCCCTGGAAGGGTTTGCACTGGTGGACAGTGAAGCATGAGGGCGTGGGCCTGGGGAGCCTGTGAATGACCTTCAGATATGAGAGAGGGAGTGAGACCAGGCAGGGGCAAGTAATTCACTGTGCCGTGATTGCCTTGTCTGTAAAATGGGAGTAATAATAGAATTTCCTATGGGTATTTTCCTGCCAAAGAAGAATAACAGCACCAAGCAGCCTCAAAGGCTTGTCATAATAAAGGAGAGACAGCATATGACAATGCCTAGTGCACTGTCAGGTCCAGAGGTTACACTCAATAACAGTTCGCCCTCGCCCTTTTCTTTTAGTCATAGTTTCCCTGACTGTCACCCAAGGGGGACAAGCTGCCGTGGATGGTTGAAAAGGGAAAGGAATGTGGCTATAGGGGAAAGCGCTGGACACTGCAGGGGACACCTGATCTCCAAGGCCACCGCCCCACCCCTCCTTCCAGAGAATACCCCCCAAGCCACAAGGGGGCTGGCTTAGGGAGCCTAAGGCTGGCACCACAGCGACGACGCATATACACTGATATGGGCCAAGGGCATATGCACTCCCCTGGCCCAGGAGCCTGTGAAGAATAATAGCTAATCCCTGGCTGTGGGGGTTAGGAAGCAGCCCAGACCCAGACTGAGGCTCCGACCCCAGTTCACTTCCTGGACTTTCCTTCCTGTCTTTGGCTTACCCTAAGATCTACCCTCAGGAGATAGATACTATAAATCTGAGCTTCTTTGTGCATCTAATGCTGCTGAAAGTATCCACAAAATAACTGCCAATAGTGCCTCCCTCAGGGCAGGGGAACTGAAGACCCATAAAGGGAGGAGACTCTTCACTGAGTATCTTTCCATGCTGTTTGATTTTTTTTTTTTTTTTGCCATGTGTATGTAATAGCTTTTTAAACATTTCAAAAATTTTTTATTATTATTTATTTTGGGGAAGGGGAGGTAATTAGGTTTATTTATTTATTTATTTTAATGGAGGTACTGAGGATTGAAGCCAGGACCCTGTGCTTGCTAAGCATGTGCTCTACCACTGAGCTATACCCTCCCCTCTGTGATAGCTTTTTAAAAATTAAGATTTTCTACCCCTGGGATGGAGAAATGGTGGAGGGCTTTGCTTGCTGTGCTAAGGAATTTGGACTTTATCCGATAGGCAACACGGAGCCAAGGAGGTTTCTAAGTAAGGAGGTGACATGTTCAGATTGACAGCTGCAGAGCCCTGGCCTGAAGTGGGCGGAGACTTGGAGCCAACAGAGACCAGTTGGGAAGCTGGGACACTTCCCTTGAGTCTAGTGTGAAGTGGGGACCCACCAATTATGGGGCCTCAATACACGGAGGTAAGCTTTCCTGGATCATTCGTTATTTAAGTTTAGGAGTAGGTGGCAGCTTGAGGGAGAATTCAGAACAGCCTTGCTCCAGAATCCCTGATTGGAAATATCCCTTGGACAGTACCATGGTGTGTCCCCTGCACACCAGGCCTAGGAAATGCCCTCTCCTGGGGCTTCCCAACAGCCCCTCCTGGGGACAGCCTTGCTCACTGGCTCTGGCCAGGCTCACACTGAGTCTCTGGGAGATGGAGAGAAGGCGGAAAGACAGCTGCGAGCTCTGAGCCTGGGTTTCATGGGCCTTGTGGGTCAGCAGTCAGAGGCCCCCTGCGTCGAGCAGCATAGCGGTCCCAGAGAGAGTCCAGGCCCTAGGCTGCCCTGGGCTTGAATAGAAAACCAAGGATGGACTTGGGTATTAACCTCCCTGAGCTCAGCTGGCACATGTGTAAAACGGGAGTCATCACACTTTCTTCATAGGCTGGCCTGAAATGTGCATTTCACCTAGCATGTCACACAGCCCCTGGCATGCCACCTATCTCCTGTAGTTCCCTCTTTAGCAATCGGGGAGAGATGGCCAGGCAGAGGTGGTTGACAGGGAGAGAGGAGAGAAGCCCCAAGCTTAGAGGAAGGTGAGGAGTCCTGGTCTCCCTACCGCTGACCTCTATGTCCCACTGGTTACTTACCTGATAGTCTTTAAACCTTCAAAAGTTTCCCATAAGCAAAGGGGGAGGTGGTATGAGGGCCTACGCCTCACAGGTTAAGAAAGGACTCCACTAATTAAGTCTCACCTGATATTTACAGTCAGAAACCTAAAGACTTTCTGAACATCCCCTTCCTCAAAAGGTCTGGCTGCAAAAGAGACCAAGGGACAAATGCTTGTTCCCTGTCCTCCAAGAGCTGGTAAAAACACTGAGCCCCACCCCACCAGGTACTCACACTCCTTTTGCCCAGTTCATCATCACCATTTCCCATACAAAGCTCTAGTTAAGCCAAATGTCCTTCAATTTTTTTTAAATGTCCATGAGAGTTGTTCCCTAAACTGAGATCTAGCCTGGGCTAGCCACTGTATGACTTTAGGCAAGTTCCTTCCTGCCTCTGTGCCTTGGGGCCCTCCTCTTTACTAGGTAGATGAACTAGACCTAGGTTGTAACCTCAAGTTCCTTGGATGGACTTTAGGTGTGCATGAACCCCTTTAAAAATGAGATAACTAACGGCTGCATCCCAGAGGGGAACTAGGTGGCTGAGGGGCCACTTGGAGAAAGGAGACCTTTGTATCTTTTGAATTTTGGGCCAAAGGATTACATTATCTACTCAAAAATAAATAGAATAAAAATATATATTAAAAAGGAAAGAAAATACATGTAAATCCATGTGTGTGGGGGCACTTGCACCTTCTGGGGAAGGATCCATAATATTCATCAAATTTTTCTAAGGTATCTCTGACCCCAGAAAGGTTTAAAAAGCATTTCGCTAGATGCCCTTAAGGGTCATTCCCTGTTCCAATTTCCTTGATTTGACAAAGATAAGAGAAAACAAAAGTGAATGTCAGGACTCATTACATTAACAGCCTGGGTTGGATGCACGGGAAAATTCACCCTCAAATCTCACATTTAACAGCATAAGCATGCACACCCACATGAGCTGAGCAGGTTCAGATGTAAATGCTGGACTTGATGTGGTGAGCTATCCTCACCAGTGGACCTTCCATTGAGCAGCCTTCAGCAATCAAAGTCAAAAAATGACCCCCATCAGCCTATTCTCTCAAAGCTGTTGAATTTAGTCCTCCTTGCCCCACCCCAGTGCCCACTCAAAGAAACATTCAGCTTACATTAGCTGCGCAAACAATGCATATAAATAAAGACAATATGGATTTTTAAATGTTGGCCCATTTGTCTCTGAGTGGGCAGGGAATGAGAAGGATGGGAAATGGAGGAGGTGGGGAGATCCAGGGTGAACTGGAGGTGGAGGAAGCCTGGGCTCATCCAGAGACCTCCGTCTGTGTCTCTGAAACCCACAAGAATCCTCCTGTGCCGGAGAGGAAAATGCTTCCTGGGTGTGCAATGTGGAAAGCTTCAGGGAAGGGGGAATCTAGCTGAGAGATCAAAGCAAGAGCCGTTAAGGCAACAAGACTAGCAGCTGAATGGGTCAGAGCAAAGAGAAAGGTCACACGGTTCCAAAAAAAAGGAAGGGGGAGACGCCATATAACAAATGGCCCCCGGCGATGGTAAACTTTAATTAAGTGCACCATTATAATTCACTTCCACCCCAACCCAGGCTATCCCTCCCCACACCCTCCCTCTCTCCCCCAGGTCTCATCAAGGCGGGCTTCCTTAGTGAAACCCAACTGGCCGCCTGTACTGGATGCTTCATTATTATAGCTATTGCCTCTCCTGCTAATAATGCACCCAGCAACAAGAAGGGGGAGCAAACTACAGTTCTCAGCTCTTAATGACAGGTCCCTTTCCTACCTACGTGCACTAAATCAACGGTCTCATAATCCTAAAAGTTCCTAAAAGTAATAACATAGCGATGAAGAGACAGTGGCAGGCCAGCAGAAGCGGATGTGCACGCAGAGGTGGGTAACAGGGCCAATTCTCACTCAGAGCCACCGGATTCACAGGGTTCATACCCGATCGTTCACCCACACATCCAAGTTGACAATCACAGCTCAATGCTGTGGCTGCACCCACCGCGCCCTCATTCAATACTGGTTAAATTACGCCAGTGACACTCTATCTCCTGTAATCTCAGGCTGCTGAGCTTTACCCATTTTAAGAGTGTGTGCATTGGGAGTGGGGGTTGGGAGCACCTCAGAGGATCTTCCAGGAGAAACATGCTTGGTTTTCATTAATGAGCTTATGAGAAAAGCCAACCCAGACCTTTAAGTGAAATGTGTGATTGGTAGCCAGGCGAGGATAGGTTTTAGAATTAACTCTTCCTACAGTCTGCTATGCATTATCACCCCCAAGTTAATTACCCCTGAGGATGAAAATAGGTTTCATGACTCATAAGCACCAATACAACACTTGGCAGCAGATGAAAATGCAAGGACACATTTGCAGGAAGCTGACACACACATCTATTTATATGTGGGGAGATTCTTAAAGAGGTGAGACAGGCACCTCCCGGGCACCAGGATTAAGAGGCTGCAGCAGATCCATCAATTGCCATTTACCCACACCCCTAAACACACACACACACACACACACAGTCATGATTTCCACTACTTCAACGATGGTGGTGGCAAAGCAGGAACAGAAACTAAAAGGGTGTTATTAACAGCAAGTCCGAACACCAACCCAACCTCCATACCAGTGTTTTGGGCTAACTGGTGATTTGTTTTTCCCCAAATGCGAGTGAGCCCGCACCCATACGCACCTCCCTACCCTCCCGCTCCCTCTTTGAAGGTAGTGTGGTGGATGGTGGGGGTCGCTAAGTCTCTTCCCATATTCGCTATTCCTCTGACCTGGTGGGAACCATTCTGGCCCAGCTTGCCCCAAAGGACCAGGAATGGGGCGTGGCCAGGAATGGATTTAGGATCTGGGTTGTTTTGGTCCCCCCACCCCCTCCACACACATTTTCTACTCTCCTTCCATTTGCCTCTCAGGAAAGTACAAAGATCAAATCAGGTTTATTTGCCTTCCCTTAGCTCTGAGAGGGTTCCAGTCTACTCTCAACCAAGGAGGTTCAGAGCCCTACAGGACATTCCAGTCCCCATCCGCATCCCTCTGTACCTCACAAATGCTGCTAAAAAGATGAATAATTGCATTTCTTCACCATTGGGAATGGGTTCCATTTGGTGTCATAAGCGATCTTTGCCCCAGGAACTGGGATTGTTTTTTTTTTTTTCTCTGTTTCCACTGTCTGCAACCAGCTAAGTGTCCTGCCTTTAGAAATTACCAAAAAGAGGGGGAAAAAAATATGTGTAATGAATGAAGTGAAATTGTTCTTCCAATGCATCTGCTGGAAGCTGCTGCGAACTCCCCAGGGCCGAGTACATGACTTGTTTCCCACTTCCCACACCTCTCCTGCCGGCTCCCAGCTGTGGTATTTTTGCTTTAAATGTGCAGTAACAGTGATATCTGCCACATCTAGAAGGCAAAACACCCTAGTCTTTTCGTTTTCCCGGCCCCACTTGCACAAGTCACAACTGCACTGGTATCAGCATGTACTCATGGCCACAGGGCGAGGCACCAAAAAGCATTCCTGATAATGCCATTTGCACCTAGGGCACGCATCTGGGGGGAAAACAGAGAGGCTGAAGAGTAAACAGAAATTGCTTAGTCAGCAACTGTCACCGCCCCAAGAGGTGAATGTAAATAGCCTGGTACTGGGGGGGAGGGGCAGTCAGCCAGCACCAGGCCTTCTACAGATGCCATCTATGAGGGATTCCTAAGGCACCAGCGTTTTGTGTTAACTGTTGGAAGCAGGGAGTGTGCCTCCCATGGTGGAGTTGTGTGGTCTTAGCCCTAGAAAAACACACTTGCTGACTCCGGGCAGAATTAATATCAATTGAATTTATTACAACTTACTAAGCTCCAAGGCACATTACAGTGTTCTGTTAACTACAGAAATGTATAAAGGACAAACAGAGCAGATTCTCCATGTCTAGCATTTCGCTCTACTGTTCAAAAGCATCCGTGCATCAATAAAGCAAAAACAAAACAACACGTGAAGATCCAACACATCCAGGTCAGTAGAAACAAACCAAAACATTTTCCCTCACAAACTTGCAACAAAAAACACCCCGCCCCCCCATACCCCCCCTTACCATTTTGCAAACGGAACAGAAAAACAAAACAGAACAGAACAGAACAAAATAAAGTTAAGACTTCAACACTTGGGGCTGTTTAGAAAGAAGCTCTCACCACTTTATAGCATCAATTTTTTTAGGCAGCAACACTGGCCTTGGCAAAACAAAACAAAACAAAACAAAACAAAAAGTCATTTTCTTTTGTGTGTGTGTTTTTCCTTTCAGTGAGTGCATAACATTTACAAAAATACACACCAGCAGCAGTCGTTGCTAAGGGCTATTAATTCTGTACCTAGGCAAACACTCTGCCACCAATAAATGCTAACGAATATGATGCAAATGACCCAACCAATATTATACTGCTTAACACAAACCAGTTTATCCTTCAAATGAAGAAGTTACATACCTTTGTTTCAAAATATAGAAACATACGACGAAAATAATGTCTATACATAAGACTAACTTTTTGCAGTTTGTTATATTCACAATTCTACATCTTGGGGGTGGGGGATGAGAGGGTCGATGTGGGTGGGGGAGGGGCCCTCTAGACGGGAGAGGAGCTGGTGGGGCAAAGGAGGTGGCTGTCTTGTGGTTCAAGGGTCTCTCTCCTTTTTCACTTTAACATCCCCAGCTAAGATCGTTGCGATTTCGCCCTGCATGAAGGCCCAAGGTACATTCGATCCAACTAGGGGGCATTTCTCTCCGCTGGGGCAGTACACCTCGCCAGTGGCCCCCTGGGCCTTGATACTCTCTCTAGAGCAAGGGAAGCAGAATTTGTGGCTGGGGACGGATGGGCACTGAACGAAATGTGTGTCCTCCAAACGTTCGTGGCAAATGGTACAGCAAAGGGGCCCGCTGTTGGCCATAGGGGAATCCGGAATGTTTTGGGGGTGCACTTGGTCCATGCCTGGGTGGGTGCTAGGCGGCGGGGGCGCCACCTGTAAATTCAGGTCCCCGTTCCGTGATGCCAACCGGCGCTGCCCGGGTACGGAGGCCGGCGACACTGGGCTGCTGCTGTTGCGCCGTGCGGACGCAGTGGTGGAGTGCACGGAACTGCCGTCCTTGGGCGAGTGCGCCGTGCCCAGAGTGTCTGCCACCGACATGAGGGCGGCCATGGGGGACGGACCATTTTGAGGGGCTGACTCGGGCGGGGTGGTCCGGTTGGAATGGGGTCCTAGGGGTGGGGGCGGCGGGGGCGGACCCCCAGCCGCATGCCCAGGCGCCGCAAAGCCCCCGGCCGACATGGTGAGCTTTAGTGCCTCGCTCTGGTTCGCCATCCACTGCTGCCTCTGCTGCTCCTCGCCCAGCTTCAGCGCGCCCTCGGCGGAGTCCGGGGGCTCGGGGGACGCCTTCCTCTTGCGCAGGCTTGCGGCTGCGCCCCGGCCCGAAGGGGCTGCTGGTGGCAGGGCTCCGGTCCCCGGGGGTGCGCTGGGGGCGCGGCTTAGACTCACCAAAGCTGTGGGCAGCATGGGGCAGCTGGCGTCCAGGTAGGGCTGAGGCAGCATGTCGGCGCCAGGCACGCCCTCCTTGAAGAAGCGCACGGCCTCGGGCAGCAGGTCTCCAAGTAGGCGCCAGTCCCCGGAGCCGTGCTTCTTCTCATACTCCAGATACTTGAAGCCAGAGGAGAGACCCCGGCCGAAGTCCTTCATACAGTCCTGGTACATTTGCTTGGCCACACCGGAAGCGCTGGAATACACGTTGCCCGAGCCTGTGGGGTACTCAATGAACAGCTTCAACTCGTAGTCCATGCCGGGCTTGGAGACGGCGTCAAAAGCGAAGACGCGGCCCAGCAGCGAGTGGTCCTTCTTGAAACGCACCTCGTAGGGAGTGCAGCCCGCCAACGTGAGCAGCGTGTCGCGGACCATCTTGGGCTTGTTGGCCCACTCCTCTGCGCGGTTGCGCAGGCTCTCGCTCAGCTCCGCCAGGGCCTCTGCATTACGCTGCTTCTCCTTCAGCTCGCGCTCCTGGTCGGTGCTGGACACAGAGCCGGGCCTTTTGCCGCCAGCACCCACGCCCACTTCGGCCACCGACGACGAGGTCGAAGATGACGCGGAGGACGACGCGGCCGATACGCCCGGGGTACCCCCAAGACAAGCTGGGCCCCCGGGAGCCCCTGGGGGCGCAGGGGTCGGGGGCCCACGGCTGCTGAGGCCGTGGGGCGGAGGTGGGGGCAGCACGGCTGCGCTGGCAGGACCGTTAAGCAGCGTCTGCGGTAGCAAGCTGGGCGGCACGGTGAGCTGGGGGCCTCCGCCACCCCCCGGGTTGGGCAGCCCAGTCACCAGCCCACCGTGTGTCCCACGCCGAGACGCCACCGACGCCGCCGAAGACGAGTTGGGGCTCTGGCGGTTCAGCTCCGGGGGTCCTTCCTCTGGTGTAGGCTTGGGGAAGCCGTTGGGGCCCCCCAGGCCGTTAGGCAGCCGCGCGGCGTGGCTGCCGCTTCCAAGGCTCACCGGCGGTGGCGGGTACTCGAAACGGCTGCGCTGTTCCACGGCGGCGGCGGCGGCGGCAGCGGCGGCTGCGCTCAGACCATAGCGCTCCAGGCCGGACGGGGCCGCCAGCACCGCAGGCTTGCTGGAACCATCGACGTGGTTGAGCTGTTGCTGCTGCTGCTGTTGCTGCTGCTGCTGCTGCTGCTGCGCAGCGGCTGCCGCTGCCGCCGCCGCCGCCTCCTTAGCCGACAGGGCCACCGTCTTGACCCCGACGGGCGGCGGCGGCCCGGGGGAGCGGCCGTCCTGAAAGCAGCCGTGCGCCCGCTTCAGCTGGCGAGCGGTCTCGATCACGAACTCGATGCGATCGGCGCCCTCGTAGTTGACGCAACCGCGGCATACGGGTTCCGAGAAGTCCCAGATCATGGCCCAGGGCATGCGGGGCAGGTCGCACAGGTAGCAAGATTGTCTCCGGGACGAGGACACCTGCGCCGCCGACATGATGCCGGCCCTGGGGAAGGTAGGCCCCCTCCCGGGCTGTCTCCGCGGCGCCTTCTCCTCCGGGAGGGCTGGCCGGCTGGGGAGGGAGTCCGGCTGCGGGGGAGGGGGGGGGCGAGAAAGTTCTGCCCCAGGGGCTGGAGGGAACGCGAGTCTCCACCGCCGGCGCAGCGCCTCTCCGCGGGGGCTCCACCGCCCGGGCGGTGGACGAGTTCAGCCTGCTTCTCGCCCCCACCTCCTACTGCGGCTGTCTCGTCGCGAGGGTAGTTCAGGCGCCTTCTTCCTGGTGTCGCGGACACGGGCTGGAAGTCCGGGCCCGGGGGGAGGGGGCGAGGGTGCCGGGTGCTGGCCGTTGGCTCTTGGCCCCCCCCCCGGAGTGGCTGGTGCGTGGAAGCTCGAGAGGGGCTGTCTCTTCCTCTTCCCTGGGGGTGGGGTGGGGGCCCTACGACCTGCGTCCTCTCCCCGCCAGGCTCCCTGGGGCGAAGGCTAGAGGGTTCAGTGCCACCCGGTGCCCGGGTCCAATCTTGCTGAAGTCGCTGCTTCCCCGGAAGGCTGGGGGAGGGGTTGGCAGCCGAGAGAGGAGCTTCTCCCCTCCGCAGCGTCTGCCGTTCCGCTGGCGGCGGCTGGGTTTGCACGGCCGGAGGGAGCCGCCGCGGCCACTGCTTCCAGTACGCACGAGAGCAGAGGAGAGGAGCGCACGCACGCAGGCTCCTGCCGCCCCCAGGCCTGGCCCGCGCCCGGGCCGCCGCGGCTGACGGCGCTCACGTTGGCTGCAGGGCGCTCGCGCGGCGCCTCGACCCGGGTCGCATCCCTTCCCGCTCGCACTCGCCCGGAATGTGGGGTTGTGATTGTTACTCTACGTTCCGGAGGCGCGTCTCGGCGCTCCCGCTCGCGCTGCGGCTTGCGCTGTCCCGGGCTTGGCCGCGCGGGATGCCGCCCGGGCGGAGCGCTGACGTCACCACCATGCTCTGCACCAGTTCTCCCCCCCTCCCCTTTACACTTCCTCTGTGGAGCCCACTTGTTGCTCGAGAAAGGCGCATGCGCGGCAGGGCGCCCAAATTCCTCCCAGTCGGCCCCTCCTCCGCGCCTCCGCCCTCCCCTCCCCCCTCGCCTTGTGTGTACAACAGCTGAGGCCCAGCTAGCTAATGCTGGAAGTCCAGGGCTGGGGGTGGAAATTAAACAGACGATGACCTTTCCTTTCCCCGCCCGGCTTTCCCAAGTAAAAACGCATTTACAAAACCACAAGCGTTGTTTCCGATCCCCGATCCCCACCCCTCCCCGGGCAGTGAATTTAAATGTCCTGTTTCAAGATTTTTTGCTGTGAAATTTCATATAGGGTTTTACCCATTACATCTGCAATCAAACCTACCCACCCCCCCGTATGGATGTTACATTCATTGCAACCACTGATACGAAGCACCTGCAAAATTAGCTGTTTTCCAGTCTTCCAGAAACTGCCTTTTCGCTTTGTTTTTGTGCCCTGGTCTAGGAACCTGAGCTTCAACGACGGAGCTAAATGAATTCAGGGTGAGCTACCCCTCCCCCAAGCCGCACTCTAAAAATTTTGGCTGAATGTCTAAAGAAGCTACGAGCACCCAGAGGCCTTTAAGGAATACAGTCTACTGGCTGCGCACAGCTGCAGTTGGGGCAGGGAGGGGGAGGTTCTGGAGAGACCAAACAGGTGAGTGGTTTTTCCGGGTTTGATAAAAGGTGAGGGCGGCATTTAATAATACTGATCTGTCTTTTAAAGCACAGCCGCAGTGTTCAAAGTTCTTTCTCACGTGTTGTGATTTAATTCCTTAGTGCCCCAGAACGCTGAGCAAGTCCCTGATTTCTTTTTCCTTACAAGATCACTTATCGTTATTGTTTATTGGAGAACAGATACGTTGGTCATAGGGCTAGTTGGGGCACTTCAACTGATTCTTTTAAATATTAGGTCTGCTTTTTTTTTTTTTTTTTACATGAAAAGATAATCCTGGGCAAGGCTAGAGGAGGGGAGGCAATATAATGGAATTTCAGGTCCTGGAGTCTAGCACACGTGGTTGGAATTTACTCTCCATTACTTACTGCCTTTGTGACCTTGAACTAGCTACTTACCCTAACATAATCTCCGTTTTCCATCTGTAAAATGGGTTCAGAACTCCTAATTTACTGGGACTGTTTGAGATTTCATTGTTTCTTGTCGTAACAGGAGGCATCTCAATGGGACTTGCTGTGGTTTACTTGCATCATCATTAAGCCCTCAGTATTATCTACCAGGTAGATTCTATTATTAACTCCGTTTTACAAGCTCCAAAAATAAAGAGGTTAAATAACTTGCTCAAAGTCACTCAGTTGTCAGAGATGGAGCTAGGGTCTGAATCCAGTACATCTGCAGGTGGCTTTGACAAGCTTAGGTTCTTAGATGTAGCTTGGGGTGCTCAAATTTTCTATCAGCCCCCCATTTGTTACGTACAATCTCACGTAAAGTGCTATGCAAGTGTATCTTCATAACCAACTCTCATCTTCCCCTTCCAAACAGATTGTCCCACTAAATTCTTCCATTTACATAAATTGTGAATCTGCCACTGCCACAGAATGTAGCTAAATACACCATACAGTATGTAAAGCACAGTGTCGGGTTCATAGGAAACTGTCAGTAAGTGTTGGTGGTTATTAGTATTGCTATTAATGCTGGTACTATTGCTGGTTAACATGTGGAAGTACTTTGTAAATTGCATTGACTGTAAGGATCCCTACTCTCATCACTATTGCTACTAATTTTAATAAAGTTCAGATGAAGCAACAAGAAGTATTTATTTTTATTTTGAACCTGACCTTCAGAACCTGTTCCCCCATCCAGCTCTCCCCAGCACCCCAATTTCCTGCTTATTCTGGAGCCCTAAGTACGAAATTAGGGGAGTTTTTAAGGATGAGGAGAAAGGGGGAAGGAAGAGCCATAGGGAGCCCCTCTTTTATCTCAAAGCGGTGAGATTTCTGTTTTTGCAAAACAGTGAGCTCACTGTGAATTCCCCAACAATAATAAACTTTCCCTGGCTGACTGGCTCCCGGCAGTGATTCCTCCGTAAAGAGCTGCTGGGAGCATTGCTTCACCCTCCCAGACTTCAACCCTCCCCACACTACAACTACCCTGGAGTGAGTCAAAACATAGGTCTAGGAAATGGAGTGACAGCTCTACCAGCCTGGGGCTCAGGGCTCCTTAGCTTTGGCTTGGCTGGTTAACCCATTTCTTTATGTTAATATTCATTCAGCCTATCCCTTTATTAAACCCAAAATACTGAAGAATAGCAACTTGGCCCCAACCCTCTAGCCAGGCTGCTAGAAAAAGCAAGTCAGATTCTGTGTCATAGTGTTATGTTTGGTATGCACACACATATGTCTCCATCTTCTTGTCTGTCTCTGTCTTCCCTGTTACTAAAGAAGATATATATATATATATATATATATATATATATATATACACACACACACACACACACACATATATGCCGAGTGTCTTCAGACAGTTAGAAATAAACATGCATTTAAACAAACTTCCATTACAGTCTCATAATCCTTTAATTTAAAAGGCATAGCTCTCTTGATACCCTTCCCCCTCAAAGAATTACCATCACTTATGGTGATAAATTTCTTCTGAACTGCTTGTCTGGGGATGGCCCTCATTGGGGATGTGTCATGGATTGTGAGATGCAAGAACACCAATATTTTGGAGATAAATTTTCCTTGAAGGAGAATCCCTGTGACAATATTTTCTACACAATGGGCAGTAACTGAACAAGGTGTGGAAAGGGCTTCTTCAACCTAAGACACCAGAGAGGACAGAACTGGCTGTGGGGTCTGGGACACTGGCAAAGCCAGGGTCAATCTGGTGCAAGGGGGAAAGCCTGCAGTCTTCCCAAATTTCCTTCCAGCGGTTACTGTCTTTCCCCAGCTTGCCATCTTAGCTGGTATCCTCCCAGGACCCAGCTTTAAACTGGAGCAAAAGGTCAGCTTTCCACTTGGCCCTTCCGGAGGCTACAGCCCAGCGTTAGGGGTGAGAAGGTTGCAGCAGGCGCATGCACTTCGAAGCTCCCTGCAGCTTCCCTCCGGTCCATCCCACCACTGCCTGGCCCCCGCCGGTTTGTGGCAGAGATAGGGCGGGGGGACGGGGGACCTCTTCAGCCTGGCATGCTTGCAGCCAGCTGGCTAGGCCTTCGAGGAGGCCCGGGCTGAACCTCGCGTCACCCCGCTGCAACGCGCGGGCCAAGCTCTCCGGCAAGAGAAAGGCCTTTTTTGGTAACACTCAAGCCAGCAGCAAGCAGGACCCGGTTCTCCGGCTGCTAGAGCCGCCTTGAAGATGATGAAAACAAATGTCTGGGCTGGGCTGTCCTCTCCAAGGGCCCCCATCCCCGTGCTAGGAACCCCCCGGGGCTGTGGGGGTGGAGGAATCGAGTCAACACGGTGATTTACACATTTACTACCGGGCGGGTTACTTGGCGGAAGTATTTGCCTTTTCCTAAAGGATTAATTCTGGTATTTAAAAAAAAAAGTATTAATTTAGGCCAGGACATAGGGTTACGCAAGAGCCACTCGATCGTGAAATCCCAGGAACGAGATTTGCTAAGAACCCCCGGGGAGGGGAGGCTGCGCCGCCGGTCAGGACCTGCCCAGCCCCGGGCGCGCGGGCAGCCAGGCGCTCCATGCAAAATTGGGTGGAAGGGAAAGGAGGACGTAGTGGTTGGTGCTGGCACAGCGGTCGCAGCGAGCGATCAGATCTCTGACTGCTTTCTTCCTGAAGGGGCGGGGAGCCGGGAAGGGAAGAAAGGGAGGGGGGGAGTCGCGTCTGGTTCCTGCCTCCTCCCCGCTTCCTCTCCTTGCCAGCGTGCCAGGGCACGGGGGAGCCCAGCGCTGTCCTCAGCAAAAGCTCGTGTGTTTTTTCAGATCCAAAAATAAAGGAACCCTGGAATAAGCCTCCCAGGGAACAGGCCTAGAGGAAAAAAAGGGGAAGCGCCAGACAAGGGTGCTATTCACTGACCCGGTTGGGTTAAAACAAACACCCACACCCCAAGAAGGTGGGTAGCAGGGGAAGGGGGGCGTGGAGGGGGAGAAAGGGCGGTGAGGCTGACGGGGGACCGTCAAGGTCACAGGTGTGCTTAACCTCGGACCCTCCCACCCCACCCCGCGTGACCCGGAGCTCAGCAGGGAGCCAGAGTGCCAGCGGCTTCCCACCGGCCGGCACCAGAGCTGGGGATTTCCACCGCCCGGCTTCGGAGACCCGTCGCCGCCGGCGCTTTCCTGCTGGGGCCGCCAGAAGGCGGGGCCTCTGAGCGGGAGCCCTCTCTGGGCCTCAGTGTCCCTCAGTCAAGTCTGGTGCAGATGGGCAGCCATCGCTGCTATCTCTGGTTGGGGTGAATGGGCCAGAATCACCATATATTTTGTCTTGCCTTACTTAGCTGGGCGGTTCAACTCGAAACTCAGAAGAGAGGGAGGAAGGGAGGGCTCTTAGCATTGAGTACATATTTACATTATGTTGCTCATCTTGGACTTGGCTGACCCTAAACAGATGTGACCTTGGGCATATTTCTTGAGCATTGCTTTCTTAGTCTGTAAAATGGGAACAATTGCACTGCCTCATTGGTCTGTGTGGAAGATAACTATCATAATGCACTTAATAAAATGTAAGAGATTATAAACAATATGATGACCAACATTTGTCTAGAGCTCCCAAGTACGTTTCCAGACATTATCTCACCAATCCTCACACCAGCCCTGTGAGGTAGGTGTTACTTTCATCACCCTCCTATATCGGTGAGGAAAGCTGGTCCAGAGCCGGTCCAGAATTACTGGAAACCAGGTTCTCTGGCTCTAAACCCAGCATTCCTTCTTCTATTCAACTGGTTGCTAGTGTTTTTGGGGGGGGGGGGGATGTCCTAGCTGTCCGTAAGAAGCTGCAGGAAAGTAAAATGCCTCCCCTACAAGAATCTGCAGGTTAAGAATGCTACTACTGTCCCAGTAGATGCAAGATTATGCATAAATTAGCACCAGTTACTTTGGAGTTAAAATCTATCACCATTCAGCTTTGAGCAAAATTGTGTAGCCATCCATTCTTCCCTGACACCCCCTGAGACCTTCTCGGGTTTTCTATACCCTGGCCCTAGGCAGAGGTGATGGAGGAAAATCTGAAGTTCTAAAATATACTGAAGTATTTAGGAACTTTACTGAGTTACCCTTACTGAGGTTAGCTGTGTTTTAAATGTCCACACCTGAGAACCCCCAGGCTGAATGATGAAGAAAGCAGAGAAGGTGCATTTTTACAGTGGAAGTATGTTTTCCAAAGTTTCCAAACCCACAACTCATACCACACAAGTAACAACCTGTTGTTCTCACTGAATTCAGGTCATACTGTGTGTGCACCCACCCAATATATACCATCCTATACTTGGGCTGGGGGCCACTGGATAACTACGACAGGGCAGGCTGCCCCTTAAAGCACTTCTAGCCTAAGAGAGGCCTATACTCTGACAATCCAACCTGGCCTAGGTATCACACTGGAGCTAGAAATCAAGGGAACAAGATGGCCCTCAAACCTGACTCATCTAGAGGTCTACCATCTAGATAACCTGAATTCCCTCTGGTCAGACCCAGAGGATGTAAGCCTGGTGTGTCCCTATGGGTGTGAAGCTATTCTCATCCCTTACATTTCATTTCATAGTGAAACTTGGCTGCCAGATGGCCTGGCGGGTTTCCATTCCCCAGCTCCTTAGCTTGTGCCCTTCCTTTTGCCATTCATTCAGTTATTCAACTATTTATGTAGAGAACACTTTCTCAGTCCCAGGGATCTAACGACTAACCAAGCCAGATAGGCTCCAGCCCAGAATGTAGAAGCTTCCATTTCCTCCAGGGTGTCCTAGTTTCCTGATGCAATAACCCCAAAGTTATCACAGTCAGTGTTTGTACAACACTCCCACCAGCCATGTGACTGACAGAGTAATCTATTTATTCTCTCTGGGCCTCAGTTTCCTCACCTGTCAAGTGTTGATATTAAAACCTGTTTTCCCTACTTCGGGGACTTACAGTGAAAATCTGTCAGTATCCAGGAGTGTAGAAAGGCAAGTCATTGTCAGGAATCTCTTTTCCAGCGCTAAGCCTTTCTAGATAAAATAGCTGGGAAAAGTGTGGCCTGATCCACACTCTTCATCATGCGGTTAGAGGGCTTCCTCCTGGGTGGCCAGCCTAGCATCTCTGTTCTTCTAAGTAGTGACTGCCTCTGGACCTATGACCTAAAAGGAGACAATAGCAAGGGTAGGCTGTCAACTCATCTCTCCTAGACAGACAAGGACTTCCCATCCCCAAATCCTGGCTGATGTTGAAGCTCGCAGTGCTTGGATTTATTTGGGGCTTTTACTTTTTTTTTTTTTTTTTTTTTTTGGTCTATTTGGAATGAAAAGAGGCAATGACCTCTTCTTTAAAAAACAAAACTAGGCAGGAAGTGTGCTGGGCCTGAGTGGCAGGGACTAAGGGTGTAATTACAGGTTTTTTGTTCAGCATTTTCATGTGATTAAATCCAAAGGAAAGCAAGCCTGGCCGAGGCTGCTTGGATGCGGGGTAGACAAGAGAGGTGGGTGTGTCTGTGCGTTGGGATAGGGAGGAGAGACAGGAGGTGAGAAAAGAATTTGCTTTTCAGGCTGAGAAGAAGCGGGTTTCTCACTTTTATTAATATTTTTACACTCCTTTTCCAAAAGGTAGCCGATTATTCATCTTTTATTCGGTGCCACTGCACTCTCCTTGGTGACATTTCCCAGCCGCGCGCAGCCTTCTCGGCAGTGATTTCCCCTCAACCGTAGACTTCTCCCTCTCTCCACTTTCTCGTATCGCTGCTTTCTGCCTGGTTGCCCACACAATAAACCCACTTCAAAATCCACAGCCAGCGTTCTTGCCTACAGAGTTTCCATACCAGCGACCTCGGACGCCGCGAAATAGTCCCTCCTTTTGTTTTGAACATCTTCTGGCTTTCCCTGTTCCGCTTTACAATACTGCCTACCGCCACAGCCCCACCCACCGTCCCCGCGGCTGCCTCGGTTTCCAAGCCAGCGGTCTCCGTGCGCACCAGCCGGAGGTCTGCAAAAGCCCAGAACGATCCAAAAGGGTCTGAAGCCTCTGGGCTCCCCAAGCCCTTCGTGTCCTGACGTTTCCTGGACCTTGTGAACTGGCAGCAAGAATGGATCCACTGTCTGTGCACATTCATAAGGCCAGGAAACCTGACCCACCCCAAAACCACGCGCTCCAAAGGAACGGAACTTGCATTTTCTGAGAAAGCGGGCTTGGGGAGCCCCCTCCTCTTCTCCAACCCCCCTCCTCCCTGCACAACGCCTGCAGACTGCCCCCCACCCTTACACCACCTTCACCTACTCTTCCCAAGAACAGATTGTTTATCAAAACGGGCAGCCAAGAAACCTACTCCTGTTTCTGGCCTCTGCCAGAGATTAATCACACTTGGGAAAGGCACAAAACTTGACTGTGTTGGGGCGGGGCAGAGAAGGGCGAATGGAGAGGGTAGTTAAAAGGAAAGACCAATAATTTTGACATTTGACAAGCTGGCCAAATTGGTGCTACCTTTTCCCTCCTTTATTTTAGAAAGTCAGCGCAGGATTGAATTATATTTCATGCCCACTTCCTCTACCCTGACCCACATACTTCCCCTCCTTCTCTAAGTCTTCATGTTTGATGCTTTAATAGTACTTACTGGCTTGTAATTCTGATTAACATTCTCAGGTGGGGGGGGGGGTGTTGTGTGTGTGTGTGTGTGTGTGGTTGGAAAGACACATTCACAAACCTGACCGCCTGACAAATCCCCCCTTTTCATCCTCACTTTGAAATGACATGAAGATGGACTGGGTGTGTGTGGGGTGGGGGGAATGAAGAGAGGAGGCATGGAAAAACGAGGGAGGGGGAAGCAATTTATGTGCTTTTCTAAGGCAGCTAGTAAAATTCCTAAGGGAGAACAAATGCCAAAATTGACTGTCTTGGTGTATTTTAGACCCGATCGTCAGGGTGAATCATGTCAGGACTTTGCACTGGACCTGCAGCCTGGAAGCCAGAGACAGGCACACAAAACATCCCTGTAGGTGGGAGGTACCCTTTTGAAGGAGGTGGGAGATAGATATTTCCTCTCGCTAGATTCATCTCTGTCATGATTTTTTCTCAAATCCTTTGCAAGATGAATTTTTTTTAAAGATGGGCTGATAAAGAAAAACCAAGGATAGAAAACACCCCATGAAATGTGGCCCCAAAGGGAAGGTGCAAAACCCATTTGATCCACGAAATAGATATCTCCACCCTGGATTTTTTTTTCCTTTACTTTACAACTCTGCAGACATCAGGTTAGCAAAAGGTAATAAATAGTCCTTGCACAGCAGGGTCTGGACTAGTGAAAACAGTTTACTGAAATTAATGGGCCTCGCTTGAACCAAAACCTCCACTTTGGAATTAATGCCAGACATAGTTTTCCTAAACTCTGTCCAACCGCCTAAGCAGCAGACAATTTTCATTCTATTTGTGCTGGAAAATAAAGCCCGGTCCCTTGATCTCAGTGTAGATTATGATTTTTAAAAAAGAATTTTCAACACAGTAAAAGCTATGCCAATATCCAGTTTCTGCTAGTAGAAGCCCTTGTGCTCTGGGCTGTGCCTGACAGTCAGAAGTTATCAGGTAAACTTTCCATTGAAAACCATCTCCGAGCTCCCTCCACATCGGTGGCCTCAGAGCTCTCACCAGGACACGGGAGAGATTCAAGGAAAGCTCCAGAAACAGGCTGGGTTCTCACTAACTACCCTCTTCTCCAGGGCTCTTGGAAAGGCTGGATCTGAACAACGCTGCCTACGTGACCTCAATTCCCCACCCTAAATGAAGCTCCAAAGCACCCAACCGAAACCCACACCACCCCCCACCCCGGCTCCCGGTACTCAGGGTGTCTACAGTTCTGAAGCTGCTTTTATTTTTATTAATGTATTTTTAAGGCTGAAATACACACACACCACGCACACAGGTTCACACCCAGTGGTTATGGCACATACAGCGAAGACCCGGTGCCCCGGCTGTCAGTGTCTGATTCCAGCCTGCGCTCCCTCCCCCAATTATTAATAAAAGCCCGGTCATGGGTAGCCGGCGTTCTGGTTTTCATTGTACAGTCTGCACTGGTGACACAGGACATGTGGAAAATTTTGAGAGCACTGCGGTGAATGGCGTGTGGAGGGGTGGGGAGCCTGAGCAGGGGGAGGGGAAGAGGGAGGGGTGGGAGGGGAGCGAGTTACTTTTTAGCTTCCGCTAAGTACTTGGCAGCTCGCCAGGCCCGGAGGATTCTGGGAAGCGAAAGCCTCCCCAGTATAAACTGCCAGCTTTAAGCAGCCCTGACAGTTCTGCTCCTTCCAAACTTGGCAGCCGTTCAAAGTGCTCTTTCATTTGAAATGCTGGAAGCCTGCCATGTGCAATGCAGATTTGCTGTGCCTGTGCGCAGAAGGAACTGATAAATGCCGTTGCGGTTGCCATGGGGACAGGAGGCTATCAGAATGGCCTTGTGATCCGCAGCCTCTCAGCGCGGCAGCCTCTCAGCGCGGCAGGCTCTCGCTCAGCCTCCCGCCCCTCCTCCCTCTAGTCAGTGAGATGGTGAAATAAATGTTCTGGAAAAAGTTTAACCCTCCTTGCTCTGGTGCCGAAGCCGAAGCCCAGCGGAGGTTAACCTCTAAGCACTTCCCAGGTCTTACGTGCCAACCAGGACCACCGGCCTTGGCACCGTCCTTGGGCGGGTCACCATATCCCCAACCCCCACCCAAACAATCACAACCCGCCCCCGCCCCCCAGCCCTGCTTCCTGCTCCCTGGGGGCTCTCACAAAGCTGTGTTTTTAATAGAGCTTTTCAGCAAGCCCAAGTGTAAGTCTTTGAGTCATCACAACCCGGATGTAAACACAGCAGCCCTACATTCTGCACAGTTTGCGTGTATTTTATCTTTTTAATAATATTTAGCTGGCAACTAGAAACGGCAAGGATGCCAGCTATTTTAGCCAGCCACTTACATCATCCAGCATCCATCTTAGGGAGAGTGGCTGCCTGTCCTTTCCTTGTTCTCGCTCCCTACCCTGAGACTGCAGGAAATCTGGGTCTTTCTGAAGGCATCGTATTGCAGCAGAGGCAACCGAGTCCCTTAGAACCTTCGGCTTTAGAATGAGCATGACATCACTCTGGGCAACAACAACAGAGGGTATGTTCCTGTCGGAGACAAGACATTGGGTGATCAGAGGTGAAACAAGTCTTTCCTTTATGCTGAGTGTGAAGGGTGTACCAGTCTGGATGGCAGCCCCCCCCCCCCCCCATTTTGCACAAGCTGCTATTTGAAACACTGTCTGATTCAACATACAGAAACAAAATAGCACACTCAGATTTGGTACATGTTCAGGTCTGCAATGCCAACTCTCCGGGTGGCCTGTTTAATGGGGGGAAAAATGAAATACTCCATTCCAGCCAAGGTCTATGGAGGCCAAAGAGGTTTAGTGATTTATTTACATTGAGCAGTATTCCTTCTCAACCCAACTCACTACTTCCTGAAGGTTTCCTGAACCTAAACCTTCGTTAACATCCCAGGAAGAGAACATATTTTTCCTGTGGCTTTCAATATTTTCTGCTAAATATATTTTGGCACACTGTTTATCTAGGGTTTCAGCTTTCAGACCTTTATGTACTTTTGACACCTTGAGGCTGTTCCACTGCAAAAATGGTGTATGTTTATTAAAGAGGACTTTATGTGCTGGGCTTTAAGGCAGTGGGAATTTCTGTTGGATCTGTCGTATAATGAGGGCTTCAGGATGAGATCCAAGTCAGAGGCCTGTTTGGTTTGTGAGGTCCTTTTGACAAAGTGGCCCTACATAGCTCACACAAACCCTTGAATACCACAGAAGTTTGAACCAAATGAGGTATTTCTTCATAAGCACACGGCTGACATGGAGGCCAGATGGGAGAAAAGTGGAAAATGCCCCAGGTTCCTGGGCCTTCACTTCGATGTATTTTAACCTACTGCTCTCTGGGTGTCTGCTTATGATTGTCACAGCAATTCTGGCCAGGGCATTCTGTCTTGCTGGAATTTCCTTACTTTGAGTAGCCCCTTCCAAATAAATAAGTTAATCAACAAAAGCCATCTGCTTCACCTCACCAGCAGGCACAGAGCTGGAAGGGGTAGTGTTGAATGCAATTTTTCAGAGCAGTTGGCCCTTGAGACATTTCAAGGTGGGTTTTGGCTTGGAGTTAAACAGGAGTTGGAGGCAGAAATCAGGTGATTTGGAAAGCCCCTCTTTCTCCCCCACCCCCAGCCCCACACCACGTCCCACCCCGGCCCCCACCTTCCCCAGAAAATCCAGGCAGCTGAGTTTTTGGCTCTCACAGCTGCTAAGCTTTGGCAAGCCAAAAGCATATTTTGTGGTGGTGATTCCTTTCCCAGGTTGACCGATATGTTTCTGCACTGAGCACAAGGGATGTTTCTTGACTGTGTGCATGAATCAGAGGCTGTATTTTTCATCTAGGGCTTCTGGTGACAGTTTTAAGCTGGAAGAACAAAGCAGATCATGATGAGCCCCTATCATCAGGGTCCAGAGATAAAGAATCTATCCAAAGAGCTGGCTCAGATATATGTATGATTTTGCATTTTAGCAATGGCCAGAGCAGCCTGTGCCCCTCAGAAGGCCAAGCCCATGCTCACATTTCACACACAGTATTCTCCCCCCTCCTCTCTCTCGATGTCCTTGTGGTGTCTGCTTCTTTGTTGCTTCAAAAGTTCTTCCTTTTTTCAGCCGTCCTCTCCCAAATGGGCAGATTTGAAAAAGTCACTTTGGGGCCCTCGTGCGTCTTCTCAAATGGAGGCACGCCCTGGGATTCCAAACAGCCTAGACACTACCCATGTTCTGCCCCGATCCAGCAGGATGACGACAGAGGAGTGTTGGTGGTGTGGCCCCTCTGGCCCAGGGCCTGAGGAGCCAGCTCCCCAGAAGTCCATGGATTAGGAAGGTTTGCTTCAGGGGGCTGCCAGGGAACAACTGCCTTTTGTTTTGCTGTCTAGCATGTGACCAGAATGCTGCCAGCTAATTTTAACCCCACCAAAGTACTGATGGACACACACACCCCCCAACAACAACCACCAAAAAAACTGTCTTGCATCTGGAGAGAAAAATGCTGTGGGCTGGATAAAAGCTTTTTCAGCCTGTGTTCCTTCCTGTTTCAGTTTCCAAACTTGCATTATCGGTAACCTGAAAAACGATGAGTTTCACCAAATTCCTGGATGTTGCACAAGAAGACAATGAGGCTATTTCGGGTGCTGTGTGTATGTCTGGCACAAACCCTGGAAGCCATTGTTTTCGGGAAGGAGATGATTTGGGGTTTCCTGGTGCTTTCCTTTAAGGATCTCAAAGCCCCCAAAGGTACTGGGGGTGAGGGCACTCTCCATGGCAACCATGCGGGCTTCACTCTGAAAGGACCTGGATGGGAAGTGGGTAGTTAGGCCAGTGAGGAGGGGGGTGGGGGGGCAGGGAGCGGCAGTGGCAGTGGCAGTGGTGGCCTTGGAGGTGTTAAAAGGTAGATGGTAGAGAGTATTTGAAATGGGACAGCAGGAGCAGGAAGAAGTGGGGAGAAAGGAGCTTTCACAATAGCTGATGGCCCCCTGAGACACAGGACACCAGCTCTCCTACCAAATTTCCATATCCCTTTTCAGTTCCAGGAATTAATGGAGGACTTCACAGAATTCCTCACCCTGGATACTGGATTCTCAAAGTATTTCCATGGCGGTTAATTGTTTCTGTCTGGCTGGGTGGCGGGTGATGCCAGGGAAAAGGTACAGAATCTCAAGAGCCAGGAAATTAAGAGGTTAGGATAAGATAGCATGGAGCTTGGCAGCTGCTGCCTTCTGTTCTAAAACCAGGTAATGAGATGGGCCATCATTAACGTGTGGGTCCACAATGCAGTCCCAGAAAATAATATGATGGCAAAAAGACTGAGGGAAAAGACCCCAGTTAAGGCTGCAGCACCCCTGGCAACCAGGAGGGCTTGGTGGCATTTGTCCTGGAGGGCTTCAGCTGCCTAAAAAGTCGTTTGCTCAGGCTTGGCCTGTCTGGCCAGCTTCTATGCATTTAAAGGATCCTTGTTGGTCCCTGAGGCCCCGGTCTGCATCCAGGTCCTCAGGCAAAGACACCATCTTTGGAAGGCCAGGGAACCCTGTAGGAGACACTCATCCCATCGTCTGCCTCTCAGCTGCTGCTTTAACCTTCCCGCAGTCGTCAAGATCAGTTGGCAAATTCCTAAATGAAGGTTCTATTTACTCTGTTATTCCAAAGGCTTGTTTTGAGCAAGATGCAGTGCTTTAATTAAAAAGATGAGCTCTCATGAGTAAGTGAAAATATTTTTGATGCTTCCCAAATACGTTTGACTTCCGTTTTTTGTGTTTCACAGTAGAGGGGTCAAGCTGGTCAGGACTTTTGTCTGTAAGATCACTAAAAACTTTTCCTCTTCCTTAACAGCTGGCTCTTTGCACAGCAGAATTGTAAAGGGAATCCAAAGTCCAGAACGTGTTCCTGGGACGTCTCTGCATATTTTTGCCAGCATTCAGGTGTCATTAGGACACATTTCTCATTTACCTTCCCAGCCAGAGGATTCCTGAATGTTTCGTAACCTCGCCACAGCTGGAATGCAGCTGCTGCAGGGTGGAGCAGACACAAACTCCTTGTGGGTCAGCCGGGTGAGGGAGGGCAAGGAATCTTGGAAGGTTGGGAAAGTCCTTCTTTCTAAAGCCAGAGCTAAGGAATGAGTGGGGCCTCTGGTGTGAAAGCTTTCCAGATGGGGGAAGGAAGGGTAAGTTTTTGCCCTCTGGGTAGATTCCAAAAAATTGCTTTGGGGAGGCCAACGATTTTGAAATTGCCTTTAAAGCAAACAGCACAAATGTTTAAATTGACCTGGAAAGCCCTTCCTTTTTCCTTTCCCTACAATCCAAGTCTGTTCCCTTGAACATTAATCAACAGGAGTGTTTGCTCAAGCTTCTCTCCACCCCCACCTCCTTTTTTTTTTTTTTTTTATTATCTTTGGTTTGGAAAACTTTTGGAAGCTTTCCCAGGCTGGAGCTATAGAATGCTTCCAGGAAAATGCATAAGGAGTGTCTGTGTTTTGAGTTTCTCTGGAGGGGGCTAAACATGGTTTTCAGAGACTGGGAGCAGCCGGGTCTTGTGCAAGGGTCCAGCCAAGCAGAAGGGCAGACAGTACCAGAAAGGTCTGTGCTCATCCAAAAGTGCTGAAGCGAAGGTGTGGTTTAGCCGACCCGCCTGGTCTCTTCTTTCAGTCTTTTATTATCTCAGCCGCCTCGACGTTAGTCTGTGCGCCAAGCACCCCATCTCCAGGAGCTCGGCTGAGAACAGCTGGGTGCCAGGGTTTGAACTTCATTCTCAAGTTAGCAGCACTTGTCATTTCTAACAAAAGAACACTTAGAAATTTAGCTGGAGAAGTAAATGGGGTCAATACTCACCCAGCAGGCAGGGGTCCCACCCAGGCGTGGAGTGGAATGAGCAAAGTGTGTCCTGGGGCTCTTGCTGCCAAGGGTGGTGCCAACCCCCAGCCCATGCCAGCACAGCTTCCCTTGGGCCCAGAAACACAAACACAGCTGCATGCACGCCTGTATCGGAAACATCTGTACACAAAAGCAGAAAGCGCATACAGGAGGCCTGAGGGCGCTGGGGACTCACAGGACCCCTCTCTGGTCGACATGGCTCTTGAAAACAAAGGCAGCGGGGTTTCCTGGAAATACACTCCATTCAGGCTGGTTCATGGGAAAAGGAGCAGAAACGGCTCCACAGGAGGGCTGCCCTGAGTGAGGGCATAAATACCTGTCCACTCTCCAGTGCAAAGGCTGCTCCCTCCTGGACCAGTCCGCTGCGGCTGTGAGGGCCCAGAGACCTCAAGATAGGAAGGAACAAGCAGGGGTCTGCCGTGCTGGAAACAGGAGGACACAGCTCCTGGCTCTCCTTGTCCTGTGTGTGTGAAGATTCTTTACTAGTCACACTGTCATGGTTCCTGCAATAAAATCTCCTTTCCGCCCAGGGGACACACTGACTCCAGAAGCCATCTCCCTACAGCGGGTTGGGAAGGTGCTTAACAGCCCAGACAATGGCATATTAATAGCAACAGTGACAGGCACAGCTCACATTCATTGGGCACCTCTTCTGTGTCTGGCGTTGGGCTGAGTTTAATGCATTCTTTCTTCTAACCAACACCTAACAAAGGGGGTTCGTTCCATTATTATCCCCACTGTATAAAGAAAAGAAAGCTCAGAGAGGTTAAGCAAACTGTCCCAGGACACACAGCTAATAAGTGGTGGCTGCAGTTAGAACTTAGGGTTGCTTTACTCTAGAGTCCTTATCAGACAGACCTGAGTTGGAATCCTGAATGGGCTATGTGTGACTGTGGGACCCATGCCCACCTCCAGTTTCCTCCTCTCTTTTTATAAGTTAAACACATCAAATTTTGGCAATTTTATAAAATTTAGCCTAAACCTTCCTTATAAGATAGTTGTAAGAATTAAATAAGATAATGCATATAGAGAATTTAGGAGAGTGCCTAGAATATAGTAAATACTTCATGCTAGCTTTTAGTGACTGTCTCAGAGTCAGTATGTTTGTTCAATATGGATACATTAATCAAGTTATTCATAGTCTCTGCGGGTCTTCTCAAGCCCTTGGAAAGTCCTGCACATCCCTGTGTGGGCACTCCAGGCCCCAAGTACAGCTGGACATGGTGCTGATGCCCGGGAAAACAACTTCTCATTCCTTCCCTGTGACTTCTCTTACTTTGTGCCGGAATCCACACATCTGGAGCATACATCTGTGTCTAAGCCATTGATTCCTCTCCTCTGTGTTGCCCACTCACGTTCACTTGGGTTCACTGGGGGTTCCAAATCTTCAGAATCATTCAGTTATGATCACTTTATGTTCCTGCTTAAAAATCCTCCAGGCGCCTAACAGAATCAAGACAAACTCCTTAGCTTGGAACGCAAGTCTGAGAAACAGCCTTCAACCCCTCTTTCTGCCACTTCCTGCCCCTTAATTCCTTTCTGACCACATTAAATCCATCTTTGTCCCACAAACACATGAACTTTCAAGCCCCCTGCCTTGGCAGGGTTCTTTTAGCTGCGTGAAAAGAATGCTTTCCCCTCTTCTTCTTTGAACAAACTTCTATGCATCTTTCAAAACCCAGCTTAGTTTCTACTTTTCCCGTGAAACTGGTCTCCAGCATTTCCTGGCTCTGATTTCAACGGTAATCTGTGCGTACCACAAAGAATTGTACTTATTTGTTCATACAACTCCCCCACTTGGGACTAGTGAGGTTCAAGGCTACTGCTTACCCTTCTGTCCCCAAAGGTACCTAGAAGGCCCTAAATAAATGCTAATCAAATGAACATTTCTAGATGTAAATTCTTATCATTTTATTGACAGTAAAACAATATGTGAATGTATCTGAATATTATTTATACCCTCCCTTGTTTCAGCAAGACTTTGAGGTAGATGGAGATACAACATTCTTTCTTACCCATGAGCAGATGTAGAATAGTGCTTGGCGCATCCACTAGTAGAAAGAGCCAGTGCTTTAGAGTCAAATGGTTCTGGGTTCAAATCCTAACTTGACATTTTACAATGACTTTAAGTCGTTATTTCATCTCTCTTGGCCTCAGTTTTCCCATCTGTAAAGTGGAGATAATAATTACCTGTGTAGCAGACATTGTTGATTATTATCCAATAACCACTGCTGCTTTCTTTCTCAGGGCCCTGATTTTTTTTTTCCAGGGGTCTACCCTCTCTTCTTACGCCTAGCATGGAGGAGAGAGGAATTCCAGTTAGTCTAAATGAATGTTAGTATTCCATTCCTCTTGCCAATGATTCATTTTGGGATGGATCTGGGTTCAGTTCTGGTCAACGAGATGTAGGGAGCAACCTTTTTGGGGTGTGTCTGGAGAGTTGTTCTTGGACATATTCCCTTGCTCTTAAAACATGAGAGAAACAGTTGTCCTCCTGCAGCTGGATGCTATGTCTGGACTGATGGCTAGGGCCACAGCAGCCATCTTGTTGTGATGAAGGCAACTACTCAGAGAGACAAGCCAGCATACTAAAGATGATAGAATGGAACTGTGGAAAGAACCCAGGTCCTGGTGGCACCATTCAGCAGGTGGATTATCCTGCCCTGGAGCCACCCACCTCTGGACTATTCCCTGAGATCATCGATCCCTTCCTTGTTCAGTGAGGGATCCCTGGCTCTATCCAGTATTGCTGAGGTTGCTGTTACTTGAAACTAAAAGGATTCTAACGGATCAACTTCACGGAGTTGTGGTGATGACCAAATAAAATTAAATTGGTAAAGTACCTAACACAGGGCCTGGCATTTTAGGTTCTTATCAAAGATTAAAGACTTTCCTGCTGAGACATTCTGAGGTGAATGCATGAGTGAACTCTGAAACATGGCAGATGGTAACGAAATAAGGTTCAGAGCAGTGCAGGGGTTGGGTCCTGCAATGACAACAAAGATGACAATGACAGTGAAATTCAAACATCATGTTAGGAAGCATCCTGATGGAGCTTCTTGGGGCTGTAACGATGGTTTTCTTTTGCACTTCTCAGGCCTCTTCTTACCCCACCGGTCAGAGTTAAACACTGCACGACACAGGCTTTTCTAATTGTGGGCGGCCACACTGGTGCAGTCGGGGTGGTCCCTGATTACCCTGGGGCATGGAAGCCCTGCTTCAGGATGGAGGCTAGAGTGTAATTTGTAGCTCCAGGAGGAGCCAAGATTTGGAAGCAGAACTAACATACCCACACCATGTAGAACATGGCCTGCCACTGAGAAAAACACATGACATCCACCCTCTCTGAGAGGGCCCAGAGAGGCCCCGAAGACTTCTGCGGCTCAGCAAGGCCTGCCTTTGGGGGCCTTGGGTCTGGGCGTCCTGCCTGGCTTTTGGCCGGCTGACCAGGCCAGAGTTTTCCTCCCTGCCAGCCCCCCGGCCCTTCTGAACCTGGTTCCAGGAGAATTCAGCCACACTGGTGTCAGCCAGGCTCCTGTCCGCCCAGCTGCGTGGGCGGCCCTGGCAATGAGGCACGGAGCAGGGTTTGTGCAAGGACATTGTGGCCCCTGCAGCAGGGTCAGGGGGGAGGTGGTGGCTCACTTCAGGGGCAAGCCAGGAGGGAACCTGGTGGAGGTGAGGAACAGAAGCTACAGACTCAAGGCAGCTTCAGCTCCCTTCTCGAATGCCCTCTTCACCTTAGAAGCTGATTCCAGGCCCTCTTTCTTTCCAACTGCCTTCTGACTGTTTACTGCCTGACTGGCCCCTCCTTGCCCAGCCAGGTTCAGCACAGCCCTGCTCCTCAGTGCTGACATTCAATTCCATCCACCAAATATTTATTTAGAATGATCTATGGAAGATGCCTTATACCTGCTAGAGACCGGCGGGGGGCGGGGGGGGGGGGTGAGGCAGGGAGAGATACAAAGAACAACATTAGAGTAGAAAGGACCTCAAAATGGTTTTCAAACTTCTCTCAGCCTCAGAAACTTCCCCCACACCCCTCACAAAAACCCAGGTATTTAAGAAAGAATAAAGGTAAAATTGCTATAGTTGAATCCGGGCAAGGCCCTGTCTACTCAAGCCAAAGGCAGACTCCATGGACTGAGTCTGAAAAGCCCTGATCTAGACCAGAGAGGAAACTGAGGCTCAGAGAAGAGAAGTGACCTCCCCGAGACACACTGCAAGTTAGTGGCTCAGCCAAGTTCAAATTCAGGTGTCCCAGCACCTGGCCCAGTGCCCTATCCATTATACTGCCCTACCCTTGGCACTTATCTCAATGATCTGCTGGGAAGATGAAGCTAGTAAACCTGGAATAGAAGGCATGTGCTACAGGCCAGTTAAAGAGTGATGGTTCCAACTTGGGGAGAGTAGTCTTCACGGCAGAGGGGCGGGAGGCTGGACCTAGATCATGCCTGGCAGGGTGTGACCTGGAGCAGGGCAGAATGTGGTGGGCAGTTGGGTGGTGGGAAAGAAGCAATTCCAGGCCCTGGAGAACGTGTTCGGCTAAAGCCTGAAGAAAGCCTGGCGGCTCGGAGACCTGGGTTCCAGCCCCAGCTCTGCCATTAAACTAGCTGACCCTGGGCCAGTGGCCTCCCTTGTCTGGGTTTGTTTCCTTGCATGTAACATGGCAGAGGGGTTGAGCTAGCTGGTCCCACTGTGACATGACATGGTGCCTTGTCCCCTTCCAGGAGGCTCCCTGCCCCTCCCCACCACCACTGCCAACGTCACCACAAGGACACTCCCCAGTGTGTGCCAGGTGGCTGGAATTGACACCAAGAGGAAGTGTCCCTGGGTGCCTCATCAGAGCAGCACGGAGCTGGGAGGCCTGCTCAAGGGGCCCGCCTAGAGGTTTGGGGAACAGTGACAAAACATGAGAAGGCAGGAACCCAGACAGAACTGGGGGAAGAACCATTCCTCTTTGGGGAAGGATTCTTTCCAAGCCAGCCCTCTCTGGAGGCCCAGGCCTCAGCCAGTGCCTTCTCCCCCTGCCCCGCCCCCCGCCATGCCCACCACCTTGGAGCAGAAAGAGGAGCTCTGGAAGGTGGCCACTTAACAGCCCCAAACCTCAATATTCTTGTTTTTCAAATGAGGCCAAAATAGAAATGTAGCATTCTTATCTGTAAATTGATCATTTCAGTACCTCAGAGGATGAAAAGAGATCTTGCTTGCCAAGTGCCTAGCATGGTGCCTGGTGTAAGAACCACTCAGTAAATATGAGATCCCATGTATTGCCGGCGGCGGGGTGGCCTGCTGAGGAAGACCGCACAATGTGAAGGCTCCTGACATTGAACAAGCTGGTTCAAGTAGGGCCCCAGTATGTGTAAAACATGCTCAATCACAGGAGACTCGTGACCATCACCTGGAGAGGTTGGTGAGAAGCGGACCAGAAACAATGTGTGTGCGCCCCCTGCTGGCCGGGAGCAAAGGTACAGGCCTGCCGGTTCAGGCGGCCTGGGGCGCGGCAGGAGAATCCTTGTTCACACAGCCTGCTGCTGCCTGGTAGATGGACCCAATATTCACAGACACCCACCAGATGTCACTCACCTGGCAATGTGCCAGCCTCGGTAGGGATGCCTGACAGTGATGACAGACAAAATGAGTGGCAGGTAAGCTAAGTTTTTGGAGCCAATTAGTTTTAGTCAACCAGGCACCGGCTCAAATCCCAGCAACTGCCTTTTTCGAATATAGCCGTGAGCACAGCTCCTTGCCTCTTGGACTTGTCGTGTGTGGAGTGACCTTGGACAGGCCACATAATCCCTCTGAGCTACAGTTTCCCCATCTGCAACACGTACATCTTCTCTACCCCTTCCCCCATACCAGAAGGTAGAGACCCTAGGGTGGGTCAAGAACCCTGTCATTTGGGGGGAGTTGAAAGTCACAACCAACAGCCATGTCTTCTCAAGGGAAACCACATCCCTTTGAACCTGGACTGTTACTCTGGTTCATTCGGAAGGGACCCTGTCAGGCTCCTGTGACATGCCAGGCTCCCCAGGCTCTCCCAAACCCACCAGGTCCCCCAGCAGACCCCTGGCTCCAGGCCCTTCTGCTCCAGGATGATGATGGAGCTCTGACCTCTAATGAGAGGCCTTTGAAGTGGATGTGTGCAGATCATGGGGACAGTGCTGGGATGGTTCATGCTGCAAGTCCCCACACCACATTTTCCAGGCCACACTTGGGTTTTCCTCTTGAGTTAATTGAACTGGTTAGCCTCCCAGTGTCGCTTGGTGGGAGCCAGTTGCCTTCCCAGATCCCTGTTTTCTCCCAAACCACTTGGCGAATCCTGTCTCACTTGGTATGGCTTTGAGGGCTTGAGGAGGAGAGAGAAACATGTTCTCAATGAATTTTTATTAACATCCACCATTGCTACCACCATCAACATATTTCCACTCCCAGTGCCCTTTCCTGTAGATGTGCATGGATACGCACACACATACATGCACATTCACACAGACACACACAAAACAAAGGTGAGCGAGGGTTGGAAACCAGTTGATACCAGAGGAATGTTTTTCTCTGGGAATCCCACACAGAACTTACATTCTACTGTGTGTGTGTGTGTGTGTGTGTGTGTGTGTGTGTGTGTGTGTGTGTGTGGTGGGGGCACAAGACAGAAAAATAAATAAGCAAGTGACACAAACATGACATTTGATGGTAATGTGTTCAATGAAGAAAACCAAAACAGAAGAGGGGGTTTGGGTACCCCAGGATAGGGGGGTCAATTTTAAATGGAGTGGTCAAGGAAGGCCTCATTAAAAAGGTGACAGTAAAGTAAAGATCTAAAGGAGGTGACAGCGTGGACCATGTAGTATTTGGTAAAAGAGGGTTCCAGGCAGAGGAAATGGTAGGTGCAAAGGCCCTGAGGCAGTAACATGCCTGGTGAAAGAAAGGCTGTCCTGGTGAGATCAAGGGAGGAGACTAGGACATGCGGTCAGAGAGGGAATGGGGAGGAGCAGGTGGTGTTGGGCTTTGTGGGCCATTGGGAGGACATGGGTGCTTACTCTGAGTGAGATGGGAGCCATTGGAGGGTGTTAAGCAGACAAGTGACATCATCTCTCCTGCATTTGAACAGGATCATTGTGTCAGGGTATGGTGGGAGAGCAGGGGGACCAGGCTATTGGAGGGATGGAGGCAACGGGGTGGTGGCTGGGACCAGGGCCATGGTGGCAAAGTTAGCGAGGAGGCATCCACTTCTGGATGGACCCTGAAGTTAGGGCCTGGGGCGTGAGATGAGAAATCATCCATTTTGATTTCTATAAATATTTCTCTTGCATATTTTGTTTTTGATTCATAAGATGTAGGAAGGAGTTGTGTTCATACACACAAACATGCCTGACACAACAACAAACAGGTGTCTGCTGCCAGCCCCCCTTTCCCAATGCCTAAGGTAAGAACCCTCACACCCCATAGGGGGAATGGTGACAGTAGTTTTTACCTCACAGGCGTGTTGTGAGGACAACACAGGCAAAGCACTTAGCAAACTCTTTGGATTCAATAAAAAGGAGCTATTTTTATTAAGGAAGTATGGTCAAGAGTCCCCCCACACCCTTTTCCTAGCCCATGTAGGTAATTTCAGTCCTCTTCTGAAAGTTCAGAAATTAGTACCAGACTTGTAAGAAGGACATGACAAAGCTCTATTTAGATGAATGTGATGGGGAGAGGTTAATCAGGGTGGGCTTCCTGGGGGAGAAGCTTGGCTGACTTCTTTTTTCAAGGGAAGAAACTAAGGCTCTGTTACATTAAATAACTTGCCAGAGGTCACAAAGCTAGAAACTGGCAGAGAAGGACATCCATGCATTTCTGGCTCAGAAGCCACTGCTCTTAGCCAGGATGCTGCCATGGTGACAGACCATCCCCGTCAGAGGAGAATGCTGGCCGTTCACGTGAGGACCTGGGGCAAGAGGCTCTGAATGGCCATCACTCAGTCTGGGTGGAGCACAGGTATAGGAACCTTGGCTCAGCCTTGCTGATAATCACAGATTTCTGGTTGTGAGGCGAGCAGTGGGCCAGGCCTTATGCACCAGTTTTTAGAAGCATTTCATTTTACCCTGATTTTTCAGATCAGAGAACTGAGGTCTGACAGGGGTACTGGTCTTGCCTGTAAGTGTCGGAATGGAGACAAGAACCCAAGTGTTTTATTTATATATGCTGCATAACAGTGGACTCGAGATGTTAGTGGCTTTGAACTACAATGTACTATTTCTCATGATTTTGTGAGTCAGGAATCAGGGTAGGGCTCAACCAGTTGGTCCTTCTCTTCCTCGTGGTGTTAGCTGGGGTCATTCTGCATCTAGCTGGTGGCTGGACTGGGAGGGAAGGGTTGAGAAGTCTTATTTACATGCCTGCCACCTCAGCACTCCTCTACGTGGCCTCCTTATGTGGCCAGCATGGTGGCTTCAGGGTGGATGAATTTACATGGTAGCTAACTTTCAAAGGGATGAATGCAGAAGCTGCCAGGCTTCTTAGGGACTAGCCGTGGTGCTGGTACAGCATCTCTTCCACCCAGTTGTACTGGTCAAAGCAAGTCTCAAGGTTGGCCCAGATTCAGGAGGAGATGAAACAGATGGCCCCTCTAAATGGACACAGCAACACACTTATCCTGGCATGGGAGATGCTTGTGGCCATGATGGGAGCCCAATGACCATCTCCCGCCTCCCCACAGCCAGCCTTCCTCCTGTGCCTAATCCCAGGAAGTTCTCATTTCTGGGGACTCGCCAAAGCCCCCACCACAAGGCACATGCCCTTGTTTTGTCTTACCTCACCCTTCAGCCCAATGACTTCGTAAGAATTTATCTCATCTTGTTTCCTCCAGGGCAAGCACCATTTCCCCCTACTTCTGGGGCCCCATTGCCTGAGTTAGCCTGAATGTGTCTTGTTCTCAGGACCCTAGAAGAACCTAACACGTGACTTGCCAGCAGTCAGCCACCTGAACAAGACTGGGTCGGATTTACCTTTGCAGAGCCAGCCCCAGGACCAAGTCTTCCCTGGGAAGAAGGGCTCCATAAACAGGACTTTCTGGCACCAGAATTTACATGCTTGGACTTTGAACAAAGGAAAAGAGAGTCTTACTTCTCCAGGACCAGCAGCAGCAGCATTGCCTAGGAATATATCTAGGATTGCAGACTTCCCACCCCACCTCCTAAACCAGAACATGAATTTTAAGAAACGCCCAAGTGACTCATATGCATGGTAAAGTTCAAGACAACTGAGGTAGAGGTTCCCAAGGTAAAGAACAGGAACAGGCTGGGAAGACATCTGCTGAGGCCACCTGGAAGGATAAGGCGTGGGTCTCACCCTTGGCTGATGCTTAGAATCACCTGTGATGCTTTAAAAAAAGCATCCTGATGCCCAGTGTGCACCCGGATCAATTCAGTCTTAGATCCCTGGGGGTGGAGCCCAGGCATCAGAATTTTCTAAAAGCTCCTCTGGTGATTTCAATGTGCAGCCAGGGTTGGAAGCCACTGGTTTACAGTATTTGTTCTTAAAGTGCATTCTGAGGACCATCTACACCCCAATCACTTGAGACACTAATTAAATATGCTGACTCCTGGGCCCCACACCAGTTTTTTGAGTCTAAATCTCCTGGGCTGGGCATAGGAATCCACATTTTTAACCATCTCCCTAGGTGATCTGAACGTGCACTGAAGTTAGAGACCATTGGTTGAGGGCTATGAATAAGCGAGGACAATGGCAATGATGTTTTTAAATGCTACAAAGTATAATATGCACAAATTAGGAAATATAGATAAGTAAAAATAGGAAGCAAAAAGATTTCCATACTCCTACTGCCTAAAGATAATTGGAGGCTCCCCTCGGCACCCACTCTAGAGAAAGGCAGGAGCCTCCCTCCCCAAGAGAAGCTGCCACCCATCGCCGGGCCGGCTGTAATCTGGGCTCTGTTCTGCTGGCAGGGTGGAGCCTGTCATCTGGCCTGGACAGAATTATTGCCTCAAATTACATGGTTGATTATCAATTACTTGTGTCCGTGTGAGAGCATGTGTGCGTGTGTGCATAAGCGTCTTTGCAAATCATTAAGGGTCGTAATTCTGGATTATCGTTGATTAACGAGAGGGAGGCCTGGTACCTCCAGCAGCCGGGATGGCAGCCCCGCAATTATGTCCCAGCTGATCAGTAATTGGCGCATCACAAGATGATTTCTCGCTCTCGGCTGCCTCCTCCCAGCCTCTCCTGCCGGCTCCGCAATTAGCGCCATTGCTCATTCCCTTTCAGCCGGGGCTGAGTTCAGAGACCTGCTTTCTGGCAAGTGGATGCGATGGGGCTGGCTTTGAAGACCACCACCCAAAGGGGGCAGTGATGGTGGTGTGGGGGGCTGTGGCAGAGGCACCATGGCTGGGGGTGGGGGTGGGGAGGGTGGAGCTGGCATGAACCTGAGCTTACTGAGAACTGGGGTGCCTGGGACTGTCTTAGCGCCTTCAGCATCATCCTTCCCACGAAGCCGTCTCCCACCACACAGACGGGGAAACTGAGACCCGGAGAATGAAAGTGACAAATTAGGGGGGAAAAATCCAAAACCAATAATTCAGAACAGCATGCAACACGAATCTAACCCCACAGAACCAAGGATAGAGCAAAGCTATAGAAGGAGCCCCTCCCATCATCACACCCATCCTTGGGAGGCTGTTAAGGTCTTAGTTTTCCTGAGCAATGCAAGCTTTTGTTCTCCAGACATTGCAAACAGAGACCCCAACTCCCTGGGCCAGGGGAAGGGGGCCTAGGGGAAGTGCCCTGAGGAATTTGTGGTGATAATTCAAAGCAGCAGCATCACCCACCTGGATTGTAGCAACGGCCTCCTGTTCCCCCACTTCTACGTGGGGGCCCTCATATCCATCACACTGAAGACAGAGGGATCTTTATAATGCCCGATCCTACTCCCAGTGAGATGCCCTCCCTCCACGCCCTGTCACTCCCTGTCACCCTCAGAATAAAGTCTGGGTGCCCAGTCTCCTTTCTTGCTCCACCCTACCTGCCCTCTCTGCCCAGCACAGACCCCTCAGTGCTCTAGTGACCTCCCATCACCTGTCCATCACCCGATCTGATCCCTCTACCTGGAACCCCTTTCCCCTCCTCTCATTGTCTTTCACCTGGGCACACACCTGTGGGGGAGGCCATGATGCTTATGCTCATACTCAGGCTCCACTGCCCAGAAAGGGGTTCTGCCCTCACTGGAGACCAGCCGTGACAGAAGAAGAAACTTTAAGAATGACTTGACAGGGGTGCGAGAGGATGGGGAAGGCGGAGCTGTTCCGGAAACCTTCCACATAAAAGGCCCTCCCGTGGCTGCAGAGCCACCGCTGTTTGTTTCTGAGCCTTGCAGCTGTCTTGGCCATTTTCATTTTTATCTACTTAGGGTGGTCAGCAGGTCATGGCAAGCAGGAGACGCGATGCTAACGACTCCGGCTCCACGTGGCGACCATTCAGGAAAAAAGCTGCAATGTTCTCTCTGCCACATTAATCAGAGAAATACATCAAGAGCTGTTGCGTGGAGACAGCTTTCCTCCCAGTCCCTGCCCTGCATACTAATCACCACCCCCTCCTGGCGGTGAGTCAGCTCCAAGCCAGGCAGGCAGTGAGGGAAGGCCAGAAATGCCCGCCCCATGTGACAGCCAGAGGGGCAGCTGCCGTGCCCCCACCCCCCAGACACACACTGCACACTGTCATTGTGGCCCGGGCAGGTGGGGATAGCAAATTCTGGGAAAGTCCATCCAAACACAGACCCTGGGCTACTGCCTTGAGTCTAGGTCTTATCCAAGTCTACTGGAGGGAACTCTCCAGAAGCTGATCCCTGGACAGAGTCTGAGAAAAGCAAGAAGGGCCTCACTGCCAGGCACTTTGATAACAATGAGGCACAACTTTAGATGGTGAGTCACATGTGGCAGGCACACATGTAAGCCCTTTAGATGGATTACTCCGTTCATCCTCATACAGCCCTATGAACTGGGTACCGTTACAATTCCCATTGTGCAGATGAGCAGGGAGACCCAGAGAGGTTAAGTAACCAACCCATGGTCACCCAGCTAGTAATACCAACTAGGTTTGAATTCCCGCAGCCATACTTGAAACCACTCCCCTCCACTGCCCCTCATTGTGCTACTAAGGCTCAGAGTCACCTGAGCTGGGAGTAACGCCAGAAAGCCTCTGAGTGTCTCATGCATGTATTCCTTCATTCACTCATTCATTCATATAGCAACTATGTTGAGCACCTACTATGTACAAGGCACTATGCTGGGCACCAGGGAGACAACGGGAAACAAAACAGACACAGGCTTGAGAGGAAGGCTGGCATCAGCTGAACATTTTCACACATTCACAGTAATTGCAAAATGTGGTAAGTGTCATGAGGAGAAGTACTGAGTCCTACAAAAGCATGTAGTAGGGGACAATCATCTCTCTTGGAAAGTCTGGGAAGGCTTCCAGAGGAACTGACAGACGAGGGAATGGCTTACACAAATGCTTCTCAAAGTGTGGTCCCTGGACCGGCAGCATGAGCATCACCTGGGAACTTGTTAGCAATGCAGATTCTTGGACCTCACCCCAGACCTACTGCATCAGGGGCTCTGTGGGTGAGGCTGAGAAACCTGTGTTTGAACAAGCCCTCCAGGGGATTCTGATGCATGCTCAAGTTTGAGACCCACTGGTTTGTGCAAAGGCCCAGAGGTGGGCAGGAGCAGGCACGCTGGGGCAACTGGAGGGAGGCTGCAGGTGATGGGGGGGCAGGGGACAGAGTGGCCCAAGATGAGCTGGACAGGGTTTGGGCTACCTTGGCCTTGTTGGCATCTTAAGCAGTGCAGCCTTGCATCAGCTCCCATCACCAAGAAGCCCAGCCAGAGGGCTCCTGGGTCCTGGGGACTCTCAGGAGTAGCAGGTCACCTGAGTGTCCAGTCTGGCTGAGGTGAGAGGACAGGGGTAGCTAAGCCAGATGGCTTCTAGAGGCCCTCGGTCACCTAATCTTGCCAATGTTTTGACTTCCAGGAAGCCCTGGTGAGATGATGAGTCCTCTTGCTGGGGAAGGGCCTTAGTCCTCAATGCTGGAAAAGGAACTTAGGATGGAAACGTCTCCTTATCCTCAAGAAGCATCTGGATCCCAGCTAGCAAGGGAGGCTGCATCTGCTGAGCAGAGGGTCACTAGGGGCCGTTTCTGCGTTTCTCAGGAGGCAACCCTGAAACACCACAGTAAAACATCACCAGCAGCAGGTGGCTATGACAAACTGGGTTGAGTGCTGGCTGGGTGTAGACATGGTAAGAAGCGGAAGTCAGGTTCATAGCAGGGGAGAGACTGGGCGAAGTTCCTTAAGTAGGACTGGACCAACCGGATGTGGTCACATCTGCTTGCCAGAGGTGTCAGCCCAGAAATAGGTCAGGGTTGGTGATGACCAACTCTGAGTCAGGTGGCATTTACAGAGTCCTGACCATGTGCTGAACACTGTACGAGGCCCTTTCACATATGCTCACTCTCAGAACTCCCAGGCTTTCCAATTCCTCCTCCCGTCATTCAGTCCACAGACACATGTCGATCATTTGTTTGGACATGGTGTGTGTCAGGCGGGGTGGTGAGCAGGACAGATGCAGTCTTATCCTTAGGGGCAGCCTAGTAGGAAGCAGATAAATACAAATGTTCCAGGAAAGGAGCTACCAGGTGTCTTGGGGCCAATTGTGAGATTTCTGAGTGGTTTTTTTTTTTTTTTTTAATTAAGGAACACTTCATTTCTTCAAGTGCCTGTAGCAGGGAGAAAGAAACCAGGAGAAAATGCAGCCTGCTAGAGATACTGGCATTGGCTTTGCGCCCGGTTACTATCAGACATCACTGCAAGAGCGGGTTGGGAGGGTGGGGGCTGAACTCATCAGAGGATCAGGCACTCTGCATCTCTCTAAGGATGGCCTGGCTAGTGTTCACCACCGCCCCTTCCCCAGCTGGCCCACCTCTCCAGAGTTCTTTTTCACAAGATGCTCAGGGAATTCCTGCATCTGCCTGCAGAAGAAACACCTCTGTCTTCTCTCCTAGTGTGGAGTCCTGCAAGCCTGACATTGGAGGTTGCAGGCTTTGGGGAAAGGTAGGGAGCAAAAAAATTGAGCATTTAAAAACATGTCCTAATTTCTCTTCCTGGACTTCCCCATCTCCCCAACTGGCATCTGAACTTGTACTTCCCTTATACAGCTCTGAGGAAAGCACCATATGGTAGTTTCATCAGGCCCACAGACTGGTTTCCATCCAGCCCACTCTGATTTCTTCCCAGCCGTGGGTCTGCAGAATGACCCATCATCCTGCATGAGGCACGTGGAGGAAGAGGGACAACAGGAACGGAGGAGACACGCAGAGCACTAACCACCGGCCAGGAGCTGTTCTGATCACATGTGCGTTGCTGATTGCAACAGCCCTGGGAGTACCGCATTCATCAACATCCCCATCTTCCAGGTGAAGAAACTGAGATGCAGAGGATTCAGAGACAGTCCCAAGATCACATGGCTAGTGGTGGCAGAGCTGGGATCTGAGCCACACACACTAACCATCAGACTTGGCTGGTTTGCTATGATGAAAAACCCAATCTTGGCTAAAAGATGTTGGCAGGAAGGGAAGAGAGTTTAGAAGAGGTTCTGCCCATTTGGCCAGGAAGGGGGGATGCCAGAGGAAAAGTTAATAAACCCATGAGAAAGGGTAAGGCCTGGCTGACCCGTCTCCAGCAGAGCAGGGTCTGAGTTTAGTAAGTGAAGCCAGCACAAGCCAGAAAGCACTGGGAGGACTGGAAAGCAAGGAGGCCCCCCTGGAGGCAGCCCCCTTGGAGAGCTGGTTAGGTAGCAACAGGAGCTTTTAGGAAAGTCTGGAGGCTGGTGTCCCCCTTGGGTTCCTTGCCCAGCTTAGGTCCTTATCACTGGCCCCTCCATCACTCTTTCCTCTGATCCCTGGGAGCGAATGACAAGCACACCCTCCCTGAAGCCTGCCCGGCAGTGAGGCTGTCCCGGGTGTGGTGAGAATGAGCGGCCCTTTGGGGTAGAGGGACCGGGGCACACGTCCTGGCTCCATGTTTGCAGGGCGGCTAAGTCACCCCCACTCCATGTCTGTGAGCCTCGCTTACGGGATGGTGTGGTTAAGAGGTGTGAATGAGCGAAGTGTCAAGAACCTAGGCAGGCTCCTGGCACAGAAGTGTGTGACCTGTGTGTCCTGCCCCACTTCCCCGTCTTTCCTTCTAGAGCAAAGAAGGAAGCAAAGGCTGCCGGGCAGCAGGGGGCTGGGCCCTCAGTTGGCCTGGCTGACACACAGTCTCCAGGACAGACGGGCTCCTCCATCAGAGCAGAGCCCCGGAGAGCTGCAGCTCTGGCCCAGGCCAGGCAGGTCGAGTGGGCAGTGCCAGGCCAAGTAGGGAGCTGAGGGGCCCTGGCTTGGCACTGGGGATGGTCCTGCCCCGACTCCTTTCACAGCAAAGTTGCTTCCATCCAGAGGCCAGTGTTCTAGGATTTGGGGCCTGGCCTTGCTGGCTAAAGTCCCCATCGGCATGCCAGTGGGGCCCGCAGCAGGAGACAAAGCTGTTCTCTCCCCCTTTTCACCATCCTCTAGGATGGAGCCATCAGCTGGTGGGGGTGGGGGTCCCTAGAAAAAAGGAGCTTTAGCTGACACAGCTCCAACCCTCCAGCCCCCTCGGCCTTGTTGGGTGCCTTCCCATGTATCTCCCTGCAGCAGACCCGCCAGGAAGGGGCTTCACCCCACAGGCTGTCTCTGCAGTGTCTACCGGACAACAAGGCCAACATGGCTGGAGATGGGTCCAAAGTCCAGGGTGGATGCTGGGCTGCTATTGGTCCCCTCCTATGTCACAGGGGCCTCCAATGTGGGTCCAGGTAATGTCCAGCTCTCCCATCCTGGGCTTCTCCTTCAAAAGAAGAAAACTAAGGGACCTTGGAGGAACTCACTGTCCCAGAAAGTATGGTAAGGAGTGGGAACTTGCCAAAGGTTGTGCTGCATGAGGGAGTTAGGCAAGGAGCACGGAGGAAAGGAGGGTAGTTTTCTTTATATTAGATTTTTTTCTCTGCATAAAAAACTGTGAACACAGAAGTAAAGAGAGAAAAAAAGTTCCGTTTTTCCCCCATCTCTCATCTATATCCCTACTTCCCCAGCAGTAACCTGTATTAGCAGTTGGCTCTGTATCAGCCCAGACTTTTTTCTGGCACTTACACACACACACACACACATACCCCCATGTGTGTATGATTCCAGGATCTTTGTTTTTCTTTGCTTTTACATAAATGGGGTCAAGCTGACCATATTGTCCTGCAACTTTTCCCCCATAACCATATATCCTGGACACTTTTTCATGACCACATATATGGAGCATCCTCATCTGTTGGTTTTTTCCCCCCGAATTTCTGCATAGTGTTGCACATATGGATGTAACGCAATTGATACAACCACTCCCCTTCCACTCAGACGTTCCTCGGGGTCCCTGTTGCCAGCCCGATTCTGGGGAGCATGGATCAAAGGCTTTTATGGTAAATGGTGCTGCTGCACAATCTGGGGGTTTGCCACCCACACCTGAATGTTGTAGCCTCTCCCACCTCCCATGAACAGATAAGATGTCTCCAATTTTTTCCATACGAACAATTCTGTAGCCAGCATCCACACCCGTGGCTCTTGGTGCACATATACAAGTATTTCTGTAGGCGTTGGTACCTCGAGGCAGAGCAAGTGGGCCGAAGTGCCTGCATCCTATAGATGACAGACCCTGCCAAGGTGTGCGAGGGCACTTTCAGCCTCCTCCACCCCAGTCCCCCTAGCACATATCCATCATGTGGCTGCTGGCTGGGCTGGTGCTTCCAGGAAATCAATTGTAAAGACTGGCAATTGTCAGCGGCTCGCACACTGGGGGCCATCCAGAGAGTAGCTTAAATTGTAGGAGAAAATCGTACAGGGCTCAAACCGCTCATAATGGAGGCCCCTTGGTGACCTTTCTGGAGAAGTTAAAAGAACATAGGCAGACACACTCACCCTCCATCATCCACCACCAGTCCACCTGGCGGGAGCACGGCCCGCTGCCCTCTGAGAAGCCGATCCTCATTAGCAGGCCCGGTGGGAAGTTGGGGGCCGGTCCAGGGCCCAGACCGCCGGCAAGGAGGCCGGCAAGGAGGCCAGCAGGGGTGCCCACTTCCCTGGAGGGTGGACCCAGTGGAGCTGCTCGAGGTCACAGTATCCACTGGCTTCTGTCTCCCCCTAGAGAGACCATCTGGCAGGCAGGCAGCGGTCCTCCAGGAAGTCCCCTCTCTACCCATTACCCCCGACCACTGGATCCTCCAGCTGAGTACAGCCCTCCTTCCTCCCCTGCTCAAACAGGTGTCGGCCCCACTGCCTCTGTGCTTATCATCCAGCCTGGCACCCTCGCCCCGCACCTCTGTGTGAAGGGGGCCCCTGGAGGGTAGTATGGGGGAGGAAGTGCCATGTGGGCAAATCCAACACGTTCCTTAACTGGGAGGGTGACTAGAGCAAACTTAACCTGGTTTCAAAGCAGCTACGTTTATAAGCCCTCACTCTCCACCCCTCGTCCCCATTCCTTCTGCTCCAGACCCCAGCCACCCACACCCACACCTGGCCCTGCACAGAAAACCTGGCCACAGCAATGAGCATGGGGAAATAGACAATCAGCCTCTATATGCTGTTGTCTCCCAGTCTCCAGGCCAGCCTATCCAATAATCATAAAAATAACTCTCGCTATGTCAATTGGGCACTCACAGTGCAGTGTGCTGAGCTTTATATATAATCTGACTTAATTTTCACAAACTCTAAGTATTAGGTACTGCTATTATATACAGGTAAGGAGAGAGGTTGGGTGACTTTATCCAGGTCATACAGCTGGTGAGTGCTACAGCCAGGACTGGAAGCCAGGTCCCCATCATTCTCCAAGGCTGTGTGCTACCCCGGCTCCCACTAACTTCATCCCATTCCTTCTTCTGGGGTGTCCCAAAGACCAGGTTGAGCTGGCACATTTCCCAGGGCTGCCCTCTGGGCTGGGTGGGGCTGCCTCTTCTGGTCCCTGGAGCTGTATGGGTTCCTGGCAGAGAAATGACCCTCACATCTCCTCCCTGTCCTCCAGATTCTCCAACTCTCTCCTGAGCAGACCCAGCCCCCTTGGGCCACCTGACGAGCCACCCTGCTTGCCAGGGAACACTGTGGCTGCAGGGGACCAGCTCAGCCCAAGGACCGTGGAACTCCGTATGGGCAGCACCTCCCCACCTGAGCCCAGGTGGGAGCTGGTTTCTGGGCTGCCCGACTGCAGGCAGGCTGGGAGGTGGGAGAGGGAAGCAGCCCCCATTGCTGCCCTTGTGTGTCCTGGGCCCACGGCTGCTACATCTCCCTCCTCCCTCCTTCCTCCTTGCTGGTCTCCAACCTACCCAGCTGCCAAGGACCCACCTCTAGTCCCAAATCCTGTGCAGGTGCCCAGGTCATTCTGGCTGCTGAGGAGAGGGAGGCAGAAAGACAGGGAATTCCTGACCACCAGATAACACCCCAGAGCCTGTAACATCAATGGAAATGAAGTATACTTATCTGTTGTTCTGAAAGATGCCCTCGTGTATTGTTTCATTAAAGGGGGGGGGGGGGAAGAAAGCAGGTTTTAAAGCTGTGTTACAGTAAGAAAACATTTTACAGTAAGAAAACATTTTATGAATAAAATAAAAGTATTCTCTATGTAGCTAAGCATTGAAAAAGGATATTTGCCAAGATGTTAACAGATGATTTTTGTTTTCTTCTCTTGGCTGATCTGTGTTTTCTATTTTTTTTTCAATGAATATCAATTACCCACATACTTTTAAAAAGCAATAAAAATAAACAAATCCCAGACTGATTGTACATCTTCCTGTCCTCGTCCTGACCCCCAACAGCTCTCCTAAGAAAACTCACAGATCCATATTCCTGGACCTTCCCTTCTCCCTCTGGTCATTTCCACCTCTCAGTGATGTGTGCATTTGTGGTGGTGGGGGGGGGGGGGCGGTCCCTTCCTGCTCCAGGAAGCCTTCCCTTGACTAATGGGAGGTGTGAAGGCTTCGCCCAGGGGGAGCTTTCTCACTGACCCAGCTCCGTTCAAAAGCACAGTGCCCGGAGGTTCTCTCTACGCCTTCCCTGGCTGCCCTTTCAAGGAGGAGGACATGCTTTGCTTTCTCCTGCATTGTTAGCTTTTGCCAGCTGATGCTGACTTCCTGAGTCCGAGAAGCTCAGAGGCAGAGCCTCCCCTGATTACGTGGACTGAAGCCCCAAGGCAAATGGCTCCACTGCTGAGAGCCAATTATGGCAAAAAAAGAAGAGTGAGGGGAAAGAAATCACAGAAAAGAGGGAGCAGTGCTTCAGGACAGGGGCACGCTGGCCCCTTCCAGAAAGATCTGAGGAAACTAGCAAGGAGATGGTAAAGGAGCTTCCTGAGCATCTACGATATCTATACAGTGGACCCTCCGTAGACATGCCCTCGCCCTTTGTACATTTGAGGCAGGGAGGCACCTGGGCCTTGACTTCCTGCATCTCTGGTGCTTCACGCCACGTCTCCCATCAGAGTAGGTTCCTGAGAAGGTCTCTGGATGGAGAAATTAGCGTTGGTGGGCAGTGTCTTCTCCTCCCCCATGTTAGCCACTGCCCAGGCTCCCCAAGAGCCATAGACCCCCTTCTGCTCAGGAGCAGTGGCTCCAACCAAGCATTCTCCCAAGGGTGCTGGCTCTCTGAGCACCAGCTAGTTTAATGATGCAGTTGCTAATATCACTGTTCTGACCATTAGACTAGCAGCCATCAGAAAGGCAATCTAGAGGGCCCGGAGAGCTGCTGCAACCCAGCCTAACCCAGGGTTCCAGGGAAAGGAGCAGAGGATCTTGATCCCCATCTTCAAATCACATTCCTGGAGATGGCCACCCCTAGAGGCCCAGAAAACAAGCGCCCAGCCCCGCCAAGCCTCTTACACACACAGGAAAAATGTGGGAGTTGGCACACCTATTTGGGAGGCAAGAGAGCCTCCCTGGTACTCTTCTAGCTTGTACCTAGCCACCTGGGTCACGTAGGCCTTGCCACCATACCCCACCCTTCTACTTACACTGTGTTATGGCATCAAGAAGGGTTTCAAAGGGCGTTGCTGAAGAATGTTCAGTCCCTGGCAGCATCTCCTCCTTGAATAGGGGGTCTGGTAATAAGTTCCCTGCATGAGCAACTCGGTTTGTGGGCAGGTAGTTGAAGGTTGATTGATAGCGACACCCCGTGGACATAATGGGTAACTGCACTTAGCTGGGCGGAAGCCACAGGACGGTATCTGGCTTTCCTCATTACGTAGAGAGGAGCTGATTGCAATTAATCACACTCATCACCTTACACAGGCAGCTATCTTAGAGCTGAAAAGAATTGCTCCAAAAATCAGAAAACAAAATTCCAGCCACACATTTCCATTAGCCTCAAGCTAGACACCTGTTTCATTTAAATTTGTCCTTTTTCATATATTGACCTGATAAAAGTGTCCAGTGACCATGAAGGGAGAGTAATGTCAACAATAATATTAACAAAAAAAATGTAAAGGGCTGTTCACTCTTGCCATGAATTTCATGCATTATCTCATTTAATCTTCCCAACAACCCATGGAGATATATGCTCTTATCCCTAACATTCAGAGGAAGAACTGAAGACTTGGGGGCATCAGAGGAAGCTAGGCTCGGCCTCTTCTCCTGCCTCTGTAAATGAGCACTGTCCTTCTTCCCATAGCTGTTCACTAGCAGAGCTATGGCCTCAATGGCACTGATCATGAATAGGATTGTTCACATCTATAGCCCCAGTCCCTTACGCAGTGTCTGGCACATGGGAGGTGCTCATGGGTAACTGAATAAGATGGACACCTGTGAGGAGTGCTGGAAACATCCCCAGAGGGCATGGCACTGGGGCCCCTGATGCATTTCAAGTGATGTTTGAGGATTATAAAATGCAACCTTTTTGTTTTTTTAGGTTATACCATGTCCCCAGTATGATAAATATCAGTGTTAGCTGTCTATTGCTGTGTAAAAATTACTTCAATACTTGGTAGTTTGAAACAATAATCAACATTTATAAGTACACAGTTTCTGTGGGCCAGGAACTGGGGAATGGCTTAGCTGGTTGTTCTGGCTCCAGGCTTCTTAGGAGGTAGCCATCAAATGTCACCGAGGGCTACAGTCATCTGAAGGCTTGACTGGGGCTGTCAGATCTGCTCCGAAACTGGCTCACTCACATGGTGGCAAGTTGATGCTGGCTGGTGACGGGATGCCTCAGTTCTTTGCCATGTGGACCTGTCCACAGGTGGGCTTGAGTAGCCTCATGACACAGCAGCTGGCTTCCCCCGGAAGGAGTGGTTCAAAGGAGAGCAAGGAGGAAGTCACAATGTCTCTTGTGATTATGTTAGCTTCTTAGGGCTGCTGTAACAAAGTACTTCAAATGGAGTGACCTAAAACAACAGATATTAACTCTCTCAACTCTGGAGGTCAGAAGTCTGAAATAAAGGTGTCAGCAAGACTCCTGCCAAAGGATCCAGAGAAGAATCCTTCCTTGCCTCTTCCAGTTTCTGGTGGCCCAAAATGTTTCTTGGCTTGTGGCAGCATCACTCCAGACTCTGCCTCCATCTTCACATGGCCTTCTCCTCTGTGTCTATTTGGTCTATATCCCTCTTCTTTTAAGACACTGGTCATTGGATTTAGGGCTCATGCCAACACATTACAACCCTTGATTACATCTACAAAGACCCTGATCCCAAATAAGGTCACATACGTAGGTCCTGAGAGTTAGGACTTCAACACATCCTTCTAGGGTACACAGTTGGCCCATAGCAATGACCTAGCTGTGAAAGTCTCAGAGCAACATTTCTGCAGCAGCAAGTGGTTACAAGGATCAGCCCTGCTCAGGGTGGGAGGAGACCACACGGGGTGAATGTCAGGAGGTGAGGATAACTGGGAGCCAAGTTGGAGGCTGGCTACCACGATATCAGACAGCAATTGAACATGAGACACACAGCCATGTGCAGTGTTCACAAAGGAAACCATGGAGAACCAGCTGTACAGCACTTGGGCTTCCTAGACTATTAAGAGTATAAAAAGAGTCAGTGTGTGGGGAACAGAAGGGTCTGGAAACAGAAATCTCCCAAGAGAGTAAAGCCATGCTGTGAACTGCCCCAACAGGGTTGGGGACCCTACCACCTGCATCTCAAGCCTGGTGATGGGGGCTTCCACAAAGCCTCTTGGGCCTGTGCCAGGAGGAGGGGCTGACCTGGGGTTGGGCAGGGGCCATGTAAGTGCTTCCCAAGGACCAGATGTGGGCATCTGGGGAGACAGGCCAGCATGGAGTCATTTTAAGTCCTGTAGCACCTCCTAATGGGCAAAGGGGTCCCAGCAAGAAGAAGGTGGAGGGAGACGCTGGATTCTTGGGGCTGAAGATGGAGCCACAAGCCATTACCTGCAACAGAGATGCAGATCTGGGACCTCAGCAGAGAGCTGCAGAGTTAGGAACCTCTGAAGAAGCTAGGAGACCCCCCCCCCCCCACCAGGAAATGGCATTCACCATCTGCCAGGCCCAGAGAGCTGGCAACTCTGCAATCATGTAAGTATTGTCCTATTCCCTCACCCCCCACACCTACCCCTCCCACTTAGACCGTGCAAGCAACCAGCACACGGGGAGGGCAGAGGGTCAGGTGAGAACACAGACAAAAGCCTCCTACAGCCCAGTCCCTGAAGGCCGATGCTTCAACTCCGGACCTTGGAGCAGGAGAAGGAAGGTCGGTCTCTAAAGGAAGATGAAAGTGTCATTTCATATCTATGACCGGGTGCTTTAAAGCTCTAGATTGAGCCTGGCTTTTGTGACATAAAATGACCATACCCAAGCCTGGCCGCAAGATCCCAGGGGCAAAGCGGAAATGCCTCCTGCCCGTCCTTGTTAAACGGACAGTGAGAGGTAGAAACTGAGTTGCATTTTTATTCCATGCCCTATTCAGGGATTGAGGCTTTCTCAAGGGAAGTTGGGCCTTCTATTTCCCACTCCTGCCACCTCCAGGGCCATAGCCTTGACACACAGGGAGGTTCCTAAAGAAAATTCTCTCAGCTTTTGTCCAGAATTGAGGAATGTTTACTAATTTTTCCTTCCTATCTGTCTGGAAATGACACCAAGAACAGGGAAAAAAAAAAAAAAAGGACTCTTTGTCCCCTGTGCAAAACACCCACGCCCTCCCGAACTCTTCACCTTGCCGTGGCCTGACTTCACCCCGGGAGGGGGAGGCGAGGTATGAGGTTGGTGGAAAGGTTCCCGGAGGAGAAACTTGGCCTGAGAACAAGAGCTGTTTTTCTAAAGCCTTGTGCACTTCAGCTAAGTGGGCGAGGGGTCTGAGCGAAGATGGCAGGGAGCATAGTGCAGCGGAGGGGGGAAGGTGGGGCAGAGTTCTACTAAAATTAAAATTCCCCAGGGATGTTGAGGTTGTGATCTGATCGGTCTTTTAAGTGTCTTATTTGTTACTATTGGGAAAAAAAACAGGAGTGCTGCTTCTGAGTCTCCCCTCTCTCACTGTCCTTGCACCAAGCTTGGCTCCTTCCGTTTTCAGGAGTCAAGCCCCTCAAGAGAAGGCACTGGGACCAGGCAGGAGCTGGTCCCAGTCTTCAGCTCACAAGCCTGCTGATCAGATACCCACCCGGAAGGTTCCAGCTCCTAGCCAGGACCCAGCAGAGCAGAGGTGTGGGCTGGAATGAAAGTGGGAGTGTGAGCCTGGAAAGCTGGGGCATCCCACAGTCAGTGCGTCTAGAAAAGCCCGCCTTCCCCAGCACAGAAGCTGCAGGGAGTAGAGACTGGGTTCTCTGTATTTCAGTAAAAAGCATTTATTGTGCCGATGATGTCAGTGGTATTTCAGGACCTAAACAAGCCGAGTTTTTCAGTCCGTAGGGCAGAGGGCTCCTAACACTCCTGAAAAGATGCTAAGCCCAAAATAAAATCCCTCTGTCACCAGGCCACACATTTCTCTCTCTCCCGGACCCTGGTGCCAAGAAGCAGTCACAATTCCCCACCAGCCAGTGGCAGCACTCTTGGATCAGTTTCCTGAAGAGCTTAATCATGAACAAATTGCTGTCACTTTGCCTGGAGCTGACAAACCCAGGAGAGTCTCAGGATGAGGCCTCCCCTGGTGAGAACACATCCCTTCTGGGAGCCTCCATTTCTCAGCACCTGTTTGCACCAGGTGGCTTAGCACGGTGTGGGGTTAGCAGGGCTTCTCAACTTCAGCACTAGCGGCCTTTAGGGCTAGATAAGTCTTTGTTGTGGGGGCGGCCCTGGGCCTTGTGTGATGTTAAGGGCCATGCCTGGCCTCTATCCACAAGATGCCAGGAGAACTCCCTTCTCTTTCCTCCCCCAGCATAACAATCAAAACTGCCTCAACATTGCTAGGTGTCCTTGGGAGCAAAGTCATTCCTCGTGGAGAAGCACTGGCTAGAAGCAGTGCTCATTCCGCGACTAGGCAGCCAAGGAGATCCAGGGTAGAACTCGGCCACACATATCCCAAAGGAATATTTACTCCTGGCAAAAAGAGACCAAGTCTACGTGGCCCCTGTATCAGTTAGTGTTCTGTTGGATGTATTAAGTGACAGGAAGTTCAACTAAATGACTTAATGGGGTGGGAAGTGGATGCTGTGTCTCGTAACTAGAAGACCAGGGATTTAGGCACAGTGCTGACTCAGGCCCAGCTTGAGCCAGGGACTCAAACAACATCACCAGGACTTGATTCTGGACTCTGCTCTTCTCCAGTTTTAGGTTCCTTGTCCAGGCAAGATGGCTGTCAGTGCTCGCGTCCCACAACTTCCCACCTTGGAGACTTGTGGGGGGCGGGGATGTAAAGTGTTTTTCCTTCTGCAGTCCCAGCAGAAGTCTCATTGCACTTCCTTGGTTCTCATCAGGTCAAGAGTCCATCACAAGCAAAACACCCTGGTCAGGGAACGAGCTGGTCTAGCTCTGGACCTGGAGAGAAGTCATCTCCGCATGCAGGGCACAGAAGATGGAAAAGTGAGGGTTCCCAAGAGGAAAATCACGGTACAGCTACCAGAGGACAGGTGAAAGGATTCCAGATGACGAAAAGCAACAGGTAGCTACCACAGTCTACACCAAAAAGCTCAGAAGCTCATCCATCAAGGTGAGAGGGAACAGTGTAAGGAGGACCTTCCTGACTGGCAGTGCAAAGGCTGTGCCGTGACCATCCGAGTCCACCCCTGGGTGAGAAATAAAAGCTCTCAAGTGTCTCTAGGACAAACTAGCAACTGACATGATTCATTCAAATGGGTTCCTGAAATGGAAACTACCAGAATTTCACCAAGATTCTTCCTCGCCTTCTTCCATAGTAACATATTTGCAGTTGGGCCCTAGCTGCCCAGGGTGGCACAGCATTTCCCAGCCTCCCTTGCAGTTAGGTGTACATGAGACTAAGTTAACACTGCTCAGACAGAAGAGATGACCAGTCCTATGCCTTAAGATAGTAGGCATCTAATCCACACTCTTTTTCCTTTCCTTGAACCAGAACATGAACTTTCCTGAGACCCAGCTTTGACCATGTAAGTGAGAACGATGCCTTAAGGAATGACGGAGAAAATGAGAGGAGCCTGGATCCCCGAATGACCAGGCGGAGCAGAGCCTTCCTGCCAGTCCGGAATGAGTACCTCAAGTGAAAAAGAAAGACATTCCTGTCTTTCCTAAGCTTCTAAATTATATCATTTTCTCTATTTTAAGATGTAAGGTTTTTTTCATATTCTAGTATCTCTGAAATCCATGACACCATTAGCCAGGCAATGGCCATCCTTAAGTCGGGCCCCAGGAAAATATTTTTGTGAGGTTCTTGTCTATAAAACACATTCATTTAAAATTAACACACTATAAAATTCATAAATCCATGTGAGGTATAGTGATTTATCAATGAAGATTTAGAATAATGAGTAGAGAAGAGCTGCTTATGTATTTGTTTATTGTCTCATCAATGCACATGAAGATTCTTCTTCTGGGCCAGGCACCATCTCTTCTTGTTTAGATCCAGAAATCTATCTACCTCTTCATAATTTCACAGCTCCCACCGCGAGAAAACAATAGCAACACATCATTATGCTGACTAAATACGGGACACGTAATGCTCCTCTTTGAAGAAGAGAGCACCAAAAGTTCTATTTCAGCCTTTACTTTTGTTGCATGCTGCTCATCATTGGACATTTATTGAGGCTTTGTCTCCGTTCTAGAAATTGCATATTCTGTGGAAGTGCTGTTTTGTGTTCATTTGATAGAGATCTTGTATGTTTCTGGTCCCAGATTCCCTCGTTGGCCAAAGCCGATGTTGAAAGAGGGATTTTTAAACAAGTAACAGTGGTAAAGGAACACCTGGGTTTTTAACTTAGACTATACTTAGACCATAAAACCCAGTTTCTACAGTTTCTTTCACTACTTGAAGACGTAAAGAGCTGCTCATTTGCTTTCCAGACTTTAGCCAGGTCGCAAACAGTCCAGTTTTCCAGGTACCAGAGCACCGCCAGCCTTTGCCCAAGTCTCAGAGATCCTGGTGCAGCACGGCACCTGCGCAGCCGCAATCAGGAAGTCCTCGCCCTCCGTGCCCCCCTCCCCCGCTCTCCCCCAATGCCCTGGATGCTCCACTAGCACGAGGCTCTTGAGGTTCTTAGACCTGCACCAGGTCTAAGCTGGCTCTGCGGCTATTTGGGTGGGACTGACTGTGGGCCTGGGAGTTCGACCTTGGTGGGTGGACATCAAGAAGAGGATGAGAAGAGCCTGGAGGGAAGGGATGCGATGAGGGGTACCAGGGCGCAGCCAGCTGGGGGAAACTGCAGGGCAACGGGACCCTTCCTGGCCCTTGCCCTCCCTGGGGCTAAGACTTTCACCTTGCAAGACCAGCCAGGGACCAGCAAAGGAGCTGTGAATTGGTGAGCAACAGGCCACAGGAAGTGCAGGGTCACACTACACAGGAACAGCAAAAGGGGCAAGGTTCTGAGTGGGAAGTGGCTGATAATGGGACAAGATCCCGTGTCAACAGAACATTTATATCAAAATCAATTTAAGTTGAATCCTTTAGGGGGAAAAAAAGTGAATCTACCTACTATTATAACTACAATCATCATTCAATATCCAGAGCTTCATTTAGGTTCATGGATCTGTCCGAACGTTTGGGAGGTGGTTGAGAAATACTTAAACTTACAGTAGCCTTTGCTACTGGGGTTGGATCTTTGATGGAGGCCAATCATGCCACAAAACCTTCGTTAATGCCAAAATCATGACTGATTGGTGACATAGGCTGGATTTTCCAAGGATATGATGCAATATCACATTACTTTTTTATCGTAATAAATCTTCCTGCCGACAGTGAGTGGGCTCCAGACAGGAACGGACCTCTGCTTTCCCTGGTACTGGTGTTTGTTACTTTTTGCCTGTGCAGGATCCTTCTGGCAAGATCAAGAAAGTGCCAGCATCAAAACCTGAAGAGTGTCCGTAACTTGGAAAAAAAATCCCAAATGGTGAAATACTCATTTAAGATAAGCTGCATCAATCACCAGTGCTCTTGGTGTGAAGGACGACCTCGTGGGGAGAAATGCAGCAAAAATTCTCAGATGGAAAGTGGTTCAGAAGAGTTGACTTTTGATGGAGAAGAGGATCGGATACTTGGCGTCAGTAAGCACACATGTTTATCTAGTCACGGTCAGTCCCATTGTCTCTGGTTCTAGGACTGGCCTTACCAGGCTGGATTGTTTTCCACTGGACTTTAACACAAGGTAGTGTATCAAGATGGGTTCTGTCACATTTGTGCTGAAGATACATGATGTGTGGACACAGAGCCGCCCGGGAAGGACCCCACCAGCCTCGTAAAAGCCACATGGATGTGGCAGCTGCTGTGATTTCCTCCAGCTTGCCTTTGGAGAATAACAAACGCTTTATAGTTTGTAAAGCGATTTCATCTACATTGTCTTATCCCATTCTCACACCACGGAAAGGAAGGCAGACGTTATCATCATTCCATTCTAGAAATGAGAAATAGCAGCTCCGAGGGGTAAAGGGACTTAATCAGGGAACCGTGGATTGTGACAAAGCCTGAATTTGACTGAGATTTTTTTTAAAACATTTTTTATTGATTTATAATCATTTTACAATGTTGTGTCAAATTCCGGTTTAGAGCACAATTTTTCAATTATACATGAACATATATATATATATATATATATATATATATATATATATATATATATATATATTCATACATATATATTCATTGTCACATTCCTTTCTCTGTGAGCTACCATAAGATCTTGTATATATTTCCCTGTGCTATACAGTATAATCTTGTTTATCTATTCTACAGTTTTGAAATCCCAGTCTATCTCTTCCCACCCCTACCCCCTTGGCAACCACAAGTCTGTATTCTATGTCTATGAGTCTATTTCTGTTCTGTATTTATGCTTTGTTTTTTTTGGTTTTGTTTTGTATTTTGTTTGTTTTGGGTTTTTTTAGATTCCACATATGATCGATCTCATATGGTATTTTTCTTTCTCTTTCTGGCTTACTTCACTTAGTGACTGAGATTTTTAATGCCACTCCCTGGGCTCTGTTCACTGTGCCATGAAGTCTACTTTCAGCAAAATCCCATTTCCATCTTTGCCTTTTGTGTTATCTGGATCTAGACAGTTTTGTGTTGGTTGTGGTTTTCTGTTTTGTTTTGTTTTGTTTTGTTTTGTTTTGTTTGTTTCTTTGTTGGTTTTTCAGGGATGGATATTTCCAGTCTACAATGAAAATTCTTGTATAGCAAGAACCCCATTTGACTGCAACCATTGCAATTTCTCTTAGGTGACATTCCCACAGATTGCCCATGAATTAGCAGCTCTCATGCATTATATCGCTTATGGAAACAAGAGGTACCTTTAAGAATGTGGTAGGTAGTCTTCACTCATTTTCAAGTTATACAAGAAACTCTCAGTACTCTTGGGTTTCAGGAACTATCAAGTGGCATTTATAGAATACCACCAACTTCCCTCAACCCCCACCCCCACCTCAAGTATTAGTATCTATTTGTATCAGTTGGCACATTCTTGTTATTTTTTATTGAAGGAGGAGGTTGTTTTATTCATTTTGTTTTGTGGGAGTTGTTTTGTTTGGATGCAGGGCTCCTTGGAGAGAAAGATAAGAGTAGTGGAAGGAACTGATCACCTGTCTTCCTCCAGCCTGCCTGAGAGGCTCATTTCCAGCCCTAGTGAAGGAAAAGTTAAGGGGATAAACGGAAAGAGGACTAGTCATGTAAGACTTTGAGCAACTAAGATACAAGTGGTTCTGCTTTGGGACAGTTTGGCCATTCAGTAAGAATGTCATTTGTTCCCCACTGCACCATCCTGCCCTCCACTTAGGCAACTTGGTGGTGTAGTGTGGCCCCAGGAGAAAATGCTGTGCCTGGGCAACAGGAGTGACCCTGTTCCTCATCAGACCCATATGGTTTATATGGTTCCTCATCAGACCCAAGGATCTGATGAGGAACCATATAAAATTTATTGAAGTATAGTCAGTTTACAATGTTGTGTCAGTTTCTGGTGTACAGCACAATACTTCAGTCATATAGTAATATACATATATTCATTTTCATATTCTTTTTAACCATGTTACTACAAGATATTGAATATTGTTCCCTGTGCTATGCAGTATAAACTTATTGTTTAAATATTTTATATACAGTAGTTGGTATCTGCAAATCTCGAACTCCCAATTTATCCCTTTCCACCTGCTTTCCCCTGGTAACCATAAGTTTGTTTTCTATGTCTGTGAGTCTGTTTTTGTTTTGTAAATGAGTTCATTTGTCTTTTTTTTCTTTTTTTTAGATTCCACATATAAGTGATATTATATGGTATTTTTCTTTCTCTTTCCGGCTTACTTCACTTAGAATGACATTATCCAGGTCCATCCATGTTGCTGCAAATGGCATTATTTTATTATTTTTTATGGCTGAGTAGTATTCCATTGTATAAATATACCACAGCTTCTTTATCCAGTTATCTGTTGGTAGACATTTAGGTTGTTTCCATGTCTTGGCTATTGTATATAGTGCTACTATGAAAAGGAACTCTTTTTAAAGGGCTGTGAAGAATAGACCATCAGTGGGAGGTTGCAGTGGACAACTTAAGTGGATCTGTCCAAGACCCTATGAGAGACATCTCAGGGGCCTCCAGAAGTAACTGAGGAAGAGTTGGCAGGACAGAAGATGAGTAGAAACTTCTATGGACCCTCGAGAGGGGCTCAGAGCTAATGAAATTGAGTTTGGATATAGGGCCTCACTGGCACCCACAGGCTGGTGAAGTCTGGTAGCACAATGCTGTGAAACACCGCATTTGATTCTTTTCCTCTATATGCCGTTCAACTTCAAAAATTCTGTTCTTAGTGAAGATACCATGAGACACGCTTACAGTGTAGAATTCCAAGTGCAATTCTCCCACTACCTGATGGCCCTGCTTCCCCCCACCCTTCTACAGAGGGTCCTGGTAAGGGGGAACCTCTCAGAAACTGTTCCTAGGGCAGCAGCTGCAGGGTTTGGGGCTGAGAAGAAAAGAAGTCACTTTTTTCTGTGTTAGGGTAGAGCACCAGATATGATTTGCTAAAGGCTTCTGAGTGATGAGGTTATTAGGCAAAGGTTTTTTTCTATTTCAGCTGAAGGTGGAATGAGAGGATCTGTGGGGTAGACTGCAGCGTAAAGGATTTAGATTAGAGCAGTAAAGGATTTCCCAACATCAAAGGGAACAGATGCTCTGCTCTAGGCCCATTTTTAAAGGGAAACAGAGAGGCCTCCCTTGTCTGCCAGCCTTCCAGATCTAGTTTAAATGGCTCTCCACGTATCTTTCCCGAACTCCTACCCTCTACCTGAGTTCACTGGTCTTGTCTGTGTTCCACATCCTCATCACAGCACTTAGCAACACTGAGCTGTGAACTTCTCAGGGGTAGAGACTGGGTCTTATTCTTTAATGTATCCTTGACTCTTAGGAGGTGCAAAGCACACAGATGTTGGTTGGTTCAATCATAAGAGAAAAGCTGCCTCAGACAGGATGATGTTAGTACTCGTCAGGGCAGTGTGTGTTTGCAGGTTTTGAGCTTCCCCTGGGGAATTGGGCCATGAGGAACTACTGGAAGTTGTTAGGAGGACACAATGAGGGTACATCAGGAAAGCACCTCTACAGCATCTTCCCTCTGTCCCCTTCCTTCTGCCTGACATTGGGTCTGGAAGCAAAGGTCAGGTGCTCCATGTGAAGACAAGAGGTCTGAATGATTTCTCAAGAATGCCAAAGGGTCTGAGGGAACTGGATGTTGGGGAAGATGATGAAAATGCAGGTGCTGCCTTGCATTGGGGAGGACCAGTAGAGAAACCCAAAGTGCTAACAAAATGGGAGTGGGCCTTGGTGGGGGCAGGAAATTCTGGGCCAGCGTACAACTACCCACAGGAGCTTCCTCTCTCCTTTGTGGATCCAGTCCACTCAGGAGGGGCAGCCAGCGAGTGTGCGCAGGATTGGGCACCAGTTCTGTCAGGAACACTCCGTTCACACCATAGCCTGGCACCTTCCTGAGGAAGAAAAGATGCCAAACCAATCCCCCAGATGAATCAACTCAAGGGAAATGGGCTAGTCAAACCCCAGGTTCTGTCTAAACATCGTCTCCCCAGTGGGAAAGAACTTGGCTCAAGAGATAAAAAAACTCCTTAATGCAAGATCTGGAACATTCCAAAGTCCCTCCCTAAGTGAAGATGCTGATGGCACTGCCGCAAAGTAGACAAAGAAAAGCAAAGGACTTCTTTTAAACTGGAACGTGTAACACAGAGGCGGGGAGGCTGCAAACACCGCGGCAGCAATTACGCAGAGAGGCTGCAGTACAGATACAGGGCAGCATCCTACCCGGCAACACTGGCACCGTCATACTCCAAAAGAGCTGTTTAAGAGCTGCTAATTACTGAGATTCCAATAAGAGCTCTGTCTTAAAAGTGGTGTTGATCTGATTGCAGCTTTTTGAACTGATTGCAGCTTTAAGCTATAAAGGAAGGACTCTAAATAAAAGTGAAAAATCCTTTGATCAAACACAAAGGAACTCGTCCAAATAAAAATACCTTTATCTTACATATACACGGAGCTGTCTGTTTCATGTGTAAACAAATGATTTATATGCCTCTATTAAACACAGAAGTTCCCTGAGACAGAGACCATCCTTGTTTATCCTTATAACTCCTGACAGTATTTAGCATAGTATCTGGCCCATAGAAGGGGCTTACTGAATTGAGTTCAATCGAAGCAATTGCTGTATTAATGATTTAATCAGATAATTGCCATTTTTTACAATAATGGGCTACTGTAAAATGAATACTAGGGTAAAGCAATACAAAAGGCTATTTTAGTAGCCGCATATCAAGGAAAATGTACCTATTTTTCCAGAAGCCCAAAAGAAACATGCAGGTACAGTCATTCTTGAAAGGCAGTCTGTCCCCTCTACATTCCACAACAGAGACCATGTTGATTGTGCTGTGTGGGTTGCTAGGCAACCACTTGGTAATTCCCCATGTAACAGAGATGAAGGTGTCATCTGCTTTCTTGGCTACATGTGACATGAGGAGACAACAGGTAAAGGACAGCCAAGAACATGTACACCTAGATGACACAATCACTCCTGAAGCGTGATGACACTAGAGAAAATTCCCACACCCTGTCAGAAAGTGCTGGAGGGAGAATTCCATTAAACTATTATCACAAGACATCCAGTGAATTTTCTCTGATTTACTCTGTGCGTAAATCCTGTGGGTTATCCTGTTATCCTTGTCCACAAAGCAGGGGACCAAAAGCCTTGAAGTTCTGCATGTGGACGGCTGTCATTTCAATAAGGGCTCCAGATCAGCATGTCCCATGACTCCAGCTGGGATGAAATTTTACCAGATAAAAGCAGCCTTTTAAGTCTTAAAAGGGACACTCGACAACTGAAAGAAACCCAAGTTCTGGGTGAATAAACCATACCCTTTTATACCTGAGGAAAATGCTTTTAGTAATTTCTTTGGATGTGATTTCCCAGACATTTTAGGCAAATGAGCTGCTTTGTAAAGACCCCCACTCCACTATAGGTAGTGACATCGTTGTCTCTGAAACAGACTGAAAACCTGATAAAGCACTGGAGAATGAATAAGGAATGTCTCAAAGCTTCTTTGACATTAAGAAAATAACTTAAATTTAAATGCCACTTCAAATTTGGAAAGCAAGAGTCCTCATCTTTTTCATATGACTTTTCAAAAGGACCACCCCCCAGATTAAAAAAAAAAAAAAAGACTATCTGCCCACTCTCTATTCCCGCAAATATCACATTTAACTCTTTTTCAGAAATTGCTTGCTTTTCAGTCTCCTGTTTGAGATTTAACTTTAAGATCTTGGACTCTGGGATTAGGCAATCAGATGGAGATAAAATCAACCAAGTAGTTTTGATGAACAACTGGGCAAGGCTTCAACTCAACATCTGGTGTCCATTCGTCCAGGCTGTTGTAATGCTGACTTGAGCCCAGCTGGCCAAACCTGTGGAGTGAAGGCTGTCAAAAGCACCCGCCCTGCCTATCTAGTGCTGGGAAGAGAGGTGCTGGTGTGCACAGCTCCCGGGCATCTCTCCGTCTGCAAAGGAAAGCCACGGTATCCATCATCTTTACTATGAGGTTTTGTAAAGTTCTTCATGGAATTCCAAATAGAGTCAGCCCTGAGCCAAATCAAACGTGAGGGAAGAGGATTCAAGGGCATTCTTGAGCAAAGTATTGGGGGTGGGGAGAGGTGGGTACAAGGAGCAACAGAGGCTCTGGAATGTCTTTGCCAGATTTACAAGAGTGCCCCCAAACCTGTCAGCAGCTACCTTCACACCACCTCTTCAATATGCCCCAGCGACACGCACAGTTGTGTGCAAGGGCCTGGAGTGGGGAAGGACCAGAGTGCGTCAGAGAAACAACCACAGAAAAAGGGATCTCCACTTGGCCCTTGCACCAATGGCCCTGGAAGCCACTCACTGCCCTGGCTGGTGGCGTCCTTCTTCTCTGGAGTCCTGTCAGCGATGTGTAAGCCCACTGTTAAATGTTCAGGAATCTGAGGTCCAGTGGTGTCAAGTTGGTTGAACACTTACTCTGTAGAATTTGCTTTGTGGGAGAAAAACATTTAATATAATCCCTGCCATGAAGGAGCTCAGACTCCAGCGGGGGAGACAGATGGGTACCCAAGAAATTACAGTGCAAACCAGTCTGGATCAAGCCACAAGAGACAGAAAGTGTTCAACTCTGGGAATAATTAATGTCTGTACGGAGGCAGCCCCTGATCTTAGGCTTTGTAGCCAGCTTCCTGTCACTGGAGGGTCAGATTCCACTGAAGAGCCCCAGCTCTGTCTGGCATTCTGCAATGGTGGCCTGCATTTCCGGCCTTTTGGTGAGCCTGCACCAGGGAACTCAGGTGTGATCTGAAAGCTGTTTTCAGAAGGGAGATGTGAGGCAAAGGAGAATCTATAAGTCAAAAATCAAATGGTTCACATAAAGGGACAACTGAACAGCTTTGTGAGTCATCTAGAGAAACAGAGAAGTTGTGAGTTTAAATCAAAGATTTCATATTCAGTGGGAGGAGATGACACATTAAAAAAACCTTTCCACTAGTGCAAATCAAAACTACAATGAGGTATCATCTCACACTGTCAGAATGGCCATTATTAAAAAGTTCACAAATAAATGCTGGACAGGATGTGCAGAAAAGGGAATCCTATACTGTTGGTGGGAATGTAAATTGGTATAGCCCCTATGGAAAATAGCATGGAGGTTTTTTTAAAAAACTAAAAATAGAGTTGCCACACCATCCAGCAATTCCACTCCTGGGCATAGTTCCAGAGAAAACTCTAATTTTAAAAGACACATGCACCCCAATGTTCATAGTAGCACTATTTACAACAGCCAAGACATGGAAACAGCCTAAATTTCATTGACAGATAAATGGATAAAGAAGGTGTGGTGTATCTATACAATGGAATACTACTCGGCCATAAAAAGAATGAAATGAAAAGAATGAAATAATGTCATTTGCAGCAACATGGATGGACCTAGAGATTATCATACTAAGTAAAGTCAGACAGAAAAGACAAATATCATATGTTACCACTTATACACTGAATCTAAAAAATGGTACAAATGAACTTATTTACAAAATAGACAGACATAGAAAACAAATTTATGGCTACCACAGGGAAAAGGAGGGGAGAGGGATAAATTAGAAGTTTGGAATTAGCAGATATAAAATACTATATGGAAAATAAATAAACAAGGTCCTACTATATAGCACAGGGAACTACATTCAATATCTTGTAATAAACCATAATGGAAAAGAATATGAAAAAGAATATACATGTAAAATTGAATCACTTAGCTGTACACCAGAAACTAACTCAACATTGTAAACCAACTATACTTCAATAAAATTTTTTTAAATCAAAAAAAACTTTCCACTAAAAAGATTCTAGATAGGGGATCTAACAAGGCAGCTGCTGAGTGGTTTGGAAAGATACGAGGGTTGAAATCAGCATACACATCCCCCATGCACAACCAATATCTCCAGCATGTGCAGAGTGCGAGAGAGGACAGATGGAGGTGTTTTCTGCAAACTTGCCTTTACGGTGCCCAGTCACCACCCCGGGCATCCTTTCCCACATGGCTTGTACCTTGTGCCTTCTGGCTCCCACTCCTGACTGGCCTCGTCCTCAGCACAGCAGGAAAGGGTGTGGTAGCACCATTTCCACTTGAACGTAGAGGCAGCCTAGCAGAGCAGCCAAAAGCAAGGACTCTAGAATTCAATTCCTGGCTCCATCACTTACCACCAGTGACCTTGGCAAGTGACGTGGCCTCTTCACCTTAATTTCTTCCTTTGTAAAGTGAGGATAATGATACCACAACCATGTCACAGGACTGTAGGAAGATTAAATGAATAAATTTGGGCAAATCACTTAGGACAATGTCTGGAAATAGTGAGCACTCTGTGTCAATTATTATGAGACAATTTATCTTGGGTTCTAGGGTATTTCCATTTTAAGCAATTATACTTAAAGGAATTTTAGGTTTGGGCAACACGATGGAGAGCTCTTTGGGAGAGGATTCCATTGTTCCTGAAATTGATCCTGTGCCTACATATTAACACCCTGACTATAACCAAAATGTTGTCCTTTTATTGTCTCTGCCCTTCCAGATATTCCTAAAAATATGAGCCAAGAACTAACCTGGCTGGCGGGGCCGAGTCACCTGACTGCTAAGGGGAAAAGGAACACGCATGCTGTCATCACACAATTCTGCTTCTGCCAGCCTGGGACCTGTAGGTCCCTCTCCCCTCCTCTCACTGACCCATGGCGCCGGGACCTTTGGGCATACACACACCTACCATTCCGTCGTATCCTCCTTAAAAACTGTGAAGGGGTCAGCAGCAATAATGCCGGATGCCAGATTCAGACAAGAAGATAACTATGTTACAGATGGTTCAGAAACTAAGGTTCAGAAAAAAAAAAAAAAGATGCTCCCCAAGTGTTGGTCCAAGAACTAACGCCAGTCCTTGTAGTGATGTTTTCACTGGTCCTTGGCAAAACTGGAAAAGACTAATGCAGTGAGTTTTTCATAAATCAGAAATTATTCAATTTTTGAATTGTGAGATTATGGCCTATCTTCCTTCCTGGGTATAAGTGGGGGAAGATGTTGAAATGCTCCATCATTTATACAATGATTTTGATAGGAGCTGGTATTTGAAACCAGATTTTTTTTTTTGCATACTTTCACTGCTATTATACTATTATAATTACTTTTAAATAATTTTAAAAATAGCTTTAATTTATACTCAATTTTAAATATAAAAATAAGTATTAAAGAATTATTTATAAATACTGTAAATTATATATAATTATAAATGTACACTTTATAGTATCTTCAAGTAAAACTCAGCACAAGGTTAGCTCTTTATGACATCCTGTGCAGGACTGAAAACTCAAATTCTCACGTGGGCAGCGCAGGTTAACAACTTAAAGTAGTAGGCTGGGCAAAGATGTAGCTTCTGACCTCCAGTCCGTGGCACTCCATGACAGCAGAAAGGAAAAGAAGCCTATTTGCAAATCCCTAAGTGCAGTATTTAAGGGAGCAGGTCTCCCCCTGCTGGCAGTGGTGGCGGCAAAATGAGTCAAACCACAACTGGTGCTGAGGACTCAACTGGAAAGGACTCTACAGCAAGAAGAAAGGGGGCTGGTCGCCACAAAAAGGAAAAAAAAAAAGAAAGGGGGCTTGGAAAACCACTCTCCATTACAGAAACCTTAGCCTAGACAAGAGTGTGACAGGAAGGATGAAGAGAACTCACAGCACTTTGATAGGAAACTATCAACAGAGATGCTTCACAACATTGTAAAATGACTATAACTCAATAAAAAAAAAAGTTTAAAAAAAAAGATGCTGATTTATAAACCCTGGTGAATTAGCAAAAAAAAAAAAAAACAAAACACATTGCTTTCGCTATATAAAAATATTCATTATCCATTTTCATGAATTGCTTATTCTGTCTTTAATTAGACAGAACCATAGAGTAGGTGAATAAAAATTATGCGTAAATTAGTCTGATTCATTGGGTTCCATTACCAAACTTGTCTTTGAAGTTCAAATTGATACAGCATGGCTATCTGTTCATAAGATACATAAAATCAGGGAAGTTTGACTTATTTGCACTTTTGGAGGACTAAAATAATCCTGCCTTTGCTTATTTCATTTATTCTCTTTTGGCTGGTATGCATTCTTGTCTCACTCACTTCCATTACTGTATATCTTGTTTTTAACCTGTCCTCTTTAAAGCTTTACCTACTAGTCTCTTCCTCTTTCAACAGCAAGGTTATTTTTTACTCCTTTGATTTTATTTAGATTTTGTCCAGAATCCTTTGGCATTTATCACATTCTCTCTCATACTGTTTATTAGAACATTTCTTTATTTCCCATATCAGATTCTAAGGCATTTGAAGGCAAAAATTGTTCTATTTTGCCTCAAAAAGAGGCAATATGACTTAGTGGTTTAGATCCAGGACCTAGCAGTTTTGTCATTATGGGCATAAATTTCAATAAAATGGTCACGTTAGTAACACCGACCTCATTAATTTGTAGAGGAATGCATGTAAAGCTCTCTGGCTCTTAGTTACTTGATAATCGTTAACCACAGTTTTCACTCCCTCCATCCCCTAAAGAAAAGACTTAACATGCTGCAGGCATTCAATTATTATTTGCTGGTAGAGCTTATGCTAATATTCATGCCTAGTACTGTATTAGCATTATCTGTGTCTGCAGGACTAATGTGATTACCCATGACCTAGAAGCGTTTAGCAAGGCTTGGACTACCCACATAGGGCGATTTTCCCCCTGTCCCATCATCTAGATCAGCGCCCTCCAAAATAACTGTGATACTAGCAAAGTGCTTTATAATCTGTGCTGGCCAATAAAGTAGCCATTATCTACACGTGGTTACTGAGTACTTGAAATGTGGAAGGTGTAAACGAGAAACACAATTTTTTCCTTTTATTAAATTATAATTAGTTTCAATCCCCCGCCGTGATTTGTGGGTACACGACTGAACAAGGTAGCTCTAGAACTTGCCTCGACTAGCCAACAAACTTTAAATTCACCCTGAGTCAACGCATCAGAACGTCAACTAATCTCAATCCCTTTTTAAACTGATGCACGTGTATTCGTTGTGACATTTCAAGAACTGGCGTGAGAAACAGGATCCCTGTAAAACCCAACACCTCGGTCAGTCTCACAGAACAAAGCGAGTCACTCGTCAAATGACATGAAGTCATCCAACAAAAATACAGATTGCGTCCCTGCCTCGTGAAGCACTGTTTAGAGGGGTGAAAGTGAACGCAAACCAACCGCCGCGACAGGCGTGGCAACAACGTGAGTAGCGCGCGGGGCGGTCCAAGCCCGCCTCCGTCCGGCCTAGGGGACGGCGAAGCCGCCTGCCCGCCCACGCCCGACGCCTCCGCACGGGCTCGCGTGCAAGTCAGCATGGCCTGTCCCGGCCCTCAACCCTAACGGCGTCCTAGCGTACAAACCGAGAGAGCCGTCTCCCCCGGCCAACCTCCATCCGCGCCCGCAGGAGAATCACGCCTCCTGCCCCGTAGGCTAGAAGCCGGCCCACCCCGGTGTCTCCAAACCCCGCCTCGGAGCGGCGCCCCCACGTTGTTCGTTGCTCAAGATCCCCGTACAAAATGGCGGCAGGGCCTGAGACTCCGACCATAGAGACGTCCGCCTTCCACGGACAGAGCGCCAGCCTCTTAGGGACGTCCGTGCCGACGTCGTCTTCCGGCGGAGGCGGGAACAGCGTGCGCCTCCAACGGCTCTTCTAGGAGAACAGCTAGCAGTCTCGGTGGTGCCGGGTCCTCCGAGCCGGGTCACGTGCCTCGCGAAAGCCGACGCGGAGTCGGAGGGAGGAGAAATGGGCGGGAGGCTGGTGGCGGGAGGGTAGCTTGAGACCCGACGACGGCGAGGTTGTCATGGAGCCGAGGGGCCGGACTCGCGCATGCGCCACTGGACCCGCGGGTCGTCCGGTCGCGGAGCGACGACCCGGGTCCTAGGTGAGAGAGGGAGGGCTACGGGTTGAGGGAGAGGGTTTGCGCGAGCAGCGTGGGGAAGAGAGGTGGGAGTAGGAGAGAAGGAGGGAAGCGAGGTAGGCAAGAGAGAGAGCCGGGACTTTTGGGGGACAGAGGGCCAAATGCTGGGAGCAGGGGGGTGGTATGTTCCACCCCCGTTTAGTTGGTCGGTTTTGCTGCGAGGGTCGAGACTGCGTGGGAGAGGGAATCTCGGGTGAGGAGGGGGCTGTTTGTGGGGAACAGGTGGTGTAAGACGGTTAGGGCGAGTGGGCCCTGGTCTCGTCCTGGGGGCAACAGCCTGCAGGGCATCCTGGCACGGGGGAGAGCCTGGAGGCTGGGCTGTAAGCAGAGGGGCAAGGAAGGGGCAGGTGAGTGGGCGCAGGAGCTGGTAACCCTGTGAGAGTCCTGGGCCTCCTGTTTGGGGATGAGAGCAGTGCCCTGTTATGGGCCCGGGGCACAGGTGTGCTATTTCAGAGACCTGCTGTCACCCACTTTGCTGGTTATTTCCCCTGGGTGACCAGCTTGCCAGGAGTGCTGCCAGGGTGGGGAGGTGGGAGAGAAGGTGAACAGTGCCAAGTAAGGAATTAGTGGTTAGTAGGTAGGTTGGGGGGAAGCTCTGATTCAGGCCAGGGCACAGGCTGCATCCAGGCTCTCTGTTATTGCCCAAGTTCTGGCAGTACGCATTGCCTGGGCGTTTGCCCTGGGAGGCTAGTGGTATGCCAGTCACAGCACAGTCCTAGGGTCTGCCCAGTTCTGCCCTGCTGAGCTGGCAGGCTGGTGGATGCCCGGAGGGCGCTCCTGCTGTCTGGCACAGATGCATCGTGGGCTGGTGCGAATGGGGGTGGGGGGTGGGCACTGTTACTGTGAGCCCTTCTTGAAACAGGGGATTTGAGGAAGTTCTCTAATCTTACCTCCTTTTTGAAAGAGGAGAATGGAGTGAGCCATACCTGGTTCCAAACAGAGGATGTTGTGTGGAGTCGGAGTTCAGGATCTTTGACGTGGATTTGCAGCCAAGTTGGAGTATGGAAATGGATGTGAAGGGGAAGATGTATATTAGAGATTTAGGTAGGGGTTTTTTTTTTCCTATTTTTTTTTAAATACACAGAAATTCCCCCAGAATGGTATCTCTGAAAATATCAAGAAATATCTCTGAAAAGACCAAGAGAAAATGACTTCAGAGAAAATCTAGTAATGTATTTATAATTCCAGCTGGGGTTACTCATGGCTTTCTGGGTGGTAAGGCCTTAATTTTCTATGGCCTTGTCTCTTTATTGTATTTAAGCCTCTGCTGGGGCTTTCACCTCACACCTCTATCCATGCATGCCTGTTATACATGTGACATGTTTTAAAGGGAACTTGAGGTCTCAGGTAAGTTGCCAAGTATCTATAAAAGGAGAGATCCGAGAACAGCATTTCCTTGTAAACCTTGGATCTCTTTTTTATCACAGGCCTGAGTCTCAGTAGAGGTTGTGTGCAGATGAGACCAGCCTTTAATTTGGTTGTTGGATTTACCCCTGAGGTTTCAACTTAGAATAAGGGGTAGATGAGATATTTCTTTCCTGCAGGAGACCAGACCTGGGCATTAGATCTTGAGGTGACCATGGTGTTTGGAAATTCTTGACCTTCAAGCTGTTCAGGTATTTTGGTGACAGCTAAGCTGCTGGAGCTGTCAGCAAGACTCAGCAGGACAGAAGATTTGTTGGAATTTATTATTCTGTCTAATACCTCACACATTAATTGTTGGGGGCTGAGGTTGCAAAGATGACAACCGCTGATGTTGAAGAAACAAACAAATAATTGGACTCTATAATGTAAGAAGTTCATAGAGGAAGAGCCAAGTACTGTGGAGCACTTGTTAGAATTTTATCTTATACCTATTTGTATAAACCTCTGTATTTATTAATTTACTTTCCATTCTGAGTTTCAGTGTGTGTTGTTCTCTCTGGGAACCTTTTGGACTCTGTATTATATATGCACTTATAAGAGGCCCAGTTAGGGTTGATTCTGAGAGTTTGGGATGCTTAACTTGGAGTCCTCCTAATGTAGAGTTAGGCACGTGAGGTCTGAGGTGTTTGTGAGGCAGTGGTGGTGGTTTCCAGTCTGTGCCAGGAAGCAGAGATGGCACAGTGGGTATGAGTTTGGTAACCGGTTTTCAACCCCCAGTCAGCTTATGAGCGTCTAACTTTACGGTAAAATAATATCAAGGAGGAAAAAAACCTTGAGGTTTTCAGACTTCACTACTGGTGTGGCCCTGGGTTTGTGAGCACCGGTAATAAATGCCATCACTCTGCTGCTCTCTGGTTGAGGCCTCGTCTGGTCTGTATGTGAATGGTCTGTTGTTCACAGGCTACTTGACGCCCTCAGCGCCACTCCAGCGAGGGAAGTGCCTTTCTCAGCGAGAACGGGTCAAGATGGCGAGTAGCCCTTCATTCTCTTTCCCACTGAAATTTCCCTAGGACACTAAGGCTTTCTGCTGCTCAAAGAGAACTTTACTTAGGACAGAGGCTTTCGTATTTTTAGCATTTTCACATCCAAAGTAGTCAGTTTACTATTCTAAAGTAGATTATGCATTCTTTTTTTTCCAACTGCCACAAATTCCCCAGCATCTCAAGTTTTAACATCTGTTCTCCTTTTAACCCATATGTCAAGATGAGCCAGATAAATTCCTATGTGTTTTCTATAGCTCTGTTGACTGTACTTTAATAACAGTAGCAAGACCTATTTCATTGTCTTGCCACAAGGATTGTTGATGAAATTGGGATGCTTTGTCTAAAATGCCTGTAAAATAATCCATGTTTCATAAGCTAAAGTGAAACTTTGTCAGGTTTTTAATTAGTTGCAGCTGACATGAGCTACCTTCCTAATCTAAGTCAACAGCAGGGTCAAACTTGAGGTCTAATTGCCCATCCACCAGTGACATCTGCTTCCATTTTGAGGAAGCCCTCTATTCACTTTCAGACAGTATTATTTCAGGAAAATGAAACTGCATACATTTGTGGGTTTCCTACAAAAGGATCCAGATTTAATTAGAGATAGTTTTACATTTTATCCTGCTTTTTAAACTGGATTGTCCATGCTGTCAAATTTCATAGCCATCCAGCAGAGAGATGTTGCTTTTGCATAGCGCCATGCATTGATTCTCTCATATTCATTATACTGAATGTGACCTGTCAAAGAGTACTCGGTTTGACATGGATTGAATGAGGACGCTTACCCTTAAATGAGTTAGACGTGGTACAAAATAATTTTTACTTGGAACCATGTTTAAAATTCAGTCTCATTCTGTTCAGCGTGAGTTCCCTTTAGTCCACTTCTACTGATGCAAAAGTGCAAGTAAGAGGGTTGCTCAGGGTTGCCTATAAGCATTCTTGTCTTCTGTTTAGTTTTATTTTGAATCCCTCCTCTGCTTCTGGAGTAGTTGATATTCTTCACTAGATCCTGTATTAGCAGAAATGTTCACACTTGGCATATCCAGGGTTTTTCACATACAGTGTTTGGCAGGGGGCCCATGTTCCCTCTACTCAGAAAGACAAATGGATGGAGTTGAAAGTGGATTGTGAATAAAAACGCCACCAGGCTTTGCTTAAACATACTGCCTTTGTCCATTAAGGCTGCCATAACAAAATACCACAGACAGGTAGCTTATAAACAACAGAAATTTATTTCTCACAATTCTAGATGCTAGAAGTCCAAGATCAAGGTGCCGACATGATCCAGTGAAGACCTTCTTCCAGTCACAAGCTTCTTGCTGTCGTCATGTGGTGGAAGGGGCTAGGGACCTCTCTGGAACCGCTTGTCAGGCACTCATCCTGTGAGATGAAATCCTCATGACTAAGCCATCTCCCAAAGGCCCCACCTCCTAGCACCATCATCTTTGGGGGTTAGGATTTCAATGTATGAATTTGGGGGGAGGGACACAGACATTCAGATATAGCACTTACCCAGTTACATTATCATTGTTGTTTTCCCTGTTGGCCACCTGATTCCTTTATCCCTTCAGCATCCTTGTGTTCTTACCATGTGGCCCTTACAGCTGCCGTTCCTTGGCGATTCGAAGGGCCTTGTTAAAATACCTGGAATGTTCTCAGCCTCTGCTGGCTCATTGAAGGGCTCATTGGTCTCATGCTTTGCACTGTTAGCCTAGTTCTGGATTTGCTGTGGACTAGCTATGTGTCACTGGATCGAAGCTAGGCTTCTTTCCAGGAAGAGGGCAACCAGGTCTATTTGAGTCACTGTACTCCCATTCCTAGCATGATACGTGGTTTATAGCAGGCACGTGATAAATATTTTTACGTGACTGAATGTAACTTATCTGAGCCTCAACTTCCTCCTCTGTAAAATGGGATAGCAACTGAGGAGGATGTTGTGAGGCTCAGGTGAGAGACCCTTAACAGCAGTAATGTTATGGGCATTTATGGAATCAGAGCACTATTGTATATGATCTTATTTGTGCATAAAACTGCTTTTTAAGCCAAAATGTAACATGCATGTATAAGGGGTTGTTTTCACTCTGTTCAGTACCTTGTCCAAAGCAGTGAAAGGTTAATTTGAGAAACTACACTCTGGGAGGTGCAGAACATTGGGGACCTACAGATGTGTCCTGGGAAGCAAGCCTGGTCCAAGGTGGGCATCACCTCTCCTGTCCTCCCTCGGGGATTATTCAGAAAGCCTAATCAAATGTGCCTTTGTTCACAGTTTACAAAGCTTCCACTGAATGTGGTTTGTGTGCTTTGCATTTGTAATGGAATTAGAGGGCAGTGAGAGGACAGACGGTGAACCTCGTTTTGGGTGGAAACCGTTCTACCATTGAGTGAACTTGTCGCCTTTGTCAGCTGAGACCTCTGAGAAAATGCACACAGAGGAAGTGGGTGAGGCCGGTGTTCTTTGCCCTTACTTTACTCACCACTTGGATCACCTGTCTCAGCTCTCCGGGCCTTGGCTTCTTATGTAATTGTTGTTTTTCACAGGGCACTCCAGATGAAAAGAGTACCGAAGCGTTCACTTCCAGCCCAGTAAAACATGGAGAGGAAGAACCCATCCAGAGAGGGCCCTAGGAGGCTCTCGGCCAAACTCAGCAAAGGCACAGAGATGAAAAAGGTGGCTCGTCACCTTGGCATGGCAGCAGCTGAGTCAGATAAGGACTCTGGATTTTCAGGTTAAAAATACCTTACCCTTTCTGCACTGTAGTGAATAATTTGCCTGGAAAACGTCCTTCCTTTTGTGTGAGAAGGATGGGAAGATTTCGCCCACAGGAGAATTAGCTATCTGAGCCCTTAAAATGTAGTTCTGTTACATGGGGCACCTGTCAGAGTCACAGTGGGGTTAGTTCTAAAGGAATGATTTAACATCTTTTTTCAACTCAGACTCTCATCTTTAAATCTTACATTTCCAACTTTGGCAAGTGGTCATTGGAAAAAAAAAGTTAAATATTCATAATTCTGTTGTCTTACCTCCTTTTTTGTAGTAATAGTTACATTGCAGGAAAAAAAACATGTTATCACCACATGTAACCGGTTAAACAAAAGTAATGTATAATTTGTTAAGATAACTTTTTTGCTAAGAAGGTAATTTGCTGTGTTTAAAAATACCCACCACCCCCCACAGTCCCTGCCAGTATTTTTGCATTTTGTATTTGGACTATGAGACTCCCTGGCCCAATTCCAAACTGAGTATCTGTTAGAGACAAGAAAGCAGAACAGTTTCCCTCACTAGTTTGTCTTTAAAACCTTACCCAAAAGTACTAGCTGCATACCCAGTATATCTCTTAATTTTGTTCTGAGGCTTTTTTTCCCCCAGAGTAATGGCTTGAATGTGGCTCTAGTGGCAACATTTTTGGCGCAGGGGATGCAGAGGTGTGATTCCAGGGGATTCTGGCTGGGTCAGCATCCTGAGAATGGAGCCCTCTCCCAGAGGAAGATTTGTATTATCCAGCCCCACAGAGACTAATCAATCCATCATGTTGATTTATTAATTCATAGTGAGAAATGCAGCTGTTAGGAAAACTAGAACTCTCTCGTCCTTAATTTAGTGTGTTTTCTCCCTGTAGGTATGCTGCACGAGAAGCCAAATTATAAATAGACTGTTGCTCAGAGAGGAACAGAGCACTGTCCGAGGGATTAGAATAAGGACAGTTTAGGGAAGGGAGGGCCAGCTTATAGCCCTTTGGGTTATTGTTTAGCATTGTTTCCCAAGCTTGGCTTATCATAAGGCTCATCTGAGGCATTTGGTAAAAATGCACCGATCACCAGACTCCTCTCCTAGAGATTGTGGTATCAAGGGTCTAGGGGAGGGCCTGGAATGTGTCTCTGGTGATTCATGTGATCAGAGAGTTTTGGGAAATACTGTAGGCCTAGTGTCTCTCTCTCTTTTTTTTCTCTTTTAGTATGTTTGTTTTTTTGGCTGTTGTTCATATTGTGAAGGTAATATGTAGAAGCTTAGAAATTTAGGAAAATGCAAAGAAGAAAATAAACGTCTATAATCCTACCCCCTCTTATTCCCAGTATGTTGACATTTTGGTGCTGCTTCCAACAACTTCAGCTTTGTCAGGCCAGCTGTTTTTCAGTATGTCCCAATGTCTGGATAGTTTTTTGAAAGTTTCCTATTCTGTATGTAGACATGCTTTAAGAAGTATTGTGTAATTCAGACATAAGGTGGTATTAAAAATAATCAATCTCATTATGCCCCAGAAAGTGAATGCCCCTAGTCACATCTGGGCCAGGTGCCAGAGATTTTATCACTGCCTGAGTTATCATTCCAGTTGCTTGGGATATGATGTAATTTGCAATTATTAATTAGCTACAGTCCAGATTCAGATTTTCCCCATTGTCCCTGTGTCCTTTATAGCCATTGGTCTTTTTGTCTATTTGTTTGCTTTGTGTCCAGGATCCAGTTAAGGGTTGTGCATTTCATTCAGTGGTCATGTCTTTTTAGTCTTATTTAGTCTAGAACAGCTCCCTCATCTTCCCTTTTCTTTGCTTGCTTTTTTTTTCTTTCTTTTCAATGACATTTTTTGAATGAGTTAGGTCACTTGTTTTAGAAAATGTTTCACACTGGATTTTTCTGGTAGCTTCCCCATCATTCGAATCAAGATAAACACTTTTTAAAAAATCAGAAGGCTGCATTTTTAATGTTATATCCTTCTCATCACAACATAAGGAGACTCCTAAGTCTGTCTTATTTTTGGTGATGTTGTGGTTGGTCACTTGGTTAAGGGAGCATGTAAGCGTATACCAGATTCCTTTATTGTTAAAAGTACACTTTTGTCTTTGTAATTAATAAGCAATTCATGGTATGCTACTTTGAGGTTGTGTGACTATCCTGTTTTCTCCAGCAAACTCTTGAACAGTAGTTTTAGCATCCAGTGATGATCCTTGCCTGAATCAGTTATTGCATTTGTGGTTTGAAAATGGTCATCTAATCCTATCAGTTCTTGTATTAGTTGACATTCCCCCTCCACCCTCTTTTTTGAGCATCACTGTGGGTTCATGGAATTCTTTTGTAAGTTGGTTTGTCAGTCCATTATCATTACTCTTTTTGATACTCAAATTGGACCACATTTGGCCAGTCGGAGTCCATTCTAGATAGCACCTATGTCTTTTTGACATGTCCCCATTTGTATGTGAGCACTGCCTTGCTTTCTGGGACAATAGGATGTCCAGGCTCATCTTGTATCTTCCCTGCCAAAGACTTGCATCAGCCATTCTCCAAGGAGTCCTGGTTTCCTTTTTGTGCAGAATGACATTTAGAAACCAAGATTTGTTTACTAGATATGCACTTTGCTTCTGAAGCCCTTTGTTTCTGGCCTAATGTTTTCTAACTAGAGGTACACTTTTGAATTACTTGTGGTGCTTTGTGAAAATACACATGCCCGGACACCAGATAAATCAATTCAGTAGATTGAGGGGAAGACCCCAACACCCATAATTTCTAAAACGTGTCTCTGGAGATTCTGATTAAATGCAGGTATTGAGAGTTGCACTCTTAAATTACAGTCACATTCCAGTCCTGCCTCATCCAGATTACTCTGAGAGTCCTGATGAGCATTTAGGGTGTTCCCAGCCTCCTTACTAGCAGGGTTAGAGCCGTCTCTTGTTTTACTCCAGCAGGGTGGTAATTAAGTCCTTTCTGTATGGATTTCACGTAGGGCAACCTCCTTTTCTTTGCCTTGGAGAGTATCTTTCCATCACCCATTGTGCAGGCTCCCTAGTAGGCACACTCAGCTTGCATTTAGGATACTACCAAAGGAGGTTAGTTTCACTGGGTGGAGGGGGGTGACAAAGACAGACACTATAAACCTCCTCTTGCTGAACTTATCTAGAATTTTACAATTAGAAAACTTAAGAGGAAGCTATTTTAATTTCAGCAGGGAGGTAGTTTGAGGTTTTATAGATTGGTTTTATTTTTATCGTTGTCACTATTGTTACGTCTTGAGGTACCCAGAGCCTCTGAAGGGCTTAATCCTGTCCCAGGTCACACACGCTCTTCTCCCCTTTCAACAACAGGTTCTTAAAAGTAATAAGCTAATTTTGAAGCCTTCACCAATTTCTCCTGTAGACTGGTGATGATTACTTTCACACGAACCCTAATTGTTGCAGGCTTTTGTCTCTAAGAGAGTTGGAAAGGAGGTCTGCTGTCTTAGGGCAGTGAGTCTTTTGGGGTGGGAGGAATAATTACACATCCCATTGAGAATCCAATGAAAGCTGAATGCCTCCTCAGAAAAATTCACAAAAATGTATATCACAAATGTTCCATTCGATTGGAAGGAGTCCATTGCTCCCCAGAAGGACTGGTTAAGAGCCCCTCCCCTAGGGCCTGAGTGAACTGACCATTCTTCTGCCCGGCAGATGGGAGCTCAGAATGCCTGAGCTCGGCGGAGCAGATGGAGTCCGAGGACATGCTGAGCGCCTTAGGCTGGAGCCGAGAAGACAGGCCAAGGCCGGGCTTCAAGCCTGCGAGCAGTGCCTTCCCGACACTGTCCCCCATGGTTGTCATGAAGAACGTGCTGGTCAAACAGGTGAGGGGGACTGCTCTCTCTTGTAATTTCTTTGCAGATTAGAGTTTCTGAGCTTCCTGTGCACAGAGCCTCTCCATCTCTGCCAAGGAGAGATGTGAGAAGCGGGCCACCAGAACCACGCCAGTGCTTTCTTCTGTCCTGGGAAGAGGATGTTTCCTTTCAACTCCTGACAGTGTTTTAAAAAGGAATACAAGAGTCCTGACACATGTTCTCATTTTCCAGACAGTAAGACTATTTTATTTCCATATCACTAGTTTGTCCAAAGGGATCTGGAATACTGTAGTCGTGTTTAAAGGAACCAAGCAGAAGTGTCCCAGCTTCCGTAGTGCATTCTAATATGTGGCAGAATTTAGGGTAGAAACAAGAAAATCTCTTTTTAATTTGAATTGCCCTGGGAATTTAGAACTATTTGAGAAGTAGAAGCAATTTTATGTTTCTCCTGTTACATTCTGAGCATTTCCTTAGGAATCGGCCAGAACTATGTCATTGGTGACATAGATTTGATTTAGGTATGGCTATACCCTCAGAGTCCACACAGCATCACTGTTGTGAAATTGAAAAATACCTTGTTTCAAGCTTATTACATAACTATGCAAATTATGTGATTATTGTCTAGATATGAAAGAAAAGAAAATTTAGATGAAAATCTAAGTGAAGCCCAGTGTTTGAAACAGAAAATTCAATCATATGAATTTGGTTAAAGAACATTTAACCTGGGGCAGGGGGCGCGGTATAGCTCAGTGGTAGAGTGCATTCTTGGCATGCAAAAGAAAGAAATAAACCTAATTACCACCCACCCCCAAAAAAGAGAACATTAAACCTTACCCTACTTTGCTCTGAAGTAGATGAGTTCTCACGTGGGTCCATTGTGAGGCTGCTTGAAGCTGGTGAAGTTGGAAATCTGGCTTCCTGTTGTCAGCCTTCCTACCTCAGGTGGATGAACATGGCTGTAGGCTGAACAGTTAGCATCTTAACTGTTACCTAGTTATTGCTGAGGAACTCAGACTGCCTTTCAACAAGGCAACCTGCTGAGTTTGAAAAAAGAAATTGAAGATATTTGCCTGGCAAATCACCTCTCAACTGGAAACATAGCTTTCCTTGTTGAAACATTGAGAGAAAAAAGACATGAAATGGAGCCCAGATGAGATTGTCCAGGCCCCACCGGAGCAGCTGCCTCTGTCTCCTGCTCTTTTTCTTCTGCCTTCCTCTCTGGCCCCGGTCACTTTTTCTTATGTGTCTGTGTTTATTGTTGTAGGCGACGCTGGCAGCTCCGGAGGGCTGAGAACACCCACAGTTGAGGGGTGAGTGGGCTGTTCCAGCAGAGCCGGCTACTTCAGGACAGAGACCCACCGGGAAGGCTGTTGGGCTTGCTCGGGAGACAGCAGGCTTGGGGGCAGACTGACCTAGTGGAGCAATCTAGCAGTTTTGTTTTGTTTTTTCACATATGCTAGAATCCAGCACATTCCAAATTTAAAAAAATTATATACTTTTAAAAAATCTCTGCATATTATATAACGTCTTAATTAATGCTGCTTGGTTTTAGGCAATTTTCTTGTGAGGGTCTGATTTCCAGTTCAGCCACCAGACTGTGATCTTGCACACAAGCACGTAATCACCATGGACTTCAGTTTTCTCGTCTTTAACATGAAGGCTTTATTTGAAATGATCCTGAGATTCTATCCAAGTCTAAAATCTTACCGGGTATTCCCTCAGTTGATTTCAACAAGAATGATACATTGTAAAGTCTAATAATTAGAACAAATAAGCTAAATATCTCAGTGGGCATAACAGCAGCGTTAGGAAGAATAGTCCAGTGCAATCATCTTGCAGAAGCAATGAGTTAGGTATTTTCCAGATCGTTTTGCCCAGCATGAGTGACCAGGGGGACAGCCTGAAGTTTTGCTTCTGACTGAACAGGATGAGGCTGATCTCGTCTTTGAAAGACCCCTGATTTTGTATCTCCTCTGGCAGGGGAGTGTGATTGCTAGGTCCACCATTGCCTGCTTTTGTACATCCCAGAGTATCTGAGCACCAGGAGGGCTCCAGAGTGAACTCTCCAGGTCATTCTAGCTTTTGTGCAGTACGTGAACTATAGTTGAACTTGACCTAAGGTTCCTAGCCAGGCATCCAGGAAGCTGAAGTGTATGCACGTCGGTGTGGCCACGTGGCAGCGCAGTCCGCTGCTTTCCTCAGCTAAATCAGATGACTCTGCCAAGGCTGAGAGCCTCTGTCAGGCTGTCCGTCTGCCTGGCCGCATGTACGCTCCTATCTTGGGCCCAGGTTGGATTGCACTGGCGTTTAAATACTAGAGATGAGTAGCCACGCCCTTCTTTGTTAGATTTCTGTCTGAATCCGTACTTTTATTAAAAATAAAAATGTGTGATTGAGGAGTAGTGTAACAAAAGTGATCTAGCAGGATGGTTAGGATTGGTTTTAGAGTCAGACGATGGAATCTTAGCATCATCACTTGGTAGCTTGGTGACTGAAGGCAAGTTATTGCAACTTCTGAGCTTCAGTTTTCTGTTTGTGAAGGGAGGTGATAACTAATAACTGCCTCATAGGGTTGCTGTGGAGATTAAATAAGACAGTGCAAGTGAAGCAGCACGCACAGTGCCAGCCTATAGAACTCACTCATACATGGTGGCTGTTTTCACCTTGAAGAGCTTGTTGGTTGCTGGGTGTCATTGCCTTAAAAACAGGGGCCCATGGACTCCCGACAATGTGTAACTTTTTAATCAAAAGTTGTTTTCAGGTAAAAGAGGTTCCAGATATAACTGAATGAAGATAGAATTTGGGGTAAAGTCACATTTATAGTCTCGAGATCAGCACGTTTTAACTTATGCCGAGAAGTTGTATTATCTATACTTTTATTGCCTCACTTGTGACTTTGACTGTGTCATTACTTCACCAACCTATGATAGTGTCTTTTTCTTGAGTGATAGCACTTGAATAAAAATGGCTGTTTTCCCTTAAGAAAACAAGACATGATCTCAGACCCAAATGGATTTTTGAGCCACATTTCATGAGGCTGAAAGTCATGTCACGGAGGGCTGCCCCGTATGTGAGGGAAGCTCTGTACTTGAACTTGTTATCCATATCTGAGTATGTGCTTTGCCCCTTCGACAGCAGCAGGTAACGAGTAGTTTGCTGCCCTTTTCCTTGGTTTTCAGGGCGGCAGCTCATCCCAGCTCCAGTCGTGGACCGTCCAGCCCTCCTTTGAGGTGATCTCGGCACAGCCGCAGCTCTTATTCCTTCATCCACCTGTGCCGTCTCCCGTCAGCCCCTGTCACGCTGGTGAAAAAAAGTCGGACTCCAGGAACTACTTGCCCATTCTAAATTCTTACACCAAAATAGCCCCACACCCAGGCAAAAGGGGCCTTTCTCTCAGCCCGGAAGAAAGAGAAGGTGGAACGCAGAAGAAGGTCTGTACTGAGAGACTGGGGCCAAGCTTGTCTTCTCGCGAGCCAACCAAGACTGGCACTGTGCCATCCAGGCCCCCGACGCCAGCGCCCCCCAGTGCCAGGCTTGCCGAGGACTCAGCTCTCCGGGGTGTGCCATCCCTGGTGGCAGGTGGAAGTCCACAGACTCTTCAGCCTGTGTCCAGCAGCCACGTGGCTAAAGCTCCCAGCCTGACCTTTGCTTCCCCCGCCAGCCCCGTCTGCGCATCAGACAGCACGCTGCATGGGGTAGAGAGCAGCTCCCCGCTGTCCCCACTGTCGGCCAGTTACAGCTCACCTCTGTGGGCCGCAGAGCACCTCTGCCGCAGCCCGGATGGCTTTGCGGAGCAGCGGCAGAGTAAACACAGGCGCTTTCAGAATACCCTGGTGGTCCTGCACAAGTCTGGTTTGCTGGAGATCACTTTGAAAACCAAGGAGTTGATTCGTCAGAACCAAGCGACTCAGGTGGAACTAGACCAGCTGAAGGAGCAGACCCGGCTGTTTATAGAGGCCGCCAAGAGCAGGGCTCCTCAGGCTTGGGCCAGGCTGCAGGCGTCCTTAACATCAGGGTCAGGTCACACTGGCAGTGACCTAGAAGCATTCTCTGATCAGCCAGACATATAACATAGAAGGCAAATTTTCCTTTTACTTGAGTGATTCTTTTGAACTCTTTTACCATCATCTTCTGTTCCCCAAAGCTTTCCTTCTAAACTTAAACTGTTCAGCGGTTCACTTATAAAGCCACATGCGAATACTGGGCTGCTGTTGTAACCTGTGGTTTCTGCAGTTTTCCTTTGTCTCCATTCCACTGAGGACCTCAGATTTGGGTGTCCTTGAGTCCCTCTTCCTTAGCTTGTAGGCGTTTAGATGGATCCAGGGCAAAGCGGGGGAGATGAGCGTGTGGGACCTTTCTCGCTGTCACCTCCCACCATCCCACTCACTAACCATGATCACGAATGCAGTGACACAGGTGAGCATAGAGTGACACCTGTCAAGCCAAGGAGTAGGTGACATACAGTGCCCTTCGTGGCTCCTCCCTTTAAGGTCATAGTCACAGAGGAAAATAACAGGAGGGTGTTTGCATTCCACAAGGCATTGTGCCCTTTGGAAGAAACCTAAAATGCTTTGGGCACTGGTTGATCCTTGGGTGCAAGCACTTAATCACTTAAAGCTTCGTCTTCTTAAACTTGAAAGTCAAGGGGAAAGGGTAGTGCCATTTATCTCTTAGACTTTAACCACAAGCCAGATTTTTCTTCACTTAAACTGGTAGTCGAAATACTTCAGATTTGTAAAGTATGGAATGGATTTTGGACCATCTGGAACTACAATTGATGAACTGCTTTTTTGAATTAGAGTCTGAAGAAGGGAGAAATGGCTAGTATCTCTTGGTCAGGAGCCAAAAGTGTCTGGTAATTTATGCTTTTCCCCCCCTTCTTTTGAAACAATGCAACCTGTGTTATGTGTGAAAATCTTAAAGACAGCTTTACGATTCCCGATAGTGTAATACAAGTCAACCTTCTGCTGCCACCTTTTTTTCCCGTTTGTTTTTACAAAAGAAGAAAGAAATGATTATTATGCTTGATAAACTTTGAATTAAAATCATTGTAAGTTTATGACCTGTAAGTCCAGAAAAATCGGAAAACATTCTTGTTATCCATTTTTTCTTCCACATCCAGAGTTCTCATTTGTTGTCCCACATCACAATGATGTGGAGCAGTCTTCCGTGTTTCTTTTGTGCATTGGGGATTTTGGCAGCAAAGCCAAAGGTGTGGTGGGCTTTATGAGGTCCATCTAGAAACAGAGTATTATGAGAACTTACAGATGATACACACACACTTTGAGCCTCATTGTAAACTGATTTCTAAGTAGTAATGTTGCCAACTTTTTATCCTCCCATTTAAAAATTTCATTCTCTTGAAAATCTTTGTACAGATTACCTTAATAGGAAGTTCTGTATGACCAACTTAATCTTTCCTGCAAGGAAAATGTTCTCTGAAGGCCAGAAGCTAATGCTCATATTTCCTAGGTAGTTGTAACTCTAACATAGTTTTAAAATTACAAGGCTTCGAATTGCCTGCATTTTGTTCTCTAACACATATGATTTAGACATGACCAATTTAGAAATAAACAACTCAGTAAAATCTCTAGACTCTCCTGATTAATGCAGAATTACTACCTGCCATTTGCTTCCTGAAAGAATTTCAAAAATCGAGCAAATGTGTTTTTAAGCAGACTCAGCTCCTTTTAGTATTTTTCCCTTGGCCCACTCCCTTTTCCTCCCCTGAATCTGTGTGGTGCTATGGCAGCTCTGCTCTGCACACCATGCTAGGAAGCTTCCTTTTTGGCAGAATATGTTTGGCAGGAAAGCCATAGAGACAGGTGCATTCAGAACAGCCTGGGCACCAGTCATGAGTCTTACTGAGTCAAAAATCTGAATACGCTTGCTGAGAACCAAATTTATTCCATCGGAAAAACCCTCTGTGGAGCTGTACGTCTCTTGGACTTGTCTTCCTAGATTAAGTTTTGCATTTCCCCCATCACAGTAAAAGATGATGAAAGCCGTCATTGATCCTCACTGCTGAGTGGCAGGAGAAGCAGCACCAGCCCCAGCTCTTCTCTGATCTTGCAACTTAGTGCTGAAAGTCTCTCTAGGCTGTTAGCATGGGTGTTCTTGCCCTAGTGGAGCAGTATGCAGATGAATGAAGCCAAGCAGAGAAGCTAGATAGTGGAAGGGGAGACCATTGAGGCTAGCAGACATTTGGAGCCAGAAGCCACATCGGCAAATGGAGGAGCCTCGGAATTGACCAGAAAGATCTCCGTTGGTAGCACAAGGCTGTAAGTAGTGATGGTCTCCGTGATGTGTGGCTTGATCTGGTATGAAATACTGTGGAAAAGCTGTTTTCTGAAAGTGAGAAGCCATTCTTAGCTCAAACCAACCCTTAAGAGAAGTTTTGGCAGATGGTGTGGGCAGTATTGAAACACACCCAGGAAAAGCCGCTGATTGAAGTGGTTATGAGAATGGGTTCAGTGACATTTGTAATTTATTATGCTCCTGTTGCTTTTTATTGATTACGGTATTGTCGGACTTTACTATGATTCCTTCGGCAGAGAAGTAACTCGTGCATATATTGGAGTGTTTTTCCAGTGAATTCTTTAGGGTAGAGGTTTATTTACCAAATGTGAATACTTTTGAGGAAGTTTGAAGTTTTGTAGAAATTGACTGTGAAATGTCAGAGAAAAATAAAAGTCACTTACTTGAAAACTATTTGGCCTTTTGGCTTTATAACTGCTTAAAATACTAAGTGAAATCAAGGGTAGATGTTTGATTGATTTAGCTTTCACACACTCACTTGTGTCATTTGGGGATTTGGGGATTAGATACTGAACTTGTGGAAATTCATTGTTCAGACTTTCACCAGTGTGAACTTAAAGGAATTGCCGCCACTCTTAAGGCAAATGGATAGTCCAACATTCCCTGGAGCCTTGGAGGTTTATACTGGGTGGGTTGGGAGGAGAGGGGATACAATCCAATGATTTCTTCTATCTGATATGACACTTTGACAAACAGAATTTTTAAGTGACAAAACTACATCTGTCTGCTGGGATAAACTAAATCCACATTAGGTGAAGCTCCTTCTACAACAGAGAGGTCCTTAGCAAGTACATCTCCAAGCCTTTTCCTTCATGTTTCTCTAAGTTAATTCCTAAGGCTCTGCTCCTCTTCGTCAGGGTTCACCTGGAGAATCTCAAGAGGAAGATGTGCAGAGTCTTTCCCTGCTATCCGAGGCCAGTCAGGATACCCTTCCTGGGATTTTTAAGTCACTGGAAAAACAAAAGGCTTATTCTCATTTATGGGCCTGGAGGGTTGCCATAGTCTAATTCTTAATAGCATTATTTCTGTCCTACACAATTTTCTAAGTAACTTTTAAAAATATGACTGTAGGATCACTAAAATGAAAAAATGAGTACTAATGGCTAGAGGAGGCCCCTCCTAAAATAGAGGCCCATCCTCCCATAAGCGATGGAATCCAGACACGAGAGCCCACAATGTGGATCCTGAGAGGCTGGGAGAACCCTGTTGTTCACGTTGTAGTCCCTGGCCCTTCAGCATGATTCCTGTGTGTGGAAATGCTTGTCCAGCTCGGATGCATGCCTGTTTGCAAACTTGTCTGTTCAATACCCTTTCATGGCATCACTGCAGATTGTAGCCTGGTGCAGTGGGGTCTAAAGGCCTGCAGGCACCTGTCACATCTGTCACTCATTAACTGGGTGACTTTGGATAAGTCACTGAACCTCTAGTATCACTCGTCTCAGTTGAATAATGAAGAATTAGAACTGGTTCTCTCCACGGTTCTTCCCAACTCTAACCATTTGTAAGACCTCTAGCTGTTTTACAGGCAAGCCATAAAATTACAAATCTTCCTCAGTTTACAGTGGGGTTATATCCTGATAAACCTGTCATGAGTTGAAAATATCCTAGGTCGAAAATGCATTTAATATGTCTAACCCACCGAACATCATAGCTTGCTTAGCCCAGCCTGCTTTAATTGTGCTTGGAACACTTACATTAGCCTTCAACTGGGCAAATCATCTGACAGAAAGCCTGTTTTATAATAAAGTGTTGGGTATCTCACATACTTTGTTGACTGCTGTACTGAAATTGAAGACAGAACAGTCGTCTGGGTCTGGGATGGCGGTCAGTGTATCAGTTGTTGACCCTCGTGATCGTGTGGCTGACTGGGAGCTGCACTCGCTGCCCAGCATCACGAGAGGATGTACCACACGTCACTACTCGGGAAAAGGTCAGAATTCAAAAAGCATGGCTTCTACAGCATGCCCGTCTCTTTCACTCCAGCGTAAAGTCAAAAAATCTTAAATTGAACCATTATGAGTAGGGGACTATCTGTAATAGATTAAATTTTAAAGAAAACCCTGGGATGCCTGCAACATAGGTTCCTAGTGCTCTGGTGAGTTGATTTTAAAGTATTCTGACAAATTTTAAACTTACTATCTGTGACTCTGGGAGAAGCATTTTGCCAGCCTGCATTGGTTTTGCCTTTCTTGTGATTACCTGGTTGCAGCTAACGTGGACTCACTAACTCCCATATAAAACACTGCTCTGGAACAAAGAATTATTAGCCTCAACAGAGAATAATTATGTCCTTTCCTAGTCAATCATCTGCAAATAGCTCTTTTGTCTGACAAAGGCATAACACGTTTTATATTTTGGAGAGTATGTCAATTTGATTTTATTTTGTCCCCGATCTCTCTCCCTCAACCTTTAAAAACCTTTCTTTTGGCCCAGTCCCTTTGCCTCCTGTGGATCTGTGTGGTGCTGCAGCAGCCCTGCTCTGTGTGCCGTGCTAGGAAGCTTCCTTTGTTTCTGTGTGTGTTATGAGGAGCCTCTTAGGTTGGTTTAATGGTACTTTAATGGTAAATAGTCACAGACTATGCAGATGTCGTGGTACTTTGGGAGGACTTTATTCTGGCACCAGCCCCTGGGTATCACCCTTCAATCCCCATCGGGAGAAAGATCAGAGATAGGAAAAGGTCTGCCTAGGGGACAGCACAATCAGAGCAGCTGGAGAGAAAGAGGTAGCAGGAAGCAGCTTTATCTCTGCTACCTCAGTCTCCTTTATCATAAGAGAAGTGGAGCAATCCTTGCTGTCTACTTGACATCCTGAGACTATGGTGAAGTACAAAAAAGTGGTATCTCCATAGTGTTTTTAAATTGCTCCACAGTGCAAGTCAGCCTCCTTGCACACAAACCCAGCAAGGGAGTTCAGGTAGCGGCATTATACCCTTTAAGGGTTGTCATTTGCTTGGAATTGTTAACAATATCTTCTACCAGAATTTCATTGACAACTAACGGGAAGAGGGCCAATCTCAACCCAGGCTTTGACTCGTTTCCTGGAAGGAGATATTCTGTGGGTCCACAGACTCCTGTGACCACTTTGACTTTTTCCTCTCAGAATTTCTCCTCCTCCTTTCTTATATATAACACATGGCTTTCCTATCTCTTTCTGAAAGATAGTTATGCAAGACATTAGAGAATTGCTTGAAAGAACAGTCTGTGTGGTTCCTGCCTCAAATTACAGCATCTGGAGGAGATGAGAAAGAAAGAGAGAAAAGCCTGTGGAGTACAACGTTAACACAGCGAGTGGGTGGAAGCTGTTAGGAAATGAAAGGGAATAAAAACTGAAAGTCAGATCCGAGGCCAGCCCACGTGAGGGCCCCAGCCAGGCTGAATGATTAGCGTTTGCAGCGAGGCCTTCAGAGTGGCTCGAGAGCATGAAAGTAAAAATAGGTTCCTTTAATTTTCCTAAAGCCTCACTTTATCTCAGGAATTGCAGTGGCCTTGCAGGACTGCTCGCTAATTCTGGTAAATGTCTCTATCATGGAGGCAGGCTAGGGCCTCTGTCTCTGTTCTCCGGGGGCACCCACAAGCCTGGCCACTGGCCGGGCAGATGGGAGTGCTTAGCCTGGAGCCCATCTTCAGTCTGGGGCTGAGGGCACAGCAGCTCCTGGGTCCTGGCTGAGAAACCCAGATCTGCGACTACTTACAGACAGTAAAACCATACTAATACCCCACCGGAGAGCTGGGCGGAAATCACCATCTCTGTTCGCCCCTGATACAAATTCCTGCCTCCCCAGAGTCAGGGGAAGAGAAGAAGCTTAAAGATACCCACAAATAAAAAAAAATGCAACTTCAGTAGGCACTGCATCCTGTTTAACCAATGCAGGAAAGCCTGGTTCTGGAGGTCCAGTGGTCTCCCTAGAGAATGATTAATTCTGACTCCCATCTGTTCTGCAGCAAGGCTTCTGGGCTTCTCCTCGCCTGTCACTGGGCTGCTGGGGAAATGCAAATGAGTGTTCACTTAAGCAAAACACACAGAGGAAGGGCAGTGAATCACCAAAACAAACAGTCCAGGATACCTCCGGCTGACAAGGCAGTCACAGGCCTGGTTTAGACAGCATGCTTTCACTGGAGGTCCTGGTGCTCTGGCAGACCAAGAGGGGCCAGGGTAACTTTAAAGTGAAAGCTTTTTTTTTAAAGCCTCAAGCCGATGCTTGTCTGGTCAAGATGTATCTGGAAGCTTGTGCTGCTTGCATTCTTGAAGCACTTCCCGAGGCTCAGAAAGCCTGTGCTACAAAGACCCTAGCTGGTAAGTTATTAATGTTGCCGATTGTACTAGTTGGGTCAGGTGGCAGTGGCAGGACAAGCCTCCTGGTCCTGCCAACTGCAGGGAGTTTGGAAATGTGGGAGAGCGTGTACTCAGTGGTACATGTCTCTGCCACACTGATATTTTTTTTTAATCGACGGGAAAAAGTGCTCTGGGACCCACAGGGTCAGAGGTAAGCCGGCACCTGACAGCACAGGTCAGTCCCACGATAGGTCCCACTTTGGGGGCCTTTAAAGATCCACAGATGTGGTCCTCACTACTCAGATTTTCACCCCCCACCCCCATCTCACACCCAAATTAGTATTCTCCAACCCTGATCATTTCCACTTCTGAAAGTTTTAATGTTTCCTGGAGCTTACCCGACCAAGACGTTGTCATTGTTATTTCAGAGTAACAAATAACATCGAATTGTCAATACATTTATGTCCCAGATGCTGACCTGGTTGTAGGGTATAAAATGGTAAATGAAATAGACAGTCCCTGATTCTGTTCTGATGGGAGGGTAGCAATGACCATCAATTAGTCAATTGCCCCTTTGATGGTTTGGGTCTCAACAGGTCTTATACATCCAGAGCTGGGTGTGTAAGCCTGGGCAAGGTGATAAGGCCTACTCACTTCTACTTTTATGTCAAAAGTTAACCTTTGGTTTTAGCATCTTTTGATTAGGGCAAGAGTCCTTCATGTTAAACTCCTAGTTGAGATCAGAAGTGTTGATAGGGGCACAATATGTTAATTAGTTGATAAGTTTCACTCCCACACCAAGCACACTAGGAAGTGGATTATCCTGTTTGGTGACACCTTCAGACTTCTGGGCTCACCCACAACAGTACCTGTATTTGCTTTCCTCAGCCTTCCCCCAGCTGCTGCCAGCAGAAGCATTCACACCACCCCAAGCCTCAGCACCTCCTTAAGTTTTGCACTGTGGGCCCTGCCCTGGCAGTACCAAACACTTCCTGAGTCCCAGGGCCTACAGAAAGACACATGTGGTCCTCAGCCTTGGAGCCCTCACAGCTGAGCCAGGAGATGTGACTCATGGGAAGAGGAACAATGCAAGGTAGCCTGGCTGGTGCCCCAGGCCAATTACAGACCAGAGTGGCAGGAGCCTTCCAAGACCTGGGAAGGAATGCAAGGTGAGCTGAGATTTGAGCTCAGCCTTGGTGTAGGGTGGAGGTTAGATAAACTAAGAGGAAGGGAAACAGTATTTGAGCCATAGGAAAAAGCATAAGTACAGGCATCATGATGAGATGGAAATAGGACTTTGGATTGGGATCTGGTGCCTGTGTGATCCTGGCAAGTTACATAACCTCTCTGGTCCTTGTTTCCTCATTTGTTAGATTACTCTCTACTCTAAAGGTTATTGTGCAGTAAGGTACAAAGTGTCTAGTACAGTGACCCCACATGAGGCGGGGGAGGTGTTCAAGAAACAATAATCAAAGATTGTTACTGCAGGTGAGACATGCAGTTCGCGGGGTGAGGGTGGGGCCAGCTGAGCTATCCTCAGTCCAGGGTCAGCCTTTCACGTGGTACTTACCAGGCAGTGAGCATCAAATCAGCCCAGCTCCTAGCCGGCCTCCCACACCCTGCTGCACCGAAAATACAGCCCCTCCTTAGTACACACCCTGCAGAGTACTTGGCAAGCATGCTCTCCCAGCCCATCCTAGTCCTCACCCCTATTTTGGGCTATGTAGCCAGGGGGTGGGGAGCTATTGAGGAGTCAGGATTGATTGCAGGCCTCACCCTAGCCAGAATCCTAAATCTCACACCTGGCCCAACCTCCTAGCTGGTGACTCAGCCTCCAGTCTCCACACAGTCCGTCCTCCACACCTGTATCAGGTGAATGTCTTCAAATCGCCTTGCTCACGTTACCGCTCTCCTCAGGCACCTCCAGTGCTGCGGTTCTAGGCTTGGCTGGAGTGGAGGCCACTGGGAAGCTCTTAAAATCCTGATGCCCAGGCCACATCCCAGACCAATTCTGTCAGATTCTCTAGGAGCTAGGACCTCCCCTACTCCACCCCCATCAGTCATTTTTATAGCTCCTCAGAGGATCGCAAATGTGGGGACAAAACTGGGAGCTATTGCAATGGCTCCCTGTTGTGGGATTGGGCCTGGGGCAAGGGGGAGAAGGGCCCAGCCCCACACAGGGCAGGAAGTGTGATTGGTAGCACCACCATCCCCGGAGCTTCTTAGAAATGCAGGATCATAGGCCCAGCTGATTGGGAATCTGCATTTTGACCAGGTCCCCAGGTGATTCCTGCACACTGTCAAGTTTGAGAAACATTGGCACCAGCTTTTACTAGCTCACGGTGGTCCAAGTGTGGTGCCAGATATTTACACACACCACCTCATTTCATCCTCACAGCCTATCAGCTTTTAGCAACCCTCTGACAAACAAGGAAACACCTGCCATTCGTTCAATAAATCCTTACTGAGTGCATAATATGAGAGAAGATCTGTGCTAGGGACTAGGGATAAAAAAAACAGAAGCTCCCCTGCTGGACAAGCGCTCAGGGGCCAACAGGGTATGATGTCAGCATCATCACTTAAAAGCTGTGCGTTCCTGGGTGACTTCCTCTGTCTCTCTGAACTCGTTTCCTCTTGGGCAGATCTGGGCTGTGGTCATATTCAGTGATTTTCCCTAAGCTAGGTACTCACCAGAAGGCCCCCATCTAGCATGAGGTCAAGAATGGCTGTTACAAGTTACAAGTAAAAACACTACCAGGTTGTCGGGATTGTGGGGAGGAGGTGGAATGGGATGGGGAAGGTGGTGCAGGCAGAGAGGAAGCAGGGATGAGAGCGAGGTCATGAGTTCTAAGAACCTCCCAGGAGGTGATGCCCTGGGGAGGGGCCAGGGTGTGGACAGGTTGCCCTGCCCTCACACTCCCTGGCCCCATTTCTCTATGAAATCGTAATAAACTGTTTTTTTTTTTTTGATAGGGGTTTGGAGATACTGGGGATTGAACCCAGGACCTCACGCATGCTAGGCATGTATTTTACCACTTGAGCTATACCCTCCCCACTCCGGGCCCCATTTCTCTGGATCAGGCTGGTTCTCACTTTTCTGACGAGTCAGACCACTATTAGCAGCACCAGTCTGGGCCCAGATCTCGCCCTCTGCCCCTCGAAGCCCTTTGTGGCTCGGCTAGGCAAGAAACCCGGCAGCCCTTACAGACAGGTCGTGGTTCGCCCTCCTGCGCCCCACCTTGGCCTGCGGAGCGTGGGCGCCCCCTTCTGGCGGAGTCGAGCCACGGCAGCGGGCCCTGGCAGGTCCCCTGGATGCCACGCGCGACGGGGTAGCGCAGCCCCATCTGAGGCTGAGACCCAGCGCTGCGTGGCCATGGTCCCAATTCCAGGGCCTGTGTGGAACTGCTGTCCTGGCCTACGCGGGGGTCTGAGGAATCAGTTTAGGGGTTTCCTGTTTCTCGGAGTGCACCATTGTTTCCTGTGATTTAATTTTCTCTCCTGAAAGCATTGCTAATTAAATCCTTTCTTTGGCGAGGCGTCGTCCCCCATCCCCTGCTCCTCTGTTTATTAATTACCCAGTACGTGCGAGGGATTTCTCAGCCTCAGCTGCCAGGCGTGCTCAGGTGCATGGGCCCGGCTGCTCGTTCCGCTGGCCGCCTCCTTGGCTCCCTCCTCGAGTCTCTCAGGCTCTTTTCACCTGGACCTTATGAGCAATCCTTGCAAGTCTGATTAAAAGCAGAAACAGCCCTTTTCCTGCTGCTGGTGACCTCTGCTGGCTTGGAATCCATCAAAATCAAATTCATGTCGTTTTGCCTTCCCTGTCTTTCCAGCTCTGAAATCATACCCTTCACTGCTTTTTCTACAAAGCACTCTTCGTGCCTTCTCCCCAGCTGCCCACAGCACAGCACACTAGGCTGAGGTTTGCCAGGCTGGGCCCAGCGGCTTGTGGAAAGTCACACAGCATATCTAGGGCATAGTTGGGACCAGAACTCAGCTCTCCTGAAGCCTAGCCTCCCAGGAGTCACAAACTCAGAAGCCTCCAGGGGCCAAACAGGCATTGCAAAAAGTGTGGGCAGCTCTGTATTGGACAGGGGGGAGGGGTGGAGTCTGTGGCAAAAAAGAACTGTGCTTGCTTCTTTAGAGGAGGGTCATTCTGACAATGACCATTGAGGGCCAAGAATGTCCAATTTTTGATAAGTCTGAGTGAGTCCAATATCCAAGGATGGCAGTGATTTGCCCAGGGTCACATGGGGACTCAGCAGCAGAACCCCTGGGCACTCTGGACTCACAGAGCAATGATCTTTCCAAGATGCCACTTACTGGATAGGGGATACGTGATCCTCCCCCAGCCCCACTTTTGCCCATTCAAGACCTAGTTCTGCCCCATATGGCGGAGAAATTTCCCAGGCTAGCTCCCCTCCCACTGCTCATGCAGGGTCTCCTTCCCTTCAGACCACTTCATGCCTTGGAATCCACTCTCCCCTCCTCTTTATCTGAAATCCCCCATTCAGTCTGCTTCTGGCCCTCAGCTGGCTACCAGGCAGAAAAAGAAGGCAGCTCAAGCAAATCCCAGAATTTGAAAGAGGGGGATGATGCTATTTTTAAGGAGATATTGATGGTGGGGATTTCAGGCCTCACGAGCAGGCCAGAAAGGGGCATTTGGAGACAGGGACCCTGGGAAGGAGCCCCCACACGGGGCTGCATCCCCTCTGGAAGCCTCCCAGTGCTGACTCTCAGCTGCTCTTGGCGCCGGGTTCCAGGTCAGTGCCCTGCTCCCTGCCTGCTGAGCATTGGGCTGACACTGCTTTCAGTGGGGAGGACATTAACATGTGATCTCACTTCACCAGCCATCCCTTTGGCCCCTTCAGAGGCTTCTCTTTTCCCAAATGTTGTAGATGAGCATTGGCAGATGTGTTTCTTTGTCCTCGGAGCCCATTCCATTTTAGGGTCTTTGGTACCTCCCCTGCCCTGGTCTCTAGGCGTGAGTGTGAGATGTGCCCAGCTGTGCTCAGCCTTCTGGCAGGGTCTGGTCCCCTCCTGCAGGGGAGGGTCCCCCTGACACTGCCTGGGAGGGTAGAAGCCCAGAAATAGCTCAGGTCTTTTTCCCTGGCTGAGCACCATCCCTGAGCCCTGGGGAGGGTCCCCAGGCTGAACTGTCCTCAGACTTCCACAATCAGTCTCTGGAAGAAGCTGCTTCACCAGGGCAACTGGCCATAATCATCAGGCTTGGAGGGACCAGATATACCTCGTAGGCCCTAAAATCAACCTGTTTTCACTGCACAGTCACCTTAAGCAGCTGACTGCTCTGTGAAGACAGAAGCTAAGCCCAGTTCCTTTCTCTGTCCCCACCAGTGCCTGTCATATAGTAGGTGCTCAATATATGTGTTGAATCAATCAATCAATCAATCAATCAATGGATGAATAAAAACCCAACTCCTTGTTACTTTTCAGGAGGGAATTTATTGGATATCTATATGCAATAGTCCACAGTAGAAAAACAATCCAGTGTCTGAGTTAAAAGGATAAACTTAAGAGCAGACAGCCTGGGTTTGAATCCCAGCTCTGCCACTTACTAGCCACAAGGCTTTGCACAATTTATATAAGCTCTCTGTGCCTCAGTTTCCTTACCTGGAAAATAAGGGTAATAATAAGGCATACGTCAAGGGGTTGCTGTGAGGAATAAATAGTGTGGGTAAAGTGGGGATATGACAAGGCCCTGACATGCAGAGAATGCTCAGTAAGGGCTGGTCATTATCACTCACAGTAGAATGACTGTGATCAGTGTCAGTGCCGTACACTGTACACCAGGTGTGAAGGAAAGCAGAGGATTCCACCATCTCCAGTCCTGCCCTCTAAGTAGACAGTAGAGTTGGGAGATGAAACCCACACAGGAAGGAGTAAGTTAGAGCTGCCAGGTGTAGGGGAAGATTCCCCTGGGGCTGAACTAGCTGAGGAAAGACCCTGTGGGATTAGTGGGGCTGGGAGAGGCCTAGGCTAATGGAAGAGACATGTGATTGTGGGGCGTGGGGTTGCCCATCCAGATGCAGAGGGCCGCAAAAGGGATGTGGGCCTTGCCAGTCAGGTCGGGAGATTGTACATCATGCAGGTCATCCCTACATTTCAGGGTTTTCAGTTTTAAATTCTACTCTCACTCCTGGAAGCCATTTTGGCAGAAACCCCATTTGCTGAGGGTGGGAAGGAAAAGAGTGATGGGAGCTCCCAGAGGCCCCTCTTTGGGCCCAGAGAGAGGTTCAGAGATCTCTGATGTTCCCAGTTGAGTTCTCCAGCAGCTTTGGGCTGAAACCTTGGGCAATAAGCATGACTCTCTGCTTTTCATCTCCAACCTGGCAGACCCTGATCATTTAGAAAAACTAGACATCAGTTTATGCCTGATGCACCCAGGCCAAACACCCTTGACTTAGGATGAGCCAGGGTTTTGTAAGAAATAATTAGAGGGAGGAGGAAGGGTCCATGGGATCATGCCCTCAGGATCTAAATCTTCTGCAAGTCGCATACTCATATTCCCATCACTCCTAAATGGAGACTTGCAATTCCCAGAAATCACCTGGCATCCTTGGGTTCTGCACAGTCCTTCCTATCTCCACTTCCACCCACAGCCTTGATTTTCTGCCTCACCAACTCCTAGTCATCCTGTGTGATCCAGATGTCACCTCCTCTGGGAAGTCTTCCAGCCTACCCACAGAGAGAGTGACTGCTCTCCTCCCAGTTTCTGTAGCACCCTGTTCTCCCTCACATCAGTGCTCTCTTGCCACAGAATCACAACTATCTGTGATTGGTCCTCTTCCCTGTGAGCTCCCTCAGGACAGGTAATAGGGTCTTATTCATCTTTGCAACTTGGTTCTTGGCATTATGCCTGGCATTGAGTCAGCCTCAATGAACGTTTGGGGAATGATTGGAGGACCTGGGCCAGCATTACCCAGAGAGAGGGGAATAAGGGAATAGGACAGTTACAGAGGCCAACATCTGGAGCAGCTGAGCTCACCCAGACACCCCTGCCCAACCAGCAGGATCGTCTGACTGTGCAGGTCCAAGGTTTTGTCTCATCTCTAAAGCATCTCAGATAAGGCAGGACCAAAGCATCCTTCTCCCTGCCCATCACCTGCTTCCTCCCAGCAGGAGGGGTTGCCTCCCAAGCATCCATGAGAGCATGCCCATAAGCAAGGCATGAAGGGGAGGAATGAGGCCAGTTGGAGAACACAGGTTACAGAGAGGAGCCAGGACATTTGGGGGACAAAATGCATGGAGTGATAGGAACAACCATATTCTTAGGAGGGAGATTGCTAAAAGGTGGCTGCCAGGACCTGATATTATAGTGGAGGGGATGTGGTTTAGGTCTCCTCAAGTATGTCCTCTTCCCAAAGCTCCTTTGCTTCCCAAACCCTAGAGTGTGGTAGTTCATTTTGCCTAATCTGACTCTAGGACCTGGGCCAGAGCACCCACTTGTTGGACGGGAATATTGAGGCACTGTCTCACTCTGTCTGACACTGGATGTAGAGGCCAGAGGATCTATATCTCTGCTGGCACAGGGAGATGGTTCCCCCTGGCTTTAGGGGTCAGAGAGTTGTGCATAAAGTATTACCTGCAGATGCTCTGAACCCCTTCCTCTACACAGGGTTGCAGAGTGGTTAGTTAGGAATGACACCATCAGCTGCCAGCCGATAGGCCAATGACAGCAGTGAATTCTTCAGGGGATGAACCCCACCCAGGTTTATGTTCTCGTTCCAATTCCAATACTCCCGATGGTCTGTCTTTTGTGGTCACCCTCATCACCCTGTCTTAACCTTCAGGATCACCTTATGGCCTTTCCCCAGCAGCCTTCCAGTCATACTCCATGTCTGTGAAGTGGCTCTGATACCTTCCCCTCCTTACCAGCACACAGCCACTATTTCCACTCAGACCCTGGTTACATAATTCAGATCAGAGCAAACATCTCTTATCGGGTCCGTCCCACTTCCAGTCTACCTGAAAAGGCTCCATTTTCTTAACTCTAGCTCTAATCATGTAATTCCCTTGCTCAAAACCTTCAGTGGTTCCCTATTACCTGTCAAATTTATTCCAGATCTCTTACTTTGGCATTTAAGGCCGCCTCTGCTCAGGTCCCATCTCTTAGCCTTAACTCCCTCTGCTTCTCTGTGATTTCCCCTATGCTTACCATTCCATGATCACTCCAAGGCTCCATCGTGTAGACCTGCTACCAACCAGCGGTGATATTCACACTTTTACCAACCACACAACACAACTCTGACCACTCACAGTGGAAACTGGCTGAAGGGCTGGAGCAGGGTCCTGTGGGTCCCATGCAGGTACCAGGCATTTCCCTTTTCATTGCTGGTTTGTGAGGTGAGCCAGGGATCCCAGGGGAGGAGCAGGAGCAGCTGGGACAGCAGGGGTGGATTACTCAGGGAGTCTGGACAGTGGGTGTTTACCCACTGGAACAGAAGTGTTTTTAATACCTTAAATAATTTAACAGCTAGTGTGACTGTGTCAGTGCATTCCAGCCTTGCCAGCCCTGCTACCAACCACAGTGCCAAAACAGTCACATCAAATCCAGTTTAAAACCACATATTTTATTGATGTTTTTCATTGACAATACAGGGCCATGTATACAAATGTTACTCAAGTCCCACACCTGGCAACCTCCCCACCATCACCCCCTACTGACCAATCAGCCAGAAGATGATCCCCTACACATCTCCCTTTATTCCTTCACAGTGCTGAGCCTCCAGGAAGCCAAGAATGGCAGAGCTGGCTTCCATGCTTGAGCTTTGGGGTTGGGAGAGACCCAAGGCCTGGATTGCTCAGGGCCTCTCCTCTCATTTCTTCCACTCCCACTGTTTAAGTGTGGCCAGAACTGAGGGTGAGGATGTCCCCCAATGACCCATCCATCCAGGAAGACTGGGACCCCTTCAATCCTCTCTGCCACATCCTTCCCCTCCAAGTGTCCTGCCCTGCTGACCAACAAGATGGCAGAGTGACCACTTTTCAGGAGGTGGGAGTCAGTGCATGGGGACAGGGACAAGTTGCTACTGATAGCAGAGATCTCATCAACTGTGCACCACTGTATACCAGTTCCTGGCAGAGACTTGGCAGATAGTTGGTGTTCAGTGAATACATGTAGGCTGCATGAATGAATTAATATAAGAGATAGAAGTATGAGCAGGTGGTACCATTACTACATTAGTTCTCCAGGGGGCATGAAGGCAGAACCAAGATAAAGTCCTCCCAAGCTCTGCTCAAGAACTCAAGGTGTTATGCGGCAATGGTTGGGTCACTGTGGCCACCAGCTGAACACTGCAGAGTGTGGGCTTCAGCTCCCCACCTGCCTGGATGGCAAACTGGCCTTGAGGCTCAGTCAAGAGGGGGCACTTGTGTTGTCCCCACTCCCTCATATGGCCCAGGAGGCTGGTCTTCTCGGTCCCAGAACACACAGCAGTGCCCTCATCCAGAGACAGTCAGGTCTGGTCTCTCAGTTGCATCCCTATATTCTGATATCCCCATTCCTGAGCCTCAGTTCTCCCAATCTCACTCCTCAGAGTTGAGCATGACCCTCCAGCTTTGCTGTCCCCACCACTGATCCAGCTGCCCCTGACAACACTCCACCTTCCTGTCCTCAAATGCCAACCCCCTCAACTAGCACTAGTACCTAGGAGTCCTATCTCTCAAGAGACTGTCTCCCTGGTGGTTGGGTGGGGCCCTAAAACTTTGCATCATGATTTTCAGAACCCTCCATGTTCACCCCCTCCTCCATGAAAGCAAGTAGCTCACAGGCATCTCCACAGATCTTGCCTCTGGATCTGGCAGTCATGAAGAGGACACTGGAATCTTGGGGTGGGAAAGGATCTTCCTTTCCCTAGCCCTGTGCAGAATTTTTTTTCCACAGCATGCCTGCCAGATGACTGACTATTCTTTTCTGGAATACCTCCAGTTGTGAGGTACTCACTACCTCCCCAGGCAATCATTCAAACAACGAACAGCTTTAGCTGCTAGACTGTCCTTCAGAAATGAACTCATTTACCCCTCTCATTCTCATCCCCCAAATATCCAAGTGCCCAACACCTGTGTGATTCTCTCTCCTCCCATTCTTTCTCGATTTTCATAACAACACTCCTAGCCACCTCTCCCTCTCCCTCCCCCCCACACACACACAAGTGTGTGGTGTGGACCCTTCTATACAGTTATGTAGTCACATACTTCTCTGGTTTATCAGTATTCCCTTTACTTCTCCCTTCTTCCTTGCCTTCCCAGCATCTAGCAAAGACCCAGAGGCTGGAGCCCAATGGGAAAGGCTGAAAGAGTGCCAGGGAAAGGAAGCATCCACCCAGGCCCTGGGATAGAGAGGGGACAGCAGCTGGAAATCCCAGGCCATTGGCTCCTGTCTACCAGAGAAGTGCCTTGCAATCTGGGGGATGGGCAGCAAGCTACTGAGTTCTTTTTTCCTTCCACTGTCCACTATTCCACAGAGGGGATGAGGACACACACCCCTCCTTTTCCAACCTTGGTAGCAGTTGGCAGAGCTGAGTTGGCTGCCTCTCACACATGGTAATTTTAAACATTTTTGCCAACCTCCAGGTTCTGGGGAGCATCATATTGGCAGTAAGAATCCACTCCCCACTCCTAGCATGGGGCTGCAAGGAAAAGTTCTAGCAGATAGCAGTGATGACATAAAACTCAGTAGAGAATGGACAAACCAGGCACACACCCCCAGGGAAAGAGACAAGAGCAGAGGCCTCAGAACAGTCAGGAGCCACCTGGCTGGCTCACGGGGAGCCTAGCAATGCCTGGGTGGCCATTTTTCCTCCTTGTCATGATCCATCAGCCAACACTGTTCTCTATATGTTACAGACCAGAGATGGTTGCTAGGGCCTTACCAGTCTAAAGTTGTAGTGGGTCATGGGTGGAGACAAAGATTCCGTAGTCTTATGTTCACAAGGAGTCAAGATACACACGGAGAGAAATGATGAGAGTGCCTGCTACTTGTCCCGCTGCTTGGAGCTCTCACTTCCGACATTGAACATGGGGACCAGCAGGCCCAACAGCCATCTCTTCCCGAAGACCTCCTGTAAGTTCTTGCGCCAGGGCCGGGCCCTCACCGCCACCCCCTTCCGCACCTGGTGGCGTGTCTGCCCCCGGAGGATCAACAGCAGCTGATGGCAGCAGAAGCCAGCGCAGGCCAGGCCAATGGCAAACCAGAGGTAGAGCATGAGGATGACGAACATTTCAGAACCGAGGACAGCTCCTGCAGGGGGCGGGGAAACACCAGAATCGCTTTACACCCAGGCCACGTACAGAACTGTGATCCAGGCAGGCGCTTTCCGCTCGGGGAAGGAGATTAATGAGATTGAAGCTACATTTTGTAGCAATCTCAGAGCTGAAGCGAGGGAGAGGAACTCATTGTCCTAACTTTTTCTTAGTACTGATGGCTCCTGAGGCGAGAGAGGAGAACTGGGGGCGTGGGGGAGATAGGAAGGAAACTTCTATGGGCAGTGCCTAGAGGCTAACATCTCCTTAGGGTCAGTGATACCCATCTCTCTCTGCTTTCTCTTTTGGGGCTAGACACAGAGAGAGGGGTTTTTCTCAGGAGGAGAGAGCAGTGAGCTGATGACCTTGGAGAGGGAGCCGCTGCCTGGGCAGCTGTCTAGACTGCAGTGCCTTCTCTCTTTGGAGCTGTGAGCACTGGCTGGAAGATTCAGGAAACTGACAGCATGATGGAGAACAGGGCCTAGTCATCAAGAAGAATAAGTCACAAGCTTCAAGGCAGCGCAGAGCGCTTAGAGGATAATTCAGTTGTCAGTGTTAAAAAGAGGACAGTATGGCCACCAGAACTTTCAGCCAGAGCTGTGCTGTCAGAGCTTACTGAAGCTGGAAGAAGCTCCCAAGGTCATCGGTCTACCCCCTGCCTTAAGCCAGACTTCCCCTAAACCCCTCTAAACCAGCTATCTCCGTGATTAGTTTAAATATCCACTGAGTAAGAGATGCCCCATTCTTCTTCAGAGTTGGGGTGGTCAGCCCATGCTAAGTTTGAATCTCCCAGCTCTGTGGTCTTGCACAAATTTCTTAACCTCTCCAAGTTGCTGTTTGCTCATATGTAAAATGGGTATAATAATAATGATTCCATAGGGTTGCATGATTCAGGGAGATTGTCTGTGCAGTGGCCAGTGTTCAGATTCACACTCAGCACAGACTCCCTGCTGAGCATCATTCACAGATAAGGAGAGTACATCCAAAAGGGGCTCAAGTTTAACTCCTAAGACCATCAAGCTTTCTCCATCTCCTTTCCAGAGCTTAGAGTCCTGGCTGGACTGCAACTCTGGCAGCCTTGACCTGCCCAGCAACCAGGGTGGTGGGCCCAGGGGAGAATTAAAAAGCCCTCCTCAGTTCTTCTCTCCTGCACACCACCACCTCCTCCAGTGAGATAAGGGTACTTGCCAGATAGCCCACCATATAACCTGTTCAGCCTCTGCAAATCTCAGCCACATCCCTCCCTTCTCCTGCTTTCCCTGGCCCTGCACACCTCTTCTCGTCTCCCCAGGCTTCAATTTCCAGACCCCTGGGGGTTGGGCTTTTAAAACTTTTCCAGTCTGAGTAGTGGTAGACTCAGTAGCCAGGAGGATATGGACGTGACTCAGGTTAGCTCATTAGCAGCCCCCTCATGCCCTCAGCCTAGAAGCCTTGATAGCAGGTTTCTCCTTGCAAACTAGGGGACAAATAAGTCCTGCTGCCCAGGGGATGGGAAGCTCAGTCCAGCTGGCATTTTGAGAAGCCCCTCCACTTGCACAGACTCAATTGGGCTGTGCTATGTCTCTGACCCACTTCTTCCTTGTCAGCATAGGTTAGCTCAGGCAACCACAAGCAGGATGCAGGATCCTGAGACCATGGTGCCCTCTGGGGTGCAGGAATGCTGACAGGCAAAGATGGCCCTCAAGCTGAGATGTGAGAACATCAGAGCTGTCAAGCTCGAGCCTGCCTTGCAACTCAGCCTCAGGGACCAGCCCGGGCTGATGGAAGCTGTTTTCCACAGACTTTTTTTTTTTTTTTTTTTTTTTCTGGCACTAAATCAAGGCAGGCAGAAAAGACCTTGTGGCCTTTCCCCGGCCCCTTGCAGCAGCTACAAAAGGCTATTCTGGGGACCTGCTTTCTCTCAAAGTGTTTGAAGCTGCTTAGCCTGGATGCCTCAGCTCCTCTGAACTATTTAATAATAGTTCTGCTTCTTTTAGAAAATCACAAAAGTTTTCTAACGGGCCTGAACAGTCACACCATCCACCCAATCTCTCCACCCCTGCTTCCCACAAAATAGGACCTATGGCACCTTTGACAGACCATCACCCAGCATCATTGATATACCTCCAGGGACTGAAAGCTCACTCCCTCCCTCCCACAGTGGCTCATTCATCGAGAAGCAACTTCAGAGAGGCAGCCCCAGAGAGGCAGTGTGGTGTGGTGGGAAGAATATGGGCTCTAGGGGTGAGCAGCCCTGAGTCCAAGTCTTGGGGTTGGAATCATACCAGCTGTGTGGTATCAAAGCAACCTGACCTTGTTAAGCCTTTGGTTCCTGAGCCTCTAAAATGGATATAGTAATACCTACCTCATAAACTTGTCCTGAGGATTGGTTGAAATGAGACCTGCACAGTGGGTAGCACATAATAGTTGCTCAACAAATATTAGCCCACTTTCCCTTCTGCTGGATTTCTGGCACCCACCACACTGGCATACTATCCAAGTGCCATGACACAGGCTAGATAATGTCATCTCCATTCCTCAGATAGGAAGAATGAGGCTCAGAGTGGTGATGCAACCTGTACTGACCCTACGAAGCCAAAAGAAATGACAACACCTAAACTCTACTGAGCCAACAGCCACTAGAAGACCCCTTCCACTTCTAGCTCCCAGGGCCCACACTCACAGCCATGACTCAGGGGCAGTAACACAGCTGGGGACAGCTCAATCTATTAAATGATTTGGCCCTTTTTACACCCTCCTGTCCACCTGGCTTCCTGGGCAGATGAGAGAGAGGGTGCCCTCCACCATTTGGGGTGAGAATAGGGGGAGAAGGGAAAGGAAGGGAGAAGCTGAACAGGTAAGGTGTGTATTGGGGAGAAGAGAAAGGTTGGCAGAGGAGGAAGATGTGATGGGAGTGCTGGAGATTAGAAATCTTGGTGTCCTTTCCCTAATGGGTATGGTAAGAAGGTTAAAGACAGTGGGACTCATTTTTCTGGTGGAACAGGGATCTGGGCCCCAAGATAGGCACCTACTAGCTCTGTCCCCCTATCAGAGCAAAGCAAAGAGGTCCCTCTTCCTTACTTTCCTGTCTCCCAAACCTAGCACATATGGACAAGACCTCAAGCCCAGGCTTATCTCAAAGCAAACCATTTCAAGATCCTCCCTTGGGAAGCCTCCACTTTTATGTGATGAAACTACTTGGAAAAGAAAAGTGTAATCAGGCTCTCTGGCTCTCCTCCTTCCTCCACCTGCCTGTGCTCACACTCCACCCACTAGCCCGCCCACCTACCCTCCCCCGTCCTGGTTATTTCAGTCCCAGCAGCCTTCGATTCTAGCGCCAGGATCCAGAAGGCCCGAGAGCTCTGCGTTCTGGGCCCAGCACAACCACCAGCCCTCAAGGCAACCCTCACAGCTGGGTTCTTCCTGGGCCTATGTGTTCTCACTGCCAAATGGCACAAAGTTCTACACTTGTGAAGAAATGGGCTGCAGCCTCAACAAAGACTGAAATGATGACTTCCCCCAGAGGAGGGCAGGATTTTATGAATGTCCAGCCCAGGCATATCAAGATGCTTTGAGGTTCTCAGGAAGTAGCTGCATGCTGTCTTTTTTTTTTTTTTTTTTTTTTTTTTTTTGTCCCTAAAAGGTCAATGGAGGAAAAAACATGCTGTATTCTGTCTGATGCTCTAGGTTGTCTAAAGACCTGGGAGGCAGTCCAGAGGCTGCTACTCAGAAGTAGTAAGATCCTGAGCAGCCATTTAATCCCATCTGAGCCTCAGTTTCTTCATGAAAATGGAGATAACACAGGCATCCATCCTAACAACTGTAAGAACCAAGTTAGGAATCAAAGGCCAAGGTAGGTGGAGTGAAGGAAATGAGAAAGGGACAAATTTCAAGTCTAGGTAGAGTGGTAAGAATTGCCACTAGAAACAGCATCCCTCTGGGCCTAGTATTAGGGAGTTCTCCTTGGGGTACACTATAAAGTACAGTCCTCACCAGGGTACCCAAATGAGCCCCAGAGTGAAGGCCCACATGCCTGGCTCCTTCAGAAGTAAGAGCCTCCTGGAGGGTCAGATCCCACAACAGTCCCCTGGCTCTGTGGTGTGAAAATGGTGTCATTAAATATGGCTGCATCTCCAACCAGGATGCTCCTTGCCATGAGCCATCTGCAACCTAGAGAACAGCCTGGTGGGTAGGAGGGCGGAGTCAGCCTTCTGCTGGGGCTGGCCTGGCACTCTGGTCATCTTATTATGATTGGTTGGCAAGATATTTGGAGGGCAAAGTCCATGGAGGAATGTGTGAGCAGGATTGGGGTTCAGTCAGAGGAAGGTCATAGCATGGGTGTACCTCATAGGCTGCATGGAGGGATGGCCAGCACTCAGTCCCGCCTGGCACAGAACAGGTGTATTGCCTAGATTGCCATGATTCTATGAGCAAATGGACAGGGGCAAGCAAGGAGATGATGAGTGAGGATGGGGGCCGGGAGGGAGGTTGCCAGATGAAAAACAGCATGCCCAGTTATTTGGAATTTCAAACAGATAAAGTAAAAAAAAAATTTAGTGTATGTCTCCTGCAATATTTGGAAATATTTATACTAAAAAGCTATGCATTGTTTATCTGAAATTACAATTTAACTGGGTATCCTGTTTTTTGTTTGTTTTTTGGCTTAATCCGGCAAATTTGGGGTTGGGTGGGAGGTCTTTGTGTAGGGCCCAACCTGCCTGCCAAGGCCCACTCACCGGAGAAGAACTGGCTGATGGAGGTGGGAAGGAGTGTGAGGAAGGCCAGGGGATGGGCGAAGGAGATGGAAAGGACTGCGGAGATGTAGGCCACGCCAGCCACCATGGAGTAGAGGCAAGCCAGAGAGGTGTAGAGGCAGAACAAGACGAAGTTGCGCATGTTCCTGCTCCCGATGCAATTCCCCGTGAAGAAACAATGATGGTCGTGCCTCAGGGTGACTCTGGCGCACACTCGGCAGAAGTGGGTGCTGGGCGGGGGGCACGGGGCTCTCCTGGCTGCAGTCCCCTGGCAGGCATCCAGGTCGTCCGGGGAATTCTGGATGACCAGGACGTAATTGCCCAGGGCGTTGGTTGAGAGGAACAGGAAGAGTGCCCCATGGAGTAGAGCGGGCGAGAAGAGCCTGGCAGCCGCGGGTTCCTCACGCATGCTGGGCAGGAAGAGGAAGAGCTGCAGCACGAAGGTCACCAGAGAGATGCACAGGAAGTAGGCGGGGGCCACCACGTTGAGCAGCCTCAGGGCGAGCATCCTCGATTACATTCCTAAGGGGCCCAGGGTGAGACGAAGACTTACTGAGCTGTCCAGGGGGCGCCATAGGGCGCTCCACCGGCGCTGTCTGCTCGTCCTACTCCATGTAAATCCATGTCCCTCGGATCACCCCTCCTTTCGTCCCTAATCCATGACCAAGCAGGGGCCCAGGGGTCAGGCACAAGGAGGACGAGGTCCGGGCTTGTTCTCAGTCTGTAAGGGGTCAGGGCAGGAGACTAGGGGCTCTGCCCCTTTATGGCAGCGGAAACGCGCCCAGGTTTGGGATTTCTTCTTCAGACCCACCCCCCACCCCCAGGAGGAGAAAGCGGAAGATACAAAGTGAGGACAGATAGAAATGACCTACTGGGAGTTCTGTTTCACCTCCCGTTTCTCCGCGCCCTCCCCCCCACCCCCAATCTTGGGCAATACTCAGGGACCTTACCGGCAACCCAAAACGCTTTTGGGGAATGTGTGCTTACGGGTCGCGTGATGTTTGCTTGTGTGTGTGTGTGTGTGTGTGTGTGTGTGTGTGTGTGTGTGTAGGGGGGTGTTCCTGGTGTGTGATTCTGTATGTGTAATCTGTGTACGCCCGGGTATCTGTGTTGGTGTGTGTGTGTGTATCTGTGTGTACACATACGCACCCGCTGCCACCTGGCTTTTTAGAAGAATCAATTACAACAATCGATACAGTCACACAAGCGCTTAGGCAATGGATGGGATGGTGGGGAGCGCAGCCGGAATACCAGGGTCAGCCGGTCCTGGTTAGCCCATGTCGCCGACTCTGGCTGCCCTGGCTATTTCTTTGCAAAGAGCGTTTTCATTTGAGGCGACGAAATTAAAATCCCCCATTAGCGCCTGCCTCCCGCCCTCCTGGAGCTAGAAACCCAAACAACCCCGATGGCGCTGAAACCCTTTCGATGCCAATATGCTCGCCCTGGGCGCAGGAGTGGATGCTTGGCCAAACTTTCAGCGGATCGACCCCTCGCCACCTAGCACAGCCCCCACCACATAGTCATTCCACTCAGCTCCCCCACAGCTCTGGTTCCTGACCAGCTTCGGAAGTCACCGAGAAATAAGATTCCAGGCGCCCACGAGAACTTTTCCAGGGGCTAAGGAGTAGGAGATCCCAAAGAGAGAGAAAAGTTCTGGGAAGGCTGCTGCACCCACGATGGGTGAATGCCACGAGGCCTCCGTCCAGGCTGTCCCGTCCCGATTGGGTGCTTGATCACCTTGGAGTCCCCTTTGCAGGTGCCAGTGCCCCAGGGGACTCACGGCCGCCGTGGGAATGCGGGCCTCTCTCCGCCGCAGGGGTTTAGCGCAGGGCACGCCCGGGGGTGGTCGCTGGGGACTCCGCACTGCCTCCCGCCAGGCGCTCCCGGGGACTGCGGCGGCGCGGCCCACCGCAGAGAGCCGGCAGTCCAGGCTCCGGAGAATCTTGTCTTCCCCACGCCGGTCGCCAGGGGGGCCGCGGGAGCAGCCTCCAGATGCGCCGCGGCGCCTAGAAGGCGAAGGACAGGCTGGAGGAGTGAGGGGCGCACGGCGGGCGGCCCGCAGCCCGGGCCCAGCGCGGGAGAAGCGACAGTGGATACCGCCCGGGAGACCCTGGGGTGCGGGGAACTGTCCATTCAGCACTGGCGCCGGCCTTGCCCACGGCGGAGGGCGGCACAGCCGGAGCCCTAGCGAGACAGGCAGCGCCGGCAGCCGGCGGGCTGCTCGGCCACCGCCTCCTGGACGCCCGGGAAGCCGCCCCCCGCGCCGCCGCCGCAGCCGCCACAGCCACACACACACCGCTACAGAGGGGTGAGGAAACGAACTCACCAAGCTCTGGTCGCAGACAAGAGGAGCCTTGGACGCCGGCTCTCGCCCTCCTCGAGGCTGCAAAGTTGTGGGCTCGGCCCTGCTGGCTCGCAGCCTCCTCACGCTTCGCTTCGGGGACTGGGCAGGTAGCGGGGGTGTCGGGAGGAGGGAGCGGGCAGCTGCCGTCCTCCCACTTGGGCGCCAGCGAGTGGGGGCCAGGAGGCGGCGGGGACGGCAGCTGGGCACCCCCCAGGCCCGCCACCCCTCCTTCCCCTCCAGGGGGCGGCGCTCTGGCCACCCCTCTCAACATCGTGGACTTGTCCCCCCCTTCTTCGTTCTTCTGGAGCGGGCTGGGGCTCCCTGCCTGACTTCAGCCACTGGTTCCAGCTGGGGGCTCTGGATTCTACCATGATGTGGATGCTCTAACCATCATCTACTCCTTCCCTCCTCGTTGTGCCTGACACCCCTTCCTGCATTCTGCTTTCCAACTGAGGAAAACCTGGGGGTTTAGGCGCTCAGCTTGCCAGGGGCAACACCCATAAAGATCATCGTCATTGTGCACAGAGGGGTTGAGAGCCTCAACTCTGGAGCCTGTCTGCCTGGGTCTGAATATCCATCATTCACTACGGTGTGATCTTCAGATTCTAATTTCCCCATCTGTAAAAGAGATTGTGAGGATTCTATGACAATATATGTAAAGCCCTTAAACAGGCCCTGCCCATGGTGAGCACTGTTTGAGCATTAGTTTATAATTATTGACTCTATTAATTGGGCTCTTGCTACAAACCAGGCACTGTGCTAAGCCTTTAGCATAAGACAGAGTTTTTAATCCTTTCAGCAGAAGCTCAAGGATCCCCATTGTACAGATGAGGAGGTTGAAGCACAGAGAAGCTAAGTCACATGCCCAAGGACGTACAGTGGGTAAGTGATAGAGCTTGGATTTGAACTAATGCACCAGCTCGCAGCCTCTTCTCAACCCAGCATCACCCTGAGATCCAGGTGGAGCTTTGATTTGGGAGGACAACATAGCAGTTTATCTAGACACAGAACTCGAACAGCTCGAACCAGGAGCTTTTGCCTAGAGTCCAGCTCCCAATTCCCTTTTCCTATTTCCTTTCTTTCTCTGACCCCTCTAGTATAAGGTGGGTACCAAGAGGCACCAAGAGGGTGGGGACAGTTGTCCAGTGTATGTCAAATGGAGGTTGGGGGGAGCAGAGAGAGCTTTAGAACCACTGTAGGAATATTGGTGCCACCACTACCTCAGTTTCCTGGCTGTCAGAGCTCACTTACTTGCCCTGTTTCACTCCTCTGGGTGAAGGCAAACATCATAAATAAATAATTATTCATTGCTTTCTCAGCTGGTTGATATAAGACAAGAGCAAACCCTTAAAATGAAGACCATATGCTTATCAGCTCAGCCTATATTTTAGAATTATCAGATACTGTTTTCTCTGTATTTTATCAGTGTACATAAAAATAAAAAAGGGGCTGGGAAACCTTTCCATATTCTGAAAGGAGCCTACATATAAGCAAAGGAAGAGTCTGCTAGGTGTTGGCCTCTAGGAATCTGGTAGCCCTCTGAGTTCCAGTGGCCACAGGGCAGACACAGGAAAGCCCAAATTGCCTTTTTCCCTTCAGAGCCTCTTTGTGTCAAGATCATGGCTGTCTGGACCCTTTTCACAAGCTCTGCCTGCCTCTCACAAAGGCTTGGGAGGGAGGGAGTGGAGCACTTGGTATTGATTGAAGATCTCCATTCCCTAAATACCTTGAGAGTCGGGTGGTGTTTCTAACTTTATTTTGCATATGGGTGTGTGGTGGGAAGGTGTGTGTCTGAATTTGTGTGTGTGTGAGGAGAGGGAAAGAGAGAGAGAAAGGAGAAGCTAAAGGAACGTGGGAAGATATTGGTGGGGGAAGGGAGTATTCAGCCAGGAAAGAGACAGAGATCTGGCCTTGGAAATACAAATGGACAGGAACAATTATTTATTTAGAAATATAATTTACTAACAGATAAGTGCACTAAAGCTTCAGATCTAGAGCTAATAGTTCTCCAGTGCCCTCCCATCCCCACCCCAAGTGAATTGAGCAAGAGAAAGTACAGCCAAATGTTATTTTGTTTTTCTAAAATGGGTGACTATACCTGACAAAATCAACAGAGAAGTCAATTTGAAAACTTCAATTCTGGCTCTGTCAGAATTAAGCAGACTAAAAACAGACACTTTATTGCCACTTACCAGCTGTAGGACCTTGAACAAGTCACTTAACCTCTCTACTCTCAGTATTCTCATCCATAAAATGGGATGAAGATGTTACCTTGTGGTGATGATGATCAAATGGGATAACTTGAGTACCTCAGTCCAGGCAGGAGATTGGACAGTGTTAGCTTCTTCCTCCTTCTACCTCTCTTCTGGTTCCTTATCTTTATCCACAAGAATGTCTTATCTTTCCAACCAAAATGAGAGTTCCTGGTCTATGTTGGAAATATTTTGGGGTCTCCTCCATATCTCCTAACATGATGATTTGCCCAGAAGAGACACTGAGCAAAGGGTCTCACTGATGAGTTGATACTGGTCTCTGTCTGAGAGAAAAAGTTATGTTCCAAGGTCTTTGAAATGTCTGGTGAGGACACATTTCCCATTGATCTTGCATCCTGCCACCACCCACCCCAACTATAATCTCATCCTCCCTAAACAGTGTCAGGAAATAATTTATGAAAGCACACTCTCCATCGCCCTTGTCATATATTCTCATAGTTAAGCTATGACTGTACCTGCAGGCAGTCCCAAGGGGGCAGGGACACAGACAGGTATCTGATTACTGTTGAGCACTTTCCCAGAAACACGTGCCACAAATCTTGCTATTTGGTGATGTTATGTGAATAAAATGAATTCCTTCCCTGTTGGCAATCATTCTGTTTTGCCTCAATATGTTGTGAACCAAGAGAAGAACTCTATGCGGCAAGAAGCTTGGGTGGGGAACTCCACACATGTCTGTCTGGCCCTATCACTCCCCAAGTGTTTGGGATGGAGAACATTCCAAGATGCAAGAGCCACACCTAAGGAGGATGTGGAGGGGGGGGGTTTCCTTCATTCTCATGCTCTTATTTCAGATTGATCAGTATGAAGATAGTCTAGTGTCTCAAGGTTAACTGATGCCCTGAAATTAAGATTTTAATAGACATCCCCAGACAGGATGCTCTTACTGCAGATAGCAAGTGATAGCCAGAGGCAACCACAAAGTGCTCCCCAAGTCTCAGAAGGTTTAGTGAGATGCCATCCCTGCCTGGCTGGATTCAGAAAACATATAGGTATAACCTTCGTCTTAGCCAACCAAATACATGAAAATTGGATTACCACAGAACTTCTACTTGGAGATGGTAATTTACTCAGCCAAGTGCATCTTCATTTTAACAATAATATTACTTTGATGTAATAAAGTGCTTTGCAGTTTACAAAGCACATCCACAGAATTAAAATTTCATTCCACAAGTCTCTCAACAGCCCTGTAAGATAGCTGGGGAAAAAATTATTAAACCCATTTTTCTTATGTGGAAACTGAAGTTCAGGGATTTGCTGTTTGTTAATTTGCAAGCCTTGCCTATGTTCGATTTAAAATGTGACTTAGTATGTAAAGATCTCACTGACACTTAATTTTTCTGACTTAATTTTTCTGAAACGTGTCACTTGAGTAAAGGAAGCAGGTATATAACACACTCCTTCAGAATAAAAGACTTGCATAATCTCTCTTTACATAAGATATTTATGTAAAATTACATAAATAAAGTGAGCCTGCAGCACATTAATCAAATTCTCTCAAGGATTCTGCTGTTTGTGGTGCTGGAGAGTCTGTATGTGATTGGAGCCAGTGATGCTCATCATCCCAGACCACATGTCGAGGTAGAAACAGCAGGTCTGAATGTCACCCTCTGGGTGACAGGTAAGCTCAGCAGTCTCCCTGGTGATTGATGCATGAAGGTGGAAACCTTGGCTTAGCTTGGCAGAGGCTCCTTTGAAGTTTTCAGGCTGTGGAAAAATGAATGTGATCTTTTACCAATTAGCCATGGTTTCCAGGGACCGCTTGGGCAGTCCTGGTAGGCATGCCTATGCCTGTGGACCAGAACATAGCTTAGCGGAGGTAGTGGCAGCAAGATTAATTGGTCCTTTTGTCTCAGAGCATGCAGGAGGCAGAGGGAAGAGAAAGAGGGGGTACGGGGAGGGAAAAGAAGAAGGAGTAGAAGGCAGAGTGGAGAAGAGGGAAAAGGAGAGAGGAAAGAAAAGGGAAAGGGGGCTGAGAGAATAGATATCCGTCTGTCTGACACAAGCTCGGTTTATGTCTTCATGATGGGGGAGGCTCAGCAGGCACAGGGGCAGATCAACTGTCTCCGTGGAGAGCACTGCAACGCCAGGTGTCCAGGATGAGAGGGAGTGAGGCAGAAGGTTGACAACTCAATTAGAGGAGGGTTGGTGGAGGGGAGAGTGAGGTCACTGCAGTGCCCTCCTCTGTTCATAGGACTCTTGGATATGTTGTTCTGGCCGCAGAGCAGGAGGTAGCCCAGACCTCACACCCTCGAACCCTGCTGCCTCCATCTCCCCGCTGCTCCAGCAGAGATGGCCCAGGGCCTGGTGTGGTGTGATGAAAAAAGCACGAGCTTTTGGTGTGAGTTTTAAGTGTCTGCTGACTTGGGCTTGAATCCTTGTTTTCCCATGCACTTGCTATATGACCTTGAGCAAGTTCCTGAGCCTTTGAGCTTCAAATACCCTGTCCCTCAAATGGGGATTTTAACAAACCTAGCAGCGTTTGTTGTGAATTTCAAATGACATAGATAGCACCTGCCTTTTCTACTGAAATAGTCCCCCAGCTACTAACCACCAAATAATCCTGCTTGCTGCATAGTGCCTGCTGCTTCTGTGATGATCTGGTTTGTTTGCATGCTTATTTTCTGGTTTATTGTCTCTTTCCATCTGATAAACTGTAAACCCCCAAGGGCGGGGACTCACCTGCTAGCTTTGTTTCTGTAGCCTAGACTCAGCACAGAGTCTGGCACACAGTGGATGCTCAATAAATGTTAGAATGAATCAGAAAGAGTCTTGGGAGAAAAGGGGGCCTATTCGGGTGTGAACATCTATACCTTGATTGTGGTGGTATTTACTACATTTGTCAAAACTTATAGAAATGTACCCTTGAAGATGGTGAATGTTACTGTATGTGAACTATACCTCAATATCTGACCTTTAAAAATAGACTAGAGGGAGTAATGGATAAATGGAATTCCACTAAAAAAGATTTGTATTTACTGACACCTATTATGTGCCTGGCTGATAGGAGGACAGATGCCTTCGTGTTGGTTATTCCATTTAATCCTTACAGCACTGCTGCCTAATGAAAGTCTCATTCTACCTATTTTGTAGAGGGGGAGATGGAGGCTCAGAGTGGTTATGAGATTTGCCAAGGTTGCAAAGCTTGTTGGCAATCTTCAGGTCACTTGATTCCAATGCCCAAGCCTCACCAAGTGTGACTCCTTCTGAGTTTCTCACATCTAAACCCTCACACTGACACAGACGTAAAGAGCTTGCTTTTCTTATGGAGAGGGAACACATTATGCTGATGTTCTTCTGATTTCTTACATGTTAGCATGAATTAGCCAGCCAGAATCTTTTCTCAGTGAAACAGGGTGTAGAGAGAATGAGTTTTCTTCTGGAGATGGGGAATAGGGTGGGATGGGGACTAGAGCTAACATAAAGAGGCCTGCAGTAGAGGATGGAAATGTCAGCTGAGACCAAAGAGTAAAAAGGAGCCAAAGGAGAGGGTCCAGGACAGCAGTCAGAGGACAGACTCTGGGGCCAGATGACCTGGGCTCAGATTTCAGTTCTATGGGTCACTCATGTGACCTTAAGCAAGTTAGTCAACCTCTCTGTGCCTCAGGCTCCCAATTTGTAAAACAAAGTTAATTCTCACTTTATGGGATTATTATATTGATTAAACAAGATAACATCTGTAAAGTGCTTAAAGAGTGGCTGGCATAGAAGTATTAAATAAATGATAGCTATTGTAATTAATCAACATTAGGTTCTATGACATGTGACAGAAACCCCAAGAAAACATTGGTTTAAACTAAGATGGAAATTTACTTCACTCTTACGTCGATGAAGCTTAAAGGAGCAGTCCAAGGCTGCTATGGAGACTCATTATCATATGCCCAGTCTCTTTCTACCATGTTGCTTCATTATCCCCAGCATCTTTCCTCATGGTCCAGAATGGTTGCTTCTGCCCCAGCCATCATATCCATATTCCAACCAGCAAGGAGAAAAGGAGAAAGGACATCCCTGCTCTTTAAGGACACTTCCTGAAAGTTGCACACAACACATCCACTTAGCTCTCACCACCCAGAACTTAGTCACATAGCCACACCTATCTACAGGTAGCCAGGTAACCAGCTAAAATTTGTGTGTTGTACTGATAAAGAGGAAAAGGAAAATTAATCTGGGAGACAATCCTGGAGTTTTTTTTTTTTTCTCCTATGGAAAAGTTTAGACATATTCAAGTTATTTATCCCCCCAAGTTTCAGGACAGATGCAAGATTTTCCTGGCACTTCCAGCCTCTCTGAGATTCTAGTTCCTCACTGGTCAAATCGAGGTACTACCCCTGCCATTTCCCACCCTCCCACTGACCCTTGCCTTCCTCTTGGCATTTCTCTTCACAGAAACAGGCCCAGGAAAGGCAGCTCCAGCCTGCCAAAGCCTTGACCTCAAATGAACATGGACAGTGAGCATGACAGGCAGCTGTAGTCAGTGTCCCAGACCATCTGGCCAGCTCAGCAAGCTTGAAATCTGGCCCTGGATGAAATAGAAAAAGGAGACAGAAAAGATGCATTTTAAATATTTTTTATTTCAAAAAATCATAAGAGTAACGTGTTCTATAAGAAAACACACAAAAAACTTCATTAAAAATAAAGCAGAAATCCTTTAATCCTCAACCCAGAGATAATCACCACTAACATTTTGTATGTTTCTTTCAGTCTTTTGTCTATTCAGATTTTTTCCCCCTTAATTACAAATTTGGGCTCACAACTTCATTCTCTTTTATAACCAGCATTTAAAATTCAGCATTAATTATACAGTCCTTCTACGTTGATAAATACATTTCCCCAACATCATTTTCAATGGACAGCTTGTATGTCTGTCTTACAGAGGGTACACAGTTTAGTAGGGATGCACCACAATTTGGCTTTGACCTTAGTATCTGGTTAAAATAGGCTCTTTGGCTTCATCTTCAGCCTTGGTCTTTGAAAGGCTGAATAGCAAAGTTCAGACTTTAGCATCATTCCTAGGTTCCCTGGACTTGTGAATGACCCCTGAGCCTGTGATGATGTTACATAACCTTTGCATCCAAGAAGCAAAATAATCTCCATTATACACACATGGCATGTCATTTGGCTTTACTGTTAGTAATCACTTTCAAATAGAGATAACCTTCTGGATGCAACTTGTAATGAATATCTTCTTTGGGGCTCTATTTGTTGAAATTCTATCAGCCAGTTAATAAATGTATGTTTATTGTTGGAAAAGTAAAATGCTGATCACTCATGGTAAATATAAACATGGCCCCCTTTTTTGGACAGAAAAAATTATTAAGCATTTCAAGTGTTTAAATACAGAAGGAAATATTGATAGCTAATACAAATATAGAGAAAGCATATCAGCCAGATACTTTTAGAAGGCACTTTTTGAGGCAACAGCAATAAAACATGAAACTAATAATATGAAGCAGAATAATAGATATTAGATTATATCTTTGTTCTAATCTTTGTAGAATTGCTCAGGACACTAGCATTTGTAACACTAAACAAAAGAATCTTTAAAAATGTAGTCAATTTTTAGTTACTTTATTCTACTTAGAGCACAAATCTTTAATTAAAAGCCCTTTGTATAATTATTTATAACTTGTAAACCTAAACTAAAAACAGAATGTTGGGGGGAGGGTATAGCTCAAGTGGTAGAATGCATAAGGTCCTGGGTTCAATCCCTAGTACCTCCATTTAAAAAAAAAAAAAAAGGCTGATTTTTTAAAAAACACAGAATGTCAACCAACCTCCCAATTTCACGAGGAAGCAAAACTCTAAAATGCTGTGTAACAATATCCATGGTAAATCATATTTGACCCAACATGAGAAGAAATATAAGGAAAATAAAGAAAAGGAGAAATTATCAGAACCAGTGAGGCTCACTCTCCTCCGCCATCCTCAGTTGAAAGTGAGCATCAATTTATTAATGCAAATGTGTGTAAGATCTAGTACGAGAGCAAGCTGACTACTGCTAGCACTAGGAAAGTGTTGTTCTTGCACTATAATGTGACACTGTTGAGCACTGACAATGAAGTTCATTAATAATGAAATTATCATTACAAACAACCTCTGATAAAATTTTAGATGTACTCTTTATCGAAGACGTTTGTTCCATGAAGGTCATATGAGGCACTGGCCTGGGCTTTAGCTGAATAGAGCTCATCCTGGCCATCTGGCACTCAGCCAGAGCATGTGTTTTGAGTGCATCTCTAACTTTAGATTATTTTCAATTTCTCACTATTATTAGTAACATTGCAATGAATGTCCTAGCACAAACAACTCTGTGGGGCTCTATGATTATTTCCTTGGCTGAATTCCTAGAAGTGGAGTGGCTGGGTCAAAAGGATCCCTATTGCCAAACTACCCCAGAAAGTTTGTACCAGTACCCCTTCCATGAGAGGAGTGGAGCAGGGAGAGATTGTCTCCTGGCTCCCATCAGCTATGGCACCTGTATCCCCAGCCTCCCACGGTGGTTGGCAGTTGGGTGGTTGAGAGTAGCATCTTTTGGACAACTCCAAACCCTACTGGAACCCACCATTGTGATCATAGCTATACTTTCTTTGAGGCTTATCTTGTTTCTTGCATTGTGGTAGACTCTTGGGTACTTCTTGCATTTTAATCCTCAGAATGATGGTTCTTTAACACAACATTGTAAACCAACTATATTGCAATAATAAAAAAAAATTTAAAAAGAATGATGGTCTTAGTACATATTACTGGCCTCATTTTATAGATGAGGAAACTGGAGCTCAACGGTTGGGTGGCCCTGCTCCCAGCCTTAATAGAAGCGTCCAGAGGCTGGCCAAGCAGCAGACTGAAAGCCTTTTCCTGCAGGTAAATGAAACTATAAGCTCCAATCCCCATTATACCAACTGTTCAGTGCCCCCAGAGGCCATCAGGGTTCCCAAGCCCCCCTACCTGCATCCATTTCCAGCCAGGGCTTGAAGGTGGAAGAAAGGTGAAAGGCAGAGCCGACTGAAAGCCACTGCACTCTGGGCTGGGCTCTGTGCAGGGCACTTTACGTGCACGCACATCCATCACTTCTTGGTCATTTCTGAAGGAAACTGAGCCAAATCCTCTGTTATCCCCAAGTAAGCTGCCTGTCTGTCGTGTGTGTGTGTGTGTGTGTGTGTGTGTGTGTGTGTGTGTGTGTGTGTGTTGTAACTCAGACTCTAACAGTGCCAAGAGCAGGTCAAGATTGTGGGCCACGGAGTCCCCCACCATAGCAATTTGACAGTTGACCACTGGGGGGAAGTGTAAGTAGTGATCACATGCCAGAGACTTAATACATAATCTCATGTAGGTCTCAAACTGCCAGGTGAGATATTATCCACATGTTATAGGAGAGGAGCTAGAGGCTTAGGGAAGTATTCAAGAACTCACAGCTAGTAAGTGATGAAGGACCCAAAGAGTCCAGGATAGATGCTCACATTGTCTCTGATCCAGATAGGAAAATATGCCCAAGTACATTTCTCTTAGGCTTGTAAGAGCCTGAAGGCTTAAGAGAGAAACAAGAAGTCTTCAGAAGCCCCACAGGAGCAGAAAGCTGTCTGAAAGCCTTGCAGAGGAAGAACCCATTGTCCCTGAGCCGAGGGGGACACACGAGGGTGGATCGCCTTGGGACGGTACTGCATCCCAACCTTCCAACCTGCAGCAGGACTGCCTGGGCTGAGCAGGTGGTAGCAGTGGGGGTTGTCCTCTCACGTGGGGACCTTCCCTCTTCCTTTCCTTTTCTAGGTCTGGGCCTCAGGAGGTGAGACCTGAAAGCCTAAAAGAGATGAGGATGGAGGGAATCTCTTCTCCTCCCTGGCATCCTTCAGTGGAGACACATACAACACCCATGGGTGCTGCTGCCAGGTCCTGGAGTCACACAGATCTGGATCTGATCTGTCTCAGTCACTCTCCAGCTATATGACCTTGAGCAAGTTACTTAACCTCTCTGAGTCTCAATTTAGGTCATAGAATGTGGGTGCAGTGATAGCTCTCTATCAGTAGTTGTGAGGATTGAGTGAGCTGATGCCCCAGCCCCACTGCTGCCTCAGCCCCACTGCTCCCCCTGACTCACTGTCTCCAGTGCCCACCTGTGCAGGGACCCTGCCCTGGGCAGTGGCCTGGGACCTCTGGAGCTCCAAGAGCCCACTAGGGACCCTCCAGGGCCCTACCCAAAAGCCTTTAGGCTGCATGCTTACTCTAGCCTCCAGGCATTTGCATGTACCTTGGACCCCACCTGGAACATACTTCCTGCCCCTCTGTACTCAGCCTTCAGGCTTGACATAGCTTCCACTTTCTCCAGGAAACCTTCCCTAAGCCCCAAGTCCAGCTGCCATGTGTCCTTTGGACACAATATCACACCAAATTTTAATGGCCTGTTCGATTGTCCTTCACTGGACATGAAGGACGGGGATTAGGTTCTGCCCGTGTTGTTTCCACAGAGCCCAGCATAGATCTTGGCCCAGGCAGATGCTCAGGACATGTGCACAAAGTAGAAGGAATGGTCCATAGAGTCTACAGGGGCCCGAGTAGCAAAACCACGGGAGCCAGACCGTTACCGAACATCTGTTTGAGACAGGCACTCCCAGGCAAAAATGAAGAGGGCAGGACTTTGGTTACCATGGTAGCAGGGACCCTGTCTTTTTTCATACTCTCAGGCAAGAGAAGATGAATCTAGGACTGCCCAGTACAGTTGCCCAGATTCTGCACTTTACTATTCCAGGAGGCATAGTTTTCATACTTCAAGCATAGATTTGCATGGTTATTATGATAAATTTCCAGTAGATGGCAGTAAAGCATCTGGAGTTAGGGACTTTTTCCTGTTTGTGCAGATGCATGGCTTGTGCTCTCTGTAAGGCTGGGAGCATCTGTCTACCAGCCCTACAATCCGCTGAGAGGGTGCCTGACATCCCCAGCCTTGTCCCACCTCCCCTTCACTTCAGGGCTTTACAAACCACACCAAGGGCCTTAGTGTTGGCTTCAGGACTTCAGGGGAGAGAGCCATTAGAGGCAAAAATCCCCAGTTGTACCCTTTGTTCCAAAGGAGATGTTTGTGATCAGAAGCCCTGGGTTCAAGTTCTAGCTGCTGCATTTCCTAGTGATTGGTCTTGGGTAAGTGACTCTGCAGTTCTGAGACCTTGCTTTCTCCTCCGGAAAGAGTGCAGTAATAATCCCTGCCCTTGAGGTTGTGAGGAACAAATGCTACTCTGAACATGGCTGTGTATTGCTAGCTGTAAAGTACCTCTTCCCAGGAACACCCTGCATTAATAACATGCAGGAGTTTCGCAGCTGACCCCAGGAAGATCGCACTACTGGGGGAGGGGGGTGTGCTGCAGACCACGTGACTCAAGTTTTATCAAACTCCCACCCCAAGTCGTCTTCTCCTAGGGTATCTCTCTCTAGGTCTCCACCACAATTCCATCCCCAGGGGGTGCTTTGGCTCCCTTCAGTCTCTGCTCCAAACTCCTTAGTGCAGTACAGTCAGGCTGCCAGTAAACAAATACTCTTTGAGCATCTTCTATGAGCTGGTGCTGTGCTCTACCATCTAGCTTCTCATAGTCCCATGGGGACAATAAAGTTAGCATAGTTACCATTTTGTTTCTGAGTCTTCAGACCTCATCCCATATATATATATATTTTAACAATTTTGAGTGCTGTTATCTAAGATGTTTTAAAGGGAAGGGATTATATTTTTTATAGGAAATAAGTAGAGGCCAGAATATCTTTTAAATATACTCTTTCTTCCAGGTTTACTGTTTCTCCTTTATTCAAATTCATTCAGTGAGGAACCATCTTGTTTAAATGTAGCAGAGGGGAATTCAGCTCAAAAACTATTAATATTGGAAGTGGGAATTATTCTTTCTGGAAGCTGTGGGTCTATTGTTCTTCTGCTGGTTGTCAGGTAGGCTTAAGAACTGTATTTCCACGTGTTTTCTTTCCATGATAGCTGGATGCTTCCATGAAGGGAGGACTACACACTTGTTTTCTATAACAACATCGTATAAGCATACACTCATCATCTAGTTCTGGAGATCAGAAGTCTGTCCTGGGTCTTATTGGGCTAAAATCAAGGTGTCTGTCTGCCGGGACCCTGAGGAGAAAGAGGTCTTGCCCAGTGCCTCCTTTCTGGTTCCTAAACCACTTATCTTTGGCCCTCATCAGTGTAAATACCCTCCAAGGTCCAGACCAGAAGAGACTTAGCTGGGGTCTCCCCTGCCTGTCTTAGCCTGGGGAAAGCCCAGGTCAGGGAAGCAGAGAATAAACTCACAAACTTAGAATTTGGTTTGGCTGTGAAGGGACAAGAAGTCCAAAGTAGTAGTGGCTTAAATGTCGTAGACATGTATTTCCCTCTTGTGTAAATTAAGTCTAGAGGCAGGCCATCCACAGTTAATATGGTCACTCTACAGTGACAGGAAGGACCCAGGCTCTTTCTAGTACCCTGTTCTGTCATCCCTCAGGTGTAGTCCTCATCATCATGGTGGAGGTAGCAGTTCAGGGCTTTATGATTTTAGGACCCAGGCTCCCTCCATATCATTTCCCCAAGATTTTTAGCATGTGCCTCATGGTCTAAAAATGGCTGCTCAAGCTCCAGCCATCAAGCCAACATTCCACCATCAGGAAGTAAGAAAGAGGCTGAGAAAGTACATACCCTCTATGCCTAAGCACACTCACTGGAAGTTATTTGTGATACTTCCATTTATCTCCCACTGGTTAGAACTTAGTCACATGACCATATCCAGATGCAAAGAAGGCTAGGAAATGAATCTTTATTCCAGGTGCACCTAATTCCTGGGGAAGAAAAGGAGAATGGTTATTGAGGAACCATAAGAATTCTCTACGACATCTTGCCTATGAGGTATCATCCCCTGCCTACAGGAGGTGTCTCTACCTAGCAGACGCCTCAGCATAAATCAATCAGGGCAATAACCCAATGACCATAAGATAACAGAACAAGAATTATCCAAAGACAGCAATGGGGTAATTTCCTCTCCATGTATAAATGACATTTGTGTTCTGTTGTAATTATCATCATTGTCAGCATTCAGTACTGTACACCCCCCCATGCTCCCAGCAGCCCAAAGTACTGTCCCTGCCAGTCCAGCTATGGCATCGCCTCCCCTACTCCCTATGCACCTAACATTGCCCCCTCCCTTTCTAGAATGGAGTATGGTGAAGTGACAGTGAGGGGAGCAGTGAGGGGGAGGCCCTGTGACAGCGGCTGCTGCACAGCAGAGCAGCGGCGGTTGCCTTGGTGAGTTGGACAAAGAGGTTTCTAGGATGCTGCCAAGTGTTTTTTCCTGACCCGCCATCGCCTTATCTTTCCTGCTTAGGAGACACATCTTGTGGCCGAGGCTCCTCAGTCCCATGTTGTTCTCTCCTCTTCCCCTTTTAAAACACTCATTTGCCTGCTCATAACCTGTTCCTGTGAGAAGTGGTCTCAGGCACCCTAGGGTGTGAATGAGGGATCGGATATTAACATTGTTTTTCCTTGCGCCATCACACCAGCCCTGCCCCTTAGGTCTCTCATCCCCATTTGATGGATCAAACCACTGACCCTGAGGGCTTCCAGGCAGTTGGCCCTGGTTAACCAGCTTGTAGGTGGCAGCCCTGCGGCAGGAACCAGCTCTCGACTCTAAAGCCCAAGACACCTTCATGCATTATTCATCCCAGGTAGGATTCTGATGGCAGAAACTTAAGCAGGCTGCCAGTTGGTGGAGGTGACTTTTGGGATGAGAGCATATTCACAGCACTGTCCTCACCAGCTTTCAGGGATAAGTTCGGAGCAAGGAGAGAAAATAGGACTTTGCTGGTAATGTTAGCAGTAAGACAAAGAGCTATGGGTGACAATGGTTGCCCCTCCCTCACCTCCATCCCAAGGCCTTCCCATTCCTGACTCCCAATCTCCAGGGACACTGGCTCTGCCCTCTCTCCAATCTCTCCAAGCCTAGAAAAAACATCCCTCCACTCAGCAAGGGAGGCCTCATACCCATGCCTTCAGTTTCCCCGTTCCTCCCCTTGGCTCTCCATCTGTCGTCCTCCCTCTCTGCATCTAAGTCCCAGGGCTGCTGGATCAGGGCAGTGCTGGGAACCACCCAGAGGGCCCTAACAGGGGAGGCCTGTCTGGGCAGCCTGCTCCACTCCCTGTTCAGCAATCTAGGAAGAGGGTGGAGGGGAGAGTGCTGGGAGGGCATTTAGGGATTAAGACCATCTCAGCCCACATCCTAGAAAAAGGACTTGGGGGCCAGGAGCTGAATGTTCTGAAAGTTTACATGCAGACACTTGCTCCTACCTGCAAACATGCTCTCACGCACACAAGCACTCACACACTCAAACATTCTCAAATACACACACACACATACACACCTTTGTCCAAATTCTAAGGCAGTAAACTCAGGTTCAGAGTCTGACTGAAGTCAGACAAACCCAGGGTTGGCTTTCGCATATGCCTGATAGTTTCTAAACAGTGGTTTCTCATTTTCCGAAGGCTCTATGGGAGATTTGAGCCCCAAAGAGGTGGCACGAACGCTACGTCTTTCTCCTCCCTCTGCTCCCAGCCTCTTGTTCCTCTCCCTGGAGGCAACTCTTGCCACCACTTCCTTGTCTCCGCTTCTAGAGCTGGCCTGTAGACGGGAGCCTCTAGCCCAGTGTGCTTGCAATGCGCACGCACACACGCGCGCGCACACGGTGGCTTCCGGCACGCCGCTGTGCACCCTGCTGTGTTTCCTGTTCATGCGAAGGCACCGCCTGGGCTCTCCGCAGTGCCGGGTGCACCTACCAGCCCTCCAAGCTGCTGAGAGGTTGCCTGACACCATGTCCTAGCCCCATGGCCATTCCTGACGACTGCTTACGTCCACGTGCACACAGAGCTCCTCGTCCTTTCTAATGGTGGCCTGCTGTCCCGTCATGCAGATGCACCGTGACTGATTTAATGTGCCCTGCTGGACGAGCCCGGATTGCTTCAGCTGTTTGCTTTGCTGTATTCGCTGCTCCCTCCAGTTCTTTAGTGGTGCCTGCTATATGCCTTAGCCCACGTGGGCGTGCGGACCTGTCAGAGCTGGGTGTGAAGAAGTGACTCGGCCCAGTTGTTTGGCCTTTTGTACCTCACTTTCTGAACCTGTAGATGCCAAAAATCAGAGGGCCGTGCATGCTGAGGATGAAGTGAGGATGAAGTGAAACCGTGCATGCTGAGCGCCCAGCACGGTGCCCACAGGCACCTGAACCATACATGTTAGCCCCCGAGGGGGACAGCAGCAGGAATGAGGTGAGTGAGGGGTCGTGCTGACTGGCAGGGGCCTGCCTAGCTCCCCTCCTCAAGGCCACCAAGTGACATCACAGGGGCCTCAGCCTGGGAAGTCCTTTGCCCTTGAGAGCAGGGTCAGAGAGTCTGGGTGGCACAGGGAGAAGTCGGGGCGGGGAGCCTGGGGGGTGGGGGGCGGGGGCCCAGCAGCTGCACTGGAGCCTGAGTGAGGAGCAGACCTGGCTTTCCTGCTGAGTCATTCCCACTGGAGCATCGAAGGAGGGGGGAGGCCTGCTGTGAGGGAGAGGGAGAGAGGGAGGGAGAGCTCCCACACAGCCGGCGCATGCGCCTTTCCCAGCTGAAGAAAAGGAGCTCCTCCCAGCAGAGAGAGGCTTTGTTCCCCACAAGATGTAAAAGCCATGGAAACAAAGGAAAGGCAGCCTCACTGCCCCTGTCCCTCAGCTGCCACTTCTGCACCCCTCCCTCTGTCCTCACCCCATTTCCACCAGCCCTCTGCTCCATCCAGCCCCAACCCTGCCCCTAGGGCAATCAACCTTCTGGAGCCGCCCGGATGATGGACAGTTCTAGGGACAAGATGCCCACCCTATTTGCCCATCTCCACCCTCTCCTCATCCTGCACCTGCCGCCAGCCCACCCGCTGTGAATTGTGCCCACCTGGCCCATCTGGCCCCTGGCGACAGAAGCTTTCCTGGCTCTGAGGTGGTGCTTTGATGTAACAGACTTTTACAAGACTTGTCCTGGGTGCTGTGGGAGACAGAGAAGAATGAGGTCCCTCTGCTCTGAGGGGCTTAGACCCTGAGCGGTGGGAAGGCTGAGGATGGAGTCCATTTCCCCCCAGAGCTGGCTAAGTGCTGGCCCCTCTGGGGTAGGGTTGTGTGTAAGTGGCAGGAGTCTGGATGGGCTTGAGACGCAGAAGTCACGCTGGGTGGAGGACAGAATGCTTCCTTCATTAAAAATCACTTTTTGTCTTGGTAAAAAATCCCCAAGCCCGACTATTATCTAATACTCAGCTCTGTACCCTTCCAGACATATTCCTATTCATATGAACGTGGTTTATGGAAAAATCTGAATGTGACATCATTCAAACAGGACACATTTTTGCTTTGTCTCTCATCACAGCCTTTAACCATGCTGGCCTTGAACAATATTCTTGGCAGATTTCTAGTTTTCTGATCAAATTTCCTAGTTTTTTTCCCAATTATTAAAAATCCAGGTTAATCTAGTCCAATTTAAAAGTTAAACATGATATGCAAATACAGGTTGATTCTACCCCTCTCCCATAGTGCCAGGCAAAGCTAGGAGTGGGGAGGGGACGTCTTTCTCCCTCCTCCATCAGAGTGCTTTTACCTCCAGGGTTTGAGGTTGGGGTATGATGAAGGGCAGGATGACAGCTGGGAGGGGGTGGCCACAGATCTTGTTCTCTTGGCAAACACTGCCTGAGGACCATTTCCTCCTGGGGGTGGGGGAAGGCTTCCAAGTTGGCTGAATTCTCTGGGGAGAAGGGTTATCTGGCTAGACTTTTTCGCATTCTGTTAACTCTCATCCCTGAAGGCCCACCCCTGGACTTTCTCCTCAGCTTTCTCCTTAGGAGGTACTTGACCCACAGGAAACTCCTGCATCCTTGCCTGGCCAAATGGGGGCCCCTTTTGCTGCCCCAGCTCTACCCTGCTATCTCTGTCCATTCTCCATTCCATTTCCCCTTCTATAGGCAGGACAGGTTGGCGAGTCAACAGGGACTCAACTGAGGAATGGAGTGCCCATCCCTCCCCTCACAAGTACCCCACCCTCTGTGAGTCCTCTCTCCACATCCAGAAAGTGGAGGGAAACCCAGAGCATTCGTGCCCTGGCGTGGAAATGTTTAACCTGTGCAGTCCTATAGGGCCCTACACCCAGAAGTGTGCCCTCTTGGTCTAACGCTCTGCTGTCTTGAAATTCTTTATAATTTTTGTGCAAGGAGACATTCATTTTCATTTTTCACTGGCCTCTGAAAATTGTGTGGCTGGTCCCACCCGGGACTGACTGCTCTGACCATCCTCATCAGCTGTAGAAAGGAAGGGATGGGTGGTCGTGCTGGGTAGGGTTGCAGGGCTGGTTTTGAAGGCCAAATGTGCTCCAGGAAGTGCTACCCCCACAGTGATTTCTACCTCTCCTCAGGGTGAGGGGTGCTCCCAACCCATTATCCTCCTCTTTGGGTTCCAGTCATCAACTCCCAAAGCAATAGGATCTGAACTAACCAGCATCCTGTTAGAAATACAAGCATCTTTCGACATCCAATTGGGAGTTGAATAGGTTCAGATTATGTGCTTTTTTTTTTTTTTTTGAAACAATGAAATCATGTTGCATATATTGTTTTATAGCCTACTTTTTTCGCCTAGCAATACATTTTAAATATATTTTCATGTAGAAAATACTCATCTACAATCTAATTTTCAACATCTGTGTCAGTTACATATTGGGTGCTATAAAGCATCCCCAAAACCAGGGCTTAAATCAACAGTGATTGATTGTTTCTCATTATGCTATGAGTTGACCAGACAGTCTTTGTTTGTTTGTTTTGGAGGAGGAAGTTAATTCTACTTTGTTTGTTTGTTTGTTTGTTTGTTTGTTTAAATGGAGGTACTAGGAATTGAACCCAGGACCTCGTGCATGCTCAGCACACACTCTACCACTGAGCTACACCCTCCCTCCAGTGACCAGTCAGTCTTGATCATCCACAAGAAACACAAAAACTAGGGAGAGGAAAAACTGGGTTCTGGTATTAGCTGAGCCATTTTCTGCATGTGTGACCTTGGCCAAGTTATCACTGAACCTCAGATTCCTCATCTGTTAAGTGTTACAGATGATAACAGTGATGTCTCCCTTATCTGGGATGTTTTGAAGTTCAAATAAGAACTATAATAATAATATCTACCATGTAGGGTTGTCATGAGGATGAAATGAGTTAACATGGCAAAAGTATAACAAATGTTAGCTATAAACTATTATGTGCCTTAGTTAAGGGCTAGGTTAGTGAGGGAATTGCTGGGGCAGGGAAGAGCTGATTCTCCAGCTCATCAGACTGTGAGACACAGGAGGGAAGGAGGATTTCTGCTGGGAATAGAAGGATCTGAAAGGATGCAGTGAGCACAGCTGAGAGTGGTAAGCATTGCTCAGCCAAAGGGGGAAACGAGGACTGGGGGGACGAGTCATCTTACTGCAGTATAAAGATCCTTACTTGTTAGCCATATTTTCCTATATACTAATACTATGCTGGTAATAAAGTCGGGATTAAAATATGCTGAAACGGAGGTAGTGCCAGACCAGCGGCACTAGACTTAACAAATTGACCCATGGTTAGCCACTGCCTCTATCCCTGCTCACTCTGTCATAGGGGCCTCTTCTTCAGGGAACAGAGGTAAGAGGATGAGAACCAAGGAAGCATTTTTGAAGGACAGGAGAAACAGTGTCAGGAAGCCAAAATCTAGATCCCAATGGCTTTCTGCATCCCAAATGTCTTATTTCAGTTCTTTCATTACACTTTCAGAGATTCTAACATATCAAGATTCATATACTTGTGTCTTTTAAAAAATACGTAATATTTAAAACAAACAAAAGGATATAAAGAATAACACAAACAAAAACCCATGTTCTTGCTACCAGCTTAAGAAATAAAACATTGCCAATACAGTTAAAATTTCCTTGATGTACTTCCCACCACCTTCTCCCACCTTTCCAGAAGAAGTAACCATTATGCTGAGCCCTGAGGTTGATTATGTCCTTGTACCCTTTTTTATTTTCCAAATACACAAATAAATCCAATAGAAAAGATAGGTTGCTTTACAGATATTTAGGTTCTCCAGCAGGATTTGGATAGCTTCTAAAGAGGCTTTAGGAGAACCAGAGAGGGGAAAAAGGAAGAGTCTCAGTAGCCTGTGACAAGATCAACTGGAATAATATACATGTAATTAGACTCAGAGAGGGGCACATATCTGAAAAAATAATTCCTGAAAACTTTCCAAATTTGATGAAAAATATAAAACTACAGATCCAAGAAGCTGAATCAATGTCAAGCATAAGAACATGACACCAACGCACATCGTATTTAAATTGCTGAAAACCAATGATAAAAATTTTTTTCAGGGAGCCAGAGGAAAAAAGAAATATTACATACAGAAAGGAAAATATATGAATACTCTCTGACTTCTCATTAGAAGTGACACAAGTCAGAAGACCATGGAATTAAATCTTTAACATCCTACAAGAAAAAAGAAAAAAACTGTCAACCTAGAATTCAGTTTCTTTTTTCTTTTTATAGTATGTTGCCATTTTAAAAAAATTTTATTGAAGTATAGTCAGTTACAATGTATCGATTTTTGGTGTACAGCACAATGTCCCAGTCATGCATATATGTACATATATTTGTTTTCATATGGAATTCTGAGGGAATTCTATTTCATATAGAAAACTGAGGGAATTCATCACCTGCAGACCTGTTGAAGGCTTGAGGGAAATGATACCAGGTGGAAACTCAAATCTCTACTCAAAGAAATAAATAGAAAGAAAGAAATATTGGAAATGGTAAAAGTAGATGATGTTTTCCCTCACTTTAAAATGTATGTTAAAGATAAATAAGAGCTTAAACAAAAATAATAACAACATACTGTAGAATTTATAATAAATATAGAAGTAGAATGTGTGGCCAATAAAAGCACAAGGGAGAAAAGAGGAAGAAAAGGAACTACAGTTTCTTGTGTAATACGTGAAGTGGTATAATATTATTTAAAGGTAGAAACTGAAGATGCACATTATAAATTTTAGAGCAACCACTAAAAAAAGAGAAAGGAATAACTAATAAGCCAACAGAGATAAAATGAACTCCTAAAAACTACTCAATCCCAAAGAAGGCAGGAAGTAAAAAAGAACAAGGAGCATATGGGACAAATGGGAAAAAATAGCAAGATGGTAGACTTAAACCCAACCATATAAATAATTACAGTAAAAGTAAATGGACTAAATGGATGAACCTGGAAAATATTATGCAAAGTAAAAGAAGCCAGTCTTAAAAGACCACATATTGGATGATTCCACTTTTATGAAATGTCCAGAATAGGCATATCTATGAAAATAGAAAGTAGATTAGTGGTTTCCTAGGGCTTGGGGAAGAATGTGATAGGAAAATGGAAGTGACAGCTAATTGGTATGAGGTATCTTTTTGGGGTGACAAAAATGTTCTAAAATTAGACTATGGTAATGATTGTATAACTCTGTGAATATACTAAAAACTATTGAATCATACATTTCAGATGAGTGATTTGTATGGCATATGAATTATATCTCATTAAAGGTATTTTCTTAAAATTTAAATGAACTAAACATTCTAAATTAAAGTTATCAAAGAGCCAATGAGAGAGGGAGGAAGCTGCTTTAGCTCTATAGACATTGCCAAACCAGAAGTGAAAGATGTAAACATGGGCTGTGCTTTTGGCTGCTAGGTCACCTGAAATGGTGAGTTTAAGAACTCCCCTATTTTAAGCTGGCATCCCAAAGGATGATTCCTCCAGCATAACAGTGAATTAAAAATAAATCGGTCCCTGCATAAGTTTTTAGCCAGGGTTCTTGTCATACCTGTGATCAAGAAAACCTCAATGCTTTAACTTGACATAAGGCATTTCCAGTATGGTAGTCCTCAGCATTCAGCAAAAGCAAATGAAAATCCTCTCTGGGAAAAGTACTATCTTCCTAGGCCTCAAAGTTTTTCAGCAAATACTTTTCAAATGCATTGTCTACTTGTATAGCACACAATTAAGTAAAAGATAACCAAGCACACAAGGAAACAAGAAACTATGAGCAAGAAGCAACAGAAACAACAACCAGCAGAAATGGACTCAAAGACTTGAAGCATTGGAATTCTTGATCACAGGCTATGAAATATATGCTTACTATTTATTTATATATATATTTATTGAAGTATAGTCAGTTTACAATGTGTCAATTTCTGGTGTACAACATAATGCTTCAGTCATAGATGAACATACATATATTTGTTTTCACATTCTTTTTTTACCATTGGTTACTACAAGATATTGAATATAGTTCCCTGTGCTATACAGTATGAACTTGTTGTTTATCTATTTTATATATATCTATATATATATATTAGTTAGTATCTGCAAATCTCGAACTCCCAATTTATCCCTTCCCACCCTGGGTAACCATAAGTTTGTTTTCTATATCTTTGAGTCTTGTTTCTCTATTGTAAATAAGTTTGTTCATTTTTTTTTTAGATTCCACATGTAAGTGATATCATGTGGTATTTTTCTTTCTCTTTCTGGCTTACTTCACTTAGAATGACATTCTCCAGGTCCGTCCATGTTGCTGCAAATGGCATTATTTTATTCTTTTTTTATGGCAGAGTAGTATTCCATTGTATAAAAATACCACAACTTCTTACCAGTCATCTGTTGATGGACATTTAGGTTGTTTCCAAGCCAGAGCTATTGTAAATAGTGTTGTTATGAACATTGGAGTATATGTATCTTTTGAATTAAGGTTCCCTCTGGATATGTGTCCAGGAATGGGATTGCTGGATCAAATGGTAAATCTATTTTTAGTCTTTTGAGGAATCTCCGTACTGTTTTCCATAACAGCTGCACCAAACTATATTCTCACCAACAGTATAGGAGGGTTCCCTTTTCTCCACACCCTCTCCAGCATTTATCATTTGTGGACTTTTGAATGATGGCCATTCTGACTGGCATGAGGTGATACTTCATTGTTGTTTTGATTTGTATTTCTCTGATAATTAGCAATATTGAGCATTTTTTCATGTGCCTATTAGCCATTTGTATGTTTTCATTGGAGAATTACTTGTTTAGGTCTTCTGCCCTTTTTTGGATTGGGTTGTTTGTCTTTTTGTTATTAAGTTGTATGAGCTGTTTATATATTCTGGAAATTAAGGCCTTGTCAGTCTCATCTTTTGCAAATATTTTCTCCCATTCCATAAGTTGTCTTTTTGTTTTGCTTATGGTTTCCTTTACTGTGCAAAAGCTTATAATTATGCTTACTATTTTTAAAAAAAATAAAAGTCCAGCTTGAAACATCTTCATGTGGAAAAAAAAAAGAATTAAAATAAAATCTGTAAGAAGTGACAACAGTCAGTGTAAGTCATCATGTTAACATTTCAAAGAGAAAAAATGATCATTTTATTGGATGCAGAAGTGTTTGATAAAATTGAACATCCATTCATGATATAAACTAGGAGTAGAAGCATACTTCTTTAACCGGATAAAGGGTAGCTATAAAAATTATAGCAAATGTTATGCCTAATGGTGAAACAATAAAAGTTTTCCCTTGAGTTTGGAAACAGACAATGCTATTGCAAATGGGTTTATTTTCTTAATTGCATTGTCAGATTCTTCATTAATAAGCTGTATAGAAATACAACTGCTTTTTGTATCTTTTGATCTTGTATCCTGCAACTTTACTCAACTTGTTTATTAGTTTTAATAGTTTTTTGGTTGATTCTTTAGGATTTCTATGCATAAGAGATTTCATCTGCAAATGGAGATAGTTTTACTTATTCCTTTCCAATATGAATTTCTTTCATTTATTTTTCTTGCTTAATTGGATAGAACTGTCAATTAAATGTTGAATAGAAGTAGCAAGAGCTGACATCTTGATGCCTTGTTCTTAATCTTAGGGGGAAAACTTACAGTCTTTCACCGTTAAGTATGATGTTAGCTGTTGGTTTTTCATAGATGTCCTTTATCATGTTGTAGAAATTCCCTTCCTTTGCTAGTCTGCTGAATGTTTTTATCATGAGAGGGTGTTAGATTTTTCCAATGATTTTTCTGCATCTATTGATATGATTATGTGTTTTTTCCCTTCAATCTATTAATATGGTAGATTTCATTGATTGGTTTCTGTATGTTGAACCATCCTTGCATTACTGGGATAAATCCACTTGATCATGATGTATAGTCCTTTAATATGCCATATCCCCACATTTATTCTTAATTTTAGTAATTTGAGTTTTCTCTTTTTCTCTTGTTTGGTCTAGCTGAAAGTTTGGCAATTTTGTTGACTTTATAAAAAGCAACAACTTTTGGTCTTCTTGATTCTCTCTGTTGTTTTTCTATTCTCTATTTCATTTATCTCTACTCTAATCTTGTTCCTTTCTTTCTACTTGTTTTGAGTTTAGTTTGTTCTTCTTTTTCTGGTTTCTTAAGTTGGAAATACAGGCTATTGATTAGAGATCTTTGCTCTCTTTTTAAATGTAGAAATTTACAAATATAAAATTCCCTCTGAGCATTGATTTCATTACAACTCATAAGTTGCATTATATTGTATTTTCATTTTCATTAATCTCAAAAGTCTTCTAATTTCTTTTAGATTCTTCTTTAACCCATTGTTTAAGCATGTGTTATTTAATTTCTACATATATATGAGTTTCCAAGATTTCTTTCCATTATTGGAAAGAATTTTATTCCATATGGTCAGAGAAGATATTTTGTATACTTTCAGTCTTTTTAAACTTACTGAGATTTGTTTTGTGGCCTAATTTATGGTTTATACTGAAGAATGTTCAATACACATTCTGTTCTCAATACACATTGAGAAGAATATATACACAGCTGTTGTTGGGTGGAGTGTTATACAGAGGTCTGCTAGGGCTAGTTGTTCCATAATGTTATTCAAGTCTTCTATGTCTTTTCTGACTTCTAGCTTGTTGTTCTATCCATTATTTAAAGTGGAGTATTAAAGTATCCAACTCTTATTGTCAAACTATCTCCCCCTTTAATCTTGTCAGTTTGGGCTTCATATATTTTGGTGCTTCTGTTAGTAGGTACATATGTTTATAAATGTTATATCTTCATGATAGAGTGACCCTTTTATCATTATATGATGTCATTTTTTTGTCTCTTGTAACAATTTTGTCTTAAAGTTTATTTTTCTGATATAATATAGTCATTCTAACTCCCATTGATTACTGTTTGCATGTACTATCTTTTTCCATCTTTTCACTTTGAACCTATTTGTGTCTTTGGAGCTAAAGTGAGACTCTTGTAAATAACTTACACCAATCCTTCTCAAACTATTCCAAAATATTGAAGAGGAGGGAACATTCCCAAAGTCACTCTATGAAGCCACCATCACCCTGATACCAAAACCAGACAAAGACATTACCAAAAAAGGAAAATTACAGGCCAATATCTTTGACAACAGATGCAAAAATTCTCAACAAAATGTTAGCAAACCAAATGCAACAACACATAAAAAGATCATATACCACAATCAAGTTGGATTTCTCCCAGGGTAACAAGAATAATTCAGTACACACAGATCAATCCATGTGATACAGACAACAAAAGAAAAGACAAAAACCACACAATCATCTCAATAGATACACAAAAAGCATTTGATAAAATTCAACATCCATTCATGATAAAAAAAAAAAAACTCTCACCAAAGTGGGTATAAAGGGAACATATCTCAACATAATAAAAGCTATTTATGACAAACCCACAGCCAGCATAATACTCAACAGTGAAAAGCTGAAAACCTTTCTGCTAAAATCTGGAACAAGACAAGGATGCCCACTCTCACCACTTATATTCAACATAGTATTTGTAGTCCTAGCCATAGCAATTAGACAAGAAAAAGAAATAAAAGATACCCAAGTTGAAAGGGAAGAGTTGAAATTGTCATGTGCAGATGACATGATATTTTTATATATAATATATATAATGTGTGTATATATAATATATGTGTATAATATATAATTATATATGATATATGATATATATGTGTGTATATTATACATGTATATGTGTATACATATACATATATATCTAAAACCTTAAAGACTCCACACAAAATCTACTAGAACTGATAAATGAATTGAGCAAGGTAGCACAGGTCTCTTAGCCTCCATTGTTCTTTATTCTTTTCAAACTGAATAATCTCAACTGACCCATCTTCAGGTGTACTGATTCGTTTTTCTGTCTGAACAAATATGTTGAGCTCCATAGCAAATTTTTAAATTTCAGTTATTGTACTTTCAACTCCAGAGTTTCTATTTGGTTCTTTATTTATAGTTTCTATCTCTTTATTGATATTCTGTATTTGATGAGGCATCCATTCTCATGATTCCTTTAGTCCTTTGCACTTGGTTTCCTTTAACTCTTTGAGCATATTTTAAATGGTTGATTTAAAGTATTTTCAATGAAGTCCAATGTCTGAGCTTCCTCAGGAACGATTTCTATTAATTGCTTCTTCTTGTAGTGGGCCATACTTTTTTGTTTCTTTTGATGCTTTGAACTTTTTTGTTGAAAACTGGAAATTTTGAATATTATAATGTGGCAGCTCTGGGAATCAGATTCTTCCCCTTTCCAGGGATTGTTGTGCTGCTTGTTGCAGTAGTTGTTTATTTATTTAATATCTTTTCTGAACTAATTTTGTAAAAATCTGTATGTTTTGTTGTGTGTGGCCACTGAAGTCTCTATTCCACTAGCTTTGTGGCTGGCTAGTCATTGGACAGAAATTTCTTTAAACATCTGGAACGACAACAGCAAAAATATCTCCCAGTCTCTGCAGATGGGCTCTGTGTTTGTGTTGGGGCATGCTTTAAAAACTCAGCCAGTAGTTCACAACTCTGCCTTCACCTTCACTTTCCACATGCATAGAGACTGAAGGTCAGCCAGAGGTGAGAGCTTAGGAACTTCTTAAGTCTTTCCAGAACATGAGCCCAGCCCTGAGGAGTATGTTTGCCCTCTAAATTCCCAGGTATATGTCAGAGCTTTTCAAAATCCTTATTCCCCAAAGGATTTCCCAGCTTTTCCTCTCAAGCTTTTTGGTTTAGTCTATTTTTGCCCCAACTGTTGTCCAGTACCCTTCAACTGTTGTTCAATACCCCAGGCAACAGTGATTGACTCACTGGCCTTTAAATGTTTTCAACAAATGCCTCCAGGTAGCCACCTCAGCAATGGGAGAATTATGAGTTAGGTGAGATAAAGGAGCTAATCCTCCTGGGAGCCACCAAACAGCTAAAAAAGAAATAACTGTAGTGTTTTCAAAGAATAGGATCAGTACTGCTAGCCTCTCACTGCTGGTACTGGGAATGCAGGCTGTTGGCACCTGGAAAAGTTAAGCACTGTAAACCATGTTCAGGATCTAGACAAGAAAAACTACAAAACTCTGATGAAAAAATAAAAGAATAACTACATGGAGAGATATTCTATGTTCATGAATGAGAGGACTCAATATTGTAAAGATGTCAGTTCTTCCCAACTTGATCTATAGATTCAACTCATCCCAATAAAAATCTCAGCAAGTCATTTTGTGGACATTGAAAAAATAGTTCTAAATTTTTATATGGAGGGAAAAAAGACTGATAACAGCCAGCATAATATTAAAAGAAAAGAACAAAGTTAAAGAATTGAAACTACCTGACTTTAAGACTTACTATAAAGCTACAATGATCAAGACAGTGTGGTGTTGGTGAAAGAACAGGCAGATAGATCAATGGAATAGAATTAAAAGCCCAGAAATAGATTCACATTAATATGGTGAACTGATCTATAATGAAGGAGCAAAGGCAATATAATAGAACACAGATAGTTTTTTCATCAAATGGGGCTAGAACAACTGGACATCCACATGAGAAAAAAATGAATCTAGACACAGATCTTATACCCTTCACAAAAAAATTGACTCAAAAATGGATAATAGAGCTAAAATTCAAACTGTAAAGCTCCTAGAAGATAACACAGGAGAAAAGCTAGATGACCGTTGATATGATGATGACTTTTTGGATACACCAAAGGCGTGATCCATGGAAGAAAGAACTGTTAAGCTAGGCTTGGTTAAAACTTCTGCTCTGTGAAAGACACTATCAAGAGAACAAGAAGATGAGCCATATACTGGGGAAAATATTTGCAACAGGCATATCTCATAAAGAATTGCTATCCAAAATGTATAAAGAATTTTTAAAAATCAAAAAGAAGAAAATGAATAACCTGATTTAAAAATGGGCAAAAGGCCTGAACAGACATCTCACAAATGAAGATATACAGGGGACAATAAGCACATAAAAAGATGTTCAACATCATCTGTCACTAGTGAATTGCAAGTCATAACAGCAGTTAGGTATCATGGCACAGCTATTAGAATGACTGAAATCCAGAACACTGACAAATATCAAATGCTGTCAAGGATGTGGAGCAACAGGAACTCTCATCCATTGCTGGTGGGAATTGAAATGGTATAGCCACTTTGGAGGAATTTGGCAGTTTCTTACAAAACTAAACATATTGTTATCATATGATCTAGCAATTTGACTCCTTAATATTTACCCAAATGAGCTGAAAACTTATGTCCACACAAAAACTTTCACATGGATGTTCATGAAGCTTTATTCATAATTGCCAAAACTTGGAAGTAGCCAAGATATCCTTCATGGGTGAATGGATAAATTAGCTAAGGTACATCCAGACAATGGAATATTGTTTACCACTAAAAGGAAATGAACTATTGTGCCATGAAAAGACATGTGGGAAACTTAAATGCATATCACTAAGTGAAAGAAGCATCTGAAAAGGCTACATACTATATTATTCCAACTATATGACATTCTTGAAAAGGCAAAATCATGGACATAGTAAAAGAATCAATGGTGGAGAGGAGAGAGAGAGATGAACAGACAGCAGAGAGGATTTTTAGGGCAGTACAACTGCTCTGATGATATTATAATGGTGGACATTTGTCAGAACCACTAGGATGTACAAGACCAAGAGTGAATCCTAATGTAAATTATGGCCTTTGTATGAAAACGATGTGACAAGGTAAGTTCATTGACTGTAACAAATGTACCACTCTGGTGGGGGATTTTGATAGTGAGGAGGCTGAGCACATGGGGGGCACGGGGAAATCTCTGCTCAATTTTGCCTTGAGCCTAAAACTACTCTGAAAAAGAAAGTGTGTAAAAATACTATGAAGCTGACTGGGACATTGTGCTGTACACCAGAAATTGACACATTGTAACTGAACATACTTCAATTTTTAAAAAATGAAAAAAAAAATACTATTAAGCTTTCTTACTGAGATTCAGCTGGGTTTTTCCCCCTCAGTTTACATTCCCTGGTTCTGCAAGCCTTTGATTAGTTTCCAGAGTTCCAAAAAAGTTGACTCTGATACGGCTTTTTTTTTTTTTTTTTTTTTTTGCCACTTTATTCATTGCTTTTGAGGAGGGGTAGACTTTTGGAGTTACCTACTCTGCCAATTTCACTGACATCTTTCCATATAGATTTTAGACTTAAATGTAAAATGCAAAAAACTTCAAACTTGTAGAAGATAGTACAGAAGAATGTCTTCAAGTCCTCAGGGCCAGGAAATATTTTTTTAAATATGATATAAAGAGATGGATAAATTGTAGTAAACTAAAATGTATAACTCTTGTTTATCTGAGAACACCATAGACTGAAAAGGCAAGTCACAAAATAGGAGCAGATATTTGCAAGGATTTGTAGTATCTTTCAAATCAATTAGAAAGACAGCCCAATTTTTTAAAAATGGACAAAAGACTTGAACAGGTACCTCCCAAAAAGGAACTCCAAATGTCCCGTAAATATATGACCATATACCTCATCTCATCAATAAATCATGAAAGGCATATTAAAACCACAATGAGACACCACTAAAACCCCACGAGGATGGTAACAATTAAAGACCATCAATGCTAAATATCAGAAAGGATGTGGAGCACCAGAAACTCTCACCCACTGCTGGTGGAGGTACACACTGGTACAACCCTACTTTGGAAAACATCTTAGCATTAATGAGAAAAGCTGAAGATGCACATCCCAGTGTGGATGAGCACCCCGACAACTTCACTCTTGGTCTGAGAAACTTGAGTACATGTATACCAGGCATACTGGCGTTGTTTTGGAAAACAAACTAAGGAACAAAAAGCTGTTAATAACCCTAATTTCCACCAACCAGGATAAATTAATTATGGCAGAGTCAAGCAGTGGAGTACCATGCAGCAGTAACAGTGAATAAACTACAACTGCATGCCACAACTTGGATGAATCTTTAAAATATAATGTTAACTAAAAGAAGCCCAACATGAAGTATATATAGATTCAGATTCCATTAGGGTCCACTTGAAAAAGAGACCCAACCAAACTCTATTGATTAAGGATGAATAATCAGGTGGTAAAAGTATAAAGAAGTGAAGATTACCATTAAGGTCAAGACAGGGATGTCTCTGGGTGCAGGGACAGGTAGAGGAGAAAGGGGCATGCCGGGGCAACAACACAGGGAAATGTCTGGTGATAATGTTCTAGTTCTTGCTTTGGGTAGTGGTTCCATAAGTGCTTTATGATTATTTGTTATAGTGCTTATTTCTGTATGTGTATTATATTTCACAAAGTTAATAAAGGTTGTAGAACAAAGAAAGTGTTCATTACTGGAAACGGAGGCCAACTCCCAGATACAGCAGAGCTGCTTTCAGGAGTCTGGCCATGGAGACGAGGTCCTCACTTTGTAACCCAGAAGAAGCCCAACAGGAAAACCATATTTCTGCCCCACAGGATCTGCTTGAGGGGGGTCTATAGTTTCAATAAATATCAACATAAGGACCTAAGTATTCTTTTTTTTTAATTTATTTTTATTGAGGTAACATTGGTTTATAACATTATATGTTTCATGTATACATTATATTTCTACTTCAGTATATGTTATAGGATGCTTGCCACTGACAATTTAGTTTCTAAGTGTTCTTTGATGACCTAACTCTGCAGGGCATCAGCTAATCTTAAGACAGAACTGAGGTGAGGTTGTGCAGGTTTCAAACCTCCAGATCCGTGCTGGCAATGCTCAGTTTAGCTCAGTTCTGGATGAGGAAACCCCATCTCTCTAATGGGCCTCCAGAGTTCCAGCGCAACAGTGGTGCTTCCTTTGTGATGTCATCAGCATCTCCACTGACCCAGCTCATCAGAAGTTTCCAATATTGATCACTGGTAGTGGCTGTTGTTGGTAGTTGATGGTAACCTCTCACCAGTCATGAATTTCCCCTCTTCCAGGACAGAAGTACTAGTAAAAGTGGCTGCTGCTAGCTAGGACCATCTACCTGGCGGGGCCTTGGTGAGTGGGGACCCAGCCTGAAGCCAGGGGTAAGGAAGGGCAGGGAGGCCGGGGCTGCCCCAGGAGAGGGGAGACCTAGATTCTCTGCCATGAAGATCACATGGTTAAAGGTCCCTGACTTCCCCACTCCGGCCGGAACCAGCTTCCATTGGGGGTTAGGGCTGTGTCTGGACCTAAGACTGAGGCCTTGTCCTCTCTTAAAATCCACAACTCTATGTCTGGTTGGACAGAGGACACTGAAAAAAAAATTGTTTTCCATCCCAATACATTGCTCCCCTACCATCTGCACAGGAAATCAAATTCCCTTCTGTTTGGAAAGGCAGATTACAGTGTGTGACAGAAGCCCGAGCTCCCAAAATAGACTTACTTTCTTGGAGAGTCTTGATCTTACTCTTGGGGACAGGAGATACCCTAGAGTATCTGGATTGTCACTTAAAGCATGAATAGTGATGTGGTTCTGCCTTGAAAAACACTGTCCCTGTCAGTGGCATACACTTACTTCTGGATTCTATAGCAGAATCTGTATACCCTCAGGGCCATTACCTCCAAACCCACTTACCCCCTACCTAGCAGTCCCGCCCAGCACCAGGCCTCGGGATGAAGGGGACACTAGTATAGCTCTCCTGCCTCAAAGCCTAAAATCCCAGGAGTCAAACTGATGTGAAGCAAGCAGTGAGCCCACCTAGCTGACTCTTTCCTGGGCCTCCAACCTTTACCCTCTCATTTTGTGTTTTCCTGAGCATCTCATCTGGACAGTGCAGAAAGGTCATGCACGTTGTGTAGGTTGTGTACAGTTGTGTTTGTTTTTGGAATTACAACCAGTTCTGCAGTGAAAATCCTGTGCATGTTGATCTGGTGAGTTAGGGAAGTATTCCTGATAAAATGATTTCTAGACAACAGGGGTGGGGTCAGTGTGGGCTCATAACACTCTTGGCTGTGAGGGCTGTGCCCCTGCAGATCTTCACCAGGATGTTCTGGGACCTCAGGCAATATCACTGATCAATATTCTACATCAGCTGGTGGAACCCTTCTAAATTCTGGCACCTAAGGTAACACAGACTTCATCCTCTTAGTCATCAAGAAATATTTTTTTGAGTCAGCACTGTGATAGATACTAGGAGTAAAAAGTAAAAGGAGATACAATCTGATCTTAAAAGGGTTTATAATCTAGTGGTGGTGAAGGTAAATATCAATGAATCAAAATTACTACTTTCTGACCCACCAGGAGAAGTTTCATTTTGAATGGCTGAGTTGTCTGAATGCTGAAGGTTTCTACCCTTAAGCATGTAAGTTTTATTTCATGTTAACCATTTTTGATCAGAAATACTTTCTAAATATACCACATAATTGCTTTCCTTTTAAAATTAAACAGTCATCAGAATCCACTTTCTCATAATGATTCAGGATTGTTATTCTGAGCATTTCCAACGTTATCCTGTAATATAATGGTGCCCCCAAGGCCTCTTGGTGTGTTCCTAAACTAAATGATTCAAAACTTCTGAGTTTGTTCTATCTCCTCTTGCTCTAGACTTTTGCTAATTTCACTGTGCTTGCTTTTTTATAAGTCCTTTCTCCTTCCAGTATGCTCCTGCTCATCTGCTGTGGGCTTGAAAATCAGGAAACAAGGTTTATCATTTAGGCTATTGGTTCAGCTGCTGTCACAGAGACCAAGGTGCAAAGAGTCCAGGGCTCTTCTCCTTTTAGTTAACATGAAACTCAAGTTCTCAAAGTCTTGTTGATTGGCCAACTTTAGAGTGCGGTCCTAGGGCTGCTCCCCATCTCCATCTCCATGTCCATGGTCCAGTCTGCACAAGGGAAAAGATGAAGTAGTAAACAGGCAGCTTCCTTTTAAGAATGTGGCCCAGAAATGAAACAAATCACTTCCACTCACCTCCCATTGGCTGTAACTTAGTTCCATAGCTGCACCTGGCTGCAAGGGAAGCTGGGATATGTAGTCTTTAGCAGGGTAGCCATGTATCCAGGTTTTAACTTTGGAAGCTCTACTGCTAAAAGAGGGAAAGAAAGGATATTAGTGGACACTTAGCAGTCTCTGCCACACCGGATCTGTTGAAACTTTGTGTGGAGTAACTTAGGTGGGCTGTCACGGAAGACACAAGGTACTCTTCTGCAGAAAAAGCATCTGATTTTGACAGTTAACAGTTCCACCTGTTTGGGTTGCTCAGAAGGTTGCTCTGGATTATGTGTGCAGACAAGACACTGGAAGTTAAGAAAGCAGTCATGAAGACAGTAATGTTCATCGTCTTTCAAAGATCCTTCACCCAAATCCACACAAGTGAGAGCATAAAAAATGTTCTCAGCAGCCACAGGCCAGAGGCACCTTTCTTTGAAAGCCTCTCAAGACCACAAAGCCTCAGCTACTCATTCTCACATACTTTCACACCTTTACGAAGCACCTCCTACCAGTCTGACACTGATCTGGGTCTTGGTGTTCAGTTGGTTGGGACATGGGTTCATCTCTTTGACTGTCTAACCCTACAGCCCACCTGGCATTTCCATGGGCTCTCCTTCCTACTCTTCTGTATCTCCCTTTATTGTACATCCTTAATGCCTATCAGGTCTCACCTCCAGGAACTGGAGTGGATTGGATGTGGGCTCAAAAATTTTATCCCGTGGCTGCTGTTCAAAACCTTTCCATGGCTCCCTTTCACCTATTAAGTCGAGCCTTGTGTGTGAGGTCTTTTAAGACCTGCTTCTAGCCTCCCATTCCAGTCTCAGCTCCCAGCAGAGGGCGCGTTCAGGGATCTGGCTCATCCGAGAAGGCTGGTGCGTAGGGTCTGGGTGGATGGCACTTTGGCAAAGGGAGTTGGAGAGTTGCTGACGCCAGCTCCAGGTCTGGGTAGAATACCCACTACCCAGTCTCCTCACAGGACACTAGGTCAAGAATGCCTAGAAATTTCAGTGCTGGAGTCTCTCCTCCATTCTATCTAGATCCTTCCAGGAAGGAAGAGGTTAACATTGACCAGGCATCTTCTGTTTGTGAAAAACTGAGCTAAGCATCTTACATGCATTTTATATTCACAGTAACTCTATAAGGTAGGTACTATTATTGAACTCCTTTTATTTGCATTATGGTACCTGTTTTACAGATGTGAAAATTAAAATCAGAGTGCTTAAGTATCTAGTACAAGGTTACACAGCTAGTAAGAGAAAGAGCCAGATTTGAACCAAGGTTCAACTATATTCAAAGACCATGTTCTTTTCACTTAACACAGGGCCTTTCTAAAGGAACAGCTATTACCCCCATACACAAGACCCTTAGTCTTTCCAGCCTGGAGTGAGACACTAGTTCAGTGATGAGGAAGCAGAGAAAGAGAGGACAAGCCGCTTTTGTCCAAGTTTTACTCTCTCCCACCATTACCAGAACACCAGCAGCAACATATTTAATATTTAACATTTACTGAGCATCTACATTGTATACAATATCTCATTCCATCCTCACAACCACTCTTTAAAGTTGTTATTATTATTCCCCCCATTTTGCATAAGCAAAGAATGAAGCTCAGAGAGGTAAAGTCCCATATTTAGATGGTCCAGCTGGGATTCGAATCTAGGCAGCTAAGAGTTCTTAAACACTGCTTTCGTACTTATCTGGTTTATCTTTGTTCCCACCAGCCTTTATCCTAGAAGAGAAGGAAAGAAATGTTGGGGCCAGAGGGGCCTTAGACCCCAACTAGCCCAGCCCTCTCAATATTACAGATGAGAGGGAAAAACAAAGTCAGAGTCACCCAAGATTGCACATCACTCTAGCAGCTAAGCCAGGGCTAAAACCCAGACCCCTGATGCCCTGTTGCCTGTGCATAATAGACATCCCAAATCCTTCCTGTCCCTTGAATGAATAAATAAATAAGTAAATGGGTGAGTTAGTGAAGAAATGGACAGATCTTGCCAGAATGCCTTCTGGCTCACTTTGGGTTTTCAGGGCATAGCTGGGTCAGAAGACCCAGGGCATGGGGGATAAGGGAGCAGGTGCAGGGTAGTGAGAGACAGAACCAGGGTGTGTCAGCCTGGAGGGAGTGCTGTGCTGCTTGTTACGGGGAACCAACCCTTGAAAACCCATCTATCCTTTGAACTTCCCCCTGCCCCTGGGCGTCTCTTGACCTTACATTCACACTGCTTCCTCTATGGCCTTCTTAGCACAATGCTAACAACTCTGTCAATATCTTACCCCATTATACAACTGTTGAAAGAGGGTCACTTTCAAAGATTGGAGAGCAGCCTGCCTCTCCCATTTAGCTATTGTACTGCAATTATTGGATAATGTCTATTAAATAAACGTGCCTAGGCTTCTTTCTGGGAGAGAGAAGAGTGGCTGTTTACTACTGCCCCTTACTTTGCACACGGATCTTTAGGGGTTTAAACACTGGCAATGACCCCAGGGTCAAAACTAGTGTCTTCGGCAGAGCTTCCAGGACTTTGATGAAACTGGAGACCCACAGTACTGTGGCCCAAGGCAAATTGGGCATGACCCAGCCCACTCCCTTGGGCCTCCCAGGCAGGGCTGTGGCCAGTTTGTATATCTTCCCTTTGCTGGCGAAGAAGGAGGCGGAACTGGGTACCAGCCACTAAGCTGGTGCCAGGAGCTGGTCCCTGGGAGGGGCCCAGAGCTCCTACCTTTGTGTGGTGGTGTGTCTTTTCTTGGTTTGGCTGGGGGCTAAGGAGGGTTGAAAGGGTATGTCCCTCAGAGGAGAGCTTGAAGTGGGGGTGTGGGCTGTAGGGTGGGCAGAGAGTAGCAGACAGCTGCCGGGGCCCAGAGCATCGGAGGATGCTGGAGTGACTGCAGCAAGGGACCAGCAGCCTTGTATATTTGCAATGGTAATTTGCAGATGGTTCCTGGTGGTAGCTATAAGGGCTCTGAGGCGGAGCTTGGATCTCTGCATAAGATAATCCAGCCTGGGTTCCCCGGTGGTTCAGGCAGCCTTGGGGCGGGGCCAAGGTTGGCTTCTGCCGGGGAGGAGCCGGGATGCCGCTCCCACAGTGATGCAGAGGGGAATTTGCTGACAGTCCCTTGCCAGGTGGGGCTGGCTTCTCCAGACCAGCGAGGAGGAGGACTGGCTGGCAGTCTCCTCCCAGGTAGGGAGCGTGTTGCTTGTCACCGCATCCGGCGGCCTGAGTATCTTGCCTGGCGAAGGGGCTGTGGCGCCGAGGGCGCAGATACGGTGAGCACGAGGTTGGTATCAGCCAAGACTGATCCGGCTGGAAAAAGGGACGCAGAATCCGGGTCCTGGACAGGGGAGGGGGTGGGGCAGGACTGCTTGCTCTAGGCTTTCCGGGACCTCGGACGGGGAGGGATGGGGGCGGGGGAGACTGCGCCACTCTCAGGGAAGGGTGGAATGATCCGCCCACCAGAAAGGGCCGTGGCTTGGTCGGCCGTATTCATTGGGTCGGGGGTGGGGGTTGGGGCAGGAGGCTTGCTTGGGGTCCCCCGCCGCCTGCCTGTTGGTTGACTCTCTGGACCACCCTCACACAGGGATTCCCTGGGGTTGTGCCTCCCACTCACTGGTCTGGCATGGGAGGGGTGCGCTCTAGTCTACTCCGCTGTTACGAGTTATGACAGCGTCACCGCTGCGCTGCTGCTGTTGGGGGTCTCATTCTGTGCTGAGTGGGCTGGGCTTCTGGGCTCCCCAGAAATATGCCACCTTTTCTCTTATGCTTTCAAAGAAAGATTCTTGCCTCCATCCTCACCTTGGCCTTGAGAGAGAAACTTTGGATTTGGATGATGGACCTGGGGAAACTGAGGCACAGGGGTGCTGTGGTTTCACCAAGGTCATATAGCAGATCCTACAGAGCTGGCCTCCCAGGCACTTCCGTGACCTGATGCTCTTTGGAGGGGCAGGGGCCCAGCTTGCTCTCTAGACCTCTGGTCCAGTCTGGGGTGGACCCCTCACCCCAGCACCCCGTTTCCTCATTCTTGAGAATGGAGGGAGGTACAACTTGTGTGGGGGCTCCAGGGTGTCGTGAGTGTGAACAGTGCAGGGATCAGAATTGTCTGGGGACAAGAGAAAATTACTCATGAAAAACGCTCATCTGAGCAGAGGAGGCTACAGTTCCCTGCTGTCCTCATGGACTCAGGGAGAGGATGAGAGTTGGCTTCAGGGAGAGTAAGGCCCAAGGAGGCAGCCCATTTCTGGGCTTTAGTCTCACGTACCAGCCTTGATGAAAGTCAGGTGGAAGTTCCCAGGCTGCTATGGGAAGACAAGGACCAAGGAGGTGGACTTTCTCATTTAACGGCCCTCGTCTCCCTGGAGAACCGAGCTGGCAAGTCTGCCTTCTCTCAGCATCACCCTCTGTGATGTATCTCCTTAACCTTTTTCTCTCTCCAACTCCTGTCCCCAGGAGAAATGGAGTGCATAGGATCTGTTGCCCTTGGCTTTGAACTTCTCCTGAATTCACCTTGTCCTCCTTATCAGATGCCTTTCTCTGGAGGGAAACTGAGGCAGGCAGAAAGTTTATTTTATTTTAGAGCTGGAGCTGGGCAGTATCATTGCACAGGTGAAGAAACTGAGGCCCAGAAGATTGCTCCAGGTCCCCGCACACCGGTCTCCTGACTCCCCAGCCCACCACAGGGCAGACTGGACCAGGCCCTTTCCTCTCCCCTCCTTTCCCACCCCCCAGCCCCCAGCCCTGGTGAGGTGAGGCTGTGAATGCCTTCTGATGGTGGAGATGGGGTGGGTAGGATGGTATCAGTGATAGGGGACAACTTCAGCATCTTTTCCTCCTTTAAAATATGTTTTCAAATTACTTGGGAAAGAAGCAACTTGAAGAGGGGAGCCGAAGTCACCTGCTTACCTTCTCATCGTGGCCCCACAGGAGACACACAATTTCTGTGGGCCTCTCAGAGCCAAGAGCAGCTATTCTTCCTGCTCTGGGGCCAGCAGCTGTGATTATAGCTGTTGAGGAGGCCCACAGGCAGAGGGACTTCAGTTATCTCTCTGACAGCATCACAGGATAGGAGGTCCTGTGCAGCCAGTGATTCTGAGCAAAAGAATTACGCCTGGTGCATGAGTTGATGCTTTTCAGACACACCCTCTGAGCACAGAGCCCATGCGAGCTGGCCTCTGGTGATTCCATGGCATGCCTTGGGCTGCATGATGACCACCAGTAATCACTGGGTGAGCTGTGGGAGGGGATGGGTTCCTAGCAAACCAGATCAGAAGTAGCTGCCCATGGGGTGACAGTACAATGCCAGAGAGAGGAGGAGTACCCACCATGTCTGACTCCTCTGCCACGGTGCCCCAAGGGTCTCTTCCAGCCCTTCTCCAGAAAGAAGGCCACTGCCCCATGGTCCCCAGAAGCCAGTGGTGACAGAGGCAGAAGGAGGCCTTGGAGAGGACCTCAGGTCATGGGAGGAGAACCACTTACAGAACATAGTACCTGGTTCTGGACCAGAGCCCCTATTAGTTGGCATTCTGCCCTCAGTTTCCCTACCTGACAGCTGGGCATGAAAACACCTTTCCCAGATGGGTGGGAGGGCTTTGGAAACATATCAAGTGTTTATTGCAGATGGGAAGTGTTATTCCTGGAGACTCTGGTCTAGGTGGAAGCCATCTGTTTACGGCCTCGATGAGGGAAACGGGCTATTCCCTAACGGAGGATGCTCTCTGCCCCCATGACTAGTCTAGAGCCCCTTTCTAGGTTTGAGAGGCAGGCCCTCCCTCCGCAACCCAGTTTAAGTTATGTTTGGGCCCTTGAGAACTTCCTTTCCCTCCTTCTTGATTGCCTATGACTTTTAACAGGATTTCCATGTCATAAAATGCTGGTGACTGGTAGCACAGTGGACCTTCCTGCAGGCCTGGATCCTCCCTACTGACTCCCGAATCCTGTGGACTCTACTCTGCTCCTTCCTGGGAAGCAGCTGGTGGAAGGACCATAGAGATAATGGGTGTAAAGTGCTGGGAGCTCTTTGCACGGAGTGTCCAGATGTGGGGAGTCCACAGGGCATTTAGGACCATGGATAGGCTCACTCTGGGAAGGCTGTAATGCAGGCGCTTAGGGAAAGTGCTCAGCTTCGAGTGAGATCAGTAGCTTTTAGTGCACTGTTTTGCCTGCTGTGGGGTCCGCTGTTCTTTTGTCTTCCATTCTCCAGGAGAGCAGTGGTTTTTGCAGCTCACTCACACATCAGCATGAGTGGTATAAACTGGGCTCCTTGTTCTTGCCCAGGAGGTGTCTAGTGCAATTTGTGCAAAATAGGATGACAGAGGAGCTGAGACGAGAACTGGGACCACTGAGACGAGAACGTGGGCAGCTCATGAGGTATGATGTGTCCTTGTTCTAGAGCAGTCTGGATTGCTCTGGGCCAACTGAGGGTGGCTCTTTAGAAGAGCATCAGTGAGCAGAACTCTGTGTCCTGTATTTCTAGGGCAGGGTTTGTACCCAAGCCATCATGTTCCTTCCCAGCACGGAAACATGCAGAGGCAGGGTGAGAGGGGTGAAGGTGCCCCACTGTCACTTCCTGCCTCCTCCTGGTGATGAGCTGTATTCCCAAAGGGAACTGAAGCCTGGGCCCACTTAGAAAACCAAGATCTAAGTGTCCTGGGCTCCCTCCTTCTGCTTTTCCCCTCTTCTAATCTTCTGTTTTGCACGCGCACTCTGAAGACAAGCTCTGAAGAGCTGGGCTGGGGTGGCTGAGGAATGGCAGAGCCCTGTGCCTGCAGACCCTTGTTCATGCCAAGTCGGGGCCTCTGGCAGCCTCAGAGGATTGAAGGCAGAGAGGCCAGGCCAGCTTCCAGCCGGAAGCCAATCCTACTTTCCCCATCCCTGGGTGGCCTCAGCAGAGAAGGTGGCCCCAGAGATAGGAGCCTTCTCCTCCCTCTGGCTGAGTCTTCTCAGAATTGTGCCCAGCCAGAGGGACACTGGCCTCAGGCCATGGGGTCCTGGCAAAGGAGCAGGGCATCCTGAATTCTGTGGTGATACCTGTGAGCAAGATGGACCTATGGCCAACTGACAAGGGGTCTGGCTGTTTGTTGGGTTTTTGATGTGGAGGCCGACTGTGCTTGATGGAGGGCTTGGGAGCATGGAGGACAGGTACAGCAGACAATTTGCCTGGTGGCACTTGGAAGCTGGGTTTCCACCTGCTCAGTGCCTGCTTGCTTCACCTCTCTGAGTCTTCCATTCACAGATGGCGAAATAACCCCCACTGCATGGGGCCATTTGGAGGATGAATGGGAGGAAGTAGAAAGGTGTCAGATGTGTGCTTAGTGACTGGGAGCCCCCTTCTTTCCCTTAGCTCACCCCTTTACCTGCTCAGTGGCCAGTGGTCCTGGGGTCTCTGGACTGGCTGGCAACCGCTGACCAATGATGTTGTTCTTCCAGACACTGTTGGAGCTGAGCTGTTCCCTTAAAAAGAGCTTCAGATCCCTGAGGACCTGGTAGAGGGAGATGTCTTCTCAGAGTCAGAGTCAGGGTGGGCAGGTGTGGGGGTGTCCTTCAGTACAGCAGGCAGGCTGTTACTGGGTCAGGGATCCCTCCTGGGCTGGGACCTAGTGTGCCCAGGCCCACGAACTAGGTTAGGCTTTGGGGAGACCTTCTCAGGCACCAGGAGCACATGAGCCTGAACAGTGTCCCTGGCCTGGGATCCTGGTGCCACTCAGCGACCTCACATTACTTTTTAATCCTCTGCACACCCAGGAGAGGGGCAGAGCGAGTGTGAGTAGCCCACTTGAGAGATGAGAAAGCTGAGTCTGAGAGAGGTCACAATAGCCACAACTACACGCATTCACAAAAGTGGCAGAACCCAACTGGCCCAGGGCACAGCCGACACATCCTCCACTCACCTGCACTTGCTGCTTCTGGTGGTTTTGCTGAAGTTGCTTAAGACAAAAGGACTCGGAAGGAAGGTCATGTGTTTTCCCCTTCCCTCCCACTCTGGGCAGGGTGCCCAGAGCTCGGTTTTGCTGAAGGACAGCAGGGAAAGTGGAAGGATAGGATTCCCACCCCACCCCCACGCCATGCTCTGGGACTCACTGAAGGTGTGTTTAGGATAGCTGAGCCCAGGCAGAGGGAGGAGATGTTGAGCAGCCAGACCCTGGCTCCACACTTCACAGAGGGGGCTCCTCGGAGCCCTGGTCCAGGCACCTGCACAGAGCAGTGAGGATGGAGGGGACAGGAAGCGATGAGCAAGCCCCTGGCCTGGGCTCACAGAACTGCAAAATGGAAGAGCAGGTAGAGCCCAAGTCCCAGTGCTCTCCTGTGGGTCTGCAGAGGAGACCCAGGCCCTGTGGCCCTGTTCTTTTCCCAGAGACAGAGGAGGGAAAGAGGTTGGGAGGACCTAAGCCTTATTCCAACAGCTGAGTATCCCAGCTACCTGCATGCTTCTTGGATGAATCATCTTGGAGCTCAGCTCTGACCTGGTCACTTCCCACTGGCTCCCCAGAGCCTGCCATTGAAGACTCATCTTGGGTTATGCCCAAAATACCTTGTCTAATCTGCCCTCCTGCTTCCTTCACTCTTCCCTCACACCCTGCTCCAGCTCAGAAGCTCTTCCTGCATGGGGATGGGAGAACGTATCAGATCACCTTGATGTTTTTATAAAATATACATACCTGGCTTTTCTACCCTTTCACCCCAGGCTGGGCTAAGAACCAATACTCTAGCAAATCAAATGTACTCTGGACTGTCCACCCAACTTCCCCCTCCCAGCTCAGTCCTTGTTCTCATCCCCATCTTCATCTATTCAGAGTCTCCCTGCTCTTCAAACCCCCAACTCAAATACCACCTGCTCCAGGAAGCCTTCCCTGGATCCCAGCCAGAGGAGGTCTCCTAGCCCTTAATGCACTTGTCCCATTTGTGTCTTCTGCTAGACAGTGAGCTCATCCTTTCATTTATCAAGTGTTCATTGAGTGCCAGTCACACACATGCCCTCCAGTAATTCATGGGGAAGGGGCAAGTAGGCAAGTCAACGGATAATGACAACAGCTTCAGAAATGCTCCAATAATGTCAGTACAAAGCACCAGGGGACATTTTGGCAATGGCAATTAAAGCTGAAAATGTACGTACTTTATGACCAACAGTTTCACATCTAGCTGTATAAGTACACAGAGAAACTCACACATGGGCATAAGAAGACAGTTCCAAGGATATCTAGGGCAGCAGTGTTTGAAACACAAAAAAGAGGTCTCAACCTCAATATCTACAGTACAGGAGTAGGCAAGTAAAACTGTGATGTTATACAGCAGTCAAAGTATAAATAATTGGGGAATTTTATGTTTTCTAAATTATACCTCAAGAAAGCTGATATATATGTATACACACATATTCTATATTATCATGAATAAATCTCAAAAGCAATACTGCCCCCCAAAAAGGAAAACAATACTGCCCCCCAAAAGGAAATTGCAGAATAGTACCATTAGTGAAAATTTAATTTTAATAAAAATCACAACAGTATCTGTGATTTACGGATGCAAGCATGTTGCAGTGCTGTAATACCTACCAACTCCGTGCTTGGGCTGGTCTTGAAGAAGGAGAGAAGGTGCTACGACTGAAAGGGTAAAAGAAAGGACTTCTAATTTGTCAGTAACTCTTCTTTTAACAAAGAGGATCTGAAGCAAAAATGACAGAATGTTAACATTTGTTAATTCTCTTGGTTTTATACTTTTAAATTTTTTGTGTCTAGAATTTTTCAAAATTTGAAAAAAAGAAAAAGTAAACAGACATCAGAAGAAAAACATTGACTTTTCCCAGGGAAATCAGGAAAGGTTCCAAGAGGGTGACAGCTGGGTGTCGAAGAAAGGGTGAGAGCTGGCAGGTTTAACTGGGTGAGGGGAGTTGGGGAAAGGAGATGTAGGGTGTTCAAGGCCAGGGAGTATGTGTGCAGGCTCTCTGCACTTTTTAAATGTTTGTCAAGCTGCCCCTCCCCTGCTACTTTCCTCATCTTCATCCCTGAATCCAGATCCTCTACTTCTGGGCTATGTACATAGTAAATAGGCTTCTGGGAAAAAAATGTCATTTGATGATTTTTTTTAAGTCCAGATAATCTAATGGGGGTTAGGGGAGGCATAAGCTAAATACATCAAATTGAACACTAAAATAGGGAAATAGCCACTGATACAGAGAAAATAGAATTCTTTGAGGACACTATGCTCAACCACGTGAAAATTCAGTTGAAAATCAGCTGAAACTGATAGTTTTCTGAGAAAATATAAATCATCAGTTTGACCCCAGGGGAACTAGAAAACCCCAACAGAACAACAATCATGGAAGAAACTGAATTGTCATAAAACTCCACTCCAAAAAGCCCCCAGGTTTAGACAGCTTTAAATTTCTACCAAACCTTCAAGGAAGAGATTATTCCAATGTTATTTAAACTGCACCAACTGTGCTAGATTATAGAAAAGGAAAGATTCCAAAGTAGTCTATGAAGCCATCACAACGCTGACGAAGATAGCACAAAAAAAGAGAAAAAAATACTGCCCGAAAATCTCATTTATGAATATTGGTGAAAAATTCAGAAATTAATAGAAACAAATAGACTCACACAGCATTATGTTAAAAAGGTGAATACACCACAAACAAGTGGGGCTATATTCTAGAGATATAGATTCAGTATTAGGAGAACTATTAATATAATTGAACCAAACGGTTGTTCAAAAGAAATGAAAAAAATCACATAAACGGTTCCATAAAAGCTAAAAATATCTAAAAGGCATTTGATAAAATTCAACATATGTCCCTGGTTTTAACTCTAATAGGAATAAATGGACAATTTGTATCTGTTTGTGTGTTTGTGTATAAAGGAATATATATATATATATATATATATATATATATATATGTATATATATATATAAGACAAGGAAAAAGTGACCACCATTACCTTCATTCTTTAACACTTCTCTAGAAGTACAAACCAACACAAATGTTGAAAATATAAGTTGTAAAGGCAAGCCAGTTTATCTATTTAAATTGTAGATGATAAGATTGGCCATCTGGAGAACGAAAAGAAAGAGATAGTCCATCAAAAAAACTATTAGAAATAATAAAGGAATATAGTAAGATGACTGCTAATAAATATTAAAAACAAAAGTGTATAGCTTTCCTGTCTATACACTTCAGCCTCTTTTAAAATATAATGAAAGGAAATATTTATAATATCAGTAAAATAACTAAAAATAACTAGAAGTAAGTCTAACCAGAGGGGGCCAAATCAGCTCTTACTACTGCTGCTTATTCCTGGTTCCCAGCAGTTAGAACAGGGCCTCACACATAATTATAGATATTTGTCGAGTAATGGAACTGGCTCACAGATCAATGAAACAAAAAAGTCTATCTAGACAAAGACCCAAGCACATCTAATATGTGGTGGTGATAAAAGTAATCACCAACATAAAGTATTATGCATGTGCCAGGCACTGTTCTACACCTCTCACCTGTAGCCTAACACATGACCCAGCCTGGAGCGTATTCTGTGTACACTTGAGAAGAATACGTATTCTGCTGCTGCTGAGTGGAGTGTTCTGTGTATGTCTATTGGGTCCAGTTATTCTATACTATTGAACATATTTGAGTCCTGTGTTTCCTCATCGATCTTCTGTCTGGTTGTTCTACTCATTATTGAAAGAAACTTATTAAAATCTACTATTATTGTGTTACTATTTCTCCCTTCCATCTGTCAATGTTTGCTTCATATATTTGGGTGCTCTGCTGTTATGTGCATATATATATATATATATGTATATTTATAATTGTTACATCTTCCTGGGGAATTGACTTTTTATCATTATATAATATCTTTCTTTGTCTCTTGTGGCAGTTTTTGACCTAAAATCTATTTTGTCTGATATAAATATGGCCACCCCTGGTCTCTTGGTTACCATTTGCATGGAATATCTTTTCCCTTCCTTTCATTTGCAGCCTACGTGTGTCTTTACAGCTAAAATGAGTCTCTTGCAGACAGCACAAAGTTTCAGCTTTCTGCGTCCTTTACCTTAAAAAACTCATTTAATTCTCACAATAACCCTATGCAGATAGTGCTATTATTGTCTCATTTTTTTTCAGTTAGAAATATTTTATTTATGTAGAATAAAACATGAAATCATATCAAATAATAAGTGTTAGAAAGCTAAGTACCACAAATATCCTTAAGTCCATAGAAATAATATAATGTTTCTTAATGAACTACCTGATAATCTCCCTAATACTTTGTTTCCCTTTATTTTTCCCTACGTAATTCGGTTATCCCATTTTTAAATGAGGAAACTGAGGCATAGGAAGGTCAGGTAACTTCTAGATCCATTGAAGGTGGAATTTGAACCAGCACTTAACTCGGAGGTCATGCTCTTTGCCATCCATCCTAATACATAGTTAAACTGAGATTTTGAATCTGGAGGGAGTGTGGGAAGAGAAAATGGATTATTCAAACATGACTTTGAGATAACTATCTAGCCCCTTGGAGAAAAAAACAAAGCTGAGCCTACCACACTCCTAACAGTGAAATAGAGTCTAGAAAGAAAGTTTTAAAGGAGGAAAGATTAAAAAGAAAGAAAACCCTAACAATACTGGTAGAAAACATGGGTAAATAGTTTTAGAATCCTCTAATAGGAAAGACTTCTTAGTACAGAAAAATCTGTAATTTCTGTAGGCAAAAGGTACCATAAATAAAGTTAAAAAGGAGACAAATGACAATTTGCAATACACGTGACAAAAAGTTAATTGCCTTTTTAAGAAATTTATTTTGGCAGGGGCCAGGAGGAGGTAATTAGGTTATTTATTTTTGGAGGAGGTACTAGGGATTGAACCCAGGAACTCATGCATGCTAAGCATGGGCTCTACCACTTGAGCTATACCCTCCCCACCCCCAATTGCTTTACCTTAGAAAAAACTCTTAAAAACCAGTAAGATAAATTAGAAAGAACATAGACAATTCACAGAAAAACAAATGCAAAGGCTAATCAATCAATAAACATGAAAATAATGCCTACCCTTTCTGATATTTAAAGAATTACACATTGAAACAAGATATCATTTTCAACTCTCACACTGGCCAAGGTTAAAAATTCAATAATTCAGTGTTGTTGAGGGTGGAGGACAACAGGCACTCTTCATGCATGGCGGGGCAGTGCAAACTGGTTCATCCTCTTTGGAGGACAATTTGGCTCCACCTAACCTTCCACCCGTTACCCTTGGGGATTTGTCCTACAGCTAACCTCATGCATATCCACAAAGATGAATAATCAAAGATGTTCACTGTAGCTTTGTTTGTGCAGCAAAAATGTAGAAACAACCTAAACATCCACCGACAAGGACAGATTCATATAAATCACAGTGCATTGTTCAGTGGGACATTATGAGCTGCTAGAGGCGTAAAGGATCTGACTCTTAACTATGCAGAGCTGTGAGATGTATATTAACTACGAAACAAAGATAGAGTTTGGGAATATGTTCCTGGTTGAGTTTAAAATAAAGATTCAGGCATAGATATATATTTGTCACTATTTATGGAAAAATTATTGAAGAAAACAAACAGGAAACTTGACAATGTTTATGTTTGGGAGTGGAGCAGAGGTCTGGGTTAGCAGGGAGATTTTTCATTGTGTCTTATCTTGAATAGTTTGATTTTTTTCCCCCATAAGTATGTTATTTTCAGAACTCAAAAAGTAAATTTAAGAAGAAACCAGCTATACAGGGAGAATACTACTTAAAATGCCTCACCCTAAACTTTCTTTTTAAATTCATTTCTCAGTGGGTTCACCTCTTCTTACATTCATAATTTTATACCTGGAAGGGCCCAAGAGATTACCTCCAATCTGCATTTTTGTTCATGAGGAAAATGACACCTGCCAAGGTTTCAGCAAGCTGCCCGGGACCCCTGGCTAGTCTGCAGGGACTGGGTTCCTATGATGGTGCTCAGGAGAGGGACCTGTGACCCGTCATGCATGTGATCAAAGCTGCATCCTTGGACTTGTCGGCCCTTTCCCAACATGTAGTCCATCGGGTTTAGTTCATGTGTCTCCACGTGGGGAACCTGTTAAAGTGCATGTTCCCAGGCACTTTCTGGAGATTCTCATTCAGTGGGCTAGGATAGGGCCCTTAAACCTGCATTTTAGCAAGACCCTCGCTCCAAGATGATTCTGAACTCTTGCTTGAAGTCACTTGATGGTTATGGATCTCTCTGATCTCCCCAGCTCAGCACTGCAGGCAGTGTCTGTATGTCCAGTGAGGGAAAGAGGGCCCTGCAGCTCACCAAGGGTAAAGAGCAAAGCGGACCTAGGTGCAGGGACACCCGATGCAGTGTTCTGTCTGTGCTCCCCTCCCTCAGGCCCCTGCTCGGCTGGATGATGGATGACTCCTTGGTTCACCCACCCTAGAGCTGAGCAGTTGGATATGGAGATGAGGGGCTGACTGGGGGTCATGGCTGCATCTGGGATGCTCCTCACCCTGTAATAGCTCCCCTGAGGCAGGCCTTGTGGGAAAATACTGACAAGCCTGTTGGGCCTGGGAGCGACCTGTCCTGCTTGGGCTGGGAAAGGAGCCGTGGGGAAGCTGGGGAAAGACTGGGATACATGCCCGCCTGCACTGAGAGTTCTTCTTTGTCCCTGTGCCACAGAGCCTTGGAGGAGCCAGCTTTGTGGTCAGGAATTAAGCAGAGAAGCAGCCGGGACACTTGGAAGTACCTGAGGACTGGTTAAGAGGAAGGAGGGCCAGTGACAGCCCATCTGCCTGAGTCCCAGACCTCACCTGCTGCTCCAGGTAGGTGTTCTTGCCATTGTCCCACCCAGCAGGGCTAAGTCCTGAGCACCAGCTCATTCTTCCAGCCTGTGGCCCTGGTCTTTCTAGTCAACGCTTGAGCAAAGGCCCTCCTGAGCCCTCCTAAACCCACGACCTAACAGAAGAGGCCAGGAAGGGCCCAGCCCCCTCTGCAGAGGACACTGTCCCAGGTGACCCTGGCTCCCGAGACCTGGGAAGGGGGCCAGAGACTCTGGGTCTGATTAGGATGCCCCCAGGCTGAGCTGCTAGCTGGGTCCCAAGTGGCTCTTGCCCTGCTGACCCCAGTTTGGGTACAGGCCCAGACCCAGCCAGACACTGCTCTTCTGAGAGTTCCCTGCCTCTTGACAATTTTTCCTTCGGAAAAGATTAGGACAGATGATATCTTCATAGACTGTTGGAGCTGGAAGGACTCTAAGTGATATAATCCAACCTCAATTTCTTTTAACTTCTCAAGCATTACTAATATCAACAGTGTCATTTAAAATGTTGTAGCTGAACATTTCAGAGGAATCAGGTATAATCTCATCAAAACAGTACAGGAAGACCCTGGGTCTCAGGCAGCCCTTCCTGGGTTCAGCTGCCTTCTTTCCACCTGACTTCAGCCAGCCTTTGCCCACGGCCCCAAAAACCCTGCTCCTTTCCTCTCCTTCCATCTACCTGGTGACACCCACAAACACATCCCTCTTTGTGAAAGGGACGTTGGAGATCAGACATCCAAAACTAGAATGTATTAAAGCCAGGTTAGCATTAAAGTGAGGCTTTCTTCCCTGTTTAAGTAAGTAAGTTAATAAGTAAAACTAAGAAAGGATTGCATAGTCAAGGGAGGCTATAACTGTGATAAGATTTTTCTATCTGAGAGTCTCTAAAATCTCTTTTCCATGAAAGAAGTTATCCTGTATGGGCTGTTGGCCAAGAACATGGTCATTATTGCTATTATCAATAAAAGTAATCTTAGACATAGTTCTTTTCTGTGCAGATCAAAGTGCTTGATGTTCACATTTCCCTAATAATTTCCTGGTCCAGCCTCATAAGAGCCCTCCAAGGCAAGGAGTCTAAACCACAGGCAGTGTTCCACTTCCCTCCCTCCGGCCATGCCCACTGCCCAGCTCATGCTGGACCCTTGTTCCCCTAGTCTAGATCACTGGAAGAGACAGCAGCAAATAATGGTAAAGAAGGCAGGCTCGGGAGCCAGGTGGATTCAGTTCCCGGCTTCACCACGTGCTAGCTTTGTAATTTCTAGGTAGTCAGTTTTTTCATCTATAAAATGGGAATAACAGCATACCCTAGGGTTACTATGAAGATTCAAGTTAATATCTTTAAAGCCCTTGAAACCTATAGCACACTACGAAAGCCTGTTCTCCTCCAACTAGACCTCCCTAAAGCACAGTACAGTCTTCTTACTCCCCTGCTCTAAAATCATCCATGGCTCCCCATTGCCTATTTACTGACTATGCTCTACCCTGTTCTTCAAGGGCCTCAAAGGTAGAAATTCTATTTTTCCCTTGCACATAATAAGGAATCAGTAATGTTTGCTGAGAGAGAGGGTTTCCACTCTCAAGGTGAGTGAACTGAATTCCTAGGCTAGGAACCCACAGCTGGGGATTTGATCCAGGCTGTTCTGCCTCCCCAGTGGTGGCCTGGCCATGGGAAGCCATCGATATTGGGCGTTGGATCTAAACACAGGGGGAGGTTCAGTTTCCCTTGCATCTGTTAGGGCTGCAAAGGCAGGGAGCCCTATTTTGGACTCCAGCCTTCATGGTACAGAGCAGAGTGCAGAGAGGACTACTCAGCCACAAGCCAGAGCAGGCAGTGCCCATAGTTAAAACTCTCACTCTCCTATGGGCTCAGGCCGGGTGGCAGACGTGACGTCATTGTCCTCATTCATCATTGGGAAGTGGCCAAAACCTCAGCTCCTGTAGCTCAGGTGGGAAGCCCGAGGCCAGCAGAGACCACCGTGATCTGGTGCTTTGGACAGAGAACTCAGCAAGTTCCTCTCCTTGCATCTCAGCTGCTTCTCTGACAGAAGAGAGGCCATGCGCCATGGAGAAATGAGCACTGGGTCAGAGGACGGACCATGTCCATAATGGGGCTTCTCACCTGGCAGGAAGAGCTCAGCCATATCAGCATCTCTGAGCCTCTTTTTTTCCATCTGTAAAATGGGAGGATAATACCCATTTCATGGGGTTGTTGGGAGACCAAAGTGGAACAAAATGCTCAGGGCCCCTGTATAGTGCCTGCAGCAATGGGCACTTGTTAATTTGCAGTTAATCTGATCAGTCCATCAGAGTTGTTCTTCCAGGCTACCTGCTGGGGCTGCCTCAGTCCTGCAAGCCTCTTGCTTCCCTTAACTGACATTTTCTTCACCTGACTTCTACTCCCAGATGAAGGGAAGTGGTGGTGTTTTTGGTTGAGTAGAGGAGGAGGAACAGTCCAAATCTTCCCAGATTCTTGGCAGGGGTGAGAGGCCCAGCAGGGAAGAAGCAGAATTCTGGCTGATTTTCTCAGAGATTTTTCCACTCGGGCACTGCCAAGTTCAGGAAGCCAGGAGTGAAGTGATGGGGAGGAAACAAGCCAGACCATGCTGGTTCATGCAGGGTGGTATTTTTCCCTTGATTTATTCAGCACATGAATGAATTTGCTGGGATTCCAAGCACTATGTTGGGCACTAGAATATTCAGCAGCAAGTAAAACAGACATGCACCCTGCCCTCATGGGGCCTTCATTCTAATGAGGTTGGGGCAGACAGTAAACAGCATAAACTATGGGTGAAATATGTTAGAAGGTGATAAATGTGATGGAAGAACAGAGAAGGAAAAGGGGATCGGGAGTGCCAGGGAAGTTGAGTTATTTAATAAGGTCATTAGGTCTGGCCTTACCAAAAAGGTGACATTTGAGACACCAATTATCTACTCCCCTTGGGAACCCCTGAGAAGTCTGTGGGCTCAAAATCAGGGCCAGATACCTTTTAGGAGATCCTAGGATAGGAGCAAAATCTAGAAGCCCTTCTAGTCTCAGCCCAGATAATGTCATGCTCTTCCTCTGAAACCTTCAATAGCTCCCTACTGCCTACACAAGTAAGTGCAAATCATTCAGCCTGAGATTCAGGACCTCCTGGTCAGGCCCCAACCTGTCTGTTATCTCACCAGATTCTTCTCACCCCACCTCTGCAGCCAATCCAGTCTACCTACCATTTCTGGAATATTCCACTCTCTGCTTCCTTCCTCCACTCATTTGTCCCCTCTGCCCAAACTTCCCTTGCCTCCACTGGTTTCTGTCAGCCTAGTAATCCCACCTGCCCCTCCTGAAGCTTTCCCTGGCCCCCTGAGGCTGCGATCTCTCAGCCCCGCCACCTTGGCTCATACACCTTTCTTTTCTCATTGCACGGCCCTTACTTTTCCTTGGGTGTAGGCAATGGTTTAACTGTCTGATCTCTCACCTGATAGGCGAGTCTGGGATTCTTTCATCTCCAGCAGGTGTAGGGCTCAGTGAACATTGGCTGAATTGAGTGTGCCCAAGTTCAGAGGCCCTCAGCAACACTGAGATAATTGGGGGGGTAGGTTGCCCACTTGGACAAAGAAGGCAGAAATGGAAGGCCAGCAGGAAAGGAGAGAGGGAACAAAACATAGGTGAGATCTGATGGAGAAGCTAGTGAAGGAAAGGGAGAGAAACATCCCCACCGTATTTTTTCCAGACAGGCAGACTGTCAAAGACTCAAGGTTAAGTCTCTTTCCTTCCCCAGAAGATAGTCTCTTTTCTCCCTTGAGTATCCCAAGCCAGTGCTCCTTGTGTCTAGCTAGAATATCTTTTGCTGTGGCTGGAGCTCATTTCCTCTGGTTCCATCCTTTGGATTCAGGTCATTTATTGAGCACCCATTCAGCGTGGCTCAGAGTGTCTTTCTTTACCCTCGATCCAGGGGGCAGGAGCAAGGTTGTAAGGAGGATGGCCCCTGGTATGGGGGTTTGGGCACTAGTTGAGGCAGCCAGGGACCCCTAGAGCCACGCAGAGACTGCCCATTGACCAGGACTGGGGGCCACCCTAAGTCATGGAGGTTGTGCCAGCCAGTCACTCTGCAGCTTCCCTTAGGGCTAGACTTCACCACAAGCAAGTCTATAAATAGAGTGCCCCCACCCCCATAGCTCTGTGATTCTCAGGCCCCTGTGTCCCCTGTCTGGCCCCAGGCCAAGTGAAGCCATATGAGCCAGACCCACAGCCTCTGCCATCTGGCTCCCACCCATCACTGGAGCAGCTGCACTTAGAGAGCAAGCACTCTCCCTCTGCCTCTCTCCAGCTCCCACCTGAGGCAGCCAGCGTGGAGTTCCTCCCAAATCTGCTGCCTCTAGGGGTGGTATGTTTCCAGCTGGGGAACGCCTGAATGCAGTCTGAGCCCATGTCCCTCTCTGCATTGGTGCACCCATCGTCTGCTCCTGGAATGTCCTGCCCTGGCCTCCACACCACAACTCCTCTTCAGATCAAAAGCCGTATATGTGCTCAGGGCTGGGACAGGCTTTCTGGGCTCAAATCTCCCTTCAGTGACAATAATTCCCATCCTAGGATCATTGTGAGGACTGCAAGAGCTCGTGCTTGCAATGTCTTCGCAGTGGCTGGCAGTAAGCCTTCAATTAATGCGACCACTGCTGTTCACCCCTTAAGAGCTGCCTTGGCTGACACCTCCCCCAGGCAGCCTTTCTGGATTGCTCAGACCTCAGTCAAGGGCTCCTCCTCAGTGCTCCTAGCACCCCTGCAGCAGGCCTTCAGAGTCCAGTTATACAGACCTGTCATGGTTTCTTTAGGGGTCTTTGTACCCACTAGAATCTTGTGCCTAGACTATAAGTGCCTTGAGGGCAGGGGACAGTCTGGCCCATTGTTTTGCTGAATAAATGATTTCATGAGTGACAGATGGGTGACTGTGAGAGACAGACTTCAAGAATAGGTCTGAGCCTGACAGGCCTGAATTTTCTAGAGCCTGTCCTAAAAGATGTGGATACCTGTGCAAGGCCTGGGGAAGAGGGAGAAGGAACCTCTATCCCCTGTTATGTGGTCTAATGCAGTCAACCTCAAAACACAGTCTCAGTTCCAGCAGTGTCAGCATCACCCAGGAACTTAGTAGAGATGCAGATTCTCAGGCTCCACCCCAGACCTACTGCATCAGAACTGTGGTGGGGGACCCAGCCACCTGTGATGTAACAAGCCCTCCAAGTGATGCTGATGCACCAGAGTTTGAGAAATGCTGCTCTAATGTTTCAAAGTAACTCAGATTCATGGGAGGGGGGTCTCTCTCAGGGGTCTCTGCTCTGCTGAAGGCTTCCAAGAAGGCTCTCGGGCTGGGCCTTTGGGGTATGGCTCCTTCTAGACCCACATTCCTGACCTTGAGACTCTTTTGCTGACAGGGCAGGTGCAACGGGGGAACTCTCCCGCAGACCTCCTAGGTGGCCCTAGACCGGAGGAGGTACTGCTCCATCCTAGCCTTGATGCTGGTCTGTCTCCACTACCACTGGCCAGCACCCTCTCAAGGACAGACTTCTGGAATGTTGCAGCTAAGAAGGACCCTAGAGATCATTGGCTACTTACACATATGCTCACAAACACTCCAAAACACACAAATACACACACGCATAAATGCATGCATGTGCACAATTCAACATGCACATATATGAACACATAAACCTGCATGCACCTCAAAACACACACAAGTACCCAAAATTCAAATTATAGTCACAAGCACATTCCGAAACACACCCAAATATCTCCCAAAACACACACAGATACACACACACTCAGAACCCACTGATAAACACAGCTGAAAATACACAAATACAAATGCATAGACCTATTGTATTTGTTTCCTAGGACAGCGGTGACAAATGACCAGAACGTGGGTGACTTGACAGACGTTTATTCTCTCCTAGTTCTGGAGGCTGTAAGTCCAAAATCAAACTCCTGGCGGGGCCATGCTCCCTCTGCAGGCTCTAGGGAAGAATCCTTCCTTGCCTCTTCCAGCTTCTGGTGGCTGCTGGCAACACTGGGCGTTTCTTGCCATGTAGCTACATCATTCCAGCCTCTGCCTCTGCCTTCACATGGTTTTCTTCCCTGTGTGTCTCTGTGTAGCCTTATTGTAAGGACACCAGTCATTGAATTTAGGGCCCACCCTAATCTAGTATGACTTTATTTGAATTAATTATATCTGCAGAGACCCTATTTTTAAATAAGGTTTTCTTTTTTAAAACTGAGGTGTAATTGATAATATTATGTTAGTTTCAGGTATACAACAAAATGATTTGATATCCGTATATATTGCAAAATGATCACCATAATAAGTCCAGTTAACATCCATCACCACACATAGTCACATAAGTAAGGTCATATTCTGCGATTCTAGGTGGACATGAACTTTGGAGGGACATTAGTCAACAGTAGGTCCACACATCCCAAACACACAGGTACAGAGACAGACATGCACACACACACACTCACCCCTTGCAGATGAGAACTCTGAGTCCCTTGATGGCAGAGCTGCCCATCCCTCCTCCCCGGGCATAGCATAAAGTTGCCACACCCTATTGTGTAGTACCTGTCACATGGTGCTTTTCATCTTAGTTTTGCTTTTTGTTTGTTTGATTGATTTGGTTAGATATACATATAAGAATGCAAAAGGTAAACGAGAATATCATGAAAAGCAAGTCTTCCCTCACCCCGCCTTAGCCTTCACCTCGTTGCCTTCCTAGGGTTTCCCAGGTATCAAGAGTTTCTTAAGTCTCCTTCCAGAGAAAATCTAGACGCAGCCGCATGGGCGATGGCCTTCTCCATGTTCCGTCTGCATCTAGCTTTCTTCACTGAACACAGCAGCTGTTACTCTTTGTTCTGATTGTCTGCTCTCACCTGACTGTGAGCTCTGGGAGGGCAGGTGCATCTGCTATTTATCTTTCCTGCCCACTTCCTAGTCCAGTGGCCAGCACAGAGCAGGTGTTCCGTTAAGGCTGGTTCTACCTGCACATCAATGAATCAGCAGCAGCTCGTTGGGTCTGCGTGGGCAGGGGCTCAACCTCCTGGCCGCACAGCCTTGGTTGTCTGTCTCCCCAACATGTGACACCAGCCATCAGAGCCCATCTGGCGGCAGACAAAGCTGGGGCAGGATGGCACCCAGTAGCATCCTAATGTTTGCTCCTGCTTCCTGGCTGTAACTGGGTCTGAATCTGGGATGGATTGGGGTCTCTGCTGCAGCTGCATCTCTCCTGCCCTCCTCTCTCAGTCCACTTGGGACTCCTGCAGAGGACTCCATTAGGGAAGAAGCAGAGGAGAGAGCAACACTGTCGGCATCTTAGCCTGGGGGTGGGGGTCCTGCTGCTGCTGAGGCCTTTGCCCAGTCTTTTGTAGCTGAAGGCTTAGTCCGGACTTGTTACCACGGAGACAGGAATTATGGCAATAACTCAGGGCTGAATGGAAGCCTGCAGCTTCACCAGCTTGTGGTGGGAACATATTTTTTCCCACAACACTCAGATATAAGATGTGCTGTATTTTTTTTCCCAAATCAAGGCAGAAACGGATGCCTCCAAGATTTCACCATACCCCCAATCCACTAACTGAGCAGAGCCCAGGGGAGGACGAAGCTCAACAGAGGCTGCCCAGCCCCGGGAGACTGGAAGCCAGGGAAACGTTAGCCAGCATGTGGAAAGAGGGGCTTAGGTTAGGGGATTGATAAGAAAGAGCCTCTCCAGCCAAAACATTCTGAGTTGGAGATCATGGGGGACAGATGAGACCCTCCCTAGCCTCATTGCCAATCACTCCTTTCTTACAAATATTACAATAAATATTTGTAAAGCACTAAGCTCTACCCAGTGCAGCAGAGAAAATAATGAGCAAACACAGCCTTGGGCTCAAGGAACTTTCCATCCACTAAGGAAGTCAGCCATCTGCTGTGTCATCCTGTAAATAAACATCAAATGTACTAGATGCTCCAAGGAAGGTAATACTTCACTGTACTGAGCCATGGCTATGTGCTAGGCACTGTTCTAAGTGTTTCATGTAATCCTCACATCCACCCAATAAGGTAGATGCTAATAACATCTTCATTTTACAGAGAAGATAAATGAGGCCCAGGGAGGCTAAGACATTTGCCCAAAGACATGGAGCTAGTACATAGCAGAGGTGGATTGGGACCCAAGGAGTCTAGCTCTCCCTAGGGACCCACACCTAAATGCCACACTATGTCTGTCTCCCAGGATGGAATGTGGAGGCTTGACCTGGTCTGGCATTCTTCCCTAAGGAAGCAAAAATTGAGCTGAGATTAACTAGTGAAAGAATGAATTAACTCATGGGATGGGGGAGCATTCCAGGTAGGACTAGCATATGCAAAGGCCCTATGGCAAGAGGGAAAGTGATGTGCTCCAGGTATTGAGGGACAGATGGAGGGGCCAGGGGATGGAAATGAGGGGAAAGTTGGATGAGATGAAGCTAGTGATGGGCAGGCCATGTTGGCCAAGTTAAGGAGAGCCACAGAGAGCCCTTCCAGTGGATTCCATCATGACCTGCAGGACAACTCAGGCTCACCTGGTCCTGAAAGGATCCCTGGACATTCCTCTCACAGTGAGTCCTGCCCCTGAGGCAGCCCTTCTCACTCACAGTATGTTATAACTGCCTCCTAGCCAAGGCCTTCTAGAATGAGGTTGGTGGAGGGAGAGACACATCTCATTCTCCTTAGCACCCACCACCCTTAGAGAACTCAGGAGAAGCTAAGTGAGGACTCTAAATAAGAGTTGAGGGGAAGATTAGAATGCTGAGACCCAGGGTGCCTGGAGTAGACTGCCTGGAGGAAACGGAGCTGAGCTGGCCTGACAGTGGAGCATTCTTTTGTGGAGAGGATCACGAGGCCTTTCCACAAAGGAGAGGAATGGAGCAGAGAAAGCCAAGGCCTTTGAGAGACAAGGCGCCATCCACCTGCTGGAGCTGAGGTTTCTTGTAGGGAGACAGGGGAGGTAAGACTAGGGGAGTCCCTAGGGCCAGGGAGGCCACCCCCTGGAGCAGGCCAGGAGCCAAGAGGTCAGATGTCAGGAGGAACAGTGAGCTATGCAAAAGCTCAGGTCTTGGCTTCAGACCTCCACCTCCACCTGCCTTACCACTGCTGGCTGTGTGACCCTAGGCAGGCTCCTCACCCTCTCTGGGCCTCAGCATCCTTATTTGTAAACTGAGGACCGTCATCTTTCCTGCCCCAACAGGGCTGTTGGGGGACTGTAAATATGCCTCATAATCTGGAGGGAAGTGTGCCCTAGGGCCTCCATCAGGCACCCCAGAGACAGTCCAGAGGCCAGGCCTAGCCCAGGAGGCTCCTGTTTCTTTTTTGTTCCCTTCCCCATGGGAATCTAGAGTTAGACCACCCTCCAAATGTGCTAAAGGAGCCTCAGTGGCTGCCATCTCCCAATGATTGATTGAGGTGGGGTAAGGCAGAAGGGAGGGCTGAGCAGGGTGGCAGGGCAGGCTGGCCCCCACTTGCCCAAGTGAGAGCTGTGCTGCAGAGCCCCCGAGCCCCCTTCCCAGTCTCTGCACCTGGGTCTTGACACTGCGATCGGCATTGTACTACGGCTCGGGAGGAGTTATTCAGCTAGGGAGGGAGGGTGCCTCTGGCTTCCAGGCAGACCTCCAGGAGCCTGGTGGCCACCTTGGCCCACGTGGTACGAGGACAAGCCTTGACCTTCCTGCACCTGGCCCAGCCAGGCCCTGTGGAGAGAGGGAGGAGGAGGTGGCCTCAGATTCAGGTCTTGAATCTTCTTTCTGAGTAGGCAGCCTGCAGAGGAGCCACTGGGCCACATACCACCCCAAGAGCCCAGCCTTTGCACCCCCTTAACCCCACTGACAAGTTTGAGTGGCAGCTGGTCAAAGTAAGGGCACTCGAGGAGGAGGAAGAAGAATGTGATGCAAAAGAATGAAGGGAAGCTGATTGTATGCCTACAAATATCAAGCCTTCCTTTTTAAATATGATTTTTTTCTAATTATAAATAATAATACAGGCTCATATTAAGTAGTTTTTCAAATTCAGAAAAAAAATTTAAAAGGTCAGTGAAAGAACATAGTTCCATCACCCAGAGGTAATTGATCTTTTTTTTTCTGCAGATATAATTTTCATTTATTCTCTCTCACTTCCTTTTCTCTGGAATTGAAATCATCTAGTTTAACATCATTATAGCCTGCTGTTTTTACTTCCTACTTTGTCTTTTTAGGCCATGTAGGGAGTTGCCCCTCCATCTCCCAGTGTCTCCCTGTCACTACCCAGCTCCTAGCCGTCTGGGTGTCGATGACATCCCCATCGCTGCCTCTCCCCTGCCTCCAGCCCCATTTGGACACTATCATGGCTGCTTGCTGACCTGGGGGCCAGAGGCAGAAAGGCATGGGCCCTGGTGGATGTTCAGGGTCTGGAAGGCAAGGGAAGAAACCTTCCCAGCAAGGAGAGGGCCTTCTGTGGGGCTCCCAGAGGCAAGACGGGTGGAGGGGAAGCTGGTGCACTCAGCCTCCAGCCAGAGTCCAAATGGCTACCACCTCCCGTTACTGTGCTCCAGCTGCCTTGGACACCCACAGCCTTTCCTCCCCTTGGACGCAATACAGATCTGGCAGGGGAGCCTCTTTTCCTGGACTGTAGAAATATAGCCCTCCTGAAATGGGCAAGGCAGCTCTCTCTCCTGTTATGCCTTCAGAGGTTGCGTGATGTAGTGGAACCAGATTCTTAGATTCCAATCCTCTCTATCTCTCTCTCCAGCTGTGTAACTTTAGGCCCTTTACTTGGCCTCTTTGAGTCTCAGTTTTTCTACCTATAAAGTGGGGATACTGATGTCCACCTTTTAGGCTGATACCTCTTAGCTTGTCTGTTTAGTGTTAGTGATGGTCAGTGGGATGACCATTCGAAGGCACCAGTACCATGCCTGGCCTTTCACCAACATCCGTGTCCTCTCCTTCTTCTGAGGCTTTGTCATGGGCTGTGCCCACTCAGGCCTGGAGTTTGTTCCCTAAATTCCCTGTCAGCTTTTTCTTTTCTCCATTTAACTTCTGTATTTATCCTGGGGGCTTTATTCCTGTTTGCTGGGATCGGTGTTCTCTGCCTTGGGGATGGCACGTAGCAGAGTGATTAGGGTGGGGCTGGGGAGTCAGATGTCCTGGGTTCAGGTCCCTCTGCTCACCAGCTACCTGATCTCGGCTAGTCACTTAACCTCTCAGTGCCCGAGATTCTCTGTGCCCAAAATGGATAATAATAGCACCTACCTGTTGTTTTGTACAGGAAGGAAAAGCCACTCTAAGAACTTTAAGCAAACACAATTTTAATTCGGGGAATTACTTGCTCATAAAATCACCAGAAGGGTTAGAACCTGGGTTGGTCTTCAAAACAGAGCAGAACTGACCCACAAGACCACTCCTCAGCCACAGCCAGGGACTAATGGAGCCATGAATTCACATCCCCTCACCTGCAAGGCAGAATCAGGGAGCCTCTGCAGCCTGCACCACAATTTCCTCTTGCCCCTCCCTCCCTGGGATCCAGAGACTGAGCATTGATCCGCTGCAGAGAACTCCTTCCCCTCCTCAACACTGTCAGCAGAACACAGCCCAGGCAGTAGGAAGATGGCCGCCTCTGCCCTTCCACCTTATAAATCTATCTCCAGTGCATCTAATCGATGGAACCTGATCTGTATTCAGAACTCCAGCTGCAAGGGAGTGTTATAAATGTAGTTTTCAGCTTTCTAGCTTTTGCAGTATAGGAAGGCACACTAGAAAGATGTGGGAACGGTTGCTTAAGACCATCGACTGTATCTAACAAGCTATATGATAGGTTTATTAACCCAGATGATACATTAAGAGATTTGGCACAGTGCCTGGCACGTAGAACTCATTCAGTAGATGTTATCTGGTATTCTTATTACGGGACCAGGGGTATCAGCGAGCTGCCCACAGAGCCCTAGCAGTGAGAAGCAGCAGCAGAAGGGAGTCACTCTGTGTGGTGCTGTCCGTGGTGCTGAGTGTCCTTCTGATTTTAGCAGACCTGACAGCAAGGTGGAACCTGAACCCACTCACACCATGCTGGGGCTACAGGGTTTTTTGTGGAGAGGGGACCATTTAGAGGCTTCTGAAGGAAAGCTGCCTCAACCCAAAGGAAGAGGTTAGCAAAGGCAATACCCAATATTTGGGGTACTTAATAGTTTACAAAAACACCTCTGTTTATTATCTCCTTTAAGCAAACTTCATAACTACCCTGGTATAGGCAGGATAGACATAATTATATCCATTTTATAGAAGAGAAAACTGGGCAGCAAGAGGTTAAGTAGCAGTTAATAAATACTAGAGCTAAATCCACACCCTATCTCCTGACCCAGAATCATATGCTCCCTCCACTCCATGCTGTGACATGGGAGCAAGACTTGGTAACCAATGGTGTGCTATGGGGAGGCACAAGTGAGTGACTCAGGTGCTCTCTGCACACTATGAAAACATATGTAAATCACCCATTTTTAAAAACTTCCTGCCCCAAATGTGGCCTTTGGTAAGGGACCATCAATCTAGCCATAATGCTGGTTATTGTGGAGGAACCACAATGACATAGGCCCTTCTGTCAAGGAGCCCACTGATTTGTCAAAGAACTGGCCACACTTGTGCATGGGAAACCAGGGGAAGAGTGCCAAGTGTTGATTGCAAAAGCAAGCTGTGTAAAGAGGGTGCAAACAAGGTATCATTTGGGCTTCTCATTGGAAGAAGTCTTTGAGCTGGACCCAAGGACTGTAATGCTGATGAGACCAAGGCCCCAGCCAAGCTCTGGAGGAAGTGGCTTAAGCTCAGTCAAGGTGAGGCAAGTAGCCCTAGGAGACATGTGGACAGGACAGAGAGAAGGCATGGTGACTCATGGAGAAATGGCCAGGCAGTTGACCTCTGGCATAAGGAGAAATGCAAGAGTTTGGGGATTCAAGTGAAGAGGTAGTATGGGCCTCTGTAGATCTTCAACTTTCTGCAGACTCAGAACAAGCTGGGAAGGGGAGAAGGGAGATCTCCTGAGAGAAGAATATAAGGACTAGTCTCATGAACTGTCCCACTGCAATAAAACTTAAGGGGCACTGAGCTACCATCCTTTATCCTAAAATCTTCTCATTTTCCCTTCTTTTTTAGGGGGAGTCAGAAAACTTTTTGGATCTTCAAGAACTCCTTATCTAGGTACAAATAACCCTAGAAATCTTAAGCTAGTGTTTCTCTCTCTTGGCTGCACATAAGAATTGACTGGAGATTCTCATTCCTAAAGTCTGGAGTGGGGCCTGAATCTCTGGATCTACTAAACAACTTTGAAGTGATTCCAGTGTACCTCACCCCCCAGGCTAAGTAGTCACTGATCCAAGCCTGAGAACGCTGAATAGGGAGCCAGAAAACCCAAGTTCTGATCCCAGATCCACCACCTTTCCCAGCCTTAGGTAAATCTTTTAGCCTGCTGGTGACCTAGTTTCTTCACATGTAAAGTTGGGCAAACCATCCTTAGCTGTGAAGATATAAGGAGACTCAAGGGCAATTTAGAGCAAGGAAGGGCTTCCTGACACTTAGCGGAAGATTCATGGCCAGCTGGCATGGCGGGTAGGGAAAGACATTAACCAGAACCCTCATTGCAGTAGCACCTGCTTCCCCTCCTCCCTGTCCCCCAGGATAACTGCCCCCTAGTGGTGAGAGTAAACCTGAGCATCTAAGCTTTTGTCCTGGAAAGAGTGGGCGTGGGGGCAGATCTGAGAGCAGAGAGTGTGGAAGAGGATATGAGGAAAGACCCAGAGAAGAAGGGGAAGGGGGAGGCGGTGCCCATGACCAGGAACTCCTTTTTATTTTTTGAGGTCCAGATCCATGAGAAATAATCTTTCATGCTGTTAACAAAAAGATAATGAATTATTGAAGAGACTGAGAAGGCCAGATGGCAGGTGGGGTGCAGGGCAGGTGCTGATTTTGTGCACAGGCTTGGGGGAGGGGGGAGGGGTGGATACCCACCCATAGCTTCTTCTCCTAGGATGCGGCTTATGGCTACAGCGATTTGCTTCTCCAAATCGAAATGCAGTCCCTGTGGACCAGTTCTTGAGACCTCTTGGGGATGGTGGAGCAGAGTCAGTCCTGGGCAGTGCCAGGAAATGCAGTCTGCGTGGCTGTCGGCTATGTCTCTGAGATAACTTGGAATCCTAGCTCCAGCCCTCAGAGACCTCCCACCAAAACCCCTTATCTTACAAACAGGAGGCCCAGAGAAGGGAAGGAACCTGCCCAAGGCCACACAGGTGGCCTGGAGCCCAGCCTTCCTGCGATCCCTCAGTTCTAGTGCTTTCCACTGCGCCACCCTGAGAGGCTTGGAAAGGTTCTATCCCTGGACTAAGGCTTAAGTGAGGTCATGCCCTCCCTCTGACCCCTGCCCAGCACTGCTAGCCCAGCAGAGGCCCAGAGGGTCCAGGAGGTAGCAGAGCAGAGGATTACAAACTGCCCAGGCTCAAGGGCCAGCTCTGTCACTTACCAGCACTGTGACCTTGGGCAAGTTATTTTACCTCTCTGAGCCTTAATTTTGTTTCATCTAGGGGTGATTCTAGTACCCTAGGGTACTTCTAAGGATTAAATAGCTAGTACTTCAATGGAAAGTCCTTACCCTATAGTAAATGCTCAACAACTGTTAGCTCTTAGTAAGACTGGTCCCTTCTAGGGCTTCTTGGACCACTCAAGCTCTGGGATTTGAGCTCCCCACACAAAGGACTTGGCCTTGAGGTGGCCAGCTCACCTGGAAGGAAAAGTGGGAAGCAAAATGCTTGCCTGGCTAGTTAGGACAGCAGTAGCTGAAACCAGGTCTGGTCTGGAAGCCTGGGAGTGAGCGATGTGCTAGAGAAGTAGTAAAGACAAAGTTAGTTCTTTTCAAAGCTTTTGCCCAGTAGCTGAGGAAAACTTTGCACAGGCCTAGGACTGCTGAGCCTCCAGTTTTTGCCACAGGAGTCAGGGAGAGCAGAAATGAGAGGGGAAGAAGGCCACACGCTCCCCCCTCAGATAAGATGTGCAACTGAGGGAATCTGAGAATCCTGACTTACCAATCCAGCCGCCAGCCTTAATACCATCTCTCACTGCCCCTCCTTGGACCAAAAAGCAAGGCTGACGCTTGCTTTTCATGAACAGGAAGAACAGAAGCAGCACTGCCTCCAGGCTGCAGTTTGAGGGTACTGTAAAGTCCTGCCCGTAGTCTGTGTCTCTCCTTCTGCCTGTTCAGAGCAGAATAGGGGGAAGGTGACTAGGAATGGTCCAGGCTGGGCCCCTCACTGCCATCTCACAAATAAGCTAGTGATGATGATGACAGTGCTGGCTAATTTTGAGCACATATATTTCCAAGCATCACGTGAAGGGCTTTATATGAATTATCTTACTTCATCTTCACAATAACCCTGTAAGACAGTACTGTTATTACACCCCATTTTCCAGATTTGTAAACTGAGGCTCAGAGAGGTAAAGTTACTGTCCATGGCCACACAGAAACCCAGTTTGGCTACAGAGAGCCTACTTCTCCCTGATGCCCTAAACAGCCTCCCTGTGCTCTGCTGTGAAATTCATTCCCAAAGAGAGGAGTTCTTTGATGCCTCCTGCATCAGGCAGGTTAGTGCCCCTGCTGTGTTCCTTCAGCACCCTCAGATTGCAAATTTTAGTACTTCCAGTGCTTATGCTCTGGTCCCTAGAAAGCTTTTCCATCCTCTTCTTCACACCCAAGAGCTAGCTCTACCTCCAGAAAGCTCTCCTTCCAGAAAGAAGGGAGGAGGAAGGTCCAGGCATGGTTTAGGGGTGAAGAGAAAAGGTTGGGCACTGCTCTGGGTTTCCATGGCAACAGCCTCCCTTATTACCGCTTCTGTCTGCTGCTGAGAAAGCTGAGGAGGGTGCTGAGGTGGCAGTTAGGCTGTCTTCTCTCTTTTCTTTCCTCACCTCCCCTTCAGGCTGGGCAGCCAGGTGAGCTGAAAGCCTGCACCTGACCCAACCTTGCTGGTTGGATTCTACCCCACTCCAAGGTTAGAGGCTGGGACCTTGTAGCTGGGGGTCCTCCAGGCAGAATGGCAGCCTGGGCCAGGCCTCCCAACAGCATTCCTCTCCCCAGATCCCAAAGGCTGTGAACTCCCTGAAGAGGACCTCATGTTTGTACTTCCAAGGGCTACATGGGGCCTGGCAAGAGTAGACACGCAATTAATTCTTGTTGAATGAATGAATGAACACATGAAAGAACAAACCAGGGATCCATCCTCCACTAAAGTCACAAATATTCATTTCACTTTCCCAAATCTCCATGCTTCATCTCCCATCTGGGTCTTTGCCCATACGGTTCCCTCTGCCCATGTTTCCCCGCTGTGCTGTGCTGATTCTGACCCTCACATCTCAGCTCAGAGGTCATTTCCCCACAGAAGGCTTCCCCGGGGCTATCAGAGTGTGTGCAGTGCAGCAGCGTGTGTCTGTGGGTCTCCTCAGTGAGCCTGGAGCTTCATGTGGGTGGGAACCAGGTCTGTCAGGGCCCTAGAGCCTGGCATGATGCCTGGCTCATGGTAAGTACTCATCCTTTTCTTTGTGGCAGGCAGACAGGCAGGCAGGCAGGAAGAAAGGAAAGAAGGAAGGAAGGAAGGAAAGAAGAAAGGAAGGAAGGAAGGAAGGAAGGAAGGAAGGAAGGAAGGAAGGAAGGAAGGAAGGAAGGAAGGAAGGAAGGAAGGAAGGAAGGAAGGAAGGAAACAAGGGAGGGAGGGAGGGAGGGAGGGGTGCTTTTGGAAAGAGAGAGAATGAGGGAGTAGGAGTTGAGGGGTGAAAAAGAGCAGCGTCCAGGACTCAAACCTTCTTAGAGCCAGATGGAAGCCAGAGCTCTTCACAGCCCCGGACCACCTCCTCTACCCTCATCATGCATAGTATTAACCAAATACTAACACCAGTCACAAGACCTTGCGGTTGTGCAGGTCTTGCTCACCAGTGCTTTCACATCCTTGGCCTGGCTCCAGTCCCCACACAGCCCTGAGATGGGCTTATAAACCGTTGCCCTCATTTTAAAGGTGCTGGATGACTGGATAGCCCCATGCCCAAAGATGAACTTAGATCTTTACCTCACACCATATGCAAAAATTAACTCAGAATCGATCGTTGACTTCAATATAAGAGCTAAAACTATAAGATTTTTAGAAGTAAACAGCAAAGAAAATCTCTTAAGACTTTGGGTTAGGCAAAGATTTCTTAGCTACAATACCAAAGCATGGTCCATAAAAGAAAATTTGATAAATTGGACTTTGTCAAAATTCATAACTTTGGCGCTTCAAAAGATACCAGCAAGAAAATGAAAAGACAAGCAACAGACTGGGAAAAACTATTTGTAAAACACGCGTGTGATAGAGGAAGAGCATCCAGAGCTTAAAGATGAGGAAAGGGGTCCTGAGGGATGATGCTGCCAGCAAAGATGGTCTGGCTTCCTAAGTCTCATGATCTCTCCACTGCATTTGTTCTTTTGCAGCAGCCCCGTAGCTGGGTGGGGCCTCCAGGCCTGACTGGGACCCTCACTGGAGAACCGACTCAGGTAGGAAAAGTCTCTCCAAGGCCTTCAGACTTACCAGATGTGCCTTCCTCCCTGTTTCCCACCTGCTTCCTCAACAAGGGCTCCCCCAAGTGGCCACCAGCAGAACTGTAGCTTTCTGCCACAGCCGACCCAGAGCTGAGACACCTGCCCCATCTGCCAGAGACCACAGGAATGCCATTGCTGCTACTCTTACTTTCTGGCAGAAGGCTTACTGCTAAAATATGCTGTGTTCAACATAAACTATTAGAAGTTTACATTTGGATAACGTGTTAGCATAAATGTGTTAACCAGCGACCTGCAGTAATAACACCATGGGCAGCCTAGACAGGGGACCAGAAAGTTAGGCAAGAGGCTCCTTGCTCTCGTTAGATGCTAATTCAGAGGGTAGGAGGGGAGTTTTGTGTTCTCCTTTTTTCTAGGACTAAACTCATTATGCCCTTTTCTCCTATTTTTGTGAGTTAGCACAAGGAATCCCAGACTCCCAGGGCACCTCCTGTCTCCTGTACTCCCATCCTTTACCTTTATTCTTTCTTCATCCTCATCACCCCACCTTCTCTAATACCTAGAACCATCCCATTCTGTCCCCTGGAACTCAATGTCCACTTTTCACTTTACAAGTATCTATATGATACTTCCTGTGTTCCAGGCATTTTTTCTCCTTGATTGACAAATCTTAATCCACATATTCCTCTTAACAGCACTGTGAAGTGGGTGCTAAATGATAGTGATAGCACAGATGAGTGAATGAGGCATGGATGAGTAGCTGGCTGCAGATCGCTCAGCAAGGAAGGGTGCCACGGAGCCCACAGTGCCCAGAAACACATCCAGATCCTCAGCGCCTCACCTTTTCACTGGGCATTGAAACCAAAGACTCCCCAGTACCCTTAGCTCCCTCTCAGGGAGTGGTTTCTGTTTCTCCCCCAACAATACTCATCTGGAGATGGGAGAGAAGTCTTTTTTGCTCTTTTTTGTAACTTTCAGGCTATTCTTCCTTCTTCCCTGCTGAAGCCCCCATCTTTAGCCAGTGGGTGTTAACCGAGACATCCTGCTCCCCCTCTGTTACAGGCATCTACTCCTCCCACCCCAGGTTGCACCCTTCCTTACTGGAAGAGTTCAGTTCCTGCCTTACTATCATGAAACCACTATTCTTGTCTTCACTCTTGCTGATTTCAGTATCCACATATCCACAGGGATGATCCCCCCAACACTCTGGCCCCTCAGTTCCGTAACACTACTCAGCCGCTCACTCCATGGTCGTGCCCCAGACCTTACCTCTACCAACAACTGCAGTCCCTTCTTACTCTCAGTGTCACCCAGCTCATTTTCCAACAGCCACTTCCCATCTGTCAGCTCACACCCACTAGGACTCAACAGTTCTACCCACTGGAGCTCCAGTAGCTTTCACTATTCCTCACCCTTCTCATGTGTCATTTCTCCCCTTCCCTGACTTAAATTCCAAGGCCAGTCATTAAAATGTCTCCCTTACGTATATCTTCAACCCTCTTGTTTCATTCTCATACTTGCTTGGGAAAACCTCTACCCTGGTTGAAACTATCTGACTCTTTCACACCTGTAACCACACAGATGAATACACTTGAGGGAAACGCACGATGAGTCTGGCTGCTCTTGTTGGAAATTCAAGACCGTGAACCTCAGTGGGCCCCTAGAGCTGCCCGTCAGTCCTACTGCATCCCCTAATCCATTCACTCCTGTAGACTTCTAGTTCTACTGCTTCCTGTTCTCAGACATCCCACACATGCCCACCACCAGCATCACACACTCACCTGAGACGTTGTTCCCTCTTCTACTGAGAAAATAGAGCCTGTAAGGAGAGCACGTCCATAATCTCCACCAGCACACCTGCCTCCCCTCCTGCTGCCATGGGTCAGCTCTCCAGCCCTCGGCTCTCGGCAAAGGCCAACTTCTCCACTTGTGCACTTGTCCCCAAGCCCTCCACATCCACATATTGCTCCAGTGGCTCCTCATCTCCTACACCACCAGATTTTTATTTTCTACCAGATCGTTCCCATCAGCATATCATGTGCTGCTATTTCTCTCTTTCTATCCACTTCCACCTCTCAATACTCTATGAAAGAGTTGTTGGTGCCCGCTGGCTCCCAGTCCTCTCCTCTCCTTCCCCCTGCAACTACTCCAGCCTGGCCACCAATCACCTCCACGCTGTTTCAACTATGGCTCATTCTCACTGTCCTCTTACTTGACCACATCAACACAACTGGTCCCTCCCTTCTGGAAACTTTTTCTTTACTTGGCTTCCTGGACAGCACTGTCTCCTGGTTCTTCCTTTCTCATTGTCTGCTCCTTTCAGTCACTTTTTGTTTCCTCCTCATCTTCCCAACTTCTATATTTTAAAGCATCCGAAGGCTCAGACCTCAAGCCTCACTCTACACTCACGCCTTTGGTGATCCAGTCCCATGCCTTGAACAGTCATCTCCATGCTGGCAACGCCCATTTTATGTCTCCAATTTCTCCTCTGAACTACAAACTCACACATCCAACGGCCTTCTTGACATCTCCACTCAGCATGTCTGAAACCCAGCTCCTGGTCCCCCCACCACCCTGCACTTCCTGTCCAGCACTTCCTGTCTTTTTCATCCAGTAACAGCACCTCCATTTTTCCAGTGGCTCAGTCCACAAGACTTAGTCATCCTGGGCGCCTCTCTTTCATACTCCCAATTCAATCTATCAGCAAATCTTGGCTCGTCCTTCAAAATATTTCCAAAATCTGATCACATCTCACCACCCTACTCCTTCCATCCTGGTCCAAGGTACTGTTATCTCTTGCCTGGCTTGCTACAAATTCCTCCTAATTGACCTCTCTGCTTACCCCCACCCCCATTTATTCTCAGTACGAGGGTTGAAGTGACCCCTTTTAAGTCTTGCATCATTTCAGGCCACTCCTTTGCTCAGGCATCATCCCCCATGTCCCTCACTCTCCCCGTCCAGCCACACCAGCCCATTAGCTCTTCCTCTGCTCCCAGCTGGCACACCCCCAACCCCAACCCCCGCCTTTTGCTCTGCCTGCAGCACCCTTCCCTCCAAGTCTTTCCTCAAATGTCATCCTCTCAGTAAGGCCTTCCCCAGTCACCCTCTTTGCAACCTTGATCTCACCCCAACCTGTGCACTGTTTCTCCCCACAGGAATCCCACGAGAGGGATTTTATTTGTCTTGTTCATGATGCACCACCATTAGTCTAGCACAAAGCAATTGTTCACCAAAATATTTGTTGAATTAAGCCTACTTTTCTTGAATGGAGGTGATGAATTTCTAGGATGAGATGCAGTCTTGAGCCAAAACGAATGATCTTTTAAAATCAGAGCAGCTTTGCATATAAGCCCCAGCAGCTGCCAGCCACCTCCAGTTTTCATTCTTATTATCCACATCTGAAGAACATGGGTGCCCGTGACTGTAAGCTCTGCATCTGAATCTCAGGCTTACTGCATTGGCTCACATCCCTGAGCTGGTGTTGATCTCCCTGATTCGAGTTCTAGGTAAAACAGGGATGTTTACTGAGTCGCTTCTGTGTGCCGGGCACTCTACATCCTGTCCTTACTTAGTCTTAGGAGCAATTGCCTTTCCTGGAAACTAGATCAGAGAATCATAAGATGTTAGAGATGATCATCAGTGGCCCTGTCTGCATGGGCATCCCATGAATGAGGTGGTTCCATCCTGTAAACGGAGAATTTCCTCTCTGAGATCTTTGTGAGTTTCGCTCATTTGTTCATACGAGAAAAGCTTCACAAAGGTAGAAGTAGAAAGAGCCATTGGCGTGTACATTTTACAACTCTTCATAAAGAGAGCAAGTACAAAATAAAGACTCTTCCAGGGAATCTGGGCTATTCTACCATCATGGCCCTGGGTTTGAGGAAATTGGTGTCTTACAGGACAGGGCTGTGTGCCATCTCATGGCTAACCGTCTTGCCTTGATCACTTACAAGCTGGCACTGGGCAGTGACTCTGACACTCACTCAATACACTCGTCCCAGCTTCCCGGCTGGCATGTTGCATAGCGTTGGGGTGGGGGGTCCTCATGTCTGACCTGGAGACACCTCTGTTCACCAGGGAGCCTCCCAGGATGGCTGTCTCACCAGGCAACCTGAATGTGGTGGCAAAGTCCCAGAACTTGTCGGCGGGCGACTGCTTCCAATCTCAGAGCACTGTCCTTCAGGGGCAGCCCTTTGGGGGTATCCCCACCGTGCTGTTCCTCAATGTCATCTTGTGGGTGGTAAGTTCTGGGCTCTGCAGTGGGCAGAGAGGGCTCACCTGGGGTGGATGGTCCAACTTTCACAAATGATACAACAGGGGCCCCAGTTGTCCATGGACGCCAGCCACAGTGATGGGAACTACCTGAATGTCAGTCCTGCCTAGGGTGGCTCAGGTAGGTGGGCCTTGGGGAAGAAGAGGCTGTAGGAATAGACAGAATCCCTGATTCTCTTCCATGAACCATTGTCCAAAGGTCCCCCTGGCCAGTGCCCTTGAGCCTCGGTTCTCTCCCCTTGCTGATTTCTTCCAGGAGTGGGCTTATCCAATAGTTCTAAACATGCCACCTTCATTCAACGAACTCAGCATCCACTCTGTACCAGGATGCTACTGGATACTGGGAATCTAGACTTTAAAAAGGCGTGACCCGACCCTGGCAGAGCGAGTCACCTAGGTGGGTGGGACAAGGTCTCCCCATGGGAATGCAGGGGTCAGTCGAGGGGAAGGCACCCATGAGCTCTCTTACCCCATCTCGCCTTTCCTGGCCTCTAGGTCATCGTTTTGGTTTACTCCTTCCTCCGGAAAGCGGCGTGGGACTATGGACGCCTGGCTCTGCTGATACACAATGACAGGTGAAGAGAGGCTGGGGGTCAGGAGTGAGCTACCTACTCCCTTGGGGATGTGCTGCCATGGCCAGAGCATGGCTCTGACCAGGTCCAAGCTGCACAGGTGTCTCGTCATTCTCATCTCTCACCCCTGCCCCTGCTCTGGCCTTCCCTGCACAGAGGTGACTTGCAGGGCAGCTGTCTCTGGGCACAAGGCCACTCTTTTCTCAGATCTCAGACTTTCTGGATCTCATGACTCCCAACATGTGTGGGGCACCTGTCTGTGCCCAGAGCTATGTGCTCTGCAAACAAGCTGAGGCATGTCTGCTCCTGGGCAGGAAGGGGCCACAGCCCTCGGCCCAGGGAGTGGGAGAGTCAGCAAGGCAGCCACCAAAGGACTTTCTCTCCTTTTCCACCTCCCCACCACCCTTCCTGGCCGGCAGCCTGACCTCACTGATCTATGGGGAACAGAGCGAGAAGACGTCTCCCTCAGATGTTTCCCTGGAGATGGAACACAAGGACAAGGTGAGTGCCAGGCTGGGCCTGGTGGGGGCGGGTGGGGTCCTGGCTCTGGGGAGGCAGGCCTGGCAGGTGCAGGAAGGAGCAGTCTCGTCAACAGGGGCTTGGCAGTCAGCCACACCAACCACTTACAGCACCGCAAACTTGGACAAATGCCCTAGCCTTGCCAAGCCTATTTCCCCATCAGAAATATCGAGGTAGTAACCCTACCTACATCCTAGGGTGCCATGTAAGTGTTTGCAAATTCTAAAATTTAAAAGGGATTTTTAAAAATCAATTTTTCTACTCTTCCCGAATTTCCAATTCTTCTCATAGCACCAGTCCTGCCCCAAGCCCCCACTCTGAGCCAAGAACTCACACAGAAGATTCCAGATGTGGGGCAGGAATCCCCTCACGCTCCAGCCACCCAGCTCTGCTGATGGAGCCCTCTTCTCCCCCTTTCTCTTCCTGTCGAATGCCAGTCCTCCAGCCAGTTGCTATGGAGCAGCTGCCGCGGGCCAGCCACTGGCTGGGGACTGGGCACCAGACAGTGAGCCAGGTGGACCAGTCCTGCCTCATGACACCTTCTTCCTGGTGAGAGACACCCAGACAGGTGCATACAGGGCCGTGAAGGGAAAAGGGAGCGGGGAGGGCCCTCCACAGGGATGGAGTGGAGCTGCAGCGTTATAGACAGTGGTCAGGTGGTCTTGGCCTCTCCCCCCCCACAAGGGCCTGTCTCCCTCTGTCCCCCCACAGTAAACTCCAGAAAGAGAGGTCTGGCTTGCCATCTCCATCTCTTCATCTCCCTCTCACTTATCAACCCTCGCACTTACCAACCCTCGCACATGTAGCTACTACCTACCCAAACTGCCCCAAAGTCACCCACAAAATCCACCAAAATCTACAAAATCCTATCTTATCTCATCTGATCTCTCAGAAACACCTGAGCCTGTGGACCAGCACTTCCAGTTGCTTCCATGCCATCCCACTCTCTGGGTTTTCCTTCTGTCCCTCTGTCTGAGCCTCCCCCACACCGGAAGTTCCCCCAGCCCATCCCAGACCTGCCCTTTCTCGCCCTCCACTCTCTCCCAGGCAATGTCCTCCACACTCCTGACTTCAACTGCCACCTCTACATGGCTCCCTCCTAAATTCCTCTCTCCAGCTAATCTTCCTCTGGGCTCCAGCCCCATTTATCCAATGGCCTTCAGAATATCTCCATGTGGATATTATAAGGGCATTTCAGACTCAATATGTCCAAAATACGCCATGATCTCCCTCCACGTCCATCCGTCCCTGAATCCCTGGTCACAGACTCTTCCCACCATCCACCCAGGGACATGAGCCTGGCTCTTGCCCAGGCCTCGGGCGTGACCCGTCCATTACCAAGTTGTGTTGCTTTTAGCTTCCCAGTTTTGTTTCTCTCCACCTCTCCCACCATCCCCCAGTCCAGGCCTCCATCAGTCTCTTGCTTGGATGATTGTGGTAGCCTCTAACTGATCTCTTTAGGTCCACACCTGCACTCTACTCCATCCAGAGCGATCTCTGTGAACAGGGACATACATCAGTATAAGCTTTCCATGGCTTCCTAATGCTGTTGGAATCAATTGCCGCTGCCTTGACAGGGTCTCATGGTTTGGCCCCTTGCTTGCCTGTCCAGTCTATCTTTCTCCTCCCAACTCTCTCACCCCCTGCCACACTGGCCAGCTTTTAGATCCTCAAAAGTGCCACCTCCTTCTCTCCCCAGGGCCTTTCACCTGCTTTTCCCTCTCCCTCTTCCCCACTGACCCCTCTCAGGCTAACACACCAACCCTTTGTTCAGATTTCAGCTCAAGTACCATTTCCCCAGGGAGCTCTGTCCACCCCATCTGGGTCCATATCTTTTGTTATATACTCCTGGAAAATGCATTCCCGTTCTTCAGTGCCCTTAACCCAGTCTGTGATGATTCCTCATCTACGCAGTCAGTCTAGAGTGTGCACTTCCCCTAGTGGGAGCAGGTGCTCTGCTGGTCTTACCCACTACTGTCCCAGCACCCAGCCCAGCCTGTTGTGTGATTAGTATCTGATACATATGTGTGGGATGCGATGAGTAAGTAGAGCCTTATGCCTTCCATTATCATCCCTCCAAGAGACCTGGTCCCTTTTCTTGTCAAGATCTGCTGCAGACCAGGTCAGGAGCCTCAGGCAGGTTCATGTCTTGGAGATTTCCTCCACAGAATAAGGACAGTAGCACCTACCCGGCAAGGCAGTTCTCAAGTTTATCTTTAGAAACATCACTTTGACTTTGTGGCGGGGAGGGGGTGGGGGGTTCTGTACAATGACAAAAAGATCATTTAATTTTAAAAATATCCAAGAGATAAATCATCATGGCAACAGTGGGACAGTCAAACAGAAGAGGGTAGAAATTAGACATGGAGGGAGAGTGTGGCCAGGTGGGCCCCTCAGTGCCCTTGACAGGATGGTGAGGCCTCAGCCAGGCTGAGTGGTGTTGGGGAAGCAAACGGGTCTCCCCACAGGGCCTGGAGCAAGTCAGGGCAGGTGCGGTGGGAGAGGGGAGGATGGGGCTACTGAGGTCGGTGCAGTGAACTGACCACTGCCACTCGGTCTTGTCGGCTAAGCTGGCTCCTGGGAGCTTGTGGCCATTTCCTTGGGGTGGGGAGAAGAGAGAAAGTGCGTCTGCTTCTCAGGCCCGCTGTTCAGCTGCTAAGTTTTCTGAGTGTTTTATGCCTTTCAGAGCTACGATATAGGTGCAGGGGAGTGTGTGTGTGTGTGTGTGTGTGTATGTGAGAGAGAGAGAGAAATGAGTCCACACATGCTCACTCACACGTCTGTGTGTGACCATGTGGTTTTCATGGGTACATAGGCCACACTTGTACTCACAACCTCTGCCCTTTCACCGGTGGTCCTCTGCTCTGCATAACCACTAGGGCTGGTCATCAAACCTGCTTGCTCCCCTAGTAAATCACGCCCTTGGCCCAGAGGTGGGCAGCAGAGAAAGATTCTCCATTTTGGGGAAGGGTGGCCAGACTCTCAGCCCCACCCTTGTCCAGCAGTTCACCCCTCCCTGGGAACTTCCTGGTCACTGCTGCCACCGTCTTGCTATTTCCCTTCATTGCTCTGCCCTATACCTGGGCATCTATCCTGATTTTAGTTCTCTAGGGCATAGCTGGGCGAATGGATCCCCCCAGAGCTGGACACTTCCTGACAGGATTCCCACTGTCAATCCACCCAACACAGGCAGGGAGACTCAGAAGGTGGGCCTTATACCATAGGGAGCTAGGGACTTCTTTCTGTTCCGTGTTTACCTGCCCCTCATGGCTTCCTTTTGACAAATACCCCTTCCTCATTTCATGTGGTTCCAGAGAACTGACAACTAGGTGGCCTTGCCAGGTTCACTGATGTGCTTGTGACCCAAATAGGGCCAATCAAGAGCTGCAAACTTTTCCAAGACTTTGCTAAACCCTCTGGGATTCCAGAAAGAAGCATGCACCAGGGTAACTTAACCAGCTGCCACATCTGGCAGCTTTTAGGGCCGTGGCCCCTGCCCACCTTATGCACATGGTTCCCAAGCTGACTCCCTCTCTTGGCCCTCCCAGCCCCTGGCCAAGGCCACCTTTTCCCATGACCTCGAAACTCAAGACAGCAAGACCCTGAAAGACAGGACCCTCAGATGCTGGAGAAGAAATCCAGCTCAAACTAGCTTTATAGCAAAAGGGTAATATGTGGTTCGAGTGTGGGGAAATCCAAGAGAAGCAGCTGCTTCAGGTACAGCTGGATCTAGAAGTCCCACATTGCTACCAGGACCCCTCTCTGGTCCTCTCTCACCTGAGCGGGCTTTTTTTTTCAGACAAGCTCCTGCATATGGCATCGGACTCACCAAGCCACTCCAGGCTGCGTAGTGTTGACCAGGGTGCAAGAGCTCTCCAACACCTGTTTCAACCCCTTAAGAGAATTTTGATTGGCCCTACCTGGGTCATGCTCCTGTTGGTCCACTGACCACTGGTGGCAGACAACTACTTGGATGGCCCACTGGGCCACAAGCCTGGAGAAGGGGCATTTCCCAGAAGGAAGGAGGAACAGATGGAAAGGAACTGACATCCACCCCAGAGTCCCTTCTCTCCCTCCAGGCCAAGGCCCACACTCTAAGCCCCCATTTCCTGTAACGAATGCTTGATTTCTGAAAAGACATCTCGCTTAGCATCGATTCCAGTCCAGCCCTCTTCCAAGACCCAGGCTCTTTCTCTCGTCTCTTGCCTGGGAAGGACAGGGCACTGGATTTTCTCACCCTTTCTCTCCTTTCCCCCCAGGGCTTCTATTCCTGGTTCTTCAACACCATCACCATGAAGTAAGTGCCTGAGCTCATGACAGCTGTAAGTGGGGCCTTATTTAGGGAAGGGTGGGGGTGGGGTCTCCTGCTCTACGTGACTGGGCCCTGGGCCTGAGTTCTGTGCCCCACCTGCCATCCCCTACTCCCCGCTGCCCACCGCAGCCCAGCCCAGGCAAAGGACACTATCCAGGGTTCCAGCTGGTAAAATGGGAACTGGACACTGCATGGCCTGCTTTCCCTCTGCCACAGTTTCAGGAAAGGACTGCTTTCACGTGCTTGTAAAAATGCTTTTATGAACTCCACACCAGGAAAAAGAAATCCTTCCCACGTGCTATCTGCTTTGTTTCTGTGAACGTGGTCCCTTAGATTTGCCAAGATGGAAAAAGCAAAAACCACTGGGCAGAAGGGCAGGCTTCCTCTCTCAGCCTCAGCGCCCTTTACCCAGCGCCTTCTAGACGTCTTTAGTGTCAGACCCCACTTGGCAAGGAGACAGACCCCAAGTCACCTGTTGTCTCCTGATTCCCTTAGACCAACCAGATGCCTCTCCAGAGCACTTATCGAGTTCCATGCCTCCACTGCATGTGTGTACACATGTGCACACGTGCATACACGCTTACACACGTGCCCACAGCTCTGCCTTCACCTCGGAGCCCTGTACGTTTGCGGGCTCTCCCTAAATATCCCATCCCGCCGGCTCTGCCTATCCTTCATACTGCCTCCAGGGCCTGTACCTTCTGGTGATGCCTGCCTTAGGGGTGGCCTCACTGTGCCTCAGAGGCTGCCTGCACCCAGGACTTGACAGGACCTGCTCACTTGCTTCTTTGCAAAGGCGCATAGGGCTTCATCCTTCATATGCCTCCACACCCATCATTCAAGGGCATCGCTGGGAGCATTCATACATTTTCCCAAGACCCCATCCCACCCTCGTGAGCCACACCAAGACACCTCTCTTTCCCCAGACCTGCTGAAGGGCCTGGGACCCTGTGGGGGCACAGAGCACCACGACTGGACTTTGGGAATCCAGAGCTGGGCTTGGGACTGGGAGCCTCTGGTGCTTGAGCCCCAACCCACTGATGGAGGACTCCCCATGGCCTTGGCCTCCAGTCTTCCTTCATCATTCACCAGAGTCCCCAGGAAGTGATACAGCTAGTTTGTGTGTGGTTTGGGAATCAGCCACACGTGAGGGGAACAGAGGAGAGACTTTTATTTCTTGGCATCTTCTTTGGTTTTGCTTTGCTTTGTTAATTCTTAAAACATGCACGAGCTTTCATAAATACATTTTCATTAAGAGAAACATAAAAGTTCATCTCCAGTCTTTCACACCCCTCTTCATCACCTCCCTCCCCCGGAAGCAATTCTTGTCATCGGTTTCAAGGGAATTTTGTTTTTTTCCTTTTGACAAGCATTTGCTATTTTTGCATTTTAAAAATAACCAATAACATGTATGAATATTTGGAGCTTGTGACCCTGGGAGGCTGCACATGCTAACTGTAGGTTCCAGGGTTTAGCCAATTCATCAGTGATGGGCAGGGGTGTGATGGCAAATTAGCCAGCCCTTTGCATGAGAAAGAGGGCAGGAAAGCTGGGATGAGTGGGCCTACCCGAGCTGGGCACATCCTCAGGTCTGGTAGAAAACTGCCCTTAGGATAGTTTGAGGCTGACTTTCTGGATCTTCTCCACTGTCTGCTGACACATAAATGGGTATAAACAGGGCAGGAAATAAAGTGTTTATGTTGCAGGGGAGTAGGGTACATGCAAAACATAACAAAACTTCATGTGGTAGGTGTCTCTGTGGTGTGTGTGCCTGTGAGTACAAAATGAAAGGTGCAGGTCTCTGCGTTGGTGCAAATCTGTGTGTGCAGCTGTTCATGTGTGCATACCTGGCCCTGCAGGTCAGTAGGAGGTCAGTGTGCACAGCTGTGTGTCTGTGTGAGAGTCCTCGTCCCCCCACCGGTACCCCACCCAAAGGACCCTCCACTGGGGACGCATCATCTGAGAAGGGTGTTGACTGTGCATTGTGCACCCTTCGAAAACAGTGTCTAGGAGATAGCCTAATACATTTACTGAGTGGGAGCGTGGAAGCCAGAATCCCAGTGCACAAAGCCCACACAGTCTAGTTGGAAAAGCGAAGGTTACCAAGACACACTACACATAATTCATAATAGAGAAAGCATAACCACTGTGCAGAGGGCCTTTGGGAGAATGAGAAATTAATTCCAATTAAGGGGTTCAGAAGAAGTGTAGTTTCAGACGAGGCCTTGAAGAATGGGAAGAATTTCAACTATTGTGATGCAGGGGGTCCAGCAGAAATTAAAGTCTGCGTGAGCCAATACTGGGGGCAGAGATGGGCAGGGAGTATCCAGAAATGGTAAATCTTCTGGTATGGCTAGAAGCAAGAGTACCTAGCGAAAGAGGGGATAAAAGATTGGGCTGGAAGGATCAGCAGGGATCTTGACTACCATACTGAGAATCTTGGCTTTTGATCTAGAGGCAGCAGAGAGCCAATTACTGCTTTTGAGCAGGAAACTCCGGATGATGTCTGCTTGTAGGCAGGAGTATGGAGCGGGGGTGGATGGCAGTTGGAAGAGTCCAAGGGCAATGTGAGCAGCTAGAAGACTCTTCCAGTACCCAGGTGAGAGGTGGTGGTGACCAGGGAAACAGTGGGGAGGAGACATGGGGAGGGAGATTATTGGTCACAGTCAGTGAGTCCTGGTTTCCACCTGGCTTCCACCTGGTTAGGAAAGAGGAAGAGAACGAGGTCTGGTTTCTGGGGAGGGCGGTAATACCACTAATTGGGAGCTGAGATGTGTCGAGTTGCGGAATTGATGAGGTGGGGCCAGGGCAAACATGTGAGTTGACCAGCAAGCTACTGAAAAACAGGATTAAACGTAGGGGAAAGGTCAGAGGTGGAGATTTAGACTTGGGATATGGGTACACAGAGGTCGTAGTTAGTCCTAGAAGCAGATGGGTCACCCAGAAGGGGGCAAAATCAAAAAAGGCCCAAGGGAGAGAGTGGTTGGGGCAGGTGGAAGAGGCAACAACCTCTAGGGCACTGGCTCACTGAAGCCAGGCAGGCGCAAGGTTCCAGACAGGATGCGGCCAGCAGCCTCCAACCCGCTGAGGTTGAGTAGAATGAGAGCTGAGGAGATGTCATCAACTTTGGGGATTTGGGTCTCCATTGGGTGGGCAGTTCCAGGATAAGGAGATGTCCAAGAAGTAGAGGCAGAGAAAGGAAGCCACCTTTTTCAGGAAGTGAGTGGGAGCCACGAAGTAAAGATAGTGGATGGAGCTTGAGGGAAAACCAGTGAAGGAACAGATGCTTGAGGAATCTCTTGGGCTTGTTTCAAGAGTAACAAATGAGCACTTGAACCTGGCTGTAGTTTAAAGGGAAGTGTGGGTGGCTGTAGAGAGAGGTGGATGTTAATTTAAAGATGAGAGAGAGGGCCGACAAATACAGCAAGTCTCCAGAAAGTGGTAGAGGAGAAGAAGAGATTAGAGCGGAGATGAGAATTAACTGTGAGGAGGAGATAGGGTGATGCCTGGAACATCACGGGGGCAGCACTTTAGAGTGGTGCAAAAAGGACAGAATTGAGTAGAGGAATATAGACAGACTCAAAAACTCAGGCTTCCCTTGGAACTGTAAGACCGGCTGCTGAACATAACCTGGGCTTCAGGAGCAGCTGGAACAAGGGCCCCAGTGGGGGGAGCAGGAATTACCAGCCCAGAAAGGAAATTCTTGTGTTCTCGGTCCCATGTAGCCCTCTGCTTGCTCCACCAGACCGAAGGCTCTCACCTGGGCTCAGGCACACCATTTCTGTCAAGTGAGCGGATCTGGGCACCCTAAGCCTGCAGCAGGGCGCTCCCCTATTCTTCCTTCTCACCAGTTCTCATCCATCCCATTCTTAGGATTTAATTCTCAAGTCCAGAGCAGGAAGTATTTTAACTGCTTGAAGCTGAAAAAATAAAATAAAATAAAAATAATAAAAATAAAAAATCAAGAGCTCTAAATAATTCCCTAAATGGTGATAGTGAAAGCCTTAAAGATATGCTCTTTATAGTATTGTTGAAAAATAAATCTGAATCCTGGACTGGATGCTAGAAGTTGCATATAACCTTCAAATCTGATCAGAGCCCAAGGGTGAGTAAACCATGGCATGTCCACCAGTGGAGGGGGGTGCACAGCTTGGTGCTGGGTGTGAACCAATAATCCACAAACAGAGGCCACTATTATTACTATTATCAATGGTGGTAAAATAATCACCATTATTATTGCGCAGCTGTGAAAACATTTAGACAAAAAGGTAAAACAATCGCAAGAGTTTTAAGATTAAATGCCAAGCAAAAGAGCAATACATCAACTGCTGTTTATACTACAGTCACTAAATTAAACCAGCACTACAGTAAGAAACTAAAGGAAATTGACCAAAATGCTTAATAGCCATTGTCTTAGGTTTGATGAGACTGTAGGTGAATGATTTTCTTCTTTTGTATTTTCCAAAGTTTCGATAATAAGCATATGTTGCTTTTAATTTTTTTAATTGAAGTATAACACACATACAGAAAAGTGCACAAAAAATAATTGTCACAATAATACATAATCACAAAGCAAAGCCTAGACAACCACCATCCTGATAAAAAATTAGAACATTGCCAAGGCCCCAGAAGCCCTCCTCCTGCTCCGTCCCAGTCCCCTATTACCTGCCCCCTCTCCAAAGGTAACCAGTATCCTGACTTACAACTCTACAGTTCAATAATGCCTATTTTTGAACTTTGTATATAAAATCATATGGTATGTGTTGTCTGTGCCTGGCATCTCTCACCCAGCGTTGTGTTTGTGAGGTTCACCTACAGTCATCCATTTTTATCCCTCTCTATAGTATTTCATTGCATATATAATGTGATCTATATCTCACTATATACATACTTTTTTTAACTACATATGTATCTCAATTCTTGTGTCCGTTTCACCTTTGATAGACATTTAGGTTGTTTCCAGTTTGGGCAGTTACAAATAATGCATCTGTACATGTCTCTCCATGCTCATGTGCACGTATTTCTGCTGAGTATAAACCTAGGAGTGGAAGTGCTAGGTCATAGGGTGTGCTTACATTCAATTTGTAGAGATAATGTCAACTGTTATCCAAAGTGGCTGTGCCAGAGTGTGTACCCATGAGTGTGTGAGAGCTCCCCACACCCCACGCCCTCACTAACACTTTATCACCAACGTGTTCCTCACTGACTTTCTAACTTTGGCCAGTCTGGCAGTGTGGAGTGATATTTCATTGTGGTTTTAAGTATTCCTTTTTAATTTAAGGAACAACTTTTCGAAAAATAGGATGAATCTTGATATCACTAATGGTTTGACCAGTGTCTGCACCATAGTAAACATCAAAATGTTTGAAGAAGCTATAAAAGATGAAATAAATGTATGATTTAAGAATGCTCCTGAATTTCCAAAGGCATATCTATAGCAGAGCTTCTATCTTTGATATGCCCGTGAAATTCAGTGAAACACATTTTAGGCATAACAGAAGTTTTGAGAAGGGTGACATTTCTGAAAATAAAACTCAAGGCAGTGTGGTAATCTTCTCTCCCTTTCTTCTTATCTCCCTCCAATTTGAGTTGTGGCCATACTGGCTCCTGAGAAATGTCCTTGTCCCTGTGTCTCTTCCAGGAATGAAGATCTGATTAGCAAGTGTGGAGACGATGCCCGTATCTACATCATGTTCCAGTATCATCTCATAATCTTTGTGCTCATCCTCTGCATCCCCTCCTTGGGCATCATTTTGCCCATCAACTACACTGGAGACGTTCTGGGTAGGCAGAGCGCAGCGGGCCCTTTGCCTGGCCCACTAGACATAAGACACAGCCTGGTAGATGAGACAGAGCTCAGATCTTGGGCATCTAGAAATCTAAATTTGAATTCCACTTCTCAAAATTAGTTATGTGACCTTAGGCAACCTGTGCTTCAGTTCTCTCACATGGAGACCAGAGATGATAACTCCTTTGATACAAACTTGGCCCAGGGCCTGGCACATAGAAGGCATATAGTAGTAATTCAGTCTGAAACTGAATGTTTATTCGTGACCCAACACTGCACCTGGCCAGGTGTTCATGGAAGCCTTTTTTATGACATGTGACCCACTGCAAAGATCCCTGGATCTGATCTCTCTGTACCCCTCTGAAGGATGTAGCACCTAAGTGCAGAATTGCTCATAGAGAGTGTATCGGTCCTATAATGGGGTAAATTTTGACAAAATAATATGGTGGGTGAGGACTTGGCCTTCAAAGACAGAAAAGTATTGGTTCCCCAACTTTTATCCACATCTGCTTCCCAGAAAATTATTTACTTATTATTGTCTTACACAATGTCTTCAGGCCTCGGTTTCCTCACCCGTCACAGGGATTGGGAGATAATGCATGTCAAGGGCTTGCAACAGTGCCAAGTGGGTGCTCAGTGAATAACAGTCAGTATTTCATTAGGAACTATGAACACAGAGCTGTATTAAAGCCGTGCAACCAGGTGGTGTAAGATAGCACCTTAACCGGCAGCCAGTTGTACCCTGACTTCTCAGGTTTCTACCTGTTTCTCCTTGGCCAGAGGTACACCTCAGTTAACTCAAGGTAGCACCCAGTGCTCATGCTGCCAAACACCACTACAAGGGTAAATAACTACTGAGTCTTGTCTTCCCAGGTTCTCATCCTATGAGCTAGTGTCTTGGCAATGATAGTATGATGCAGGCTCTATAAACATATTTCATAAAACTTGGAGATGTCTAACCAACAAATATACCTAGCCAGAAGGATTTACTCTATCAGAATGAGGCATCAACACATTTTTGGGAGTTCTGGGTTCTTGTGATTGTTGCCAGTGGTAACAACATTGCTAATTTCATCATTCCACTCCTGGTGTGGCTGCCAGTTTCCTTCAACAAGCATTTACCAATGGCGGTTATGTGCCAGTTGTGCACTGAGGATGCCACACCAAGACTCGATCTCACTTCACAGCCGAGGACCCCCAATCAGCAGTCCCAAGGAAGAGAGGAGGCCTTTGCTGGGGCTTTGGGGAAGTTGGGGACCATCTCTGGGGAACTAGAACAGGACTTAGGCAAGCATCTCTAAACCTCAGGCATTCACTCAGGAACCCAGAAGTCTGGTATCCAACCAGTCAAGGAGCCAGGTTTGAGGTCAGCAACTTTCTTCTCTTTCAGATCAGAACAGTCACTTTGGTCGGACCACCATTGTCAATGTCTCCACAGAGTAGGTACCTGATCCTCTTACCTCCCATTCTACTGGCTGGGTGGGGGATGGGAGGAGGGGTGTCGGTGGGGAAAGTGGGTCCAATATGTGGATCCAAAATAGGGGTACCATTTTGCTGATAAGAAAGGCCTGGTTTCCTTGGGAACTCAGGTCCCAAGTGGGATGCCAGAAGTTGCATTCTCTTGGTGAGGCAGTATTCTTGGTGCCTCAGTGTCCCCCATCTCTGTAATGGGTGGAACTACCTAAACCAGTCACTCCTGAAGACTTACTTGGAAAGGTGGTCCTGTTTGCTTAGCATGTCCAGCTACCAACAAGCAGAAGCACTGTAGCAAGTAGAGGTTTAAGGTATTGCTTCCCTGCCCACAAAATACTTTAGATCAACCTTCATGTAATTGAGCAAAACATAGACCTATTCCCACAGCAGCGAGCCTGAGGAACCACAGGAACTGGGTTCATGCCCTGGCTCTGCCTTTAGTCGACCCTGGGTCTGGGGCAACACACTCTCTCTCTCTGAGCTTCGTCCCTAGTCCATGGTTGGGGAGGAGCTGTTGGACTTGATTGCTAAGCCCCCTCCAGCCCTCGTGGTCTGGGAACCCATGGATTTTAACATCAGCAAACCCAATTCATGGCCAGATCAACCTGCACTGAGCCAGATATGGCCCTGCTGGCCTGCTCTGAGAAAACAGCCCCACTAGGTCTCCTGGCCAGGCTTGGCTGACTGCCTGACAAAGCTGAAGTGGCACTTCCAGCAGGTGTGAGTCGGGGTTTGCACACTCCTGCCCCACCTCCCCTTGCCCCACCCCTGATCCTCTGCCCCTGCATCCTGGCAAACTCCAAATCCATCAAACTCAAATCAGCAGAATGGGGTCAGACATCCTCTCAGCTCCCTTTTCAACGCACTCCTCCCCGGGTGCCGCCAACACCAGAGCAGAGCTCCAGCTTCTACCAGGCCGGCCACTGGGATAAAGCATCTACAACTTCCCAACAAGGAGTGAATTTTAGTAGGGGAGCAAAGAGCCTTCAACATTCATAAAGACATACCGGCCAAGAGCCAGACTGTCCCTTAGGGACCATATCATCTTGCTCCCTCTGAGGAAACTGAGAAGAGAGGCATCTAGCGAGATGGAGAGTGTCAAGTGAAATGTCAGGCGCTGGGATGTGGGGAGGAGATATTTTGAAGCAAGGCAGCCTTTCTCTCCTCAAACTGCACCAAATAAGGTGGGCCCTATTTTTGAGCAGTCAACCTGGCCTGATGCCTTGGGACAGCATCATATGAGCAAAGTCCACATGCCAGGACTCTTCCTACCCCTGGGGAGGGGGCCAAATCTGCTCGGCCCTCCTTTCTCCAGACCTGCATCTGTCCCTCGCCACAGAAGTTGGGCGGCCCCTCCACTTGGCGTCCTGGTCAGCTGGGGGCCCTGGGCCGCAGCCATTGGTAGCACGACATAGCAGTCCTACCTTGAGTGTAAGTGCTTCTGCAGCTCTGGGCTTACCTCATGGCACTGCCGCAGCTGGGAGTAACCTCAGGCAGTCCCCTGGCCCTCATTTCCCTCCGGGTGAAATGGAGATACTCACAGTACCACTCTCACGTGGTCTAAGAGTCCAGTGAGAAAACATACATAAAGCATCCTGCCCCACCCTGGGTCTGGCGCATGGTAAGCACTCAGTAAACGTTAGCCTTTATTAGCTGGGGTGAACAGCCCCTTCTCCATTCCCTTCCAAGGTGCCTGAGTGGAGGCACCGGAGGGCGGCCCTGGGAAGACTGGTGTGGGAGAGAATGATCTGACGGAGACTGCGTAGTATGGAAGGGGGGTCTCATGCCTCCTGTGATTTGCTCTTGGCAGGAGCAAGTTCCTGTGGCTGCACAGCTGCTTTGCTTTCCTCTACTTCGTCACCAACTTCTTCTTCATGGCTCATCACTGCTTAGGGTTCGTGCCCAAGAAAAGCTACAAGGTGAGTAAGTGAAAAGAGCTACCAGAACAAGTCCCTCCCAGCTAGGGCCCCTCCCCAGCTGGGCCATCCCACTCCCAGCCTTCAGAGGCATCCCACCTTGGCATGCTCTGCACACCTGTCGGGGGTGGTCTCACCTGAGCACGGTAAGTCTCCTTCACTTATCCCTGAGAATCATCACCTGGCACATGTGTCTTGGTTGCTAAACCACTGAAACACTTCCAAACCAGTCAGTAAGTAGCTGCTCCCAAGTGCCTCCTCCCCCTGCACCCCTGCTGCCCTGGACCATCTCCAAGGACCCCTGGACCTCCCCACCATCCGAAAACTAAAGGCTTAACTAACCCTGGGCCAGCAGGGGGCCTCCATCCTCAGTGGCCAGTGCACCCTGCTGAACCTCAAGACATTTTGACCACTTTGTCCATTCCTGCTGCACCCAAGCTCCTTGCCCTTCCACAATCTCCCTGAGGGCAGAGACCACATGTCTTAGCCCCGCATGTATCCCCACTGCCTTGGTTTGGGTCACCCCCATCCCACCTCTCAAGCAGACCCTGAGGCAAAAATTTGAGTAGTATTTGCTTATTTTGGAGATGATCCCAGGAAAGACCACTAGGCAGGTGAGATCTTCTGGGAGGGAAGAACACAGGTAAAATGGAGCAGTGAGAAGCAGTCTCTTCTGAGCAACCTTGCTTAATCCCATGGGGGAGCTCTGGGGCTCGGAGCAGAACATGCGCCCTAAAGTTTTCCTGCCCAGGGGGCAGCTGCCAGGGGTATTTTCTCATCAACTCCCTGCCCATCGCTGGTTAAGGAGGGCTGCACCGGGGGCTTTAACTCCCCACGCCTCTCTCTGCACGTGGGTTAAGCATGCTCCCAAGGCCAGAAAAAGTGCACAGGCAGTTGGGTATTTGAAGATACAGGCACCCTGCTTGGCGTGGGCAGGCTCCGCAAGGGGAGGGGCCTGCGGGTTGTCCGGGCTCCAGCTGGAAAAGAACCGGGAAGACCAATGTCCCTGCTCCCATCCTCAGCTTTTCAAAGGTTCAGTGATGGGATCAACTCCTTCTAGCCATCCATCCCAAACGACTGGTTCACTTTACCCCACCCCATTATGTAATGCACATACCCCTGAGAGGTTCCCCCTGGATGTTTCAGCTTGCCAGGCATGGAGGCCTTGCCACCCCTGATCAGTCTGAACTTGGCTACTTCCGCTTTCCTTCTTGTCACCAGAAGCTTCTGCCCAGAATTCCTTCTCTTGAAACACAGTTTATCAGACTGTCACCTCGAGGTGTTGGCTCAGGAAGACATTTCCCACTCACAGAATAAAATGTGAAGTTTTAGCTCTCAGAGTCTAGTTCATCTCCCAGCCCCTCACAGTTTGATGTTAGGTATGGCTCCAGGGAGGTGGGACTTGACATGGGACATAGGAGTTGGAGGGAGACCAGAAATCAGTAAGAAAGTAAGAGCAGCCCTTGCCAGGCATGGAGCTCTGGCCTGCCCCCAGCACTGTCCGCAGCCCCTGGCTCTTCCTCCCTTGACCACAGCCATCCATGGCGAGGGGCCTACGGGGGGCACAGAGAATAGCAGAGGTGTAGCTTGCCTGCCTGCAGCTTCCCGTGGTCTGCTGACCTCAGGGGCACAGGCTGGGGAAGCTGGCACCTGGATTACCTAGCAAGGAGGCGGTCTGATGTGCGTAGAAGGCTACTGCAGATAGTTCTGGGCCACCCAGAGACCCAGACTCCAGGAGTCCTGTGTGGGCACAGTCTTCTTTCTCCATTTACCTTCCCCACCTAGGTCACAAGGACACTAATGATCACCTATGTCCCCACGGACATCCAAGACCCAGAAATCATCATTAAGCATTTTCAGTAAGTGGGTCGGGTGGGCTGAGGCAAGGATTGCCTCCTCCTCGTAATCCTGCCTGTGTCCTCATGTGGATAGTGAGTTGGCACAGGATGGTGGGGTGGGGAGAGAAACACCCCAGGTTGTGGCTCACCCCGGATGCAGCGCAGAATCAGCCTTTCAGAATGGGCGAGGCCCTGGGGCCAGAGCAGGGTTCCTGAAGTCAGGGCTTTCCCACATGGCATGGGTGTGAAGGGAGGATGCTGGTTTTCCTTTCCCTTGCAGTGCCAACTGTGGAGCCCAGGGAGCTCCCAGGCCACAGTTCTCTAGAGCAGATCACCTTGAGGCATCTTTTGTGACCCAGGTTCCTAGCCCCAGGACCTAATTATCTCCCCATGAGCAGCAATTTCCAGCTCTGCTCCTTGACCCTGTTCTGTGTCATCTGGGAAGGATGTGGCAGATCTCAGATTACCAGGGATCAACCCTGACATCCGACCTTAGGAGCAAGGGATGGATTCTACCATCCAAGAACCAGGAACCACAGGCAGCTGAGCCTTCCAGCCCTGAGGGCTGTAGCGGTGGGGGTCAAGGGGTGTCCCCAGCCCCACAGGCTGGCTCAACATCCATGTTTGTGGCTTCAGTGAGGCCTATCCAGGGTGTGTAGTGACCAGAGTCCACTTCTGCTATGACGTCAGGACCCTGATTGACTTGGATGATCAGAGGTGAGGCTACAGTGGGATCTGTCTGGACCTGGGGTTGGGGGAGGAGGGGAGGTTGTGGCTCTGCTGGCCCTTGACCACAAGATCTTCCCCTGCTGCCCATTGGCTGACAGGCGCCATGCGATGCGGGGCCGGCTCTATTACACTGCCAAGGCCAAGAAGAAGGGGAAGGTGATGATCAAGGTCCACCCTTGCTCTCGTCTGTGCTTCTGCAAGTGCTGGGCTTGCTTCAAAGAGGTAAGTGGCCTGGGCATTGGGGGACACAGCAGAAGGGCTGGGGCGCTGGGTGTCCAGGCTCTGTCCAGGGATCTGGGCAGTGCCCCTCACCTGCATCCTTGGGCCCTAGGCCCCATTCAGCTCTGCTCGTGCTGTGGCACCTAACTCCTCCTTTCCTGTCCACCATGTCCTACCTCCCTGTTAAGAAGGCAGGGGAGCTGTCAAAGCCTTTCTTGGGGCCACCTCCAGAGTGATCCTGGGAGGCTTGCTCTTGCCCCCTTCTGGTCTTGAATGGGAGGACCAGGGAGAACACAGCAGGCTGCTGTAGGCTGCCAGGCTTCAGGCTTTCAAAGAGCTGGGGCGGGACTATTTGAAGGCAGTGGGCTCAATCTTATCACCCAATCACTGTAGCTAGAGGAAGGCCTCAGGGCAGGACTGAACTCTAGCCAGTCCAGAAAAAGAATAACCCCTGTTCCTGAAAATGCTGCAAACACATTCTATCACTCCTCTTGAGTCCACCCCAAGTCCAAAAGCATCCCCTGACCCAGCTCTGCCTCACTTTGCCCAGATCTAAGAGCAGGGAGCTAATTTCAGAGTCATAGCCTCTTCCTGTTTTAGAGCTGGGATCTTGGAGCCCAGTTGGGGTCCTGAGCCTTTTGTGAGGCTTCAAAGGGAGCCAGGGTTGGAACCAAGGCCTCGGGCCTGGCGCCTGAGTGGAGAGAGGCCTCACGTCCAGGCGAGCTTCCTGGAACTCTGGCCGCTCCAGCTCTGAGGACCATATCTCACCCCAGGTTGATGCAGAGCAATATTATAGTGAGCTGGAGGAGCAGCTGACTGATGAGTTCAACGCTGAGCTCAACCGTGTTCGGCTGAAGCGTCTGGACCTGATCTTTGTCACCTTCCAGGACTCCAGGATGACGAATCAGTGAGTGCCGGGGCCACCTGCCTTCTGTGCCCAGCCCAGCCCCAAGAGTGGGCCTCTGCTTCTCTGTAACCACTCTTCTTTCACTCCCATTCCAGCCAAGGGTTGGAGGAAAGAAAGCCTCCCTCTGGTTTGCCATATTCTGTCTTCCCCTCGACCCCTCCATGCTCCTCACGAGCATGGCAGCTGCCATCTTGCTTCCCAGAGCATGGCCCCATCTGTCTTCCCCCAGCTGCTAGGCTCAACTTGTCTCCAGAGATGCCCAGGCCCGGACTTCTCACTCCCATATGTCCTTGCTTCAGCACAGAAATGGTCAGAGTAGCCACTGACTTCTTGGTTCCTCTTCCAGGCCTTAACAAGAATGATACCCATTGTCTCCGTCACTATACATCACTCCTCTCCTCACCGCGAGTGAGAGTCAGGGTAGAGAAGCTTTGCTTGTCATTTCTATTCTCCTGCTGCAAGCCTCCCCTAATTCATAGCCTTACAGCCTCCTCTCCCCTCTGCCTAGTCTCTGGCAGCCCCACCTTGATAGGGAGTGGATTAGGTCCACTCTAGAATGTTCTGGAAGGAATTTTAGGACTGGGTCAAATAGATAGGAGCCCCAGAATCAGTCTTTTGAGGATTATGGGGCCATCCTCTCCCTGAGGGAGCCCAATCATTCATAACACCTTTTCCTTACCCACCCAACCCCATAAAGGAACCGTGGAACAGCTTAGAATTTAGTCACAAACAGTTGTGTGCAATTTTGCAAGTTGCTTACACCCTCAAATTTCTTATCTGTCAAATTTCTTCACTGATATCGTCCCTGTCCACCTCCGAGAGGGTTAAGAAGGGATATGTGTTCCATTTAGTGTGTGTGTGTTATATAAAACAACACACTTACAAGCGACAACACTGTTTATTTTCTGAAACATTGGCACCTGGTAGAGATCTTAGGCTTAGTGACAGCAGAAGTGTTAATTAGAAAACCAAAGATGGGGCTCCAGGGCCATAGCCTGCCCCTATTTTGTTGTGACTTCAGAAATCTGTGCAACTAGGATAATGCTCATCACCAGTTAGCACAGGGTCAGGCACTGTGTAGAACTCAATAATTAGTAGCTACTGATGTTAACATGAGGCTGAAATTAGTACCTCCCCCATCAACCTCACAGAAAGAGCATGTCTTTGTGCCATCACTACTGTTAAGGGGGAAAGACATTAACTGAGAACCATGTGATCCCCTCTTTTCCTGGACAGTCCCTCTCTCTAATGCCCCTCTCCTCCAGTGACTAGTCCTTAGGAACTGCCTTCCTCTAAGGTCCTGAGAGGCATATCCAAGGCTGCAAGAATTCCCAGGAAGCGAGTGAGCCCCCACCTGTGGGATGGCCACAGTGGCTCTGGGCCCCGGCATGAGACCCCCCAAGCCCATCATCCTCACCCCCAGACCTCTGTCTCCTCCCCCATCTCTGCAGCATCCAGGAGGATTACAAGTACATCCAGTGTGGTGTGCCCCCTCAACAGTCCTCGGTGACCACCATCGTCAAATCCTACCACTGGAGGGTCACCCTTGCCCCACACCCCAAAGACATTATTTGGTAAGCTCCCTCTGTCCCTCCCCTCTCCTTTGAGCTCCTCTGAGACTGAGGAAGGCAATAGGAGGGAAAAGGAATCAGGACCTGTCCTCCCACTTCATCGCCCACATACGGGCCCCCCTGGGCCGTGCCTCTTCTGGGCACCACAGCCTCTGCCCACCCCCAAACCACCCCACCACAAGCATAGAAGGCATTCAGCCTTTGGAGAAACGGTTTTTCCTTCAGAAAGAATTCAGATTTTTTTTTTTTTTTTTGGCTCACCTATGGGATATATTCAGGGCTTTTACAAATGTTGTGACCGAAGGGAAGGTCCAGGACTGTTGCTTGCAGGTGTGGGCCCAAAAGGCTGAATCAGACCAGGGAAGCCTGGTACACAGCTGGCGTGCAGGAAACAGCGTGTGGGCTCTGTCTGAGGGCTGAGACCCAGTGTCCTGAGTGCATCTCCCTCCTCCATTTCTCCCCAGGAAACACCTGTCTGTCCGCCGCTTCCATTGGTGGGCCCGCTTTATCGCAATCAACACCTTCCTCTTCTTCCTTTTCTTCTTCCTCACCACGCCTGCCATCATCATCAACACCATCGACATGTACAACGTCACCCGCCCCATCGAGAAGCTGCAGGTGCCTCCTCTGCTTGGGCCAGGCATGAGGGCCCCAGGGAAATGAAGGAAGAACTCGGGCAAGGATGGGATGGGGGCCCACTAGAACGTGACTCCAGAGCCCATGCGATTGTGGCAGTGGCAGCAGTGTAAATGGTGGCATAGAGTTTCCTTGGTTCGAAAGGGGATAAACGTGGATCATTGCCCATCTTAGGGACTAGGGGCTGAAGAGTTGGGGAGCTGCAGGCAAGTTCTGGGGTGAGTGTGGGGGGATGGGCAGTCCAGTCAAGTGTAGGCTTGGAGGGCTTCTCTAGACTGGGTCAAGCTAAAGGTACAAGAAATGCAGCAGAAGGTGTGGCAAGCATGGCAGCTCTGTTCTCCCCGAGTTCCCCAGAGCTTGGGTCCCTGGTTTGAAACTAGGGTTGAGGTTGGGGAAGACTGAAGTCCCAAGGTGGTCCTCCTCGAGGAGCAAGCCCTCCAGACCTGTCTCCACTTCCTTCACTTCCAGACACGCCCGCTCCAGGCTGGGAGTGCTGGGCCCAGCAGGGGCTGTCCAAGTGAGAGGGTGCCTCATACAGACAGAGGTGTTCAGAAGAAGTGGACTGGCCCATTCCCAAGTTCTGTAGCCTCAAGGCTGTTGCAACGACCCTAAAGGCCCCTCTTTTCATGTTATCCCTGTCTCTGCTCCAGCAACCCCCACCCCACTCACACAGTCACGCCGAGCCCTTCTGCTGCCGCTTACTTTTGCCCTCTTTTTTCAACTTCACAGTAGGCCCCCGGCAAGGGACCACAGCTCTCCCTGGGGATTCTTTCTCTACACCCTCCTCCTCTCCACCTCTTCTCACACAGCATCACAATAAAAGCAGTGTCTCCTCCCTGAGATCTGAGACAGGAAAACCTGGCTCTAGACTTAGGGCCAACTCACTAGGGGCAGTCCAGGTGACCCCTCCAGGGACCTCAGCGTAGAAGACCTATGCCCCTTGGGGATGTCACTTGACGTTGGGGTGTCAGCCTCTGGCCACCCTAGCCAGGCAGACCCCTGACCAGAAAGGCTGGTCAGAAAAGCCAGACCCACTGTGCAGCCTCTGGGACACCAGGCCGGCTCTGGGACTGAGCTGGAGAAGAGGCCAGGGGTGTGGGAGAAGGCAGGGGAGGCCTGGAAAGGGATGGGGGATGCTTCTTGTGCATTGATGTCTCCCTGCCCTCTGCCGCTCCACCCCTGCAGAGCCCAGTCGTGACCCAGTTCTTCCCCTCCCTGTTGCTCTGGGCCTTTACGGTGATAATGCCTCTGATCGTCTACCTCTCTGCCTTCCTGGAAGCCCACTGGACCAGGTGAGCTGGGGGCCTCCCCTCCTAGCCCTGCACTTGGCACTAGCTTCTTCCCCTGCTTCCCACCCCCACCAGTTTGGTGCTCTCACATCCTGTCTGGCCTAAGGAATAACATTAATATGGGATGGCTTTGATGCCAGAAACCATCCCAAAAAACTAACAGATTTATTTTTATTATTTGGAAAGAGGGGACCAGGTTGTCTCTAGGCCTTTGGTCTCAGGGATGCTGAGATAGGACCACCACATCAGGGGTGTGGAGTCAAAACCAAGCCCTCCTTGGGCTGTTTGCTCTGCCTCCGTCCGTGCACTAAGGATCTGTAGCCGTAGGCAGAGAGAGGCAGTGCCAGGAATTCCAAGCCGAGGGCACAGGTTGAGAGGGAGAGAGTGGGACTTGTTGGGAAAATGTCAGGAGGGCTGTTAAGGCCACAGCAGAAGAGCCCATGCACTCAGTCTGACTGTAGACCCATGCAGCCCACACAGTCCTCTCATTTTAACAATTAGAATCTATTTCCTATTTGTTAGCCTTAGTAGTTCTATAGTGGTAGCTAATTGGTTAGAAAGTATTTGTACCATACCCTGGGGCAAGTGGACCTGCTTTGGCCTGCAGGCTGCATGAGTCTCAAGTTATTTCCTGCACTGCAAGTTTCTACTATCCTATCAGGCAGTAAGCCAGGAAGTTTGTCCTAACAGTCCTTACTGGTCTTTCCTCTGGCCAAGAACAGGGCTTCTGTTGATGGTTGAAACTCTGCAAGGATTCGGAGTATCACTGGTAATGTCCTTTTAACAGAGATGTCAAGTATATGGCATATGTGTACCCTCCCTCCCTTTCCTATGCCCAAGGCTGACATCACTAGTTGATCATGCTGTTCTTTCCCGCTGCTCCAAGCCAAGCACAGCTCACAGTGCTCCATGGAAATGGCATTGGTATACACTATCAAACCATTTTCTAGACCAGGTAACCATCTCTCTCTCTCCATTCTGTAGTTAGGCATTTGGTTCTTAACATACCTCTCTTTGTTTCCTTCTAGGTCAAGTCAGAATCTGATCATAGTGCACAAGTGCTACATCTTTCTGGTGTTCATGGTAGTCATCCTGCCCTCTATGGGACTGACCAGGTACATCACCTCCAATTATCCCTCCTCTCTCAGCCAGGCTCACCCTAGAGTTGGAACCTCCAAGGTAACTATAGGCCCCCCGTGGTTGCTGCAAACCCATTCCTCAAATGATAGTCCAGTGCCTGGCAGGAGCCTGGCATGAGCCTGGCATGAGCCAGGTACCATGTGAACTCTAAGCTGTCAGCCATGAACTCTGCCCTCAAAGAGTTTGCCATCCAGCTGGGGAGACAAGCCATACCTCCCAGCTAACTTACAGCCCAAGGTGGGGAGAATGCGGCCAGCGTGCAGTAGAAATTCAGAAGAGAGAGAGAACACTGTGGGAGAAATAGCTGGTGAAGTTTTGCCAGAGAGGATGGCCTCGAGCTGAAAGGCCAGAGGGTTAGGGGCAGAGGTGGCCCAGCATTAAGAAGGAAGAGAGGCAGGGTGGATTGGCCAGCTGGAATAGTAAGATGTGAGAGTCTTTGGAGATTCGGCAAGGGAAGGTTGGAAGGAGAGAAGCCAATCCAAGAGGAATTGAACCCCAGGCCTTACTTCATAGATCTATTAACTGAGGGGTCTGCCTTATTCTTGCTTTTAGTTTGGACGTCTTCTTCCGCTGGCTCTTTGACATCTACTATCTGGAACAGGCATCCATCAGGTTCCAGTGAGTACTAGAGTGCATGTTTCAGGGGTACATTGGGGCTTCTGTGGGTTCACACCGGGTGGATATGTGTATCTCTTATTTGCTCATACAGGTAGAGGTGAACGCACGCAAACACTCTCATTAGGCAGCCTCTTAACGTTTCCCATGCCGTGGACCCCTTTGGAAATCTAGTAAAGCCCAAGGACTCCTTCTCTGAATGAAATTTTTGAAATAATTGTGGATTCAAAAAAATTCCCCTCAAAAAATGTCCTATGTACTGTTCATCCAGTTTCCGCTGACTGTAACATCTTGCATAACTATAGTACGATATCACAGCCAGGAAACTGATGCTGATACGGTCCACAGAGCCTACGCAGATTCCGCCAGTTTTACATAGACTCTGAGTAGATGCCTTTAAAGGTACAAAATACCTGACTTATAATGAAAACCAATTACGCTGAAATATATTTATCAAAATAGTTTGAAATTCAAATTTGTAATACTGATCTCTATTAACACATTTAATAGGACAATGCATTCTAAATGTAGGCAAGCAAAAGTTATGTTTTATTGTTTAAAGGCATCGGTGTGAAAGCTGATGTTACTTAGCTAGAAGAAAATTACTAAATTAGGGCAGGGGAGTGGATTTTTGACAAGGCAACATGCAGGTCATGTTGGGCATTCAGCCAACTTCAGGTTTTTTGGTTGTTTTTAGGGTTACAAATGTTGAAAGTCCAAATTTTCAAAGATGTAATGTTGCAAACAACACACAAGCTCTCATAGCTTGGTTTATAGGACAAGGACCGGACTTCTCCAAGCTTTCTATATTTAAACTATAATTGCAACAAGTTGATTTTTTTTTCCCAAGATGAATGAGTTCATCTTTGACTAGGTCACTATCTTCAGTACAGTGTGTATACAGAAAGAAAAGAATTGTGAGTTCATGACTCAACTTTGATGCCCTCGAGAAAGAAAAGCTTTTGAAGGAGTTCTGAAATATGTCCAGGGAGCTCACAGATTTCTCTCTTCAAGGAAGCTGACAGAATTGTGTAGATGGGGACACTGGAAAGCAACAGAGATGCCTGGGTCACCCACATGAGAACAGGCAGTGTGGCCATCCATTCAGGTGACTGAATGATGCCTGCTTGAAGTTGGCCAGCTAACTACCTCAAACATATGTGTGCAGACAGGAAAATTTTGATCATGTGAATTTAGCATGTCTAATTTAGCAGGCTGTCTAATAATTAGCATCATTTTGAAGTGATGATGAGCACAAATGGTGTTAAGAGAGACCAGCAACTTGATACTTAAATACTTCAACTGGTGACAGACCTTGGCTGCTGTGATGTGCTGCCCATGTTCTTAAAGGAAGGAAGTGCTAAATTGCAGTTAGAGGCTAGTGAGAATAAAGATGTAAGTTTTTTCCCTATTTTCTCCATATTCAAGGTCACAGGCCCCTAAAATTCTACTTATGGGCTCTCCAGGGTCTGTGGACCCAGGTCAAACACCCTTGCTTTAGCACAAGCGCTTGCATGTATCTCCTGATGCATCCACACTTGCTGTAGACCACCACCATCCCTCAAAAGGGTCCTCCTTAACTTAAATTGGGCTGGGAGCACATTTAAATAGTCGGCCATCTGTATCCACAGGTTCCACATCTTTGGATTTGACATATCGCAGATTAAAAATATTCAGAAAAAAAATTCCAGAAAGTTCCCAAAAGCAGAACTTGAATTTTTTGTGTGCAAGTCACTATTAGCATATTATTTACATTGTATTTGGTATTATAGATAATCTAGAGATGATTTAGAGTATATAGGAGGAGATGCATAGGTAATATGCAAATACTCCATTTTACACAGGGGACCTGAGCATCCCTGGATTTTGGTACCCACAGTGGGTTCTGGAACCAATCCCCTGTGGACACCTAGGGACGACTGTATATGAAAGTTACTCTCCCCATCTCTACCTCCACCCCATCCTCATTCCCTCAACACTCTTTTCTTCTCTCTCTCCTCTTCCCTCTGAATATCTCTGCCCTTTCCCTCTCCCTCGGCTTCTGCGGCTATCTTCCACCCTCCCCACACCCAGGTGTGTGTTCCTGCCAGACAATGGCGCCTTCTTTGTCAACTACGTGATCACGGCAGCTTTGATTGGCACAGGCATGGAGCTGTTGCGCCTGGGGTCACTCTTACTGTACACCACCCGCCTCTTCTTCTCCAGGTCGGAGCCGGAGAGAGTTCACATCAGAATGGTAAGGGCCTGACCCATCCCTGAGCACAGCCCTCGGAGTTGCCCTTGGGTGGTTGGTCTAACAGGAAGAGGGCCTGTTAGAAGCCTGGGGGGATCTAAGGTGGGAGGCGCAGTGAGGTGGGGCACAGGGTGCTTCCTGGACACCAGGGTTGGAAGGGGAGCTGCCGCGCTGGACAAGGACCCACAGAAGCAGCTAAGCCAAGTGGTCCAGGTCATCTCAGGACAACCCCTGCCTTCTGCCCCAGAACCAGGCCATGGACTTCCAGTACGGGCGCGAGTACGCGTGGATGTTGAACGTCTTCAGCGTGGTAATGGCCTACAGCATCACCTGCCCTATCATTGTCCCTTTTGGTGAGTCATCCATGAGGCACACCTGGGGCTGCATGCCCTCAGGCTGGGAGGAGGAGTCAAGCCCCACCCACAGCATCAGGCTCCCCACTGGATCCAGAGGAGTCCTGGGACAACCTGTCCAAAGGGCTGGGAGGGGCCAGGTCAGGGCCAAGCCAGTCAGGGCCCTGAGGTTGGATGGCTGTTTACAGAGGATGTTTGTTGAGCAAATGACTGTTTACCCACTACTGGCAAGAGAGGTTCTGAGGGCTCAAGGGCAGCTGCTGGTCCCAGAGGTCAGCACCACGGGGCTCCCACAGCCCTCAGCCCTTGCAGCTCTGACAGAACTGAATCTGGCGTCTCAGGCCTGGGGGGCCTTGGGACGGCGCAGCCCTGACCGTGGAAGCAGCAGCTGAGCGTGCCCCCGTCTTCCGGCCCCCCAGGGCTTCTCTACCTGTGCATGAAGCACATCACCGACCGCTACAACATGTACTACTCCTACGCGCCCACCAAACTCAACGAGCAGATCCACACGGCCGCTGTCCAACAGGCCATCTTCGCGCCGCTCCTGGGCCTGTTCTGGATGCTCTTCTTCTCCGTCCTACGACTGGGTAGGTACCAAGCCTGCCCAGCCATCCTGCCTCAGCCTGCTCCCCACTGCTCCGTCACCGCCAACAACAACTCTGTTAGAACAGAAAAACCTGAGAGGAGCAAGGTGTTACTCATGGAACATGGCCAAGCCTAGTGCCTCCTCCAGGCCCAGAGGCTTGCGTTAGAGTCCTAGCAGACCTTGGACACTAAGAGGAGGACCAGCATGGTCCAAATCATATACATTTTGGTTTACAACCCTCAGGGAAAACCACCCCCCCATCCTATTCCTTCATTCCGACTTAAGTCCGGCAGGAAATAAAATATTAGCCATCAATTCCCATAACATCCCCTCTAGAATCCTATAAGATACCTGATCTTACAGGTTGCCAAAAACCTGGAGGAGGATTCAGAGTCTGCCCCAGCTGCCAGCTTTCCCCCTCCTCTTGACTATGCAAAGCTGCTGTCCCTGCCCAGGCAAGCTCAGAGACACCCTCACGGAGGGAGTCCCCACAGGCCACAGCCTGGAAGTCCCCTCTCTCTCCCCTCTGATGCTCCCATGCCCCCGGTGGCAGTCTCAGAAGAGGCTCATGCTGACCTCCCCATCCTCCTTCGTCCCTCTACACTTGCCTTCTCTCAAGACACTTGACCTTAACCTTCTCAATGGCATGGAGAAGGGGAAGTTTGTGTTTTCTTACTGCCTTCACGGTGGCATCTGTCAACAGTCAGCTCACAGTTATTTGTCGTCATCCCCAACTTCCCATCCCCCTAGCTTTTCCTTGCCCTAGCAACTTCATTCTTTTTAATGCTTTTTTCCTAAGTATAAAGGACTACATGTTTATTTTATTATCAAAAATAGAAAAAAACATGGAAAGATCAGAATTTGAATGACCTATCATCTCGCCTACAGCCTGATGTCTGTTGCTCCCAGACCTCATTCTGTGCATATGTTTTGAGGCACAGGACAAAGCAGGAGGGACTTTGTTGGTTGACTGTTACTTTACAAAATTGTGGTATTTTATACCATTCAGACTGAGTTTATTCACTGACCATTATGTTCTGAGCAATCTCCTGTGTGATTTAAATACTGTTTGAACATATGAGTTTTAACAGCTGCATTAAATCCTGTCAGTTTTAGTCAGTTCTCCATTGTTGGATATTGAAGTTGTTTACCATTTTTTTTTTTTGCTTTTATAGGAACACAATGGTAAACATTGCAGTAACTTCCAACTGCAACGACTGATTTTTAATATTTACATAATTAGGAAATTGCTGTGGTAAAAGTTACCAAACGTCCTCAAATGAGACGTAGATGACTTTTAAATTCTGAATTGCTTTTCCGTGCCATTAGCACAGGTAACTGAGCACACTAACATCCAAAGGGCTTACAAGGAAAGGTGTGGGTCTGAGATTGTATTTTGGGGGCAAAGACATAAATGAGTAGCTCAGAGGTACTTTCCAGGGACTGTGATGGTACAGGTAACTGATGTGGAAGAGGAAGTGTTTAATGGGCACTCAAGTGGATATTTAAGTCAATTAATTTTTTTCATGGATTCCACCAGATGCCAAATTCTAAACTGGCCAAATGGCACAGAGGGATGATGCCCCTGTGTCGGGTTCATTGATCTAGCTGTTAAGAGGAGAACTGGACAGGGACGTCTCTGCCCTAGGCTCCAAACTCCAACAGAGATGCTGAGCTAGGCCCCAGGCATTTGTCAGCCTGGGTGGTGTCTCAGCTGGCACACCTCTGCCCTCAGCTCTGATCCTCAAGCACCAAGCCCACGCCTTTCCTTCTTGCAGGTTCGCTCCACGCCATCACCTTCTTCTCCCTCTCCACTGTTATCCTTTCCATAATAATTGCCTGCTTTGGGACTTTTCTGGGAAAGCTTCAGAGAGCATCTGACTATGAGGTGAGTTCCCATCCTGCCTTTCCTCTATTGGTTCTCTCTGGCCCCCCGGGAACATAGCTCTCGGACACCCTCCTGACTGAGGTATCCATAACACCACAATGACAAAAGGTTCTTGCCAGTCTCTCTGATGATGGGATGTACGAACTCAGTGCTGGGTGTCTGTGCTATGAATATCCTTCCACTGGCCCCAGAATCACACCTCAGTTATGATAGGGAAATCTAGAAGACAGCTGTCCTCTCCTCTTCTCCCCTCTGACACCTCCTCCAAACCACAGGCTGCTGGCTCATCCCTCCTACGATGTAAGCCTGTCCAGCCACCGAGCTATAGGACCATTTCAAGGGACAGAGGGTTGAGAGAGAGGATGGAGTGCAGGAGTAAAGGGGGAGGGTGCTAAAGGATAATAACCTGGGGAAAAGGGATAGTCCTCTCACTTTTAAGAATCTCAGGATATTGAACTTGAGGCCGTCTGGAGGGGACACCTGGCTCTCTGGGCCCCATGACTCCTTTGGGTCTTTGCCAGTGGGGTCCAGCCAATTATTAGAGAAGGGAGCCAACCCATGCCAACAAAACTGTGTGCTCTAGGTCAGCACTTCCCCAAGTGCGGTGACTGCAGAGGTGTATTGGAATGATTTCCAGTAGACTGAAACATTATTTTTTCTTTTTCACAGTTACCCATGTATTTTTCTAGTTAACCTTCTGCTTATGGCAACTGACACAGGTTTTCTGTTTATAATTGTGAATTGTTTCCTTTTAAAATGAATTTATATAAGAAAGAAAGTTGATTTAAAGTATTAGCATCCTGCTGAATCAGAAGAGGGAACTCTGGGAAAAGGATCTTCTTGCTTCTGGCGGCCCTATATCTGGGGCCCTTGGGCACAAGCACCCACTGCCCTCTTCACCTGGCCCCTTCTTCCATCCGCTGGCCCAAGCCCATGCTAGTGAAGGACCAGGGCAGATGACACCTCTGGCTCTGTCTTCCCAATACAGTGATGTCCTGGAATCTGGCTGCCCAAATGTCCACTCTAGAGACAGAAGGTGATATCTCGTCTCATTACAGAGGTAGAGGGGGATTTTCTGGCAGGAAAGAAGATAGAGTTGAAGGCTTCTCCTAGAGTCAGGGCAGGCTCATCTTTGAACCCCGACCTCCACTCTACTTACTTCCCGCATTATGGTCCTTGGGAATGGAACATTCCAGAAGGGTCTCCGCAGCATCCCAGCCCTTTCTCTGTCCCCCTGGGCGTCAGCCCTGCCAACTGGCTGCAGGTCTGGAAAAATAGAAGATGCATTGACTTTAAGGGGAGCAAGAGGCCCAGGTACATGGTCCAGGCTTCTCTGGATGTGGGGAGGACGAGAGCAAAGGGCGACACCCCCATCCTGTGACCCTCCGTGTCCCTCCCCTCACTGCAGCCCGAGGAGGAGATGGAGACCGTGTTTGACCTGGAGCCCAGCAGCACCTCCTCCACGCCAACTTCCCTTGTGAGTCAGTGCCTTCACCCTGGGACAGGTCAGGAGGGGGGTGCTTACAGGGTGGGCTACTCCAGAGGCCTTGTTGGGGCACCAGCAGGTAGTACCCACCGTGGGTATTGGGGAGGAGACGGGGGTCCCCGGACTCCCCCCTCTGACGCAGCAGGACTTGGCCCAGGTCAAATTGCTGCCGTGGCCCTGGCTGAAGAGCTGGAAAGATAGAAGATCCAGGATTTACTCGACATACAATAGAAGGAACTCAGAGAGGAAGAGAAAGGTCAGGGCGAACCCAGCCACAGCGAGCTCAGTCGTGTAGACGCAGGGACGTGCTGGGGCTCAGCCTCAGGACTGAAGGCTGCCTCCAAGGGCACAGGTGCCAGGCAGCGTGGCGCAGACAGAGCTGCAGTGAGCTATTGGAGGTCTGCACTGAATGGTAAGGCAGAGGGGCCGTGCCGGATGAGTGAGCCCCTCAGCTTATGAAGAGACAAGGCCAGACTCAGAGTGCAGCGTCCAGCAGGCTGGGCGTTGGCTCCCACACTATGGCTCAGCCTAGAGGGCCATGAGCACACGCCCACAGCCCAGCCACCAGTGTGGATACTGGGCCACCTATGTGTGCACTGAGCTGGGTGCCAGGTCGGCCCATGCCCCGATGCCAGGGTGCCTTGGAGGAGCACTGAAGAAGGGCACCAGCCAGGCTGGGCACTCTGGGAAGGCTTCGCAGAGGAGGGAACATCTAGTCTGACTCCAGGAATGGGAGAGTAGTGGTTACTTGGTGGAATAGTGTGTGGGAGAAGAGCATTCGAGGAAGAGGATCAACCTGTACAAAGGCCCAGAAGAGAGAATCTGGAGCGTTTGGGGAACCGCAGACAGTGTTGGGCCTGGTGGAAAGGCAGGGTGGGCAGCAAGGCCTGTGGGAGAGGAGGCCCTCGAGCCACGGCAGAGTTGGGTGAAAGTGCGCAGATGCCAACAGTGGGTGGACGTGCCCAGGCTGGGTGTGCACAACTGCGGGTCTATCTCACTTTGAAACAAACCATACAGATTATCTCTGGGAGGTGACAGAGGAGAAGGAGCTTCAGACCAGAGAGGTGGCAAAGGTTTCAAAGCAGGAAGGTCTCTCTTCACATAGCATCTCCCTAGGGCCCTTCCAAGATGACCTCTCTCGAATATTATCAACAATCAGTTATTGAAATCTCACAAACCAGATGCTCCACCATTCTCAATCTTGACCTTTATGATACACCCACACCACAGAGGTTTTTATCCTCATTTTTCAGAGGGGAAACTGAGGCTGAATTAATCTAGACCCTCAGGTACTACTAAGCAAGGAAGTGGCAGAACAAAGTTTGAACCAGATCTGTCATGGTCTACAGTTTGAGGGTTTTTTTTTTAATTACTGAAATTGATTTTTTAAATCTTTCATTATTATAACAGTGGTATATAAGCATTGTAGATAATTATGGGGAAAAAAAGAGATAAGCAAAAATAAGAAAATAAAATGTCCATATTCCTACTACCCAGAGATGACCACTGATACCTTAATGTATATTCTTTCAGATATATACATATATATTCTAAAATGGCATAATACTGCACACTATTTTATAATGTGCGTTTTTAATTAATGATCTCCGTCTTTTCATATATATATTTTTTTACCTCTTCAAATATGCAGTCCACATTCAAATTGCCCTATTTGTTCCAGAAATAGCTTTTACAGCTTGTCCAAACCAAGATCCAATCCAGTCTCTCTGCTCGATTAATCTGGCACCTGTGCATGTCCCTTTTATTTTAGTACTGTCTCTGTTTTATGACTTGCTGGGGATACCAAGCCAGTAGTCTTGCAGAATGACCCACCTGCCTGACTTTTCTGGCTGTTTCTTCATGATATCTTATAGCAGCCTGCACTAGCCCCTGTATTTCCTGAAAACTAGAAGTTAGATCCAAAGGCTTGATAGATTCACGTTCAACACTAGGGGCTAGGACACGTTACAGGCAGTGCTGTGCGTCACACCAGGAGGTATATAAATCCCATTTATTTCCATTAATGATACTGAGGTGACTCCCTGATTCGGGGATGATTGCTGGCTTCTCCTGTTGTTCAGTTACCATTTTCCCCGTGACCAAAAATCATCTATAGGGTTGACTTCGGCCTGATGAGAATATCTAAATTCTTCTGTTGAAAAGGTGTTACCTCATTGACTAGGGCTGTTTGGTTTCACTGAAATAAATTCCTACAGGAAAGGTGTAATTCTATCCAATAATTACCTATTTTCAAAATAAGGAGTTGGTTTAAAAGTCATTTCAAAGGATGACAAGCAGCTCTGTCCCTAGTACTTCTTGTGTTTTTCTATTCTGCTGCCATCCCAGGCCTTCCTGGGACCTGCCGGGACATCACAGGTCACATGACCAGGACCTCAGCTAGCAGTTCCAGTTTCAAATCCTGATTCTCAGGCCAGCCAATGACACAGTCTGAGGGAGTTGTGGACGCGCCTCTGAAGCTGTATTAGAAAGCGCACTAGCTCAGGAATGGGGGTCTCTCCAGACCCGGGCGTCAGGGAGCCACATGTCACCTCCCCCTGGGTTCAGCCTGACCTAGAGCCAAGAATAAATGGCACCTGCACTGAAGGAACAGTGGACAAGGGGTTAGGAGACACACACTAACCAGCCGGGGAGCACATAGATATTCATTAAATGTTCGAGAGCAACTGGGTGGGCGGATGGCCAGGACCCCAGTGCTGGGGAAGAAGGAAGGAGCCGTGGCTTAGACGGGCAGAAGCTCTGAGGGTAGGGCATCAGGAGTAAGGGTGTGTCCAGGGCCTTGCCCCAGATGTGACCTCACCCCATCTCCCCTCTCTGTCCCGAGCAGCTATACGTGGCCACCGTGCTGCAAGAGCCGGAGATGAACCTGACCCCAGCCTCCTCCCCGGCCCGGCACACCTACGGCACCATGAACAGACAGCCAGAAGAGGGAGAAGAGCAGAGTGGTGTGAGGGGCTTTGCAAGGGAGCTGGACTCGGCCCAGTTCCAGGAAGGGCTGGAACTGGAGGGCCAGAGCCAGTACCACTGACCAGGAACCCGAGGCCTCCACCTGGCGACTCCAGCCTGGAGTGGTGGCCAGGGGAGAGCCCGGCAGGGGGAGGCAGGAGGGCGACTAAGACCGCCCACTACCTCCTGCAGACTTTGGGAAGATCTCGTCGGAGCCCTGGCTCTCTGTCAGCCAAGTGGAGGCTCCGACCTGCTGACCAGCTAGAACGGGAAATGCTGGGCAGTGCGGAGGGACCCTGGGATGGGATGGAGGATATAGGCAAGCACCACATCTCGGGAGCAGTGGCTAGAGCCCTGAGCACAGAGATTGAAGGTTGGGGGACTTTCTTGGGGTCACGATGGAGAAGGTGTGCATGAGGGAAGAGGCAGGAAGAAGCCCACTGAAGACTCTCTGGGGTCTTCGCCGCCCTTCCACCAGCTGCCCTGCCCAAGGAGCTTCTGCTGCTGCTCTTATGCCCTCCCCCAAACCCCAGCCCCAGCCATCCCTCCCCTGCCGTCTGAGGAAGCAAAGGTATGTATGTTAGGCCTCACCGACAAGACACCTCCTCCATGTTTCCCTGCATGGGGATCTGTAAAGGGACTTTCTGCACCCACCACAATGAGAGGCAGCTGAGACCATAGAGCTGAGGAGGTGACTGAGCCCTTTCCTGTTCTCTGCCCCTCATCACATGTCCCCAGGAGCAGCAGGGTATAGACCCTTCTCCTTTCTATTCCTGCAAGAGCAGCTAGGATATAGTCACCTGAGGCTCATTAAATGGGACCTGTATGCATTTTAATGAAGGTAACCAGGGCTGGTTAGTACAAGGGGGTGGGGCAAAGGCAGAATTCATGGAGGGGGATCTTCTCCCAAAACAGTTAGTGATAAGAAACCAGATGTAACTCCCTAAGCCCCACGGCCTAAAGAGAGGACCCCCAAGGTCAAGGATGTGGCCACTGAGAGCTGCCTCCCTCATACCCATCTGAGTGTCTAGGCCCCAGCATGACCGAAGTGGGCAGCAGCCTAGGGTGAGAAGCCCATGCTGCAAACTGAAGGCACTGACCTTCCCCTGGCCTCCAAGTAGGAGGCTGTCTCCTCTTGGGGCTGCCCTCTACCTTGGACTGAGAAGCAGTCAAGTGGCCTTCGGTGTGGTCTTAGCTCAGACACTGCAGATACCCTGCGGGGAGTGGGGTGGGGTAGGGGCCGTGTCCTCCATGGACAGGCAGAGTAAGGCTGCCCTCCCAGGGCTGCCACCACCCGAGGCCCAGAGGAGCCAAAGTCACGTCACAACACTGGTGACACCTGGCACCATTGCCGCAGGCAGTGTGGTACAGGCCTTGGCCTCTGGGGACAGGCCCCATCAGGACCACCAGACAGCCATTGGGGAAGACATAGAGAAGGGCTGGTTAGAGCCTTGGTGGATGAGAATGAGCCAAGTCAAATGGGGTCTGCGTTCTCTAGAGCTCTCCGGAGCTCCCTCCAAAGGTCTGGGTCCCTGCAGCCAACCTACCCAAGGTGGGCACCAAGGTTCACCTCACCTAGGTGTTTCCCACTGGCTCCCAGGCACATGAGTGAGCTCAGATCACCTGCCGCTCCACCCTTTCCCACACTTGGCTCCAGAAGCTCCAAGCTTGACCCCAGAGGAGAAATAGCACTCTAGAGGCAACCATTGCTCTCCCCTGAGAGCTCAACCCAGACTCTGGCTTGAGGGATCCTCCCAGAGAGCCTGGGTCAGCTGGGGAGGAGGCAGTCTCTCCTTGTCCAGGTAGGAATAAGGAGGAAATTAAATGCAGCTGGTCCCTCATAAACCCAAGCCCCCCTGGGCCTCCTCCCCAGAGCCTTTCACCAGCCAATAAAAGGAAGGGTCCTTTCCAGAGCAGAGTGGTCAGGACCCCAGCAGGGAGCTCTGCCCACCATGGGGAGGTGGCCGGCTCCAGGCCCTGTCCGACTCCCAGGTGTGTGGCAAGGGGAGTCCTGCCAGAAGTTGGCCTGAGGGCTCCCCTTTGCTTGGCACTCCTTGCTGGTAGCTGCCCTCAGGCTCCACAGCCCTGCTGGACTCTCCCTGCTGCTTTGGCCTCTCTGCCCCTCTCTTCCCCCTGCCCACTGGCAGCCTGTGGGAACTACACATGGAAAGGGTCCCGGCAGATGACGTGGCAGCATGGCTGGAACTTACGCCTCTGAATCTGGGTCAAGTGCAGTCTGGTCTTGAGAGAAGGCAGTGAGGATGTTGGGAAAGTTCCTGAGTCCACTCACCTCTCGGTTCTTCCTGGAGACCCAGAGCAACCAGCACAGCACAGCCACAGCCACGATCTCCCACATGCTTGGGGTGTGGGCGTGCTTTGGCACCTTACAAGCCACATCCAGGCCCTCCCCAAGGAACTCCCCTCCCACCTGCTCCCATCTATTGGCCTACCTACCACCATCCATCCCTACCCCACCGCCCACTTCCCAGCTGCCCCTGCCCCATCTGTCCCCCAAAGCCTCTCAGACCCGATCCTCCCTGGAGGGAGCTGCCTCCTGGGACCCGGTATTGACTAGAGCCTCTGAGAAGTGCCCCTCTCTGGGCCTAGAGCAGCTCCAAGCCTGCCTGCCTGCCTCTTCCTCAGACGCTTCTGGAAGCAAAGTGCCTATCAGCAGCATTGCATCCTCTGGGGACCCTGGTGGGGGGTGTGGACTTCCCTTGGCCACCACCACTAAAGGAATGTGCCAGAAAGCCGAACCTTCTTGTTATTAACGCTATGACCGTGCCTTGAATAAACAGGTCCTCCCAACCTCTCTTGGCCTGTGCCTCTGCCTCTGGACCAGCCCAGCTGGGCCTTCCCTCCACCAGAAGGACCCAGAGCTCTCTGATGGGCCAGCCTGAAGGACCGCACCAGCTTTGTGACTCTGACCCCTGGGGCCAGAGCTCCCCCTCTGGGATCCCCTGACCCCTGAGGCCCTCCCTGGCCCCTGTACTCACAGGGGAAGGCCTGGAAAGTGCTTCCTGGTCTGCTGGAGAAACAGGAAGTGAATCTGCCTCCTCTCTGCTGTGGATGCTCTGAGAGCTCCCTGAGCAGTAGGGGAGAACTTTGGTCTGTGAGCTACCCGGGAGCCATTGGGGCAGCCTCCCCTGGGCAGCAGAAGCCCTGGGGTTAGTGCTGGACCCCGAGAGCCAGCCATTGGCCAGATTAGAAGCTGGACTCAACAAGACGAAGACTTCAGGTGGAAGCCCCCAGAAGGAGCGGTGGGCAGAGCCCGGGTCTGCACCAGCCTTAGCCAGCAGTGCGAGGGCAGGGGGAGGTCGAAGAGAGGCTGGGCTTAGTAGGTAGGGTGTGTGGCATGGCCAGGTCAGGCTTGAATGGGATAAGAAGACGCTCTAGCAAAGGGTAGTTATGTCTGCTGTCGCAGCCATGACAAGGGAGAAAAAAATTCCCTTCCCTTGGGGGACATGTCCTGGCCTAGGAGACTGAGGTTCTGGTCCTTGCTCTCGCCAGTTCGATGACCCTGGGCTGGTCACCTCATCCTGAAAGCAGGAGAGAAGGTTGACTGCTCTGCCCCATTACTGAATAGAGCTGATTCAGCTGCAGAGACGGAACAAGCTGGAGAGGTGGGAGGGGCTTCCTCCCCCACTGCTCCCTGTGAGGACAGAGGACAGTCTCGGGCACAATGCCTAAGGGATGCTCCCCAGTCCCCCTCGCCAGATCCTCTTCTCAAGCTTTCATAGTCCACCTGTGGACATGGGTTCAAAGCCACCATGGTGTGAGCCTGGGCGTGGGGCCGGGGCCCATCCCCTTCACTCCCTCCTCTCAAAGCAATTATTTCCCAAATGGGATGAAATCCACAAGGGGTTCTCCCATAGGGAGAGGAGTAGGAAGACCACCCTGGCCTGGTGGGAGGGGCTGTGTCCTGCAGCTGGGACCAGGAGTCAGGGTAGGGGGTGGAGGAGTGAGAAATGGTGGGACTGGGGGACAGGCCAAGAGGGAGGCCTGGTGCCAGGGGGGTCCAGGAGGCCAGCTGGATGGATCATTGGCACACCATACTGAGTGCCAGGCTGGGCTCTACAGGGCTGAGAAGAAAGCAGAAGGACCCTGGGCTCCATGAGGCTCTACCTGGAGGCCAAGCTTGGGGTGGCTCCCTGCTCCTGTCCCAGAGCCCTCATGCTGGGGAAGGTCCATGCTGGCTGACTCCAGGTTTGCTCTATAAAGGCCCCAGGGAGGCCTGGCAAAGCCTGGCTTGTGGGAAGACAGTTCACAGATTTTCTCAACAAAGACTGTTTTCTGAACATCTGAGGTCCCTTGGCCTTGACAACCAGCAGCCCAGCATCTCTCAAGCCTCAAATGCTGGGGTCTCCATCGCAGCTGCAAATCGGAGTCTCCTGGGAAATTTTAAACAATCCCAACATCCAGGCCCAGTCCCTGAATAAGCCAAAATTTCTGGGATGGGCTCATACACCTCTCTTTTACAAATTTCCCCCAGGTGATTCTGGTGTGGGGCTCAAGAAAAAAATACTTTTGATGCCCTGGTGGGAAAAGCACTCCTACATGCTCCAGACCCAGTGTCTGTAGTCACACAGCCTGGCAGGCCTGGCCCTCTGAGCTTAACAAAAATGAGGCCGCAGCTGGAGCTAGGGAGGCTCTGCTGCGGTGACATTGGTCTTGGCTGGAAAAACTAGACCTCGGAGTGAGGGTAGCTGGCCCGGGTCCAGCCCCTCCGGCCATTCACAGCCCAGCCCCAGGGCCCTACACCTTGGCATCCAGGAACACTTGGGGGTTAACCCCAGGCCTGCTCCGACGAAGCCCACTCTTAATGCCACTCGCTCCCCACACCCAGGGCTATCTCTCTACCTTTGTCTGCCTGCTCCTCCTGACCACACACGCACACTCACACATACACTTAGACATGCACACACTCACACATGCTCTTCATCTCCAATGTACACTCCTGGTTTAACAAATTTAATCTCCTTAAAAAGCCCGCCATGGGATTGGCACCTACCCCTCCATGGAGGATCTAGAAGCTCTCCTCAGAAACCCTGTCAGATTTGGCACTGTTTGCTGCTGTCCTGGCACCTAAGGCATTCAATCCCTGGCCTCACCTTGTCCACCAGGAGGTGGGTTCCCAGACTCCTGACCAGTGAGCTGCTTCAGACTCTGGCTAGTGCAGGTATGTATGGTAACAAACCAACCCCCAAATGTATAATGGCACAAACACAATAGAAGTTTATGTCTCTTTTCTGTAAAATTCAGAATGAGTAAGCCCCTGCTTTACATGCTGGAGAAGTCTCAGACCCCACCAGGTACTTCTGATTAGTAGGCACTCTCCTCCGGGCAGTGATTCAAGGACCCAGGCTCCTTCCACCTACTGGCTCTGCCATGTTCAACACATGGCCCTCAAGGTCACTGTGAGGTCTGCATCAAGCTGGTGGAAGGATGACAGAGCACAAAGGAGCATGCAGGAGTTTGCCGGGTGGGAGGGCAGGTCTGGAAGTGGCACACATGTTCACTCATTCCATTGGCCAGAACCCAGTCACATGCCCCACCTAATGCAAAGGAGGCTGGGAGATGTAGTCCAGTTGTGTGCCCTGCCAACCAGTTTCCACCACAGACCCCTGGCTCCATCAACACCACATCCTTCTCTTTTCCATCCACTCTGGCCTTAACTCTCTTGATCCCATCCTCCCATCCCACCCTACATCCACCACCCTGCAGCTTCATCTGGCCACAAGCCAACACCCAAGAAAAGACCAGTCTCGGAGGGTCAGAGAGGCACACAGAACAGGTTTATTCCGCATGAGTTTATACAAACACAGCACGCAGCAAAAGATAAACATGGAGGCAGCTCAGGGTAAAGGGAGGGGGCCTCTCCTGCTGCTTTCTCTTCTATCCACCCACATAAGCATAGGCACACGCCGGATATTAAATACAGGGAACTATGGACCCGCAATCGGTGTGGGCAGAGGCAGAAAGCGTCGGGGTGGAGGATAAGACTCAGGGCCTGCTGGAGGAAGAGCCACTGGGCCTCGGGTCTCTCTGGCAATGAAACTCCCCCTCCTTCCTTGCCCTTCCGCAGCCCAGCCCCTCCCTGGCTGGCTAGCTGTTTCCTCCAGAGCAACGATAGGGGAACTCCCATCACACACTGCAAAAGAAAAACTGTCAGGTGGCATCTGAGTGGGCCCCCAAGACCCAGGTGAGCCCCATCACAGAGCCACCTCCCCCTTCCTCAGCAGGTCTCCTGGTCACCTGATCCTGCTGCCTGTGATTTCACCATGAAGGCCTAAGCTGTCCCTCCCTTTTCCTTGTGAAAAGCAAACATCCCTGGGAGAGAAAAAGCACTGAAGGCAGGCAAGCTGGGAAGGTGCCCGCAGCTCAGCCATCCCATTCCTCCCCCTCCGCTGTCCCCACCTGGCCCGGGCTCACTGGGAAGGGAAGACGACAGAAGAGCCTATTTTCTCTGAACAAGCCCCCCACCCCGGGCCCGATGCCACCTCTGCCACCAAAACGCGGCTCCTCCTCCTGGAGGAAGAAGGGATGCCAGAGGGGAAATTGGGAAGCTGGGGGTGAGGGGGACAGAGACCCAGCCCTGCTCCATCACCTCTCTGGTATGGCCAAGGGGACAAGGACCACAGGGCAGGAAGGCCTGGGGGAGCCTGGGCTACAGTGGACACAGATCAAAAGATAGACACGGACAGTCAGGGGCCGCCAGGGGAAGGCCGCTGGGCAGAGTCATCTCTTACTCGCCATCCCAGCCTCGACTCATGGCCTGTACCACAGCCCCATAGAGCTGGCGCCAGGCAGCCCGCATGGCAGGTGTGAAGGCAGGGCCCAGGCACTTCTCCAGCATGTAGAGCAGCGACTCACCCACCGTCTGTAGAGGCAAAGGACACCTGTCACTCCCAAAGGCAGGAAGGCATCGCCTCATTCCACAGGTGAAAATACCAAGGCCCAGGGCTGGTAAGTAGGCTCCTGGGCCTTTCTTCTCCTGCTTCCTGAGCAGAATTCTGCCCCGATCTTTGGGTACCATATTGTGCCCCACCCTTTCCCCTTAAAGATGGAGCTTTAAAGTGAACAAAGCATTTCATTCCACTCCCAGCCTTGCAACCACCCCATGAGTTGGGTGGAGGCATTGCCAGGGACACCCAACCAAGCCAAGTCTTTGTCCCCAGGCCTCAGTTTCCTCCTGTGCAAGGCAGCAATCATGATGTTAAGAGCCCAGGCTCTATAACCAGATGGATCTGAATTCACTTTCTGACTCTACTACTTATAAGTTGTGTGACCTTTAGCAAGTTTAGTAACCTCGCTGGGCCTCAGTTGCTTTATCAGTAAAACACAGATAGTAAAAATTCCAACTCTTCATATTGTTGGAATGATTAAATGAGGTCATCTATTAAAAGCTCTTGGCACAGCATCTATACAAAGTAAGTCTTCAACAATAATAGTGGCTCTCATTTTTTATTATTAATTATAAAGTACAGTTTACTAATTCCACAAAGATTTATTGAATAAGTACTAAAAACTAAACACTGTACTAGTGCTCGGGATAGAGAGAACACAAGACAAACTCAGTCCCTTCCTCAAGGTGCTTACATCTGGCAAGGTGATTGGACTGGGTGGCTGGCTGTCGGGTCAGCGATCCCCAGTGAATCACACCACAAGGATTCACACCCTTGAGGAGGGCCCCTCTGCCTCAACACTGGGCTCATCCATGTGACTGGTTTTGTCCAATGGGACATTAGCAAGAGTGATGTAGGCAGAGGTTGGAAAAGCACCTGCACGCCAGGGCTTATCCTCTTGGAACACTCCCTCTTGGAACTGAGCTGCTATTCTGTAAAGAAGCTCAGCTACACTACAGAGTGATAAGAGGCCATAGGGAGCGAGATCCCAGAGGATGACAGGCCACCTTGGACCTTCCAGCCCCAAATGAGCTCCCAGCTGAATGCAGTGTGCACGTGACTCCAGCCACACCACATGGAACAGAAGAACCGCCCAAATGAGAAATCAGAAACTGTTGTTGTAAGCCAGTTTGTTCAGGGATGGTTTTATACACAGCAATATAAAACTGAGCAGACCAGCTAATCCCAAAGACTCCTTTACTTTCCATGGCTCTAAGAGAAATCATACAAGAAGAAAAATCAGAGGCTCAGAGAGGTCAAGGTAGTGCCAGGGTCACACAGCAAGTAAGTAACAATGCAGGCCCCACTCCCAGTTATCTGAGGGTATGGGAGTGGGGAGGGTAAACAGGTGTACAGGGGAGGCCTGGAAGAGAGTGGTGGCCTCAGGCCAGGAGCTCTGGAGAGAGGAAGAGCCCATTTACCCACCGAGAAGGAGCTGAGCTTCACACCCACTGCCCGGTGCTTCCTGCCCAGGCTGGCAAGGTACTCCTCCAGCGAGGACAGGTCCTCCACATTGGTCACCGCGGCGTCAATCACGAGCATCACCTGCCAAGACAAAGGTAGTGGTGAAAAGAGGCCATAGCAACCCCCAACCCCTGCTCACAACCAGAGTCCAGAACCTGGGGGTCTCAACCAGGAGGAAGACCCTCAGTTTTCCAGGATCAGAGACAGAGGGCAGCCTGTGAATGCATACAGTAGGTGCTAAATGTGTGATGGCCAAACTCCTAATGTTATACCATGAAAGAAACCTCTCTCCTCTGAGGGGCTCAAAGCCATAAACACATCAGTTGGACAGTGTTGTTCTCCTGAGATGAGGGGACACTGAGGCCCTATGAGAGTCTGAACCTCTAAGAAAACCCCAGCTTGGTTTTCACAGGCAGACGGCCTCTGATGGATCAGCACCAATGCCACCTACAGGAGCCAGGGGACAAGACCAAGGGCAATGGCAGAGCTGGGAGCAGCTGGCTGAGCACAGAGTGGGGGAGAAGGCTGACTCTTGTGCCCCAGACTGTGCCCAGCTCAAAGCAGAGGAAAAGCGGCAGATGCCCTGATACGAGGGAGCAGAAGGCGGCGGGTAAGACCAGGCCTGGGGCAGGAAACGAAAGTGATTTCCCCATTCCAAGCTCTTCATTCTCTCCCAGGAAGGCTCCACCTCCCCCTCACCTTCCTGATGTGGTCCAGGAACTCAGGGGAAGAGAGGCAGTCCTCTGGGCTGGAGAACTGGCGGCAGTTGTACTGAAAGAGGGGCAGCAGGTCTGGCTCCAGGTCAAACAGCCTGTTGGGGGAGGCCTGGTGTCAGCCATGGGGTGCTGCCCCTGCAGCCCCGGTGAGCCCTGGTTGCCCAGCAGCAGGGAGGGTGTGCAGTGCTGAGGCTGTAAACTATAGCACACCCTCCAACCTGGCATGCACCCATTTGCCAGTTTTGCTGGTGCCCCTCTCTCCGCTCTCTCATATCTTCTGCAACCTGGAAAAAACAATGTATCCACAGGCCTCTCATAAAGCCTGGCACATGATAGCACCTCCATAAACTGTTGAGGGACGTGCACTCAGATAGGAAGGGGTCCTAAAACAGGAAGACTGGAGTTACAGTATGGCTTCTCTCTCTCTCTCTCTCTTTACCTCCCTCCCTCCCACTCTGGGTCAGAACCTCCCAATCTCATCATGTCTGAGGGGGCTTGGGCCAGTGATGATAACAGCATTTAGAACTTCTTACACTTACTGAGCATTGAGTAATTTACACATGATTAACATGTATTCCTCACACTCCTAAGCAGTGGGTGTAACTGTTATCCCAGTTTTATAGAGGAGGAAACAGAAGCCCAGAGAGGTTAAGTACTTTGCCTAAGGTCACACAGCTTGTGAGTAACAGAGCCACAGAGGGTGCCTGAGAAAACAGTGGGTTTGGGGAAAGCTGGGAGGCACAAACAGAAGCTCTCAGCCACATCTAGGGGTCATGGGGTTTTGTGTAACTCTGCAAATTTATTCCCTTTTCTTTAGGGGAAAGGTTTTGTAAAAGCCTCCTCAGAAGTTCTGGGCTGGCTGAGGGAGTTAAGGCTTCTGAAAAACCCTGGTGAGGGAACATTGCCTCTTTGGTGATGGCAAAGGGGTTACCTAGACACCCTCAAGCTGAAGTTGAAGACTGGCCTCTCCTTCCCCTTTGGGGTCTGCACACTGCCTTACCCCTCTCTCCGGCGGTGAGATTGGGCGTCTGTCATGCCTTCCCTGGTGGTTCTCTGGTCCTTTCCTGGCCCTTTCTCCTGAAAGGTTTGTCCTTCTGCTGGTTGCTGGAAGTACACAGTCCTGGGGCCCAGACGCTGTGCCCTGCCTGCCAGGCGCCCACACAGGCCCTTGGATCACCCCAGTTTCCCCCGTACTGACAGAGGTGGGCACCCTTGCAGTCACCACGCAAGAAAAAAGCACTCAAGAGGCACACAGCCGGGGATGGGGCGCAGCGCAGAGACGTGTCTGCTGGCCCCAGTGTAAGGAGACCCGCCGGAGCGGACCCTGGCCTGATCCGACCCTGGCCGGAGCCCAGAGAGCCCGGTTGGGAGCGGGTCGTGCGGCGCTGGCTCGCAAGACCCGCCACCGCTGGGGGAAGAGCAGTAAGGCTGCGCCGCCCGTCGCGGTGCCTCGTTCCTCTGGCGCACATCTGGAGGCGCCGCAGCGCCAAGGCAGCGGGCCAGTTTTTCCTTCTCTGGCGCCGCCTCAGCTTCCTCGAACCCGTTCCTGGGGAGGCACCCCTCCACCCGCACCCCGGGGGCGCCCGGGCCGCCCTCACCTGGCGAACAGGACGGTGCCATGCTCCAGCGGGCTGCGGCTCACCGCTCGCCAGCTCTGCCGGATCAGCTCGGGCTCCGGGCGCTCCATGCTCGCCCGGGAATGCGGGGCGCAAGGCTAGGACCCTCGGGGCGCGAGCACCGTCACCGCACGTGCCGCGCCATCTCCACGGCGACGCGGCCACACTGCACCCGGTACGGACCCGGCGCCTCGGCCGGGCGGAGTCCAGCCACCGCTCCTTAGCCGCCCAGGTGGAGGCACCCTAGCCGTGCTGGCCCTGCTGGTGCTTCTGGGGACCCTGCTCCTCCCCACTGAGCCCTGCGCCCCGCTGCTCCGAGAGCGCCCCGCCCCGCCCGGGCTGGGTCGTTTTAAAGCATCGGCGGCCCCCGCCCGCCTCCCGTCCATCAAGATGCGCATCTCCCAGCAACAGGCTCTGGTCAGGGATGACCTGGTGGCATAGGAAAACGACTGGGCTTCAGAGCTTAACAGACTCTTAACAGAGCTTAACAGAGCTTAACAGCCTTAACAGAGCTTAATAGCCTCTCGGACCTCAGTTTCTCATCTGGAAACTGGTGACAGTTTTACCACTTACTAGTTAGGGCTCCAAGTTCAATTTTTACCGACTTGGGTAGGCTCTGCCTGCGCCACCTGCTCACGAGCCCCACTCAAACGCTGCCTAGAGTCATCTGACCCCTTGGCACAGGGTCTTCTTCCTTCTGCCCTGAGGTCGGACCAGAGGATGCCAGGGTGCCTACCTGTGTGACAAGGCTGAGGATGGGGAAGGTTGGGGCAGGGGGAGGTCTGCCGTAGGCTCTGGGTCTGACTGGGGCACTCCGGGACATGTGGGAGCCACCAGGGCACTCAGCTTTAGGGACAGGGCCAAGACCACAGCCATCTCCAGCCAGGCCAGGGTTTTCTTGAGACTTCGTCTTTAGAAATCTGTCAGCTCTAGTTCTAACCCCAGCTTTGCTTGGCCAGGGTGGGGTCTGGGATGCAGCAGCTGTGAGCATGCCACTACCTGCACATTAAGGGGGTTAAGCTAGAACATTCTACCATGCGATGATTTTTAATAGACTCTTGTAAAAGTTTAAATGGAAGTACTATTTATTCATTAAATTGAAGTTCAGTAACAGAACCTAATGTTTGCCATTCAGGGTATGAATTGGTCACCTGTCAATTAGACCTAAACCTTTCTCTTTCAAGCATGAAAGTTCTTCAGGTCGCTGCCCAGTTCCAGTGGCCCAGGTTTTGGAGGTCAAAACCCTCATTTATCCTTTATTTCAAGTCTCCAAGTCTACCTTTTCTCAGTCTGCCCACCTCTCTTTTTCAGTTTCCTCAGCTGTACAGTAAGGAGTTGGGTAGCAAGGTCTCCAGGAGCCTCTCAGCTCACCTCCTTTGGTCCATGGATACAAGGTGGATGTGCCAGGGCCATGGGTCATGAACAGGTTGAGGCTCTGTGCCCAACCCTTTGCTAGGCACGCAGTGTTGAATCCTTGCCTTCTAGAACTTCTGGCCCCAAATCAGGGCTGAGGGCCTCAGCAGGACTCTTCTTTCCTGCCCTCCGCCAAGCCCAGTGAAGTCATCTGGCAGCCTTCCCTCTTCCAGGGACCTGGAAGTTTGGAGCACACCCTATCCACCCCCACTCCCATCTCAGGGGCCTCTGGGCTGGAGCAGGAGAGCAAAGCTGTAAGGCAGCCTGGCTTGTGTTCTAAGGAGTCCAGAAGATCCCCAAATGAGAGCGCAAAGGGACTGGGGCTGAAGGGAGAAGGGTGCTCGGGGACTAGGCTTCCAGGTCGGCATTCTGCCCTGCAGCCAGGTGAGCCAGTCACAGGGATAGGCCACGTATGTCTCCAGCGACATTTACCTTCAGTGTCCAGATGCCTAGCGCTCTGTGCAGGCCGCCTGACCCATCAGGCTTCCCACTCCACCCAGTTTGCACTTCCTCACAACAGCCTCCACTCGGGACCTCTCTTGCCTCCTTTCTCCTTTGGACAGGGTCTGGGATCTAATTAGTTAATGGGACTTGATGGCTTTAGCTAGTAAGTGGAGTCAGCACTCACTCTGCCCTTCTAGAGCCTGGAGGAGGTCGGTGGAGAGGGCTAAGTGCGCTCTCATCTCCGCCCCCCTTGAGAAAAGGCCTGAGAATCTGGCTGGGCACAAGTGGTCAGGGTGGTCATTTATTCCATCCAGGAGACAGAAGGTCTTAATCCATATTTGAGGGACTAGGGGAAAGTCACAGGAGCTCCCCTCCCCGGCTCTGCCTGCGACTTGGGCAGGAGGTTCCAATAGAGGGGAGGGTTTGAGTATTGTTCCAGAGCCAGCGCTGTCATTGAGGCCGATTTCCGGCCAACAGTGAAGAGCCAGCATGTATTGAGCTTCACGTCCAGACACTGTGCGAGGGACTTTACATCATTAACTTTTTTCATTCTCACAGTAACTGTGAAGCAGGTCCTATATATTAAACCCTCGTTTTACTGTTGAGGAAATGGAGGCAACGACGTTAAGGAACTGGCCAAGGTCACACAGTTAATAAGTAGTAGGGCCAGGATTTGACTTCAGGACTGACTCTGGCCCTTCCTCTAGATCTCCACACTCCACTGCCTCCCTCACTTTAATGGATTGTGACCAAGAGCTGTGTCCATAGTTCAGACCAAGTCAAGGTCACTGGGTCTGTGTCAAAGGCATGTTGGAGCCAGCTCTTAGATGGCTTGTGAGAGCTGACTGTGCACATCTTCCCAGCTTCTCATTCAATGACAACAGGCTGATAGCCTGAATTAGGCCACAGTGGAGTATCTGCACCATGGAAATTGGCAAATGCTACAAATCAGGACTTTTTTTCCTCCCAGAAAACCACTGGTCTGTGTGCAGAAAACACCAGGCCCTAGGTAAGCTGTCAGTGCGTTAGGCAGAATGTACAAAGCAACAGGCCCATCTAGACACCCTGGGCTGAGTCCAGGCCTTCTCCCAGGGGGTCCAGGTTGACCTGGGCAGATGCTTCTCGTCCCAGGACTCGGCTGGGGAAGCAGAAAAAGCCCAACTTGGCACCTAGTCCTGGCTCCACTGTTCACTAATCGTGGCGCCTTAGGCAAGTAATTTAATCTCTCATGGGTAGAATGGGGACAAAACAGCATTGACCTCACTGGCCTTTATGAGGATAAAGTGTCACAGGTGCATGGGGACTTGGTAACCTAAGCTGTGCCAGACAAGAAGTATTTGGTCCTTTTCGAGCCTGCCTATCGTCAGCATTTTCCATCTCCTGAAGATCTGCAGGGACCCCCTCACACACCTCCCACCCCCATTCCCCACCCCGCCTCCAGCTACTCTTGGTCCTAAGGGGAAGGGGCAGTCAGACAGCCCAGGACCCCCAGTTTCACAACACAGTGGATTCCTCTTCTCCCTCAGCTTTTGTCCAACACAAGTCAGCTCTTACTCCTTCCGACCCTTAACATGACTCCAGATACCAGAAGACCCCTGTCAAGATGAGGGCCTCTGGTAAACAGAATGGATGTTGCTACAATGCCGTGCCACTGACCTGTCTCAGAAGTAGACAACTATTCTCTCTCTCTCATTCCTTTCTATATTTGTGCAGGCAGGTTAAAAGAGAAAAAATAAGGTCCAGCTTCATACTTATTTTGGAATAAGTTTAAATAAATCAAAACAACCACCAACATTACTCAAGTAACCTTATACACAAGAGGGCCCAAACGTCCCCTAGGGTGGTCAGGCTCACCTGCCCAGTCCCGGGCCTCTGCTGGAATTAGAATGGCTTCAGACTCCAGCACACTGGAACAGTCCTTGCACTCAAAACATTCTTCTCTTCTTTCTGAGAGCCAGGGAGCAAGTCAGATTCAATTAAGTACAAGAACAACATGGCATTCAAAACAAGAGCTATTTATTACAAAAGTAAATGGCCTCTGATTATCTGTGGAAACTTTTTTTAATATATAAAATGTGGTTCAAGAAGCTGGCTGGAGGTTGGAATGACTGACAAATGTCTTCGTTCTCCACCAGCAAGTTTGCAGGGCTTGTCACACTCTGCCAGCTCCTGTGGGCTGGACACCGCTCAACAGCCCCCTCCCCAGAATCATCCAACAGCAGAACCTGAGTACTTGGAGCTGCATCAACCCATGTGGCCTTATCCCCAGAGAAGTGTCTGCCAGTCTGGGCAAGGAGGAAGAGGAGGGAGTGGGCACACAGCTCTTCTCCCATCTTGGGGAAGCAGTGGAAGAGACAGAGGAAACTTTTGTCCCTGGTGTGGCCAGTGAGGAGGGAGGGATGGGCAGGAAGCTGGCTGAGCTTTCTCCTTCCTTTCATCCTCACTCAGAGTGGCTGCCCCTCTGGCTCCTTCTGAGCATCTCCCTTCCAACAAGTTCTCATTAGGAAATAAGAAGGCACAAGGGAACATCAGCCACCTCCAGCTTGTCATTGTCGGTCACTGTTCTTTGCTGAGAGCCAAGCACAGGTTCCAACATCCCACCGCCAGGAGAGCCCACCTAGATGGCTGCCCCCACCCAGCTCAGAAGAAACTGACTCGGCCTGTGGTGGGGAAGGGTGGGAAGGGGTTGTGGGGGGTGGAGGAGGGCGGGCAGTGAGCGGAGGTTTTCCTTCCCTTCCAGAAATGCAATTAAGCAAGCAGCCCAGACTCAGCACCCGGCAGTGCTTCCTGCTGGGGGAAGTCAAAAGGGCTGCAGCCCTGGGAAAGGGAGGTCATCAGGCCCCAGATCTAATTAACAAACCTGCCTTGCTTTTGACGTTGCTGCATTTCCTCTATTAACATTAATGATGGTTGGTCTGAACGTGGCCAGAAGCTTCCCTCCCCACCACCCAGTAGGTAGCACAGCCTGTCCTTGGGACCAATTTCCAGTCTCCGTGGCAACCGCCTAGCAAAGATGCTCTGAAGAGCTCTGACCCTGTCAGAGTTGGTGGGGGCTACAGAGGAGGGAAGATGGAGTGTGGCAGAGATTCATCATTAAACCTTGAGGTATCACAGTCCTCTGAGACAAAGTAATACTTTGTCATGCACCAGGAGAATGGAGGCAGCTGAAGGACTGGCCTTGGGTTAGTTCAGTTCTGACCTGAGGGTTTTCTTTATCCCCTTCATTTGGGGAGGAAGTGAAAGGAACAGCTCTGAGCTTCTTGCTTGGGCTTCAAAGTGGTAGAGAGTAGAAGGCTTGATGCATCTCTAGGTGCTCTGGGTCTTGAGGGAAAAGAGATTCGTAAAACAGTGACAGAGAAAGGAAAGGGAATGGAGTGAAAGAGGGGTGTCAGCAGGGGAGGACTAGAGAAGTAAAAATGGGGAACACTTGGTAAGTGACAAGAACACCAGCCTAGGCAGGCTAGAGCAGCCCACATCCCAACACCCCACTGGGACACCAGAGCCCAGCACCACACAGATCCCTGCTCTGCCACACATCCGCCTCCACTGCTAGGAAAGGGGTCCCAGAGGCTCTCCCCAAAGCTGGGAGAATGCATCCGTCCCGCTCCCACAGCCAGGCTGGAAGCAGAGGGCAAAGGGTGGGTAGCCAGAAATCGCCTCTGGCACACAGGGCCAGAAACACACAGCAGCCAAGGACAGGGCACCAATCCTCCCACCAGTCTCAGGGTGTCACACTCCCAGACGGCGAGGAACCGAGGGCTGAGGAGGGCCAACAGGGCTGTGAGTTCTCAGCTGCCTGGTCCTGGGGCCCAGTCCTCTGCGCACATTTCGGGCAGGACGTCCAGCCATCTGCTGCCACGGAGGAGACTTCCCCACAGCAGCCACTCGGGGAAGAGTTGGGAGGCCGGCCCTCTAGCTCAGGGGCACTCAGCTGCATTTGTTTATTTGTGGGAAGGAGGGCAGCACGGTGTTGACAATCCCATCTGCTCTGCCCTTGGTGATATCCCAAAGTGGGGCCAGTGTTTTCAGCGTTCTTGGAGGTCTGAGAATTTTTGATGAACATTACAAACCAAATCCAGTTTGAAAAAAATACCAGAAAATATTACTGTAGCCCTGGACGATTTCTTAGAGTTTATGACACTTAGCTGTCCACAGTCACGATCTATATTCCACAGGTATACGGACAAACATACCCTCACACGCACGCTCTCTCACACGCTCACACCCACCCCTTGCACACTCATCCTTCCGTACACTGCACACTCGGGGAAACGGGCTGAGAGATGTCATCGCCTGTTGCTGAGCCATGTCCAGCGGTGGAACTTCTGCAGACAGAGCAGAGCTCTCTTCAGCGCTGGGCTAATCCCGAGATGCTCCCAGGGCTTGGTCCTGGCAGGCAGCAGAATTCCGCAGGTTCCTCGGGTAGCTTCCTCCACAGTTGGGAAGGTCCAGGGACTGGCTCTGCAGCTGGCTGTCCCCAGGAAGTTCCTGGACTCAGGCTGGTGTCCTTGCAGTGGCCTCAAAAGTCCCATGATTCCAGCCACCTTAGTCCTGCCATCGGACTTCGGGGGTCCTGGGCTAGGGGACCAACCATCCCATAAGCCAGAGGGTGGAAGAGGTAGAAGCTGAGGGAGAGAATCCAGGGGGAAGCAGTTGGCATCCCAGTGCCTCAGCGAGGTACGGGGCCTGCAGATCTCTGAAATTCAGCTTCTCCTGCTGGAGCTCACCGGACTTTCTCCACCTACAAGACCCACCCCTCCTGTCACCATGTCTGCATGAGTTTGCTGCCTGAGTACACTGAATCCTGCGAGCTCGGCAGAGGCTGACTTAATGACAATAAAAGGAAGAGCTCTTCCCAAGAGGCCCAGGGGACAGCAGTCCAGGTCCTGGTCATGGACGGTTTGGCCCACAGTATTTGTTCAAATGTGGCAGTGCTCTCAGTTCACAGGCCCCCATTCCCTGTTCAGGCTTTTATGTTGCCCCCTGGTCCCCTAAGACCAGTGACTGTCAACAGCGGATCTGTGAGACTTGTAAGGTGGAGAAAGGCAGGGCGGCTTGCCAAAACCACCTCCTTCCAGTTATTCTGAGCCACACCACACCCCCTGCGCCTCTCTACCACCTGCTCCCTCACCCCAGCGAGAGCTGTTCCTGTTGGGAGCCACATGACTAAAAGGGGGCACCCTCCCACCTAGGCCAGAGTGGTCTAAAAGCTGGGAGCCACTGGCAAGAGGAAAGAATACAGAGAGTCAGCAATGTTTCTCTCATCTGGCTGCACACTGGGGTCACCTGGGGAGCTTTGAAAACAGTGCATGATGGGACCCGACTAGACCCAGCTGAATCAGAGCCTCTGGAGATGCAGGCAGGCATCAGGGTGCTTCAAAAGCACCCCAGGGCATTCTAAATACCTCCGGGGCTGAGGCATCAAGGTTGAGGAGGGCAGCAAGGGAAGAGGTGGGGGACGCTCACCTGTAGGCAATTCCAAGGAGCAGGCTGAGGATTCCCACCGCATGTATGCCCCCGGCCAGGGGAAAGCAGGCCAGGCTCCAGGCACAGAGCCGCAGGAGAGTGTCCCACAGAATGCCTAGTAGAAGGAAGAGAAGCCTCGTACCAGTCTGTTAGAGGATGCCTTCTGAGGCAGCAGAAGGAGCCACCCAGGTCAGGGGAGCAAAGGGTTTCCCCCTCAGTGGGCTGCTCCATGGCAGCCTTGTCCTCCTTCCCCTCCCACGCCCCTATCACCCAGATCCAGGTGGGCAGCGCTGACCTGTCAGCATGCTGGAGAACAGCATGGCGGGGAAGTAGTGGTGGAAGTAGAGGATCCGGCCCATCAGGAAGAACGGGAAGTAATGGAGCATCCAGCCAAACAGGAGCTGCCCGCCTCCTCGCAGAAGGACCCAGGACAGACCTAGGCCCCAAGGAGCACAGCCCTAGTCAGCCGACGGAGAGGGCGCAGAGAACCTGGTCCAGTCCAGCTCTGCCCCTTCCTTGCTATGTGACTTGAATAAGCCACAGCACATTACTGAGTCTTCCTTCCCTTATTCGGACCAAACTGAACAACTCTGCAGCAGCTGGCAGAAGAGAGGAGCAGCTGCTTGCTCTCTGGCCCAGTGAGGCTTCCGCACCCACAGCAGGGGGCCAAACACCAGCAGGAGGCAGCCCGGCCTCCATCTCCATCTCCTGCATCGCTGCTGCCACATAAATCTTTGCAGCAGCAGACAGGTCGGAGGTGAGGACAGAGATGAGGATGGATGTGGGAGGAGGTGGTCTGGGCCTGCTCAGACGTGGAGTGGCAGAGGCAGAAGGAGCCCGTGTGAATGTCTCAGATGCTGTGGTCCACGGCCTGGCAGCTAAAGTTACCAGGAGCAGCACTAGGATGGGAACCCACAGACCATGCCTTGGGGCTCCTCTCTCCCTGACTTGAGGTCAAGGCCATGGAATGAGGGGACAGAAGAGAAAAGATGGGCAGCTTTGCACAGAGCATAGAGGTTAGAAGTGAAGGTTCTGAACAGACTGCTTCGATGAGAACCTCAGCTTTATCCCTTACAGTATATATTGTGGAACAAGTTTCTTAACCTCTTTGTGCCTTGGTTTCCTGCTCCATAAAATATGGGTAATAAACTCTACTTTATAGCATTGTTGGGAGAATGTAGTATTTAACACAGCACTGGGCATTTGGTGGCCATGAGCTCTAAAAAGAGAAGGGAAGGGGAGAGGGAAAGGCGAAGGATGGCCCCTCAGCCTGAGTGCAGGCACCCTGCCGGCCGCTAGGTTAGAAGCAGGAGAGCCCAGGGACCTGACCTTCAACCTCGGCAGGCAGACGTGCCCCCCTCTGCACAGCCACAGCGACGATGCTCCCTGAGAGGAGGTAGAGGCCAATGCTCAGCAGATTCAGCCACCAAACCACCTGCAGGGAAACAGGAGCAGGAGGGTGAGAGAAAGCAGCAACTCTCCATGGGCACAGCCGAGGGCCCCAAGCGGGGTGTGCAGGATGCTCACCGGGTTGCCGAGCAGATACACCCGGAAGTCCATGTCACTGATTCCCGAGAAGTGCAAGCCCTAGGGAGCAGAGGACACACTGCTGCCCCATAGCTCAGCTCCTCCCAGCTGCGCAAGTTCCAGGGGGAGGGAGACAGGCCACCTCTCCCAGACAGGGAACCTGGACAGGAGGCTCAGAGCGGGCTCTGTGGGAAGGCTGGGTCCGAATGAGAGCAGAAAACAGAGGCCATTGCTGGCCACCCCACGCCAGGCAAGGCCTCGTCCTGCCACCCCAGCACACCCCACCTCCACCAAGTCTCAACGGTCTCTTTCTTGGCTCCATTCCCTGGGAGGAGCCCTCGCCTGGCCCTACCTGATAGTTGATAGGCCAGTGCCAGGGTTTGGATGTGAACTCATTGTCCTTGGGTTTGAGGCCACTGTTTCCCTGCAGGAGAGTGGCAAAGAAAAGCTAGTCAAGACAGAGATCCAGGAGGCTGATGGGAACGTTGAGGGTTGGGTTTCTTTGCTATATGGCCAGGTGTCAAGAGGAGCCCTCTCCTCTCCACACTCCCTCCCCTACTGGGAGGATCAGGTGCTCATTCTCAGTCATCGCCCACTGGCTTACAACTGCCTTACTTCTCCCGACAAGCAAGCCTCCACTTCCCAGCAGAGACAAGTCCGCTCAGACCCTCTCTGCATGAGAGAAAGAGGAAAAGAGACTTGTTTCCCATGGGTGCAAAATATATATCCATCTTCCAGGCCCAGTATAAGGTGTCAAGAAGATGAGAAGGAGCATATGAAATCAGGCTGACTTATTTGTTCCCTTGAAAGACCAATTTCAAACACAAACCCAGAAACTTCGTTAAGTTCCTGGACTTTGAATAAGTAAGTTTAGCCTAGTGTTTTCTCAGCTTTTTTTTCATTATTGTCTGCCCCCACCCAGCCTTTTCAGACATTTTTTCCCTAAACACCCCCCATGACATTTAAAAGTATTTTTTATTGCTGTATAATTGACATATAACATTATACTAGTTTCAGGTATACAATATGACTTAATATTCATATATACTGCAAAACAATCACCACAGTAAGTCCCTCCATGACATTTTACTACCACAGCTATGCTGTATATATGTTTACATACTATAAGAATACCTGTGCTTTGTACATTGTTTTGCTTTTTGCCCTGCAAGAATACATTTTACCCCCAGGAGGGATATCATTCTGGCAGAAAATGCACACTCTAGCCTGCAGGACCCAGCCTCAGTCCCTTTAATCCAGTAGTCAGTAATATCCAACAACCTGTCTACATGGCAAAATCAGGCCTTTGCTAAAACAAGAAGGAAAAGGGTCAGGATTCTGGATGTTAACCATTGGGACTGGCATCAGGCTCGTCATCAGGACAAACTGAGAAGGCCATTTCCTGAGGAGGGAAGCAAGGTGCTAGGAGTTAGGTCCAGGTTTCTCCACCCAGGCACTGTTGACATTTCGGGCTGGAGAAGTCTTTGGTGGGGGCTGGCCTGCACAGTGTAGAATGTTTAGCATCCCTGGCTTCTACTCACTAGATGCCAGAAGCACCCCTAACCCTTCATTATGCCAGCCAAAACATCTCCAGATATTGCCAAATATATCCTGCCCACTGTTGAGAACCACTGGTCTAGCCCAAGAAAGATCCAGGTCTGTTTCAGTGAACCACCACCCAGTGTCTTTCTAACCCAGCTCCTCAAGGGGTTGGAAATCATTGGCAGGACTTCCTATGGGGGCTGGGTTGCTCTTCTAGGGTCAAAAGTGCCAGGGTTGGGTGTCATATCCAAAGGTGCCGACCGTACAGTCCCTGAACCATTATAGCCATCTGAAGGGCCTCAGAATGAATCACTCTGGACCCCAGAGCAACTACTGAGGAAAATCAATTCCTTCAAGCCAGTACAGTTCAGTCTCAAACGCGGGGACTCCAGCCAGAGCTACAACAAACCAAGGGCATCCTACACATTAAACTCTTAAGAAATGCACTCCTTTAATAAACCAAGAAATGGAAAGAAAAAAATCCATAACCATTATAGGCATGTGTATTTATACGCTGTCTCCTATGCTTAACACCTAGCAGGCTGGCTCCACTAACCTCAGCATGCAGGGCAGCCTTCTCCGCCCAGGCCTTGGGCCCTCTACTTGGCTAGCAGAACTGTTCCCCGCAGTTTCTGGACTATTTTGATCCCTCTCTCCATCCTGACTCTATATCAATTGAATAAGAAAGGTTCCTCGTGTCCCTTTTCTTCTTTGACTCTACCTCTCAGATAATGAAAGAAGAAATTTGACTATTTATTTAGACTTAGTCTTCAAATTCTACCCAGACATAAAATGATATTTTGACTGACAGGCACATATTCAAAACAGCTATGTCATCAGGCCAGAGTGACAGCTACAAGCAGAGAGTCAGAGAAGAAGTGACCCAAAGATTGCTTATTGTCAACTCATCACCTCCCAATGTGCAGAAACGACAAAATTGGAATTTTGAAACTTAATCTGGTGAAATAAGTCAACTGTATTTGCTGAGTACAGCTTACATAATCACTTCCAGGAAGGACCAGTTGACAGTGGTTCACCGGGGGGGAAATAACAACTGCTACACCTCTCTGCCTCCCTGCAGGGAGGCGTGCACCAGGCTTGAGATCAGGGATTCCTAAAGATCGTTCTTGCAGAACACTGGTTTTCCATAAGCCACAGCAAAGGTCTCCCCCTAAACATCAAAACTGCAGCAGGATTTCTCCAGTTCACGGGCAAATTTTAGGCTAGTGGGTAGAGTTTTCTCAATTTAAAGATCCCTTCTCTCAGTTGTTCTTAAACCTTTGATGTTAGCTATCAGTTACTAATGACAGAGAGTACAGTGAGTCTTAAATACCCAAAAAAAGAACCAACCATGCCCCTTAAACACTTTGTTTCTGTCTGAAAACATGAGCAGGCTGATGGTCAGGATTTTATGCTGCACATAAACAACACACTCAAATTAGCTATTCATCCTAACTGATCCTAATTTCAATGTGATGGAATGAACAATCAGTGTCTCATGATTTTCAGACAAGAGCTCTATTATTTGCAGGAGCTCTGCTATTAGAACAGATCTGAGAATCAGTTAGAGGCAGAGGAGTGTAGTGGTAGCCTGGATCCACCTCTTACATTCAGCTGTGTGACCCTGGGCAAGCTCCTTAACCTCTGTGCCTCAGCTCCTTTACCTGTCACCTGGGAACAGTAATCTCTGTAGGACTGTAATAAGTATTTTAAAAGTTAATATATGTACAGTGCTTGGAGTAGTGCCTGGCACATAAGAGCTGCACAAGCGTTCCTCATCATTGTTACCATAATCACTATCATCGCCGTCATCACTCAATGCCTTTGAAGACCAAGTAAACCAGTAAGTGAAAAGACTTTCAAAGTCCTCCACAAGAGGGCAGTGGGTCTATACCGTAGTTACTGATTTGTGATCCACATTTATGGAGGCCCAAGAGCTCATAGAGAAGCCACCAAATGGGAAGGGGCCACAGTACCCAGATCATCAGCATGTGGGACTCCAGCAAGATCTCGGGAAAACTGGGCTGCAGCACGTCCAGGCTGATGTTTGGCACTAGAAAAAGAAATGACAGAGGAGTGAAGCTTTCTCACACACCCTCTCGTCACAGTCTGTGGTATCCACACTGCTGCCAGGGTCTGAGTGTAGCCTTCCTGACAAGCAAACAGGCAGGTGAGAGTGCTGAGGAGATGGGAGGATCCTCAACCCTCCTTCAGCCTGTATGAACCACTCAGCAGGGATTCCGAGGGAGGCAGTGGCAGCAGATGAGACAGCCTGCCCCGGTGCTCCCACAGCCCTCGGCACCATCATCCTTCAAGCCGATGCTGCCTCAAACGCTGCTCTCCCCACCAGGCAGGTCTGTGAGGACAGGGACCAAGCCTATCTCATTTAAAGCATTCCCCGGGCCCCACATGATTCCTGGCACAGTCAATAAGGAGTTGTTTAATTAGTTACTTAATTAGCTGGTTGGTTAAATTGAGTGGTAAAAAGAATGAAGTGGGAAGCATGGAAAGGAGAAATCGAGCAGAAGCTTGAAGGAGGTAGTTCAGGAGGACAGATGATAAATGCAAAAACTCACTGAGGTGAACATGACACTAAAGAGGAAATGTCAGTCCGGAGCCTGGGAGTGTAACCCCGGGGATCTGATCAAGAGCTGCAGCCATCAGTTTCTGTAAAAGCGTTGGCTGGATGTGGGTGGGGAGGAGCGCAACACAGGGGCATAAAGGGAAAGCACCAGCCTGCTCTAAGCCTTGAGGGAGGGGGCAGGTAAAGCCCAGAGTGGATAGAAAAGCCCAGAAGGAGGAAAGGAGGATGGACCTGCATTACAGGCAGCGAGGAGAAGTCAAATCCAGCGAGAGGCGAGGAATGACAAGAGACAACCAGCTTTGGCCTTGAGTGAGGTCACTGCACTTTAGGGAGAGGAGTTTAAGGAAGATGGGACGTTTAAGTGGATGGGAAGAAAAAGGAGCTACTTATCTAGACAACTTCTATGGCGAGATGAGGTTTAAGAAAGGAAGGAAATTGCAATAATAAGATAAAATGGCAGGGGAGTCTATAAAGGTTTATTTTCCTAAGATAAGAGTTACTTATAAATGTTTCCCTTCAGAGCCAGCCCAGGACATGACCTCACTCACATTTGGGATTGATGTGGTCCTCTACATTCCAGATGGAGTTGAGAGTTCCCTTTAGGTATGGAGAGCAGGTGACTTCAAACTGCTCCCAGCCCCTGCGAAAAGGGGTCACAGATGTCTCTCAGAAGACCTGAAGGCCACCAGAGAGCAGCTCCGTCAACTGCTCTTAGATCCATGGCATCCCTCTCTCTCCAACCCAGGGGCCATGCTTTTTTCAGCCTCACACTTTCATAGTCCATGACTATCCTAGGTACAGCCTAGCACACAACATTCCCATTTAAAAATAGACACAACTCCAGAGAGTTGTATCACAAGCCAGATATGCAAATGTTTTTCTGATCACAACACATAAACCACCAAAGGAACTCTGGACCTCTGGGCTCCATAAAACTCCTGATGCCTTTTCTCCCTCCACCCACCACTAAAAAAAAGGCAAACACGAGGTGAACACTGACCATTGGGAAATGGAAGTTTCTGGCTTACTCCTATAGTGTGAAAGGAAAAGCATAAGCCTCTACTGGAAAATCAAAAGCCAGAGACTCACCACTTGGGCAGGATCTTTCCCGAGGAGCCCAGAACACAACCTGTGGCCAGATGGATGAGTCGAATTTGACTTCTCAGCACTTTGATTCGGTTTTCAAATTTTCTGTTTACAACCTCAATTCGCCAGAAGTCATTTGAGTCCCCTGTCCCATTCTGCCACATAAATCAAGAAAAAAAATACAAATAAAGTAAAATGACTCTAGAGAAGGCATATCAGAAAAGGGAGATGGCCACACTTTCAGATGCCATCATGTTACAAAGGTCAAAGACCAAACTGGCCTAAATGACTGAGGTGGGAAAGGGAACAAGAGGGCCATAGAAGTATCCCAAGTGGCTGCCATTGCCAGCACTCACTATTACTATCAAGAAAAGTAGTGTAACCCCTGGAAACTGAAGTTCAGTTCTTTACTTCATAGGCCTAGAGTTTAAGTTCTAAATAGGTGTTTTCACCCTTAAACCAAACTCAAGGCATCATCGTGAGCCAACAGAAATAGATTTGGGCTATTTGCATCCATTACCTTGGCCATATGGACACTCACTTTTCTAAGTCAGAAAGGTCTGGCCTAGATATCGTACTTTGGAAATTAAGACAGTTGTGTCTAATTCCCCTTGGGAGATGCCCACCAGGAAAAGATGAAGTTCAAAGTCTTGGCTCTCGTATAATGTGGGATGAGCAAATAGAAAGAGGGTTAGGAATTCCAATTTAAGGAACCCAGAATCTTTACTAACATACCAAAGCCCTGGGAAGGAAATGTAACAGAGAGTCATAAACCCAGTTTTCCACTAGTTGTTTTTATTTTCAAATGACTCCCCAAGCCATAAGGGCTTACAGAACTTCCTCTGTTAAGTGCATCACCCCAAGCCAGTAAAAATCTAAAAGCAATGTGGATAACATCCCTCTGCAGAACAGGGAAGTAATCCTTAAAATTGAAGCAATGAGAATTAGGGCTCTGGCGAAGGATAAACTTGTATATTTATCTGGGGTCATGTTGTGGCCCTGTGACTTCTAAGTACAATATGATTTTAAAAGAGACCCAAATAGTATTCATATTTGACATTTATTAAGTGTCAGAACATAAAAATGGCATGGTTATTATGGGAGGCAAGAGATGGAAACAAATAGACTTCATAGGCTGCCTTTCCCACAGCGAGCCTGCCCAAAAAGTTCCAAAATGTTAAGAGACCTGTGCAACCTCCAATCCTTTAGGAACATTCCAGAATTCTGGAGAGGACGTGTTCTACCACATGGCCCTGAGCCAGGCCCCATAATTTTTTACATCCTGCTCATACTCGAATGGTTCACTTACTATGCCATAGCCAGTGACCTGATAGTGCTTCCGGGTCAGGGGGGCCTCATGATAGTGACTGTGCAAGTTCCGAGAAGTCCTAGAAATTAAGAGAGAAGGGCTATTATCCTAAAGAAAAGAGATATGCAATGTTTGTTCTTTTACCAAGGATATTCACAGTCATCTTTTAGGATAAGACAAATCAGAATCCAAACTATTCAGTCCAACATATCAGGAGCTTCTTGCCTATTCACTCACAAGAAATATCCAGAGAACTGGAGAAGTGCCCAAACCAGGAGGGACAGACTGGGGCTTCATTTCTTGTTCATCCCATGACAGCTCGGGGGCAGGGGATGGCCGAACGCACGCATTGGTGGCTTTGAGGCAAGCTAGCCTGACTTAGGATGCGGGTTTAGGGAGAAGAAAATTAAAGCTTGTCATCTACATGTGCCTGAGATAGGTAATCTGCCTCCTTCCCACTTACTCTTTCTACTCCCACTACCAGTTTTATAAAGTGGGGATCTGTGGGGGAAGTGGAAGGCTTAATTTAGATTTTATTTACTTTGTGTTGTTTGTAATAACCCTTACTTTTATCCATAATAAGTAATCAATGTTCATTATAAAAATAGAGGAAATTTGTAAAAATAAAACTTAACTAATAAATATTACATTTTGATTTATTAATAAAATAAACTTTATTTGATAACAATAAAATAAAATTTAAGTATCCATAATCCTACTGACTAGAATAAAACCACTGCTCATAGCTTTCCTATATGTATATATAAAATCCCTGATTTAAAAAAAAATCCATATCTGACAATTCATATGAAATTTTCATAGTGCTACTTCTGTTGTCTATTGTTCTGTTCATTCTTGCACACGGTGCTCTATTTCCTTGTGTGCTTAGTTATTTTTTACTGTGTACTATTCACTGTCACTGAAAAACTATTTATAGGAATGGATAGCAATGTCTTTCTCAAAAGAAGATTAACATTTGCTTTTAGCCAGGCACCTAGGAGACATTACCAGTCTAGCTAGGGTCATGTTCATTTAAATTCGTGGCTTGAAGATGCTGAGACCATCCAGGTGAAATGAATTTGGGTTGCAAATCCATGTGAAGATCAACTAGTAAATATACAACTTCTCAAGGAACCAGATTCAGTGTCCCCCTCACCCCACCCTCCCAAACATACTCTGGATATAAGTAGATAGGGCAAATTTAACTTTACCCTAAGTCTTTGGGGTTACAAATTTAGGGAAAGATCATATTATCTACCACTTTAGGTGAGCCTAGCGCTTTGATTTTAAACCTCCTTCTCTCAAGAGGCAGTTGAAGACCAAAGATCAAAACTCAAGATTGTGGGATCAAGGGCAAAAGTGGTTGCAGTGCCCCACTTATTTCTCTCGATTCCGTCTTTCACTGAGATTTTGACCCAGTACCTCCTCACTATCTTATCAGCTCTTTGATGCTTCTAAGGTGTTTTTACATTATTCCAGCACTTTTAGTTATTTTTCAGTGAGAACATTAGTTAAATGAACTACTTTGCCATATTCAGAAACAGACTCCTACATCTCTTTGAAGGTAGCCATTTAAGAAGCTTTGGGCATATGCAGAATAGATAAACAAGATCATACTGTATAGCACAGGGAAATATATACAAGATCTTGTGGTAGCTCACAGAGAAAAAAAAATGTGACCATGAATACATGTACGTTCATGCATAACTGAAAAATTGTGCTGTACACTGAAATTTGACACAACATTGTAAAATGACTATAACTGAGTAAAAAAATATTAAAAAAAAAAAAAGCTCCCTACCTTTGGTGTCCATACCACTCATTTATCCCAAACAGCAAATTTACTTACTCTTTGTGTTCTAGTCGAATGATGTCTCCATGTCTCACAAACTCCACGGGGAGTGAAGGGTCTAGGGGATCTGCCAAGAAGAAACAAGCAGTGATGTCTGAAATCATTCACCCATTAGGCTGGTATTAACCGAGGGCCTACTGGTAAAGAGACAGAGTATGACATGTATGTGCTAGAGGTACTGACAGAGTGCTGTGGGACCAAAGCCCCTAACTGTCTCAGAGGATTAGGGAAGGGTGTTCCAGAGATAACCTTTGGAGAGACTCTTAAAGGAGAGGGAAAATTTCGTCAGGTGAACAGGCTGGGGAAAGGCACAGAGGTATGAAACAGCAAAACTCATGATGAATGGCAAATGAATGCGCATGGTTAGGGTGAGAGGGCAGAAAGGAGAGTAGGAACAGGTGAGGGTGTGAACAAGAGGGGCCAGGCTAGGAAGTGCCGCCTTCATCTGACAAGTACTGAAGCCCCCACTGGAGGACTTTTAAGCTGGGAAGCTAAATAATAAGATTTCCTTTTAGTAGTAAAAATACATCCTTCCAAATATTAATTTCATGCAAATGACCATTTGCCCAGCTCTCCTCAAAATCAAATGTTAAACCCTGAAAAATTTTCCACTCATTATCTTGTCTCTGGCAATAGACTTGACAAATGTGAGGCAAAGAAAATGATGAAATGATGAAAGAAAGGACTACCTCTGTATCAATGAGAAATCAAGACCAATCAGGATCTAGGAAAGTGATGACAATGGAAAATCAGTTGGCAGTAATCACACCAACACAGAAGGATCCTTGCAAATTTCTGTCCCAAGCAGTAGACACTGACACTCATGGTCAGGAAAGACAAATTTTGTCAGCACAAATCACTGGCTCTCAAGAGAATTAGAGAACTACAGAAATGCCCATTCCTACACTGCCTTCTAAGGTCTCCTAAAAAGAGTAATCAGCAAGATGACAAATCAAATAAGTCAATGGGAGAGAGGTTTTACTTCAGATGGATCTGTAGGGAAGGGTCACTGATGGCCACCAAGAACACGAAGCCCTTAGTCTACAGTTCCCACCTCCCTAATTTCTTATACTGATCTGCCTTTACATGAATCCTTAGCTGCTGGGTGAAATGCAGCCACCTTAACATGGAAGCCACAACAAAATAACAGAACAGGGATGTTCATGCTTTGTTCCATGTCCACATGACTTTCAGAGCAAAGCTGGTCTTCCTTCATAACCCCTCATGGCAATGGACCACTTGTGTTTGGCCTATTGGATCAAAACACAATCAATACCAGTATTATAGGAATACAGAAATAGACCCTGCCCAATGGTGTCATAATTTATATTACTGAGGAGCAGGAGGCAGACAGTGGTCATGAAGACCATATTTCTAGCCTAAAAACCACGGCAATAAGAGGAGGTGGAGAAAGTGAACAGAGAAGGTAAATTTAGATGAGCCATCGCCCACTTCCTCACAAAGGCCAGGAGCAGCTGAACCGAGACAGGCTGAGCCAGGTGGTGTTGGCCGAGGAGCTACAGAGAACACCTGCAGCACAGGACAATCAGCAGGGGCCAGAAGGTGAGTGGGAAATGCCCTCTGTCCTCTTCTTGACTGCAACAGAAGGCACAGCCTGCAGCTAGGGTGCTATCTAACCAAAAAGCAGAAGAGTATAGCCCTTGTCATAAAGCCCTGGGAGCCAGGTAAGTGTGCTTCAGAGCAGCTCTGCCCAGGCCAGTCAGAGGCAAAGGCTCAGGCATTGAGGGAGGCCCCAGTCTAGACAAGCCCAGTCACAGGGCTGGCAGGCCCACAGATCTCCAACTGACTGGCCCAGTCCAGGGACGACCAGTGGGCAGCAGCACTCTGTCATATCAAGACAACCTGAGCTGCACCATATGCTGGGGTCTGCAAGGCTCGGTGTGCTCTAAATCAGACATGAGATCAGCCGCTGTGTGCTCCTGGCTCATGCCCAGCTAACCTCTTCTGGATTAAGTCTGAGCCTCGGCCTGCTCTCTGGCTTCAAAATGACAGCTCTAAGAGTGAGATCTTATCTGTATTGCTCACGGCTTATCCCTATTACAACAACAGACCTTGGAACACAACAGGTGCTCAATATATATAACTGTTGAAAAGATATTTGAGATCAGTAAAGATGTCAAAGAATGCTCAGGAAAGCCCATCCCAGGACTATTCTTTTGGAGGTAAGAGAAATGTTAAGGAGGGATCAGAGTAAATAATAATACAAGAAGCATCAGTTCTCTACCAAATTACCTGAGTTTGTACTATGTTTCTTGATAATCCACAGGTTGTTGTAGTCCTTGTGCAAATAGGTGGTGACCTGGGTTGGAGCAGGGGAGGGAGGAGGAGATGGGAGGGAGAAGATCATCACTATCAGCACAGTCAGCCACAGGACAATCAACAGCAAACCAATATTGCTTAAGCCTCTTTCAGAATCCCCAGACACCAACCCGAGGGGCCATGTTTCCTGATGGGGCTCAGAAGTAGCATTGGGTGAGTGAGATTTTCTCCTTCCTTCTGCAGTTAGAGGCCTTCCCCCACAATAGCCTCATTGATTTGTCTCTTTGTATCTCTCTGCATCTTGTCTTTCAAGTTCCAGCCTCCTAGAAGGAGGAACCATGATACCTTGTGTAACCCAATCTATAGCACACACAGAGGATTTACTGCATTTTCAAGTCATTAAGACTTGAAACTTTCTAAATGAAGCCTCAAACTTTCTAAATGAAAAATTCATACTATTGTATTTTCTAAAATATGACCAAATGAAACTAAAAAGCTCTATTAATATCTTATCCTCGAAGTCTGAAGTTTTAGAAGTTTTAGCCATAGCCATTTTGTAATTACTGATTTTCTTTAAATTGTGTGTGTGTGCACACACATGTAATCTTGCAATTAATCTAACAGCAAAAATCTTGGAAACAGTATAAATGTCAGAATAAACAAATAACTAGAGGAACAGTTAACATGATGGTATGTCCACAGGAAAGACTATTACATAGCCACAGAAAATGTTTCAGTGCATTTTTTATCAGCACTGGAAAAGGCTTATAAAACGCTGATATTGAAAATGGCTACCGTTTATCACCAGGCACTGCTCTAAGCACCCAGCAAGTCTTATCTCTGTGTTGCAGGTACTATGGTTATCCCCACCTCATTTACAAGGAAACTGAGGTTAAGTAATTTGCTCACGGTCATACAGCTTGTCAGCTGGAGAGACAGGATTCAAATTAAGGCAGCTAATTCCAATTCTCCCAGGACAGAGGCTATAGATATACAATTATGCTAATTATGTAAACAAACACATAAACACCCAGAAACAACGGAAATAAAGGCATCTCTCTTGCAATGTGAGTTTTAATAACTCCAACTGGACAGAACATGACATTTATTTGCAAAGAAATTTGGAATTAGCATGTAGAAAAAATATTATGCGTGTCTTATGGCTGCTTTGTTTCAGTGTTTGCTTTCTTAGGAAAAAAATTAGGGATAATGGTATTAAGAACATATAAGAAGTTAAAAGTTGTGGTAGCCATGGAGAAATTAAGTCCACACTCCTAAATAAAAGCTATACCTATCTAGTTTGTCTGCCTTGAATTTGCTCAAGGATGTTAGGGTTTTGCGGTGCTGGGGTATGCGCTCTGTGTTGTTGGGGTTTTTTTTTCCCCTAAAAATCATTATTATAACAATTCCTATTAGAAAAATCACTTAGTTCTTGTGTGTATAGTCCATGGCCTCTTTTTTCCATTGAAATATTTCTTTCTACAATGGAATTTTCAATATGAGGCCTCCTAGGAACATGGGTACCCTGTTACAATCAAATGTTGTACATCAAACTACGAGGATAAACACTGGTCCTCAGATTATGTGTAACTTTTGTTTTCTTTTTTATACTTTTCTATATTTTCCAATTTTACTTTATAAATGTTACACTTTAAAAACATTTAAAAATCGAGACCTAAAGTTGTTGACAAGACATTAAACTACAGGGGAAGGAGGGCTACTAGAGGTTATTGAGTCCAATCCCTCCAATTTACAGATGAAGACACAGGCTGAGAAAGGCTCAGGGATTCAGTCAATGACAAAGCCAAACTCTTCTGTCCCTTGGCCTCTCGCGCTCTCTCTATATCACTGTCACCATTTCATTCCTCCACCCATGGGCTTCAAATGTGTAGTAGGGCCTTTCAGAACGTGGCCCCTGTCTCCCTCTGCACAGTATAGATGTTCCTAGTCACCACATCTGTAACTTTATCTCCAACGTAACACCGGCAGCAAGGTGTCACCATGGAAGAGCCAGCTGTGGTTTTCTGCCCTGGCTGTACATTAGGCTCTTCTGGAGAGCTGTTAATACCAAAACAAAAATGCCCAATGCATGGGCCCCATCCTAGATCAATCAAGTCAGAATCTCTGGGGTGGACCCCAGGCATCAGAAATTTTTAGAAGTCTCCAGTGAATTCTAAAGTTCAGCTGGGCCTAAGAACCACTGGGCTAAAGAGAAGTGGAGAGTCAAGAACGAGAAACTGATACTAAAACCCAATACTCTGGGACAACTTTCTAGTAAATAAGGAAATAATAACAATTAAATATTTTGAGAAGAAAAGCTTTCCACAAAGTAAAGATTTTGGTCATTTTGCGAAAAGAGAGATTTCTCTTCAAGGCTTCTCAGAATAGCAGCCTGCCCTGAAGTCTCCACCTCCTCACCTCTCCTCTCCTCAGGTCACTGCAGCTGAGACTCCTGCCCTCGGAAGCCATCCTTGTCAGAGTTATGAGGCCTCCCATGTTGCCCTTCAAAGGTCTCCTTTCCGTCCTCACCTTTTCTGAGGTCTCTCAGCCCTGAACTGCTCACATCTTTCCATGGAGACTCTCTGCCCTGCACTCTCCTCCTGTTCTCCTCCATCCTCCCTGTCTGCTCAGCCTCTTCTCCCAGTGCCACTCTGAGCACCCTGAACTCTGCTTTAAATGCTGCTGCTCCCCCAGGCTCCTACACTGGCATTCTCCCTCTGCACACCCTTTCAGAGCAATGTCACCCATCCCACTGTGTCACTAACAACCGTATGCTACACACTCACAGCTCATTCCTGAAACAAGCCCCAGACCCAAAATGCACAAAGAAAACTCATCTCCAAAGCATGCTTCCTCCTCTATTTCTCATCATGGTGAAACAGCACTGTCACATGCCCACCGTGACCTCCAGACTACAGACCTGGACATTGTTCATCCCTGACATCTATCAGTTACCGGGCCCTGATATTCAGCCTGTGCAGAGTTTCCTGACTGAATTCCCACCTCTCTCCCCATGGTCTCTGCCTCTGTTCACCATCCTTTGTCATGATTATTGCCTCCAGTCTGCTCCTCCTTCCAATCCACCACACTCCTGCTAGAGCTGTTTTTCTAAACTAGAAATCTAATCACATCTTGTCCTCTCTTAATAATTTTCAATGCCTCTGCAATATCTACAGAACAAAATTAAATCTACAGTAACATGTAAGTTCTCTCCACAGCCTGGCCTTGTCAACCTCTCCGGACCCTCCTCCCTCTCAGGCACCGTCCACCACAGCCACACCTCACACTCCTTAACCTGGAAGCAGATGTGGCGCTCACTCATTCAGATGATACGGCTAACCCTCCAGTGTGCACTCCACATGTGTGACCTCACCTAATCCTCACAACAACCCTATGATGGAGAGAAGCACTATTTATTTTCCCCAGTTCAAAGACAAGCCCACTGAAGCACAGAAAGATTAAGGAATTTGTTCAAAGCCACACTCCAGTGAAACCAGGATTCAAACCCAGATAAACTAGTCTGGTTGCCAGGTCTTATAATCACTGCACTCTACTCATCACCCACGTCATACCGAGCAGTGTGCTAGGGATTTGAGCTTTCCAGGAGCCAGCAATCAAGCAGCAAAGAGACAAGAGGAAGGAAGCACTCACAATTCAATGTGAAGAGGGTTACCACATGGGCTTGTAAAGGGTGCCAACAAAGCCTCCCATACAGGATGCACCCAACTCAGGACCAGGTAGAGGTGGGTCACAGTAGTCAAAGGGGAAATCCTCAGCTGAAGCCTAAAGAGGCTGGAGTTAGCCAGAGGAAAGCGGAGAAGGGTGCAGGAGGAGGAAGGATGTTTCAAGCAGAGGAAACGGTCTGGGCAAGGGATGGGAAGCCAGAAAGAGAACAGCGGGTTCAGTCACGGCCGACAGTTTGGCGCAGCTACCACACAAGTGCACGGAGGACTCACTGACCTGCTGCTGGCGGGCGCCGATGCCCTCGGGGTAGAGGTCCCTGTGCGAGTGCAGATAGCCGATGGCCATCCGCAGGTTCCTCACAGTGATCACGGAGCCATAGGCCAGGTCTGGGAGGAGGAAGAGAGCGGAGGGTGTGAGCTGGCACATTGCAAGAGGCTGGCCCTCACTGCAGGGGTCTCTGAAGCCACAGGAATCACCAACCCTCTGCCAGACTCTACTGGGCCCAGGACTGCCTGAGGCAAGATGCATGGTCGCCCTCTCCCTCCAGTGGAGTCAACTCAAGAGGGAGTTCACAACCTGCTCTCACTTGTGTCCTCCCCTCCCCTCCCGTTCCTCCTAAGGACTTCAGAAGAAGCTGGGAATTAACAATGTTATTACCAAAGCACTGTTTTTAATAGCAAAAGCCGAGAAACAACTGGTCCTTCAGTCAAGGTCTATTATATACATTCAGTGGAACAAAGAAGAAAGAAGCATTTTATGTCTTCATCTGGAACGTTCTCCAAGATGTAACATTATGAGATAGACTGCTAAGACAGATTTTTCACTATATATCCTTTTGTGCCTTTTGAATCTAGTACCATATGCAGTAACTGTTCAGTAGCGTTTTGGGTTTTTATTCTGAAATTTTTAAAAAATCAACAGTAAACAGTTTACTCAAGAACAACCATCCCCTCCTCCCTCCCGCCCGCCCTGGGTTATGGAAAAGCCCTCTGCCTTATTACTGTCCCTCTTTTCCATGCCCTGCAACCTGGCTGCCCCGCCACTCCCCCCGCCCACAAAACAGTCTCCCTCCACAGGTGCTGGCTGCTCCTCTCTTTCTTCGTTCATTCTGGGCAGCAGACCATATCAATTACACACAGACCCAGATGGGGAGGAAGCCTGGCTGCAGCCCTGGCAGAGCCCAGTCTCGGGGATGATGGCTTCACACACTGATGAGCATACGACAATGGGCAAACGCTCCAGCAAAGATGCGACAATGTGTGACATAGAGGGAGCCCAGAGCAGGGCAGGACAATTCTTGCCCCAAGAGTAAGAAGAAGATGGCTTGATGGAAGACAGCATTGATGAGCTAGGCCTTAAGTAACAAGTAGGCATTGCTGATCCCACAGCTCCCTCCTTCTAAGTCCTCGCGCTGGCCAACACATGCAGCCCTGCACGCTGCTGATTGCCACTGCTTCTTGATTATGCTCTTCTCAACTCCACACTCCCTCATGGACGGCTCCTGCACAGCCCCCTTCCTCCTGCATTCCCCAGAGGCCTGACCTCGCCCCATTCTCGTCCTCTTTCTACCACAGCCACTGCGCAGCATCGACTATTCCTTTACCGGGCCAGTCCTTCTTTGAAAACTTCAGCCCCACACCCACTGGCCCCATTGCATGGATTTCCTCAAGCATCTCAAAGGCAACCTCTCTAATGTGGAACCCAATATCTGCCTTTCCAAACCAACATTTTGCATGCTTTCTAATTTCTCATTCTTTCCACAGTCTGGGCAGGCCCATGTGCTCTAGGTCCTGGAGAGACTAAAAGACATCGTCCTTACCTCCAAGAAGCAATCACCTGGGAACAATCTATCTTTTCAACCTTATCTTCCAGTATTCTTCTGCATATAACCTGGGCCTTAAATTTTGCCCTGTTCTTAGCTTTGATTATGCTCTCTCTTCTGCTTTAATGCCCTCTCCTCCCCCTCCATCTACCCATTCTTCCAGGGCCTGACTCCAAGGCAACTTACTCTATCACTGACCCTTCCAACCCCCTAGCAGACGTGATCTCTTATACCTTCAATCCCCATAGCTCTGCATTCCCTCTTTATATACTTGACACATACGGTCATATCATATACAGATCCTCTCCTCCAGACTCTATACTCTGGAGGGCATCCATCTACAGACCCCAAGGTGGCTAACACTTGCTCAGTTACTCTCTGTGAACAGGGAATAGATGTGAGTCACAGAATACTGTGGTGGGAACTGACCACTCGTCCTGAAGTTTTATCTCTGCTGGGCTTCCCACAGCCATAATGGACAAGTTATTCTTTAGGCTCAAAGAGCTCACTGCTCAGGACATCTTCCTTTGTACTTCTTGTGTCTCCACTCACTCTTAGTGCTCAAACCAGATATCACCAGACCTTTCTCCCACTTTGCCACTGATGGGCTAAAATAACAAACGCTATGAGAGTTCCAGTCAAGATAGTGGAGTGGTAGGACCACGAGCTTGCCTCTCATTGCAACTACAATGAAACCACAACTGAATGCTAAACAACCATCAAAAAAAGACTGGAACCTAGCATTGTTCCAGCTACCTGGTCTTTGTTGTAAGGCTCTTATATATCCTAGCTCCTCCCCTACCTCTTTGGAGCAGTCCCTCAGAGCAATCTGAGAGGCTGTCATCTGAGCTCTAGTCCTCCCGCCAAATAAAACATAACTTCAAAAAAAAAAAAAAAAAGGCTACCATATCATCTTTTCCAATTCAACTCCCAGGAATCCCTCTGCCCTTCTACCTTCATAGAGGCCAAGAGACACTCACATTCAGGGATGGAAGCATTGTGAAGGTTGTTTCCTGAAAGCCGGGCCTGGAAGGCAGAACTGAAGAAGCCATCACCAGGACCACTGTGAGGAAAGGAGGAGCAGAAGAGAGTGAAGTTAATGGAGTGAAGTTGTGATTTCCCGGCAGCCCTAGGATGAGCTCTGCACAGCTCGTTTAAAAGAAGTACAGCCAAGTGGCAGCACAGTATCACGTAGCAGATACAGGTGATGGAGTCAGAGAAGCTGGGGTTCAAATCACAATTCAGTCATCTGATAGCTAGGTGAACTTCGGGAGATACCTGGTCTTGTTTAATCTCAATTCCTCATTTATAAAGCAGGGATTTTAAAAAATCAAAAGAACTATCATGACTGAGTTAATGTATACAAAATGCTGAACACAGCTCCTGATATGTAGCAGTGACCTGTTAAATGGGAGCTGCTGCTGGTGCTATTATCCCCACTCCAACTGCACATGCTCATGGTGGCCCATCCCTGGTAAGCACGAGGGACTTTGTTTAGGGATAAGGGGCAGTTTGGCTATTAGGAAAGTCTTTTCTTCCTTCAGGCCAGGGTACCCAAAACATACAAGGAAACAAACAGAAAAAAAACCCTGGGTCCCCCTTCCTATCATCCCAACCACAGACCCAGGAAATCACACGGCCCATCCGTGGGCATAGAGGCAAGAGGAAGACCAAAAGCAAGATGCTGGAAAGACTCTGGTGTACCTTTTACTCAACACCATGAAGTGAATGGCGTAAGTGGCTGTGTAGAGAGCCATTGGCAGCACTATGAGGCACAGGATGCGAGCGGTCAGGTGTTTTCCCATAGTCACCTGCAAACAGAGCCAGGGCAGGGTGCTGGGCATAGGAAGCTTTATTATTCCTATGCCTAACGTGCATGTTCTATGTAAGGTTTTATGTATAAGTCATAATCATAAACAAGTGAAAAACTAATGGCCTTCAAGAAAGAAGAGTATGTGGAAACCCTAAGCCTTTCCATAACATCCCATCAACCAAACACTGCAGGGGGTTAAAAATGGGTCAACCCTCCCCCATCTGGTCAGACCCTCACCCAGGACCCTGGGGTGTCACGGAACTGCTTACAAGGCATTGCCTGCATCTTCAGCATCGTCACTCATCAGTCCCTCTCCATCCCAGGCATGCTGACTCCCTGCACTTTCCCCATGCTCCTTGCACTGTGCCAGCCTCGCCCATCACATGGATAGCTGCTCCTTATCTTAACTTTGGGCCTCAGCTTCCTCCCAGAAGCCTTCCTGGATTGCCTGACCAGGCTTATGCCCTCCTCTGTGTTTTCACAGCACTTGCTGGCTAGACTATGACTGCCTACTTCTGTATTTCTCTCTCTGTGTTGTCTCTAGAGGGCAGGAATCTTGTTTCACTCATCTGCATGGTGGATGGTCTATGTCTTCTGAATGAACTTGCTGGGACTTTGGTTCAGAGGTGATGGAGAGCATTATAGCAAAGTAGTTCAGGCCTAGAGTCAGCCTCGCCTAAGACTGAATCCTAGATTTACCTCTTACTACTTGCATGATCTTGGGAACGTTACTGCCTCTGCAGGTCTCAATTTCCTCATCTGTCAAGAGGGTAATAACTTCCTACCTCATGGGATTGTTAGGAGGAGGAAATGGGATGATGAGGGTAAAGCATTTTGCACAGTGCCTGACAGGGTCAGCTCCTAAATAATAATATTGTAATAAACCGTAAAGGCCCTTGCTGGCCTCCAGATCTGGAGACCTTGGGTCAGGAAAAGAAAACTATAATTTCAGGAAGTCATCTCACCAATTCCACCTAAAGTCCCACGTAGTCAGCGTCTGCCACAGAGCCCAGCTGGACAGACTCCCCTGAGTAAGTTGTTTGTAGAGCGTTTAAAAACCAACGGAAGAACAAATACCAAAAGAGAATTCTAGGGATGGCATTCCATCCTCTTCCTTCATAGCTCTCCAGCCTGTCAGCCATGGCCCACTCCCCACTGTCCTGTCCCCTACAGAGGGCAGTGGATCCAGGCCACCTCGGGCCCAGAACACAGCCGCTCTGATCCTGCAGCAGAAGCGGAGAAAAGCCGCTGGCTCTGCCGAGCAACACTGGGGAGCAAAGACATTCCTACAAGCACTTGGGTTCTCACCATTGAAAGACTGCAGTCTCCAAACAGGTGCCAAAGGTCTGAAAGGGTGTTCCACCCCACCTGCAGGATGATAAAGAGGCCAACAAACTTGACCCCTAAAGCACCAGCCAGATTAATGCCAGTCAGGCTGAGCCAGAACCACCAGGGGGCAGAGAAGGGCCTGAAAACCAACAAGACAGAGTTCAGTTTGGTAGCTGAACCATGCTCAGAAGCAAGAGCACTTCGTATGATAATCTCTAGGACCTATAATGAAAAAGAATATATATATATTCTTTTTCATTATATATATATATATAACTGAATCACTATGCTGCACACCAGAAACTAACACAACATTGTAAATCGACATTACTTCAGTTTAAAAAAACTGCAAGAGTAGCAGTGGGGAAGGGCAGAGGTTTTCTGACACTGAGAGGCTGTGCTGTGGCCTCTCCTTGAGGGCTCCCAACCTCAGCAAGGAGGATGTGGTCTGTGAAACCCCTGAAACCGCAGGAAACACAGTGCGAGAGTGAGGAGGTCATTCTTCTGGGGAGAAGGGCACCGCTTTCCTGGCTAAGTATAGGGCTTCAAGTAAGGAAGAGGCTTATTTTTTAGTAGTGACCAGTCACGCGGAAGTAAAAGGAAGGTCCCGAGAAGCCCGCCATATTCATTTAGCCCCCTCGTATGTGCCAACCCTGGACCCCGTGGGAGCCGGCACTTACTGGGGGTTTACTATGTGTCAGGCACTGTTCCAAGCACTTCACACGTATTAACTCTGTAACCTTCACGATAACCCCACAGAGGGAGATCCTGTCATTCTTCTCTTCTTCCATACGAGGAGCTCGAGGCACAGAGAGGTTAGGTAACACAGCCAGCAAGCAGTGGCACACGGTTCTAAGCCCAGCAGTTGGTGCCAAGGTCTGCCGTACTTCGAGCACATAGCTCTCTGTGCTGCAGTCTCCAACACCTACCTGGCTGCCTCCCTGCCAGCGGGAATGCTCCTCAACAACCGAGGCCCACATATTTCTGTACCTCCAGCAACTAGGACAGTACCTGACACATAGTATGTACTCCAGAAATGGCAGGTGGAAGAGGCTGTGGCACCAGTGGAAGATAACCCAAACCAGAGAGAGCTGGTGGTCACTGCTTGGCCCTGGTGAAGCCAAGGTGACTTCTGGAAAAGCCTTGGCAGAGCCTGCTCTTTTAGTCTGAATAGTATGAATGACCTATTTTACTCTCAGAGGCAGAAGGATGATCTGGAAAAGACTATTCTGGAAGAAAGCCATACCCTCCAGAACAGCTTTATAACTGACCAGGGCCTGCAGGGATCCTCTTGACTGACATAGACCCTTCAAGCCAGACTTTATATACTTTGTCCCCATCACTAGGTCAGGACTGGATGCAATCACTGAGGGTGGGGAGACAAGCAGTTCCCAGGTAACATCTGTTCTGGTGCCCTCCCCTCTAGCATGGAGAATGTGAAGGATAAAGTTCTCCCAGAATCTCCTAACCAGCATTGGTACCGACAAGTAGCTTGGAAGATGGTGGGGTGGAAGAAGGCATTAGGACCCTTCCATAATACCCCAAAAACCCTACCAAAATCCACCCACATTATAAAAATAATAACAATACTCTTGGAGAAGATAATTGATTTTTTTTAGTCTTATGTAAAGCAAAAATAAAAGTATTATAGAAAATTTTTACAAATCTATTTTTATGATCTAAAATGGGCAATCTAAAATTTTTTTTAAAGTATGCTTGCCTTAAATTCAGCTTCAAGACAAGTCCTCTAGGTACCACACCCACCCTGTCCCTGGACATCATAGAAATGCTAGAGCTGCCACAGCTTCTGACACCCCCTCCCAAAGATGGTGTTTCTGACCTGTTGGCACAGGAGTTGTACTTGACCATGCTCAGCATGGCAGCCATGATGAAGAACATCAAGATGGGGTCAAGGAGGATGTACTGGGACAGAGTGAGGCATCCTGTGTCTGAAAAACATGAGCTCAGTGGTCAAAAAGTGGACTCAGAGATGGGCCCCCTGAGAACCAAACATCCCAGCAATAAGAAACAGCCCCCCTTGTGCTGAATTGCATGTAAGCATTTGTGCAGTCAAGATTAGGTGGCAACTGAGTCTTTAGGAAGGTGGAGTACACCAAAGCTCAGTGATACGAAAGAATATCTCACACTGCTCCCAGGCCCCTGACCCAAAAAAGGATCAGGTCATTCATTCAGATAGAGTGGTCCTGAGATGAAGTCTCCTGCTAATTTCCACCATCAAAAAGGGAGTTCTGCCAGCATGCTTAAGTAGCCACAAACTACACAAACCCAGGATCGGAGCTTGGCATTTCACATGAACTCTACTGGGAGGTGATTCTCCATGCAGGTGCTGAAGTGATTTTTTTTTTTTAACAAAATTTCATTATACCATGCACAGGCTTAAGACCTCCAGTGTCTTCCAGTCTCACTCAGACTAACAAACTCCTCAAGACAGCCACCGAAGCCTTCATGTTCTCCCTACCTAACCAACCTCCTCTCCCAATGCCCTCTGCCTCACTCACTCTACTCTGGCCACATCGGTCGTCTTGCTGTTTCCTGAATCCACCAAGTGCTGCCTTGCACCAGGACCACAGCACATGCTGTTCCCTCTACCCGGACGCTCTTCCCTCAGACACTGCATGGCTTAATCTTTGGCTTCACTCAAGTCTCTGCTCAAGGCCACCTCCTCAGGGGGCTCTTCACTGACCACCCTACCTAAAACAGAATCACTCCCCATTACTCTATTCCTTACCCTACTCTATTTTCTACACTGTACTTACTGCTTAAGGTGTTACATTACAGACTTACTAATTTACTTGCTTGCTTATTGTCTGCCCCACTAGTGAGTAAGCTCCATGATAGCAGTGTCTCATCAGTGTATCCTCTGAGGCCAAGCAAAGTGGCCTAACACTGTAGATGCTTGAAAATAGTTGTTGAATGAAAAATTAATAAATGAATAACTGAAGAGGAAAATTAAAGACCCAAGGAAAAAGCCACCAGTCCTCTAGAAACCCTATAATCTTGCAACACATATGTCAAAGCAGAGCCAGAATTACCCCTAAAATAATCACCTAAACTGGTCTAGACTTCTTTACATGTTAAGCTCTATGAGGTCATGAATTCACTTTCATAAAAGCAAGGCTGGCAACAGGATCAATTTCTATGGATCAGCTCTCAATTATCCAGGTGAGGATTATCCACAGAAATAATTTAAGTTCCCATTTTGTTACCCTCTGCCCCCCAGCTACTTCTGAGGCATCTGCCCTTGCAGATGAAATTGAAATTAGTTTAAGGAATGCAAACTAATCTTGACAGTAACCTAAGAGAAGCAGAATTAGAATTATAAGCCTCCTTCAAACACACACACACACACACACACACACACACACAAGCCCACACAAACTTAATATCCATTCCAAACTCAAGGGTGGATAACTTGGAGACAATCTATTCCTTAGGATTACCCATGCCAACTCACCCCTGTAATAATATAAACGCTTGCTACATACAAGTATTTATATATGTATTACTAGTGAATGAAAGGAGATGTGTAATACATTTACCCAATCCTAAAGTTACTTAAGAACCAGGCCCATGGATAGGATCTTTAAATGTACTGATTTCCAGCTACATTCATAGTGTGGCAGTCAATATCCCGAGAAAGGCAGTCTAGGACAACTTACCAAAGGTGAGGAGGGCAGCCGTGAGCAGAGCTGCCGGGAGGGACTGGGACAGCTCCAGTACAGTGAGGTAGGCAAAGGGGACCAGCAAAGAGCCAAGGAACGCACAGAACTGTGGAAGGAAAAGAGAAGCAGTCAAGTAAGCAAGTAAGCTAAGCATCAGGGACCTACTTGACTTGGTACAAACTAATGTTTAAGATGGAGGACCCTGATGAAGGCATGTCTTAGTGGCCTACAATCACCTGGAATATGTTTAAATATGAAAGGGGTGGTGTAACAGTGAAAGATCAAATCAAGCAACATTTACATCCCCATTGAGCACGAACTCGTGCACTGACACAAAATCAGCAAAGTTCAGGCAGGAAGGTAGGGCAGGACGGCACACTGGTTTCAGGTGGGTGGCTCCGGGGTTGGACTGCCCCATCACTGCTAGCTGTGACCTTGAGAGAGTCACATCTCGGTATCTCAGCCTCCCCACCTGTCTAATGTGAAAAATAAAAGTTCCTTTCTCATAGAGTTTACTCTTTAGATTAAATGAGCTAAAGTCTATTAACACACAGAAAGTACTTGACAAATAGTAGCTTCCGTTATAAAACTGGGTGCAAGTTGAGAAATACCTCTCCGGAGGTGTTTCAGTATTTTAGAAATATTATTTCTAAATAATAGTTATTTCTGTTATTTCTCCCTTGGCCTTTTTCTTCAATCACACCAGGAATCACTCTTTAATCTACAGGTTGTATTTTGATTTTGGAAAAAAGACTGCTTGACACTTCAGCATCTGGAGTTTTTTTCAGTTTTATTTTGTTTTAACTTTCAGCCTTCTCTCCATACCCCTACTCTGTCCATCAAAAGTAAACAGACAAGCCCAGGAGAATAGAAATTTTCACATTCGGATTGCCACTTTTTGTCAGCAGAAAGCAATGTGCCTAGTGTGAAAGGGAACAGGGCTGTTATATTTGGCCTTCTTCACAGCAAGTTCACGGTGAGTCAGGCCTTTACCCAATTATGTATGCTATGTGGTGTTCAAAAGTCATTAGGAAGACATAGAATCATTTAAGAATATGAACTTGAGGGTAGCAGACACTCCTTGTTTATATGGTATGTTATGACCACACAAATCATCCAGTGATCAGCCCAAATAATCACGTGGTATTTACCTAAAGTGCTCTGAGCACCTCAAGGAAAGGGGCTTGTAAACACAACCTGCTGAGAACTCCACATTGGAGGACAGTTTCTACAAGTCTTATTTAGCTACAGGTACGGGGTCCCCAGACATTTGGGTGTTTAGGCTCTGCCATGCTCCATCAAGGCTGGTGCTGGGACTCAGGACACAGAGGGACCAGGCAAATACACACTTCCCTTAAAAGACTGGAAAACCTCTGTGAGTGCCTCTGTGTGTGCCACGGGGAAAGAAGTAGGAACCTGGTGCCAGGGGTGTGGGGATGCTGAAGTGTTCATAAAGGCCCTCAGAGGTAGACAACACCCCAGCAATTGTGGCCACAGAGAGGAAGAACGTGTAGCTTGCCAATATGCTGAGGCCCATGTTGGGGCTGCAGGAGACGCCTGGCTGCCTGAGTTCCAGGCCACCCTCTGATCTGAAATCTGATGGCTCATGTGGGCAGGGTAACAAGTGACAGGGTGGGCTGGCTCCTACCTACATAATCGCTGTATTATCTGTGGCCTCCTGCTCCTTTCTTGCTTTCTTTCACCCCAGTTCTGAATCTCTTCTACAGGGCATGGGTCCAATCACCCTCCCTCCACCACCCCAAAGTCCCTTTGCCTACACCTGCCACCACTCCAGGGCTTCCAACTGTGACACGTCTGGCTGAGAGTGGCCCCAGGGTTCAGTCAGGCAGCCTTACCCCTCTCATTCCCATGTAGCTGTGATGCTCATATTTATCCCCAGGCTTCTGGAACAAAAAGGTACCATCATATCCACTCAGGTAGCCAGCAAGACCTATCAGCATCTGAGGAGAGGAGGAGAACAAACAAAGAGATGAGAGACCTCTGAGAGAAGATTCCTCTGCCCCCTGAACTCCTCGTCAGCTGCACCCAGACCTTGGCTTCCCCTGACAACTTGTCCGTAGAAGGAGCTACCAATGTGACATTTTCTCCAGCAGCTGTTGCAGAGCAAAGAATCTTTTGTCTACAGGGCTCATTGCTTGAAACAAATCCTCTCTTGTGTTAAGGCCAAGTTCTTGGGAACAGTGCAGACTGAGCATTCAGGAAGAAAAAAATTCTCACAATTCGAAGGGCAGGGCCAGTGAGAGGCTCTCTCATTCAGACTTCTTTAATTTGCTATGGAATAAAACATGACAGCTCATGGGGGAGGACATGGACAGGGGCTGATTCCTGGGAGACTGGTCCACTGAAAAGAGAGTGACGTTCCAGGTCAGAATGAGGAGGGAGGAAGCTGGCCAAATCCTTACACACCAGGAATAGAGAGAGGGGAAGAAAATGGAAAGCGGAAAGCAAAGACAGATTCATTTCCCCAGAGGGGAAGAGAAAAGTCCCAGAGGAAAAAAATGCCAAAAGGCCGGAGACTGGCTTCTCCTATTTCCAGTATTCCAAAGGGAGGCCACTCTGGCACATCCCAAAGCAGAATAAATCAACCATAAACTAAGACTGTGTGTTGTGAATCCTTCAAAATGTTCGAGAGGATCAGCCTCTTCATCTCTGTCTTTCCTTGACAATCAACACTGTAAAGTTCTTTCCAAACAAGTAATCAGAAGCAGCTAAAATGTAAAAACTGTCAGCAAATATTAAGCAAGTGTAACCACCCAAGCTCCCTCAGCTTGACTCCTGTGCTCCGGCTAGGCTGTGTGGAGGGAAAGCCCTTCCCAGAGACACTGCTTGTGAGGGTGTGGATTTGGACCCCTAACCAACTCACTTTTTTCTCAAAGTAGTTTTAAACAGAGTCACTCTTCTGTGGTTCCATGACAAGGTATAGAAACCAAAGTTCAGCAGTAAATTATTATAAAGCCTTAATTTAAAAAAAAAAGAAGAAGAATCCCAGGGTCCAAAAGCTATTTAATATTAATTAACTTAATATAAAGTCATATCAGGTATTGAAAAGACAGAGTCATCCAAATACCCAGGTGAACTAAAACTGACAGGTGACAATGAAATCAATGTCCTTTCCCACTTGGGATCTCAAGAGGACAAGCCTGCCTGGTGCTGGCATAAATTTCCAGACTGCCTGGCTGCTCTGGTAGAGTGAAGAAATGCACAGACGGTTTGGATCTCAGTGGCCCCCATACTAGCTTTCTAATTGTGGACGATACTTCGTATCTCTGAGCTACAAGAATGAAACCTTCCTTGCACAGGGTTGTGAGGCTTAGAGGTGATGCTATAGGTAAAACACCAGGCACTATGCCAAGCACCTAATAAGCCCTCAAAATTCAGTTCCCATAGGTTAAAAGTAGCTCAGAAAAAGAAGCTCTAAGCTAATTTCCTAACTAAATAACTCTTTCAAATCAATAATAAGAGCAACCTATGAGAAAAATGTTTTTGTAGAAAATAAAACACAAATGGCTAATAAACATATGAAAAACATGTTAAACCTAATTCAGAAGACATGCAAATGAAAAAACAGTGATATATAATTTTTAACTCTCAAATTGGCAAAGTTTTGGGAGTCTGATCATACCAGAGCTGGCAATGATGTGAGAGAAGCAAGCACCCTCGTACACTGTTGGTGGGAGTAGATATTATTACAACATCTTTTGTGGAAGAGCTTAACAATCTCTAATGTAAATCTAAATGGGTGTATCTTTTGACTCTTCAGTTCAGCTGTGGAGGCTCTTTTAGATACACTTGCACAACTATGAAAAGACAAATGTACAAGGATATTCATTGCACTAGCTTTTGTAGTGGCTAAAAACTGGAAATAACATATATGCCCACAAACTGAAGAGAGGTCAAATAATTGATGGCACATCTGCACAGTGGAATAATACACAGCCTTTAAAAAGAATGGAGTACATTTTATGTGCCAATGTGGAAAGAAGATATATCATGTTTACAAATACAAGTTATTCAACAATTTTAGTCTGTTCCTATCTGCATATGTAATGTGTTGTTCATGTGTACTAGCATACACGTGTGTGTAAATGTATACACACATATTGGTATAAAGTTTCTGAGAGGACACATAAGAAACTGTTACAAAAGGTGGCCCTGGTTGCCTCTGAGGAATAGAAATGTGAGAGAAGGTAGCTTTTGACCTTTTATTTTCTTCTGCACTGATCAAACATTTAGCTTTGTGCAGGCATTTTTCTTTCTTTTAAATGTACCAATTTGCCTGGAGCTCCTGGTGCCCAGGGCTGGGGGCCAGAGTGAAGTGGCAGGTATTGGCCTCAGTATTGTAGGAGAAAAGTTCCTACTCACCTTCAAGGGCCTTTCTGATTCTTTGACTGGCTTGGCCCCAGAACCTATGAAAGCTACTTTGCTCATCACTCTCTTTCAACCAGGTAGAGCACAGAAACATCAGGAGATAAATTAGAGGGGCAGATGGACTGCCCTCCCAGGGGACAGCCACATTTCTCCCCTGTACACAGGGACCAGATGTGAGAAAGGGAAGGCTTCAGTGAAAACAAATCAGCCAGTGTTTCCCACACATCTTCACTGTGCTGAGCACTGGGGGACTCCAAACCCGAACAGGCAGTCCCCAGTTAAAAGACTGGGCTGGGCTTCCCATGAAAAATCTCCTCTAGGGGCAGGCTAGTTCCCAGGCTGGCCCAATGCAAGTATTCAGCACATTCTGTGGCTTAATTCTATGGCGGTAACAGATGTACTTGCCTGAGTCCTGGGGCAAGGCAAGTTCATGAGGCAGTGGTATTACGGCTAAGAGAGCAGACACTAAGCCAGTCTGAATCTCAGCTCTGCCACTTACTAGCTTTGCTCGCTATGGCAAACTACTTACTGTCTCTGAATCTCAGTTTCCCCATCTGTAAGATGAGGATATAACTTCATAAGGTTGTTCTGAGGATTATATAAGATAATGCATCTAAAGTGACTAAAATGGACTATTCAATTGCTCCTATTTTATTGTTGTTATCTTATAAAGGAGGCAGAAAGAGGCACAACATTTTCTCTGGGCTTGGAGCTAATTTTGAAATAGGCCACCTATCCTACTTTCCTCTCCACCCCTCCCACCTGCAAGGACCTTCTCTTGGTCCCTCCCCCATGCTCTGGTGCCTTCTCCCTAAGCCCATCTGTTACGGATCATCACCTCTGCCACCCCTCACCCCCTGCCTTCATCCCCAAGTACTCCATGCTCCAGGTTCACTCCCCAACTTCATTACAGGCAAATTCCTGTCACCTTAGTGCTGAAGATCTCAGCCTCCAGTTAGGAAGAAAGGACTAAGTGAGTGCCAGTGTTAACCCATTAGCCTTCTCAATGGTGTCTGTTTTTAAGAGAGTAAAATGAATTCTGATTGGTGGAATTTCTCATTGTAAACCATGTGAAAGGAACAAGGCCAAACAAACATGTCTGCTGGGAGTGGGGAGAGGGAAAGAAGTTTCCCTCCCTTGTGGACAATCAGCTCCCCTAAACTATTTCTGCTTTATACAACATACTCCTTCTTTCCATTTCTCTTTTTTAAATTAAGATAAAATTCATATAACATAAAATTCACCATTTTAAAGTGTACAATTCAGTGGTTTTTAGTTTATTCACAAGGTTGTACAACCATCACCACTACCTAATTCCAGAATATTTCATTACCCCAAAAAGAAACTCTATATCCATGTGCAATCACTCCCCAAGTCTCCCTCTCCCCTGACCCTGGCACCTACCAAACTAGTTTCTGTCTCTATGGATTTGCCAGTTCTGGACATTTCATGTAAATGGAATCATACAATACATGGCCTTTTATGTCTGACTTCTTCCACTTAGCATAATATTTACAAGATCCGTCCATGTTATAGCATATGTCGATATTTCATTTCTTTTTCATGTCTGAATAATATTCCATTGTATAGCTAATACCATGTTTTGTTTATCCATCCATCAGTTGATGGACTCTCGATCCATTTCTCAGCTCAGAGGATTCCTAAAAACACCAAAGGTTTTCCATGAAAGTAGCTGTTCTGGAATGTCAGGGAATTCTTTCTATAAGCCCAAGAATTAAATCCAATCTAAGACTTGGCTCCAGCCCTTAGGCTGCCATTCTGCTCACCTTTCCCAGAGGCGGGTGCACATCAAAGAAAAAGGTACGGTTGATATAGTAACTTCCCATTTTTCCAAAATGAGTCTCATCCCAACTAAAGAGAAAACAAAAAGAGAAATGAGAATTTTTAAATTATCATAAATACAAATAGCTTGATAAAACTTGGTTAAAATTACAGTTAAAATCAAAGGCTATAAGTCTCAAGCAATTAATGAGAAAATTTGGATTAAAAAAAAGCTTTTGACACAAGTGATTTGAGGAAGCAAAACATCAAGCTGGTCCTTAACCTTCATTTAGATAGATGAGAAAGCCTAGCTAATATTTACCAACCAGTTGTCATAAATTTAAATTAAATCTATACTTACTCTATACCTTGAGTTTCTATTTATTTTAAAAAGGCAAAGAGTTTCCTATAATAAAGAGTTTTGTAATAAGAGTTTTCTTCCAAGTCTGCTAACTTCTAACCCTGAGACTACTTTTGCTACCAGTAATGTAGTTTCTGTAGTGTAGTTACAAGCTACACTGCAGGCTACTGATCAGTAAAAGCCTATAAACCATGATTGCTCCTGGACTCTGATTTTGCTCCCAACTTGTATAATTAATCTGCTAACTATGAACTCACTATCTTACTATAATAAACTAACTAGCATATAAAAAATGAGAGCTTTCTTACTAAGTTAACAACCAATCTAAAACCTATTCTCATTTTGCAAATTATTTTGCAAGTAAATAAGTGATGCTATACGTTAGCTTCTGAACACAATGCAAAAATCTTATTTTTCTATATAAGCACAGTAAACCTTTTCACACCCTACATGGGGGTTATCCTGCAGAGACTGGCCATTTCTGTTTGTCAGTCTCTCCCTGCAGCTCAGAAGAACAGTTGCTGTCTAGTGACTGTCTATTCCCAGGTCAGCTTCCAGAAGCAGTTATTACTGACCTACAACATAAAGGGCAAAACATCCTTTTTACCAAAAATGTAGAGTTCTTTTTTTTTTTTTCCACTCAGTGGGTCCAGCAGATAGGCAGAAGGGGTAAGTCTAATTCTGCACCTGCTAGGCTTAAGCACTCTGCTTGACATGAAGTGAGGTGATGTCAAAGAGAAAAATAACTTCCAAGCAGTGTGACAAAATAAATTTACAGGAAAAAAAAAGAGAGGGAGAGAGAGAGATGCAGTCCCAGCTTCACCACTTACTGTCAGCATGACCTAGAGAAATCCCTCACCCTCTCTGTATCTCTTTTCTCATCTACAAAATGAAGACAGTAATAGTATCTGCCATGTCCACCTCGCAGGGAGGTGTCGGGGCTCAATTCAGGTAACACGTGTGAAAGAATTCCGTAGACTATAAAGTCCCACACATGCTGGGCACTATTTAAACTGTCCCAACACTTGTGGTTAGTTTTGAAGTCTGTTTGGATACATACTGAAAAAGGGGTATAACATTTTTACTTCAAAAACTTCCCAAGTAAAACTAGTAGTAGCAGTCACACTTTCTCTTGGCTTTTATTGTGTGTTTGTAGTGGGAGAGACAGTCCTCCCAGGCTATCTCTTGCTCCTACAGACCTTGCAGGGTATACCAAGAATGCAAGGTCCTGACTACTCTTTATCAGTCCACTTCTCAGGGTTATGTTTGCAGCAACCTTGAGGAAGAGACAGCATCTCCCTCTGGGACAGAGAGCAGGCTTGTTTACTGCTTGTTACAAAACAGCGGATTCCCCAAGCTCAATATTCCTCAGCTGTGATACAACCCACCGCACGTGCAGGCATTTGTCCAGACCCAGGGCGTCACGTGGGACGCTGAGGGCAAGGGGAACTGATGCCAACATGCTGATGATTGTCCTACCTGCTGTGCTGTGAGAAATAAAGTCCTCTGTCTCTGACCCAGGACATTGTCTTCTGCCAGCATCCATAAAACAGTGAAAGGCTAACTTATCAGTCTGAAAGCAGGGTAAAATAAAATTCGAGACCCTGACAATTTTTGGTGACAAGCATAGGAGCTGAGTCATAGCTTTCCGTAAGAGAAAGGACAGGGCACCCACAGACTGGGTTAGGGGATATGAGAAGAATCCCTGGAATGTGGTAGTGAATGTTCTTTCCCAAGTGGTGGGGAAGGGAGATAGTAAGAACCCTCCCCTCTCCTATGTATAATGAGGCTGAGTGGCCAGAGGCAGGATTGAAACAGTCTGAATGCTGCCTTGGTTACTGCTCACGCTCTTCTGGGCAAAAGGAGGAAAGGATGTACTCTCAGCCATGAGGCAACAAGCTGAGCAGCCCCAGCCAAAAGGGAATATGAATGTGGCTGCTGAATCAAGAGGCCCCAAAAGCTTACTTAAACAGTGTCAGCAGTAAGGACCTTGCTGTACAGTATAGAACTCTGGGTAAAATGAAAACATTGAAAGGTCCCTGGGTGAGCTGTGTGCTCAAGCCAAAACTGTGCCTTGCTTAGAGGCTCAGAGCCATTCTCTTGCTCTGTGTCCCATGATCCCTCTCCCTTTGCCACAATCTCAGCTACTTTAAAGAGTAAGATGATTAAAGGTGGGGCTAAGGTCTCCCTGTCCCAAAAGGGGACTAAAGGCCATACACACCCATCCTAGTATGCTGGGGAACTCTGAGGAGGAGAGGGACTCACTCTTAAGGTCCTACTGGATACAGAAACACCTTACTCAATCCCTTGGAGTGGTGGAGGATTTGCTAGGTGCAGAGGTTACCGAAGGTACTGAGGACTGCAGGGAGAGCCATGGTGGTGTGTACAGGGACTGAAAGGAAAGGGCCCCTAAACCCAGGAGCTCACCAGACACAGGAAAGCAGACTGGGAAGAAGTGATGCCAAGCCTACTGAGAGGCTAAAGGAGAAAAAAGGCTTCCTCCCACCTCCTGCATCCAGCATTCCTGACACTCCCCACCTGGGAGTGGCATAATCTCTGGATGGCTGTCATCATTGCTCCTGATGCAGGCCTATTAGACTTAGTTGAAGAGGAAAAAAGCACCCAAATTCAATTGATAGGGTTTGAGCCAAGTTACCAGTGGGGAAGGGGTAGGTTTCTGCAGAATAACAGCTCCATCTGCTGGACACAGGCACCAAGTACACACTTTTTTAAAGGGGCAACTATCAACCTACTACTAAGCTCTTGTTGAAAATTGAGGGCCTGAGCCATGAAGACCTTAGGACTCTGGCCTGATACTGCCAGTTTAGGGTGGGTCAACTTGAAATCTATGGCTAACAAGGGAAGGGATCAACAAGCCTCGCTGGTCAAATGTAAGTGGTCTAGTCAAGAGCATAGATGGCCTGGCCCTACAGGCATCTTGACTTCACATGAAGAAGTGGCAGCTTCCCTTTTGGAAGAAACTATCTCCCACTCTGCCACCTGCAGCAAATCTCTGGCTCAGTGGGGCCCTATGATGGTGCCTGGTTCACTGATGGTCAGGCTAAATTAGAAGCAGATGGTGTCCAGCGGGCAGCAGCTATCATCCAGCCCACCAACAATTCTGGAATTCCAACCACAGTGAGGGTTTTTGGCAAATGGGTTGAATTGAAAGTCATCACCCTTGCCTTAGACAATACCCCTAAAAAACAGACAAGTTATATTTTTATTGACTCTTAACCATTGGCCTAACCATCTGGTATATCATTTGGAAGACTACACACTAAGAAATTTTAAATACCCCTCTTTGGAGCCAAGAACTGTGGGAGAAAACCATGGCTGCCTATGATGGGACAATCTGGATCACTCATGTACATGCCCCAGTAAGGACCAGTATTCTGGTAAGACTGGCTAGAATCAAGCTGCTGATCAAACCTGCACCAACCAGACTGCTGCCATTGCCATGTAGATGCATCAGTGCACCAGGCCTGGATACACATCTCCCACCATGGTCTAGGCACAAAGAAAAGGACTATATGTCTCTAAAGCAGAAGCCATTGCTACATTGTGGTGACTTGTGACTCCTGCCAGAAGTTGGCTTGTTTGTCTTGCAGTAAACGAAGCCACATGGCATGGGGCATTGACCCTGCCCACTCCAAAAAAACTGACTGTACTAGGACTTTGCTCCCCTCTCCAAGCTATCACTGGTGCCTCACTGCTGCTGACACTCTTTCAGGTTACAATGTCGATGATGCTGTTCCAGTCCAATCATCTGACTCTAGATATATCACGGTGGCCCTTGAAGCTAAACTATATCATGTTTTCAACTTTTTTAACCATCTACAGTCTGACAGTGGTGCACTTTTTTTTGCAATGGCCACCCAATAATGGACCAATAGTCAAGGTATCTGATGACATTCCATACTCTCTACCATCCACAGGCATCTGATACTGCCAAGCACTGAATTGTATTATCAGAAATATTTCTGACTCTATTTCCCTCACCTCCTCCTGGTTCACACATCTTAGTCGAGTAGTTTGGTCACCTAACTAGAAACGGTTCCTCTCCTCATGGCCACCAAGTAGGTAATAATCAAGACAAAAGGGGTGGTCAATTATTAAAAAAAAAAAAAAAAAACCTATTTTGAAATTTTGAGGTTCTACCCTGACTATTCCTGGGCTTTATTTGTCTTTCTTTCCCCTAACAGCAACTCCAGATCAGCTTGGAGGTTGGGGTGGGAGTCTATGGGATTAAAACTTAATTCTAGTTCAGTCACCTGATTTTCTTGTTGGAATGACATAGTTTTAGAGCATAAAGATCGCTTGGTTGGATATACTACTTGTAAAGTCCATCTACAGTGGCTCACATGAGCCAAGATGGGAGGCATAATGAGTCTTTGTCAATTTCCTGGCAATGCCCTTGGCAGAAAGGTCTGGATATTAGTAGGTGATAACTGGAGTAAAGGTGAAGTTACAGGTAATAGAGTGGGACCCACAGATTATATGGCAATGGGAAGAAAGAAACAACCCTGCCACCTGGGGAAAGAACATCTTAGGGCCCTGGAAATGTAAAAAGAAGGGAACAATTAATGCTCTCTTTGTCCCCTAGGCCCAGCACCCAGCCTGGCAAAACACTAATATGGTACAATTAAGTCCAGTGGCAGTGATAGCTAGCAATCTTACCTGTTGTTGAGTGTGTCATCCCACTATGAAATCAGAAAAACTCATGGACATGGCCGGTCTTGAACCATCCTTATGTACCTGATGTCACCAACATTAACTCCCAAACATGGACTTCCTTCACATGTGTACAAACACACAGACTGGCACAACCTTCTATCAATCTGACTGATACAAATTCATATTCTTCTCCTGACACTCTGGGGCCTTAGGTTATGCCTTGTATAGTGACTGAGGCTGCAACTATTCAGTGACACTCACTGCCCATGTAGCTTAACCAAACCACTGTAATGGAGAGCTAAATCACATCAATGGCAACCCAAATAAAATTTAACAAAATATTCTGAACTGGAGTGACCTGCACCTCTTCAGGTAATATGTTAGAATGCAGGGAAGAATGGGCCATGAAATGTCTTTCCATTAGGCATGGGAGTTCCTTTTTTTTTTTTTTTTTTTTTAATGGGGAACTCGTAATTATTGGCAATGACACCAAACATCAAAGATCAGTCAAAACACCTGTCTACAGATTACAATGTATAATAGATTGGCCTTAGACTACACTCCAGCTCTATGAAATAAGATTTACTGGTCTTTTCTCCCAGCCCCTCCCCCTCCACCACACCCCTCCACACATACAATTATTCACAGGTGGCTGGATTCAGGACCCTGGACAGCAGAGTCAACACAAGTTGGTCTCATCCTGCTGCAAGGCAACCCACTGTGTGCAGTCATTGCACAGTCATCCATCTGAGCCCACAGCTTCACCCTGTGGGACTTCGGGGTCATGAGAAACTGAATCCAATATGCGGCTGTTCATCCTGCTTCTTGTACTATTAGTAATAAGTCCTTTGACTCTGACCCAGGAGTCTCGTATCTTCTGCCAGCCCTCATGAAATAATTACAAACTAACTGATTAACTAACCCTGATAGCTTGTTAGCTTGCTTACTTGGTTTTCAATCAAGGAGTTCCACTTCTAACAACTCTTATACAAACTTTCTCCTCAGTGATACTGAGAATACATAGTATCACTTCTTGGCCAAACAAATTAACCATTTTCAGTCTGTATAAAACTTTTCTTCCTTCTAGCTGGAGACGTTTTAAGTTTATTTAATTAAATTTGACTCCTGCAAAATAAAACCTTTAAGAAAATATGTCTCTCCTCACAGGATGACCCCAGACCTGCTTCCGGAGAATGAGGTATCCAGTTAGGAATGCTCCCCTCCACTGATGCCTAGAAATCCTGCAGATTGGGAACTCAGGCTTTAGGAAATTCTGTACTAAGAATTTCCAATTCTCCTGGGAAAGGCCACAGCACCTTTAAAAGCCACAATTTGAGTCAGTGAGACACTGTAGCGTAACTAGCAAGACATGAAGACTGCTTCCTCAGATCCTAAGGAATTCCCCTGCCATCCACCGGAGCAAAAACTATTCCTCTCAGAGACTGCACCTGGCCAGAGTCAATCATCAGAAACCTCAGTTTCCCCCACGACTCCCAGCGGGGCCCCGCCCCTCCGCCTATGAATCCCGCCCCCTCCGTGCCTCCGGACCAATGAGAAGGTGCGCCCCTCCCTCCCAGTTGCCATGGTGCCTGCCGAATCCCTCCCATCACTCACCAGACGTGCGGCGGCTCGTCCAGACGGTGGAAGCGGGTGGCGAAGGACATCAGCGTCACCAGGGCCAGCAGAGCCCACCGGCCTGCCGCCTCGAAGCGCCGCGAGCCTGGAGCAGGCCGTTTGGGGCTCCGCGCTGTAGCCTCGGCGGCCACGTCCGGGCCCACAGCTCTAGCAGCCTGGGACCCACAGCGGCCCCTCCGGGGACGCAGCTCGGACCCTGCCAGTCCTCTGCCCACCGCCGGCGGCATCCTTCCCCTCCTCAGGATGGCCCTCCGGCCAGCAGGCACTCTGGGTCTTGCAAGCCGCCCCGCCAAGAAGTCACCAAGGGGCAGCTCGGGGTGCCCTGGGAAATGTAGTTCTTTGCGCCGGCGGCGGGGCGCCGGGCGCCGGCCTCTGGGCTGGGCGGAGAGCGTGGTCGCCGCCCGGGCCGCTGGGAGGCGGCTAGTGGCGCGGAGCATGACGGACCGCGAGGGCCGGGCTGGCCGGGCCCGGGAGAAAACAGGCTCAAGGAACTGCAATTCCCAGCAGCGCCGGGAGTGGGGCGTGGCTGCAGGGCGGGGCACGCTAAACGAGACCTTAAAGCTCATTCTATCCAACCCTTCACTTTACCAAGGCGAAAACCTAAGTTCTGACGTGTCGGGGTCTCAGTGGGCCTGAATCCTCGACGAGTGGGAGAGTCGCAAGGGCGCAGTTTCCTGGCCTGGAAGAGGGGTCGCCCGAAGTGCGAGATGCAAGCGGGGAAGGTCTGTGCTGCGCATCTGGGGAGAGGGGCGCTTCTTAGACACACTGAGAAACCCTAGGGGGCGGGGTCAAAGGTGAGCCGCTCGGCCCCGCTCACAGCTCCCACAACGATTCCCAGCATGCAGTGCGCCGCGCTGCGCGCGCCCCATCGCTCCCACTCTGCGTCTGCGCGCTGACCGCTGGGGCCTGTGGTTCAGCAAGGCTTGGGCCAGGAGCGGCGCGTTCTCGTTGGGCATGTCGGGCTTGGTTTGGTCGCTGTACCGTCACGCTTCACCTGTCTCTCCCCTAGCACCCAATCTGCTAGGTCTTCCAAACGTCCTCCCTCGTCTCCCTCTTCCGTACGGTCCTGCGTGCTTCCCTTCCAATCACCTGAACAGGTTCTAACAGCTAACCTGTGGCCTTCCAGGGTTGTTCGCATTTCTGAGAGAGCACCAGGGGCGAGGGGAAGCAGTGGCACTTTTAGTCATCACAGTCACTTGGGGAACTTACCGGTTTTAATATACATTTTCCAGGCCCGCCCCAGAACCACTGTATCAATTTCTTGTGAATGGGGCCTGAGAATCCGTGTTTAATAAAAGCCCCAGTTGAATCTTTAAAGTTTGGGAACCACTACTGTAGCTCAAAGGAAAGTGTCAGGCACATCAGGTGGGATATAGCATCACTTTAACTATGTATAGCCTACCCCACCCCCACGCCCAGATGGAACTGTAGGAGTCTTTCTCTAAAATCATGTGTAAGAGATGGTTTAAAAATAAAATCTGCTAGACTGATCAGAATCCATATTTGAATTGGAAACAAAATTCCTCCAGGAGTGGTGATGAAATAGTTACTTTGAGCTTAAAATTTAGCTCTACAAATGCAAAAAGGAACATGGGATGGTTTATAAGTTATCATTGGTTGGTAAGAGAAAGAGCAGAAACTGCCCTCCATTACATCTTCTGATGGCCCATATGTAGGAAACCTGGAGGCAGTGGCATTTACAGTGATTCTGTGGTGACCCTTAGTACAAGTCAAAGGTGAGGTTATTAGGTAAGGTATTTCTTCAAGGATCCTAAGCTAATGTCTGCGACTCTCTAGTGGTCCCATTCTTTATAAGCAGCCGCTGCATCTTGACCCTAGGGGCCCATCCATCCTAACCAGGTAAGGAAAAGGATTTACCTCGGAACAGTGTATATCTAATTGTGACCTCCCAACTCTCCTTCCAAGGAAATCTGCTGCCTATCACTTGCCCTCTTTGCCAGAACTGCCTGCACTTTCCCCACAAAAGTTGCCTTCGGTATAGACTGGAATTCTTAGGTTCAGGAACCAACTTAGGAGGACCTGGGTTCCCACTTGTGCCCTTGCCCACATAGAAGTCAGAGTTGGTGAAAGCAGAGTCAGATAGCAGCTTGGTGTACTGGGGGTGCAGAAGGGAGAGGGGACTTGGGTGAAATGTCTGTAGTCAGAGGAATGGTAGACAGGGGTGATCTAAGAAATTCTATGGAGTTCTTCATCCATAAGGATAGCTATGTATCTACTGGAAGATTCATGAGTGCTGATTACTGGTAACTCTGTCTTGGGTTCTGCTTTGAAGTGCTGGTTACCAGGAAGCACCAGAGAAATTAACTTTGAGTCCCCTAAACTTTAGAGGAGAGGTCATACACCCAGCTGCCTCCAGGGCCCTTAAGGTAACAAAAATGAGAGAAGTGGGCAGATCTGAGAGGGCATACCCTGACTAAAGGGGGCCATTAAGGCTCTAATCAATTGTTGCCAGTCAGGAACTGAGTCTACTATCTCCAGATTTTTAAAAGAAAAAAACAGACAACAGGATTTATATATGAAATATTGTGATTTTTAATGTTAGCAACTAATGAAAACATTTTGAAAGATGTTGTAGACCATACAGAACACTGTGGGTTGCCAGCTTGTGACCTCAACTTTGGAGCCAGTGGGCATATTCCCCAGCTACTTTTATGAGACCAGCTGAGACTCTGGTGGAATGTTGAAAGAGTTGGGCACCAAAGCATCAGAAAATTAGATTCCTGGCCTTTCTGCCACTTTTGGAAGAAAGTAAGCTATCGTTTTAGGGCAAACCTTTGTTTTACAGACGAGAGAGCCAAAGACTAGAGGAGGCAGGGATTGTCCCCAGTCATGCAAGTTAGTTGCTGCACTGGGACCAGACCCCAGGGATGCCAGCTCCCAGCCCACTGCACCACATGAACTACTGGTTCAAAACCAGGCTTTCCTGTCTGCCCAGGGCACCAAACCTGGCTCTACCAGGAACATAAAAAGTTTTCCCAAGTTGGAAAGAGATGCCCTTTCTGACCAGAGTCAAAGTCCCCCTGACGCCTGATTAGCCCAACTTCCCCATTGGTTCATGGGATCCACCCCCTTCAGGGTTCCTCCCCCTACCCTGCAACTCTGTGAGAGGGGTCGTTCCCTGAGAGGCCAAGGGTCGCTACGGACCATGACTGAGTCTAGCAAGGTAAGGAAGGCTCTTGCAGGCTGGCGGCCCCTTTTGTGGGGGTGGTCCCTAGGACCTCAGGAATGCATGACAGCACAGTTTGGAGCCAAGGGACCCCACATGACTCCCAAGGCCTTTGACCCAGAGAGCTCTGAGTCTGGCCTGATTTTCCCAGGCAGAGGCCTGAGGAAGGAAGCTTAGCGGGCTAGGAAGAAACAGCGCTGGCTTGGAGCCCCCTGACTGGGAGCTGTTGCCTCCCCTCCAGTGGGCTCCTGGGGCTGAGAACCCACCAAACACAGGTTAATGTGCATCCTCGTCCTCTCTCCTCAGCCCATCCTCTATTCCTATTTCCGAAGCTCCTGCTCATGGAGAGTTCGAATAGGTAAGAGCTGTGCTTCCTCTGAGAGCCTGGGTGGGGTGGAATGGGGTGGAGGAAGGCCTGGGTGAAAAGCTAGCATCTGTCAAACAGGGTACCACCCCCAGCAACCAGCATCCCCCCCGGCCTCCTAGAGCCCTCAGCCTTGAATGGCACCTCCACCTCAGAAGTCCAGTGAGAGAGAGGAGGGAAAGTTATTTTTTCTCTTGGGCCCACCACCTCTCCGGCACTGCTCTCCAAAGCTCCTTAGCAACCATGCTTCAGACAGGCTCACAGAATCCAGAGGTCCTTGGTAACTGACAGGGAACAGCTGGCCTTCCTCAGTTCTTATCTTATTTGATCTGGCAAATTAAACAGAACTGGCCAGTGTCAACCCCAGAGGCTTCAGGGAAGGAAAAACTGGGGCGCTCTGGTTTAGTCCTAGTTTGACCCTTCTCTCCCTCATCGTAACACAGCCCTTGACAAAGTCAGAGTCATAGCAGCTCATACAAAGGGAGAACTATGCTGAGTGCTTTTGTGTGCATGATTCCCTTTAAACCTCAGCGACCCTAGGAGGGAAGTACTATTATTGTCACTATTGTACAAGTGCAGAAACTGGGGCACAGGGAGGTTAAATAACATGCCCAAGATCATGCAGCTGGTACGAGGCAGAGCTGAAATTGAACCAGCTAGTCTAGCCCCAGAGTCCATGTTCTTTACTGCACTGTGCAGCCTGTCAGCTGAAGAAACTGTGGCACAGAGGCTCATGAAGTTACTTACCCAAGGCCACACAGCTAGCAAATGAATGTGATGACATTTGAATCCAGGCAGCCTGCTTCTGGGAGCCTGGTCCTGACTGGGAAGCCATCCTCCATGACCCTCCCCGCTTTCACAGTCACTTGAAATTTGCTGGAATCAGTAGGCAAGAGCACTGGGGTACCTGAGGATACATACCTCCAAGACAATGCCTTCCGTAGGCCCAGAGCCTCTGCCCTGGCTGGCATCAAGCAGCGTGGGCACTGCCTCTGCAGGGCTTGCATGCTTGGCCTCCCCCATCTGGTCCCGGCCCCTGTCACTCTGAAGGGTGGAGCTGACCAGTGCTGAGGCGGAGCCCCGTATCTCCCAGACTATGCAGACTATGCCACGGCTCGCCCTCCTCCCCTCGCTCCTTTGCCTGATACTGCCCATCACTGTCTTTTAATGCACAGGTGTGTGCATGTACACACACATAATCTCCTCCCCAAGGGTTGACAGTTTACCTCATCTTGCCAAGGGGAAACAACAAAGGAGATGGAAGGGAAATTGGTCACTGGGGGTCACAGCAAATGCTGTGAGACCACCAGAGAGCCCTGATGCCCCTGCTTGGAATCTGTAGTAAATGGCGCTGAGAACGGAGAGAGCAGATTAGAAAGGGATTCTTCTGTAAACAGAAGAGTGTGGGCCCTGCATGGTCACTGAGCCCCTGCCCTTGGCCCTCAGATGCCTTCATCAGGGAATAATTGCATGTCTCCAATAAATTAGCCCCACTTACCACTGGGTAAGGCCCTACAGGGGGCAGAGATGAAGGGGACACTTCCCTGCTGTCCTTCAGAGCCCAGAGTGCCAGGGCACATACCCTCATACCCAGGGGCATGAGGGTTCCACTGAGGACACAGGAAGTTCAGGAGGAAAAGAAGCAGAGCATCATGGACTGGAGGTAGGGGAGTAGGTGGTGATCAAAGGAGCTGGAAAGAAGGGGTCAGGGCCACCCAGCAGTGTGGCGAAGCCTCACTTCCTCTTGTCATCCTGGAAAGTATGGCCAGAGGCTGTCCCCCAACTGCTGTCTGCCGTCTCTCCTAGCTCTGGCCTTGAAAAGCATTGACTATGAGATGGTAACCGTCAACCTCATAAAGGATGGGGGGCAGCAGGTAAGGAGGCCACCCGCAAGCCACAATGAAGGAGTTAGAGAGGGACCTGGCAGGGGATGCAGACTTCTGCCCCCAAGAGATGAACCTGCGCCCGATGGTCCCCATGGCCGGAGGCTGATGGCTCTTCCTTGTGGGGCAGGGCAGCAAGCTGTGCAGCAAGAGGAGTCACGGGGAGGGCTCAGGGTCTGGGCTCTGTAGAACAGCCTGGCCTCTCAATGTCTGACTCCAGGAGGGTGAGTGGTGGGTGGGTCCTTGCCCCATGCCAGGCCCTCTGGATGTGCCGTGGTGACCACGTGTAAGTGCAGAGATAGCACATAGCCAGGCCCTTGGGAGGAAACCTGTATCTCAGCAGCCACTGGGGTTTGGGTTATTGCCCGGGTCCCCCAGGTATCACGCTGGGCCTCAGAGCCAGGGCCTTCCCCAGGGGAGAGAGTTGCAAGTGGGCAGGAGGCCTGAGGGCTTCCTTCTTCCTTGCTGGATTCTGCTTTAGCCAACTCAGGCCAGGCCACCCAGCCCACCAGCGCCTTGTCTCCACAGTTCTCTGAAGAATTCCAGGCCCTGAATCCCATGAAGCAGGTGCCAGCCCTGAAGATTGATGGAATCACTATTGGCCAGTCAGTGAGTGGAGCCTTTGGGAGGCCCCTCGTCAGAGTGGTACCCTGACCAAGAGGACCTCACAGTTCCTCCTTGCCTGCATCTGGCCAAGGAGCAGCTCTTAGTGGGGACAAGGGAGGGAGGAAGGTTGGTTGGAAGTGAAGGGAGACTCAAGCATACAGGGAACCAAGTCCTAGTAGGTAGGGGCCCAAAATGAGCTCATCCTCCTACGGGATGCTGTTGGCCTTACAGGGTTTGCGGGGAGGAAGGGGAAGGGGGTGATGGTGGTGGTGTTGGAACTGGGTGGGGAGGAGGAGTTTGCAGGCCCCTGTGGTCCAGGGGTCCAGACCCACCCTGCCCCACTACTACTCTCCGGACAGCTGGCCATCATTGAGTACCTGGAAGAGACCCGGCCCACTCCGCGACTCCTGCCTCAGGACCCAAAGAAAAGGGCCCACGTGCGCATGATCTCTGACCTCATTGCCAGCGGCATCCAGCCCCTGCAGGTGCGGCTTCTGTGCGCCTGCCCCCTCGCATATGCTCACCTTCAAACACTTGCATGCCGACTGTGGCGAGCCCACGGTGACGTGCCCCGCTTGCACGTGGGGGTGGCAGGAAGACAGAGGGGGTCCTCAGGGGCGTAGCCCTAGACCACGTGGCAGAGGGAGGAGGGAGCCCAGAAAACATCCACCCACTGGGGACCCAGCCACATTCCTAGAAGCCCCAGGTGTCTGAGGACACGTCCCGAGGTGGCCAAGGTGGGGAAAGGGCCAGATGACAGAGAAAGGCTGAGCAGCACAGGTCCTGGCCTCCTGCCTTTAACCAGAGCAGCCCTCCTTCCACCTGTTCTGTATCATAGATTGGGATTCTCCTAAGATTGTAAAATTTCACAGGTGAAACAAAAAAGTAAGTGTTAAAACAGTTCATATGTGCTAGCCTTGACTTTGCAAATAAGGAAAGAGCCCCAGCAAGGTAAACTGACTTTGCAGAGTCACTCCGCTAAGGATGACAGAGCTAGGACCTAAGCCCAGGCCCCCTGACTGTGCACTTGTGCCCCCCACCCCCACTACCATGTCACTTTGTCTTTTTTAACAAAGAAAGTCGAAGCATAAAGACATCCCCATTTTATAGATGAGGAAACTGAAGCCCAGAAGTGAAATGGCTCCAGAGGTACAAGGATGAAACCGGAGTCCAAATCTCCTGAAAGCTAGTCCTATCTCCTCCCCAACCCTGCCCCCAACCCTGTATCGCTTTCCCTTTCCTCACAAGGGACCGTGTCAGGGAGAAGAATTGGATACAGGGGAAAGAGGCCTTGGCTGGTGGCCACACCCATCACATCCAAGGCAGCGTCCTGTGCCTCCACTGTACACATCTCTGCCAGAGTCATAGCTTCAGGGATCACTGGGGCAGCCTGAGAAAGTGGCTGCTGGAATCACCATCTCCCTTCAACCTCAGGGCCCAGATGGGAGGAAAGAGCTCACAGGGCCCAGAGCAGTACAGGTGTACAGCCAGGTGTACATGTGGGAACTGGGCCTGGCTGAGGGGACTTGGCTGAGTGGATGGGCTCAGACTGGCTCCCAAAGCTCATCCCAGATTTTTCACTTGGGCTACACAGAACCTGTCTGTCCTGAAGCAAGTGGGACAGGAGAAGCAGCTGAGCTGGGCCCAGCAGGCCATCAGTTCTGGATTTAATGGTGAGTCCTTGCCCCTGCGAACTGCCCCATGGTGACCTCTCAGAGAAATGGCCCTCACACCCAGGGCCCTGGGCATCTGCAACAGCCTCCCAGGCTCTTTGTTCTTGACAGTGGCATGGATGAGGGTGGGGGCAGGGCCGAGGAGGCAGTGGGCTGGGCAGCATCCAAACCTGGCCTCAACCTCCAGCACTTCTGGGAACCTCAGTGACTGAGGCTCTTTGGAGCTGGATGGCCCAACCTCTGCTTCACTGCCCACTCTAGCCATGGAGACAAGGCCAGCCAAGTGCCAGCCCAGCAGTGTGAGAGGTGCTGCCTTGGCCAGTGACAGGTCTTATCCCCTTGGTGGAGGGAATGGCAGCTGAACTTGAAGATTACAGGGAGGTATCATCTCATCCCCGTGTCCCGATCAACTCTCTCCAGATCTGATTGCCACGTTCCCTCCAGCACACACTCCAGCCTGGCACTCAGAGAGCTGCCCATGTCATAGTGATGGACACCAAGGCGCAGAAAGGCTGATCTCCTCTTTCTGTGCCCAGAGTAAGAGTATTCATGTTGCCTCCCCACAGCTCTGGAGCAGATCCTGCAGAGCACAGCGGGGAAGTACTGTGTGGGAGACGAGGTAAGCCCTCCCCAGGCCTGCCCAGAGGGCCTCCTCCCTCAGGCTGACCTCCAGCTGTCACTGTCTTCTTCTTAGACTCAGCCACCTCCCTCCAGCCCAGGGCAGGCATGGCCCAGAGAGCTTCCTGAAAAGGCCTCTGCAGTGGAGGGAGTGGAGTCCAGGGACCCAAGGTCTCTCTAGATTAAGTAGAGGTTAGCTCGTGGGCAGCTCCTCAGCTCCTTCCTAGTCAGCTGCCTCAAGAGGGAGTGAGTTTCTCATTCCTAGAGGCATTCAAGCTGAAGGCCTCATCTCTGAGATGAAGAGGTGGTCCAGCCATCAGATGAGGGATTAAAATAGATGGTGTCTCCATTCCCTCCCAATGCTAAGATTCTAGGATTCAGGTGCCCTTGACTCCTATAGGCTAGGCCCTGGCCTGGTGGTAATTCTGGTTCCAGAGCCCCCCACACCCACCCAGAGGTATCCTCCGCCCCCCTGCTGCTGGGAGCCCTCACTAAGTGCCTGTGGTTGTTGTTTTTAACAAGGGCAGAACATTTATTAAGGCGATCTCTGGCTCTCGCCCTATCCCACCATCAGGCCTTCTCTGGCTACCCACAGAGTTGGTTGTCAGGGCAACAGAAGCGTGGCCTGAGAAGCACTTCAGCTCCGGGGACAGACCCAGACAGGCCCAGGGGAGATGAGGTGGGGGTGGGGTCGATGAGCCAAAAGCAGATGGGAACACCCAGGCCAGCAGCCCAAGATTGTTACCAGTGTGAGTCTGGGGTGCACACCCTGACGCAGGCCCACCCGACTCTCTTTGCAGGTGTCCATGGCTGACCTGTGCTTAGTGCCTCAGGTGGCAAATGCTGACAGGTAAGAGGCCCATGGCCTTCCTTTGTCCTCCTGGCTCCTCCCCTCAAAACGCCCAGCTTCCTCCCACAGTCAGGCCCCCCACTTCATCTACTAAGGTAGCATCTCATGCAGAGACCCCTCCCAACCAGCCAGGGTGCCCCCTGTGCCAGGCCACACCAGCCAGTGTGGCCTGGAAGAGACTAGCAGAAGTCAGTGGAACGCCCCTTCCATGCCCATTGCAGCCCAGGTGATACTGCAGAGCCTCTTCTCCTGAGGGAAGGTGGCTCACCTGGTGGCCACCCCTAAAAGAAACCACCCCAAGAGCCTGCTGTCCCCCAAGGTGGTGTGTCTGTGCCCAGCAGTGAGTGCTACCTCTGCTTTCCTCCATCAGCCCTTCAGTGAGACATGAATGACAGCCTCCCTGTGGAAGGCATTGTGCTAGGCGCCATTAGGGGTATGAACATACATCACACATTCCCTGCCCCCAAGAAGCTTATGACATGGATGGGGAGATAATCTGTATATGTAAATGCCCAGATATGGGCCTTACACATAGTAGGATCTGTAATAACCATGGCCTGGAATAGGAACAGTAGGAAGCAGAGATGCCAGATGATACCGCCCCAAGAGCTCCCCCTTCCCAGAGAGCTGCCTGTGAACAAGGCCTCCCCACCTGGCAGGGCTGCCTTCATAGTCCTTTCCTGGCCAGCCCCAGAGACCTCATCCAGCTCTGCCTCTGTGCTTCCCCCACCACTCACAGGGCCGTCTCCCTGCTCCTCTGCAGCCCTTGGCTTAGGTGGGTGTTTCTCTGTTGCAGGTACAAGGTGGATCTCACGCCCTATCCCACCATCAGCCGCATCAGCAAGTCACTGCTGACCTTGGAGGCCTTCCAAGTGTCTCACCCCTGCCGGCAGCCAGATACACCCCCCGAGCTGAGGGCCTAGTTGTCAAACTGCGCCCTGCTGGTGCAGGGGCAGGGAGGGGGTGCAGGAGCAGAAGCTGGGTGGGCTGAATAGGCCTGGAAACAAGTGAGCCCTCCACTGGAGAGGCAGGAGACTTGAACTCCTAGCCCTTGAATTTGAACTCTAGCCCTGAATCTGCTTTCCCACCCAACCTTGCTCTGCCTCAGCCCCCTCATCTGTCAAGTGTGAGTGGGGTGGGGTGGGAGGACGCCCGGACGGGGGTAGGCAGGAACATTGCCTACTATCTGTGTCACGGGGCAGTCGTGAAGATGAAGTGAGTGCAGACAGAAATGTCTGGCAAGTTTCCCAGGGAGCCATAAGGAAGCACCTCTTCCCATCCCCTCGACTGTACCCAACTCCAAAGAATGCCCACTCTGAAATTTGATAATTAAACTAAAGCCCACGCCTCCAGGTTGTTCAGTTAAGGCTGAGCTGGGTTCCAGAATATGAACACTCTTCCTAGCTGGAATCCCCCTGTGTCCGGAAGAGAGGGGAGGAAGTTAGCCAGCCACTTGCCCACCCTCTGGTTGGCCTGGCCCCTGGGACCTAAGGGCAAGGAAGAGAAATAATCCCAAAAGCCTGCCTGAGAGAATCAGCCAAGACTCAGAAGAGAATCAGGAAAGAAAGCATCCTTGACCATCTGCATTCCCCGGGCAAGGAATAGTAAGTACCTAAATTCCACTGCAGCACTAAGGGGGTCATTGGCCCTCTCAACCCAATCCCTCATCTTCAGGGGCAGCACTCTCTGGACCAGTCCCAGGATTAGGTACTCAGGATAAATCCAGTCGTGGTTGGTCCTAGGAACTGGAGGCAGGCTCCTCTGTGGGCAGTGTGAACTGACCAGGCTGGCTTGGGAGACCAACCAGGTGACAGTTTACCTTGGACTGCCCTGGATGGGATCAAGTTCCCATGCCTGGCAGTGTTCAGCCAGAACCAGGATCACCTCTTGGCAGAGGTATTGTAAGGAGACTGGGGCCCCTTCTGGGAGTGAAATAAGATGACTTTTCTGTCCCATACCTGAGATCTCATTTCCCCGCATGGCTGAAGTTTAAACAAGGAATGAAGATACATGTTTGGTTCAAATGGGAACCATATTCCTCAGCCATGAGTCCCTTTTCTCTAGCCCCAGTCCCAGAGCATTCAGTTCTCCCCTCTCATCCTCGGCACATGGGCTCCTCTGTGGCCTCTCCTCCTCTCTTAGAGGACCTGGGTTCCAGGCTCTAGAAAGACCAAAGTGGGCCACTCTTGTTCCCGAGGCGGCCGAGCCGGAGAGAAGCACAGGACAGTAGAGGAGACGCAGCAGTAGTAAGGGAGACTGGGGGGCCTCCTGTCCTGCCCTGCTGCCATCTGGACCCTTTCCTCAGATTACTCCAGACTTGTCAGGCTGCATAGGGCTCACCTGGGTTTTCTCCAAGAGACCTTTATTTGAGATAAGAGACCAATCTCTTTAGTTCAGGGATCAGTAATGGTCACCTGACTTGGACTTTTGAAATTGAAGGTGATTAAAGATCCTGTGGATTTTAAAGAGTGAATGAACTCAGGAGGAAGGAGGGTGGCCCCCTACTTCAGGCCATGCTCCTACACCTCCCAGGCAGTGTGCTCCCCGGCCCTAGAGGGACAGTGGGATCAGCGGGCAGAAGCAGGCAAGCTGCAGGGGCTAGGTTTGGCCAGATGGGGGTGCTGCTACCACTTTCCCAGTTAAGGAGGCAGCTGGCTCTGCCTCTCACCAACAGGTGCCTTTGGGAGCCCAAATAATCCAAAATGATTTCCAGCACTGCTGAGGTTACCAGGTCCCCCCACCCCTTCCTCCTCTCAATCTCATTTCCAGGCAACAGAGAAGCCCAAGAGATTTCTGGGAGGTGAGGGCACTAGATAGACTCCACATCTAGGACAAGGAACATGTGCCAAGGTAACCTGAGACCACTCCCCAGCCCTGAATGATTCTGCAGGGAACTAGGTGTAATGAGGGGGTGAACGGGGCTTCTTCCTAGAAGGAACTATCCGGTGGCTGTCCTGCTCCAGCCGGTGGTGGATTTCCCACTTCCCTCCACGCAGTCCGCCAGCCTGCGGCGAGCCCTCCCAGGGGACTCCCACGGGCTGGCCGCTGGGGTGTGGCTGTGTGACTGGGGATATGGCAGACGTGGCCCCTACTCTTACTGAGCTTGTGTCCCTCCACTTATTCCTGGAAATTCACCTGGCCGTCTCAAACTCCACCGCTCAACATCGTGGGTCTGTTGCCTCTCTGCTTGTCTGTCTGATCCGAGATGATGTCCAAGAGTTGACATGATTCAAGTCTCCTCCTGAAGAGTATCCAGATATTAACCTGTCTAACCTGGGGCTCCACCAGCCATCCTAAAAGTGGGAGCAAAAGCTGAATGGATTTTAGCCTCATCTAATGCACGAAACTCATTTTAATATTTTTTTCATAGTTCCAGTCCTCTAGTTCAACAGTTTTCTGATACGTGTCAAATGTGAGGTGAAAACCAGCTTGGGGCAGGGGGTAGGGTACAGAGACAAACGCTGTGTCTTTTCCTCAGGGCTCAGCAGTCACCCTAGGAGTCTGTGACATTTCTAAGGCCCTCCTTTGTCATCTGGTTTCCCCCAAACCCTGACAAACCTGCCCTTCCCAACAAAAGCAGATGTGTCTAAGCCAGAGAAACTCACTCCAGGCTCCTTTGAGGTGACTCGCCTTGAAAGTGCTGGGTTCTTCAAGCACCCTCACATCCACTCCCTTAGCCACCCTGAGCTGTGGCTGACTAACCTCTGCGGTTCTCAGTTGTCCTGGCTGGAGGAGAACCGTAGCCCATCTCCTTGTCTCATGATGTTTTTGTGAAGGAGATTTTTGCTTTTTAAAGCTGGACCCTAGGCCATGGGAGCTCTCCACACAGTCCGTAGCAACATAAGCTGGTCTCCAGGCTGGGGCTGGGAACCGTCCTTGCCACCTTCTTCACCTGGAACCAAGGAGAGGACCAACCCAGGACCAGTTCAGCTCTCAAGGGTATGGAGTCTCCTTTGGGCTTCCGGGACCGAGGCAGTAGAGGTGGGGGGAACTGAGGATATGGAATGGGGAAGGCAGCAGAGAGAAGGCAGGCCCTGGGGAGCCACAGCTCAGGATCAGCTGAGGGATGGAAAAGGAATCTGTGTGTTGGCGGCAGGGGGTGGGGCAGGTGGTGTCAGTGGGTTGAGGAAGGACTGTGGCCTCACTGAATAACCACAGCTCGTGAGAGAGGAGAGCAGTCTTTGGGTCTCTGGGCCTGCGGTTTCACATCAGAGAGGCTATCGTGTGTTCCAGCCCTGAGCCTCCATGGAGTCCAGGTCACCAACATGGGCAGCTGTCCTGCTGCTCAGGAATGTGGAGACCTGAGAGCTGGCCGGCTTCAGCCCCTCCCCAGAGAGAACCGTTCCCTGGGGACATGGGGCTGGCTACATGGGAGAAAAAAGAAGCCTCTTCTCTATTCCCAGAGGAGCTTAGCTGGGCTCTAGAGAGGAAGAGAATGCAGCATTTCTACATCTTCTTCCCTGAGAGCAGAGCTCCCTCAGGCTCCTCTGGGGCACTTCTGACCTGCCTGTTACCCCAGTACCAAGCAGGGTGACTAGCCCTGCTCCATAAACGCATGTTAAATCGAAAAATGTCCTTCCTGTACAGCCGTAGCTGGCTTACCCTCTCCCTCCTTGAATGTCTCTCTCCCCTTTTGGGGACCTTGGAAGATCATGAAGGAGCAAATATTCCCCCAAGTGCGTAAAGTTTTCTCTAGAGGTCAGACTAATGGCTCGGAGGCTTAGCAATAATTAAGCTTCTATAAAGGGTTTTGAAAACTACTCCCTCTGTGACTCCCTCAAACCTGCAAATAAATTCTTACTTTTAGGGGTCAGGTGTATCTCCCAAGCCAAAAACCATCACCTATTCAGGGGGTATTTTCCAGGAGGGGTTTCTCCCCAAAGGCTGAGCAAAAGGTAAAAGTCAAGGCCTTCTTCATTGCAACATCAGTTGTTAGATCTGTGAAGAACAATCTGCAGACACCGGATCCTGAGATGCTAGGGGCCACAGAGACACCCGATCTTCCCACAGTGGGAGTGGCCACAGCGGATGAAGAACAGATATTGGAGCGGCCTGATACTGGTAATAGGATGTGGAGGACCTTCCAATTCTGTGGAAGTAGTCAGGCCTGGCAAATACTTTAGAAGGATGAAAGCAGGAAGGGGGTGCTGCCAGGAAGTATCTTTGAGAACAAAGCAAAATATGTATGACTTTGTTCGAAAGCAATTTTACAAAACTGTTAAGGAGAGTAGTAAACTTACTGGACAAGCAGGGGGATATACATATTCATAAGTACTCATTCTATGGGCTCCTCCTAACGTTTAAACATAATTCATCTAGCTCTTAAATCCAAGGTCATAAGCAGGCATCATCCCACTTTGGGAGAATACCTGAACTAGGATGGCTGCCGAGTGTGGCCAGAACCTCACGGGTTAAAGGACATCAGGCTGAGTGTCAGGAGCTGCAGTGTGTGAGCTGCACAGGTTTATATGATCCTGAACTATATCAGGGTCAGTGATGTGACAGATATGAGTGTCTCAGAAAATTAGGAAATAATCTCCAATATGTTGTATGTTAGTGACACTCCAGTCAGCGTACTGAAACACACAACTGATTAATCCCTCGCTATGTGCAGTCTGCCTGGGCTTTTCACTGTTGCTTGTGGTGTAGTTTGTGGGAAGATTATATTCATTTAACTCCCAAGTAGTTCAGATCTCTTCCTCCTTTATATATAAGCCTCTAAAATATGTTGCACAGGAAAGCAGAGAAAGATCTAACAGGCTCATTTTAGGACCACAGATATCACTGAAAAAGATACTTAAATGATGCCCCTCTCTGCTCAGATGTGAGTCCTTCTCATTCTGTAATAGGTACCAGGACGTGCAGAAGCGTCATTTTAAGAGATGCCAAAGATATCTTATAGTGTCATTTCTGTAAATGAAATTAGGCTGAATTAATATTACTCAGACTATGTTAAATGATCACCGTGGTGTCCAGAGTACTGATTCCATATTTGAACAGAGTAAGTCAGTCCACTGGAAAAACGAACATCCCTGAGGACCAAATACTGACAAAACTCAATAATGTTCTTTTTCGTAATCATCACTCTTAACCCAGTTTTTCTGCTCTTGGGCCAAACCCAGATCCCAGTTCATACTCTGCCATAAATTTAAATGCAGATAAAAGATCTATCATTAATCTCATTCTCAATATTTTATTAAGTTTGATTGATTATAATAAGAAATTATAAAGTAATTCATATAGATTTAAAGCATACTTTTCCTCTAAAGATGCAGAAGAGGGATGAATAGAAAATTTAAAGTGAAAGTTAGGTTCATTAAGATATAATGCAAATGCCACAGGTGCATAGTGAAAAAGTTTATTTATGACAGATTTCAAAACCTGGAAGAGAAGACAAAGAATGCACAAAAGCATCACAAAACTGTTACGTAATATAAAAACACAAGAACTGAGCTATTTCAAGAACCATAGCTCAGGATCATCTGTGTATCACAGCAACACATTCAGTGCCACAGGCTGGTAAAATATGGTATTTTAAAGGAAAAACCACTCAGCAGGACATAACAAATAACAGTTTGGTTTACAGCTCTTAGAAATCATACGAGATGCTGACAGCATTTCTCTTGATAGGGAATATGTAAAATAAGTTGACTGCAATAAATGATTGGTTGGGATAATTTGTATTTTAAATAGAAAAGACTGTGACACCGTTTCCCTTCCAGACCCCTTTTTGTAATGTCAGCATCAGTGCATGATATAGAACAATAAGGAAAGAACGCCTTTGTGGTTGCCAATTGCTTAAATATTGACCAAGAAAGCGTGATCATCTTTCAGTCAACTGACAGATCTCAGTGCATGGCACCGAAGCAGGCCTTTCAGAAATATAAGATAAACAGTATAAGGTAGTTTAGAAAATCTTCAAGCACCTCCTCTATTCCAATTACCTTTACCCAAAGTCTGGCTTTCTTATAGTCCACCATTTTCTTATAATCCATCCAACAACGCAGTTTTCTTTTGTGAATTTCAAAGCACTTCCCATTATTAAGGGAAATGAGCAAACTGGAGTCATGGGTTACTGAATTGCTTTCTCCAGACTTTACTTGCTCTTGACCATGGCTAAATAAAAATAGTTCAACTTGATTAAATAAAAACAAATTCATTTATGGGACAATAATCTCAGAAAGGGGTGTCAGTGGAGCTTTCAATACAAAATTCCTTAGTAAAATGTACTGCTTAGGACATGAGTGAAGGAATTAGGATAATGTTTTCCAGATGATTCTTGCCTGAACCTAAAAACCAACAATAACAACCAATCTCAGGTAACATTACAGACAAGGCATTTCAAACCTGAGTCAGGAAACGAGTTGAGTTAAGGGCTCTTCTGTAATCCCATATACTATAATATTTCAAATCAAAACTTCACAATTGTTTATGACCCTATATCAGAACTTTTAGGAAATATACTTTGTCCCCTGGAAATCATTTCATGTATATTATTTTATCCCTGGATAAGTCAAAACTATCTGCTTAAAATGACAGAAAACTGTGGAATTTATTTTTTTTTTAAGCCTCTATCTCTAGATTTCTGGGGCACCTTTTCCTCATCTCTTAAGAGTAAAGAAGAGCCATGAAATTAACTCTGGTCCACATGCCTGGGGGCATAAAAGAAATCAAAGTACATATAACAGAGATCTGATCTTGAGTTCAAGCCAGTGACTAGGACTACAAATAAATTCATAGCCAGAGTCTCGTGCCTTTGGACTTCATTTTTGAGGGAATGATTATTTGTTAATGAACCCCACTATCAAGGCTTTAGGCAATTAAATTGGGTTCTCCTAGGCTGATGACAAGACATTCAAACAAGAGGGGCTTTGTCTGGCCTTCTTGGTTCAGGCAGGGACAATGCAACACCCCAAAGGGAGTAGTGATTTCTGAAATCTGGCCACACAATATTTAGCAAGGTTCTCACCCTTTGGGTCCCAAAGCCTGCCCTAACCTCGCTACCTAAATAACTGGGTAGATGTTCAAAGGAGTGCCCACAGGTGCTGGGCTGGCTGGACAGAGCAAAGGGGTGACACTGACCATAGCCAGGTACCAAGAGAGCCAAAGCAAGCTCTTGACTCCCCCTACCCCATTCCCAAATAAGAGGCCATCAGGAACCAGCCCCCTGGGGGTTCTCCTTTGCAGAAGGCCAAAGTCACTGCCCACAGAAGACTGGCTCCTTTAGTGGGCTCTGAACCCAGACTGTGAGACGCTGTGGAGCTGCAAGCTCACACTGAAATGACACAGAGCCAGTGACAGAATCTGGTTCCCATAGAGGGAGGGCTTGCCTCTATTCATTAGCCAACTCAATTAATTTGTCATCCTCATCAGAACAGCACTGTCACATCCTCTTGACTTGCTTGGTAAAGTTAACAAAGAGTTCCAACTGCACAGTCATACATGAATTACCTGGCTATCCCAATTTGGGACTGTAAGTCATAATCCCTCCCCAGCCCTACTTCCAACCAAGGTCGATTGCCTGATCTGCTCAACTCACACTATTTAATTCTGATTAATCAGGTAAACTGAGGCCTTGGATATCATGGTGCCGATGCTAAACAATACCATAAATAATCAAGACATCAGAGAGAAATGGAGGGGGCCTAGTCCCTCTCTTTGTCTCTCAGCTGTGGGGAAATAAGGGCCTAGAGATAGGATCCTGTGTGCATGAAAATTGGGACTTTGGTCATATGGATATTCGCCATATACTGGGTTGCTGGAAAGCACCCAACTTGTGATTGGTTTTAGAACCTATTCCCTACTTACTCCCCAAAGAATTATGTATCCTGGCTCTCTGAGCACAATCAAATACAATGAATACAATGACGGGCTTTTTAAAGAGCATATATCCCTTAACAAGCTGCCCCTCACAACAACAAAAAATGAAATCACCTTCCTTCAGACAGAAACTCACTTTCCAACTCTTCTCAACCACTGAGATTCTATAGGGATGGTACTCTTCCCTTTTCTAGCAGATTCAGGTTTCTAAGAGGTCTACACTTTTGACCAGGTGGAAAGAGACTAGTTAAAAAGGTTGATGTGGACCTTTTAGACCCAGGAGAAATTCTAAATGGAAGTCTCTAAAAGGAAGACCAAACTGTCCGTTTGGTTAGCTCCATTTACTGCTAAAAAAGATTTTAAAAGATGGTGATTCTTACACCTCACAGGAAGGTCAGCCTACAGAGGGCACAGCTTGTTCACAAAGACACTCTTGTGATGTTGGGCAAAACTAACCTGTTTCATCCCTTTTTGGCCACAGTCACAACCGAGGCTACAGAGACACAGCTGGCACTCCTCCTGGTCTCTTTCTAAACTCATCATCTTTTTTCATGGCACCAGACTCGCAAATCCCAGAGAACACAGAGATGAAATCAATCCTTAGGTCAGGATCACACTTAGCAGAGGAGACTTACTCAAAAATATTTCTAAAGTCTTCGCTGTTGGGAAAGACAGCAAAGTGGGTTTGGGATTTCTCCAACAAGCACAGGGAGGACCAGTGAGGCTTCTGGCCTAAGGAACAATTCCAACTAATGAAATGTGAACTGAGGAACTACACAAAATCAGGATATGAGCAAAATTCTGGGATACATTTGATAGCTTTTCTCTCTTCCTCTCATTTTACTGTTTTCATTCCTTACTAACCATTTTAAAAGGCAATTCTCAAGCTGCATGAAATTGTTTCACTCATGTCCCTTCCTTGAAAACAACAGTCTTTGCAAACTTTCGCAGAAAAGTGGTCTTGAAAGACAAATAAAAATACAGATTTTAGGTTTTGGGTCTCACCTAATTGTTTAAAAGAGGGCCTGGATAGGGCTCATCAAAAACAGATAACTTAGATATTTTCTATAAATGATGTTTTACAATAATACCAAACCCACTGATTAATAAAAGTGAGCCTTCAGATTGATCTCTTCCATATATATATTATAAGGGACAATATATACTCTTAAAAAGTCTAAGATTTTCTTTCCTAAATAACAGATAAAAATATTTTTAAGGTGCATGAATCAATTAAGAAAAAAATAACTAACAATGGCCTAATTTCAAGTTGCTACTTACTTCAATTTTAAAGCTACATATTATTTGAGGATTGAGTTTTAATTTCAGAGTCCTGAGGATGTGTCGTAAAGCAACAGAGATTAGAATAAAGTCCTTCCAGAGCAGTTTCACAATTACCCTCACTCCAACATGCCAGGTGGAGAAGCAAACATTAGAAATTATGGCCTGAGGGAGAGGGGACTACAGCATGAGTTTTGAAAAATGAAGACCAAGACACATTTTTATGAGGACCGCCTCCCCAAGTAACTGATGCTGAAGGAAGCAAGTCCACTGAAAAATCAGGAGCTCTCTGACCTAGGAGAGCTGATGTCTGTGCAGGGAACATACTCTAATTGGACACTTGTCAAAAGGAACAGAATAGTAGAATCATCCTTGTTTTAAAAATCAGGTTTATAATTTTAAAATCTATGTGATGGGTATACGTAAGGGTGTTCACTATATACTTCTTTTAAGTTTTCTGTTTGCTGAAAAATTTTCAAAATAAGATGCTGGGAAAAATAAACTCTTTAAATTTTTTAAAGCCCCATCTCTCAACAAATTAAGAAAACTAAACATACTGAAGAAACTTAACAACTCAGCCACTCCGTGTAGAGAACCCCAGTCTCTTGCCTACTATGAAGCGCTTTCTTCCCATTGTATGTTAATATTTATTTGTGCTCTAAAGAACAGGGTGGGAGTGAAAGCAAGTGATTTTCAATTGTTTGGTTCTGTAAATTTAGGAAGAAACTAAGGAAGTAGCTACTTCTTAGGATTTGCAGGGCTATGAAATTCGCAGTAATTACCTGTGCTTCAGTAAATAATATTTTGTCCCTAGAGTTCAATAATTTCAGTTATTTAATATAGGACAATGAATTGATTAGACAGCGAAAGTATCTTTTTTTGTGAATGGATCAAAGAAGCACTGTTAATGAAACACCAGTACAGAATGAAATGTAACACAGTCCAAGACTTCACAAGTGACTGGACAATAAGAGGCACACAGAGGTGATGGGAACAAGTCCCTCAGGCTTCCCTGATGCAACAAAACTAGGATTGCAAAGAAAGTAAGTACAGAGACTCTCATGGCAAAAATAGTGTCATTCCAAGGAGCTGGCAATGGCCTGATAGCTCCATTTTATGAGAAAGTCATAAGTTAATAATAAAAAGGAAAAATAAGCCAGGCTTCAGCTGACTGGAGGACAGCTCGGTAGAAAATTATTTTATAAAGAATCTATTCAGTTAGCTAAGGCATGATTCAACTTCGGTGATGAAAAGAGCGGTCACGCAGCTACCTGATGGGATGAGGCACAGCAAGTTTGCTTTCACTGCCCCAACAGACAGTCACTCAAATAATTTCTAACTTCTTACAAGGTATATAAATTTGGACCGGTGTAATCCTCTACAAAATGCACTCAAATATAAAATAAATGGAGGTATGATGCCGCTCAGAGGATGGCGATGCTATGGCAGTCCATAGCATCCTATCCTACTTGGGGCTTTGCTCCCAGAGGAATAGGAGGTGCAGCTGTACCGCCCTTTGGTCATGACGTAGATGCTACCACAGATCTATTGCCAGGAGCCCTGTTCTTTGAGTTTCTGCTCCTGTATGGAGGGGAGGCTTGGTATGCGGTACCCACATAAGGAAAGAATGAACCAAAGGAAACATCAGGAAGAGGGTGACTCCTCAGAGTGAGCAAAGGACTTTGAAATCCTGGAATCACAGGAGTTCTCCGGTTGGCTAGTTCTCAGCACTCAGTCCTGGGCAGATTCCCTCACAACCTAGAATTCCTCACAGGAAGTGCTGGGTTGAGCTGGCATCATCCATCCATCTCAGAAGGGACAGATTCCTCCCAAAGCATCACAGAACTGACCTGCATGAATGGAACATCATTCCCGACTTCTCCTAAAATCATCTTTAACTCCACAGGAGAGGTGGCCTCAATGGCTCAGCGCAGATGGAAGCCTTCTGAGAAACAGATGGAAACTGTCTCAAAGGCAAAATGAAATGTGCTTAAAAAATAAATAAATAAAGTAATAAATAAATCTAATTATTACTCAAAATTCTAAGGCAGTAACAGGCTTGACACAAGGAGTAAGAAAGAAGGAAGTACAAACAACCGCAGTGGTCCCTCCTCTGCCGGAGGCCCTGCTGCTCTGGTGACACTGGCTGCCACACCTGCAGCACACCTGGGTTCACAGAGAGGAAGAGGCTGTCACTAGGGACACGCAGGCCTGGTAAAGAGCAAATCCAACCGGCAGCAGCCATGACACTTCATTATCACCTTTCCTAAGAGACTCTGAACACCAAGAGCTTTAAGCCCTCAATGCAAGAAACCTAAGTCCAGAAACTTTGGAAATCTCACTGGTTCCAAAGCAAAATTTCTAAATAACACTTATATTCTATTCTAAAGACCAAAAAAAAAAAAAAGGTGGTGGGGAATCTGGAGTGTTGTTTTGTTTTGCTTTTTGACCTTCTCTCTCAGATTATATCCCTGTTTCTTTGATTATACAAAAAATAATTTGGTTACAATTGACTTTCAAAAATGTGGGTTCCAAGATCAATCCAGCACCTAATTTCTATCCTGTCCCCTTCGACCACCAGTGCCCTTGAAAAGGGACACTACTTCTTGAAATAGGAAGTGATGGAGGCAGTTTTTCTTCCCAGAAGATCTGAGACTACACTGATCATCCCCTTAGATGGCATGTTAGTTCTGGCTGTAATGGCAAAGACACAGACTTCAGAAAGGGAGAGGAGGAGGGAAAGAGGCAGAGCCAAACCACAGGACTAATAACACCCCTCCAGAGGCAGTGAGGGCTCCCAGCCTGTGCCAGAGACCATGAAGAACCAGCAGGCGGGAATATGGCAGTGGTGAGAGGCTGGACAGAGCTGTCTCCATCCAAGAGACTGGGTTCCTTCTGGACAATGTGCTTTGCCCTCTTCCAGCCCTTTCAAAAAATGAAGAGAGCAGGTGCCACTAAACACATCAGCAAGAAGGCTCTGGGAGAGGAGGGAGCAGCAACTGGAACACTATTCCTTGTACCCAAACAAACCTGTTTTTAAAAGACAACAACCAGCTTCCTTTTAGGCTTTGTCCTGTTGGTTTCCTCCACAGAGAGATTTTGCCGGAGTCTAATGCGAGAAGAGCATGAGTCAGGGACCACAGAACAGGGACACTACATCACCATCTGCAGAAGCCAAGAAGGGGGAAAAGCTACGTGGGGTCAGCAGTCAGGCACACCGGGCAGGGTGTGAGGGTCAGGAGCCTCACGCTGCACTTCTAGCTCTTGCCTATCTGAAACAAGAGGCCTCAGCTGGCAGCCTGCTCCAGCCAGCCAATACCCGCCTGCCTCCGGTCCCAGCGGGCCTTCAGCTAGTGTAGTAGATGTGGAAGTAGAGAGTCTTGTTGCGAAGCAGGGAGTAGGAGTTGTCAAACTTGAGCAGGTAGATGCCCTCACCAGGGTAGTCGTGGCTGCCAGCCTGCACGTCTCGGTGGCTGTCCCGCCGGTACACAGGCATGACCTCCCCATAGCGGCCCCGCAGGGAGCTCCTGGAGCCTCTCTCCACATCTCCAGCTGGGACAGGGTCTGTATGAGCAAAGGGTAGTGTTTGTCCATGAGTTCAGAGACCAAATATACCTACCTGAAAGTGGAAAGAGGGACCAGGTAACCCAGCGGCTTTCACCCAGTTGAGGGATGCTACTGCCCTCCTATGGGCATTTGGAAATGTTTGGTGGCCTTTGGGCCATCAGAGTGACTAACAGGTGATACTGGCATTTAGTGCCCAAGGGTCCAGGAGTGCTAAACATCTGGATAGTACCTGCTCAACAAAGAAGTGTCTTGCCCCAAATGCCAATAGTGTCTCCACTAAGAAACAATGAGTTAGCCTTACAGAGCCTTCCTAGCTCCAGGGGCACCTGGACATTTCCAAGGGGGAGAAAAAGATATTGAGAAGGGAAGATTCTGACATCCTTTCATTCAACAGGTGAAAGAACCAGCTAAATGAGGTAGGAAATGCAGACAAATGTGCCACCCTGAGTGACGTCGAACTCCTCCTGGGCCCCCAAAGCGCAGCAGATGGATCTGAGGTTCTCCTCCTCCCTGAATACCTGACGACTGCCCTGCAGACTTGCTTTTCCATGCAGAAGCAAGTGAAGGGATTGACAGTAAGATTATACGGGAAAACCAAGGAATAAGGCTAATGCTTAGAACCTACTCTTGTATTACAAAAAAAAAAAAAAAGAAGAAGAAGAAGAAAAAAAGCATTCTCAGGACCATCCTGAGTAGGCGCTGCAAGTAACAACTGACAGAGCACGGAGACTATTTTTAAAACTGCTCCGGGCATGAAGTAAAGAAGTAAACAGTAGTCAGCCAGCTGTAACCGTTTGGATGGAGGAGAGAATGGGTAATTCAGCAAACTGTAATCACTCAGTTTGGTTCCAGATCAGGAATAAAGGTAAATATACCAGAACTAATTGAGAAATGTAAAATAATCTCAGGTTCCTATGTGCTCTGAGAGACACTGCCTCTACATACAGCAGCAATGACCCGCTTCTTTCCCTGCCCCTCACCCCACCCATCCCCAAGGAGATCCTGGGGGAAACAGCTGGGTACTGATTAAAACGAAAGAAGCTTTCCACTTCTTTACCATTAATACCAACTCCTACCAAACAATGTTCTTTGATGGTCTACTTTGGCCTGCATCATTCAACTTAGCTCGCAATGCTGAAAGGGATTCTTCACTGCATTCTAAGGAAAAGGAGGGCTGGAACAACACAGGAAGTGATCGCTAGAACTTAGGTTCAGCCTGAAAAGGAAACCACAAATTATGTTAAAATTAAATTTACCTTCAATCTCCTCCTCCTCTTCCTCATCGTCATCCTCATCCTCGCTAGAATCGCTGACCTGCACAGTTATGTCAGTGCTGGTTACAGGGGTCCAGTCAAAGTAAACTCCAAAGCCAATGTCATAGTCATCAGTCGCAAACTCCCAGCAGACACGCTTCCCCTCCGGGTGGGTAGGTACCCGGATGGTCACCACCTCACCCCGCTTCACCACCAGCCGGCTGTTCTTCTCTTTGCCCAGCTTGCTTTTGAATTCCTTCATCTTGGCAAAGGTCCAGATGCACGGAGGAGCCATCAGAGGTGGGGAAACTGAAAGGACAGGCAGTTTACCACTGAGGAACTCAGAGGAAATGTCACCATACCTGGCATCTTGCTTAGGGAGTCAACATTCCTCCTACTGGCTTCCCTGACTCCCTTTCACAGGTCACTTTCCTCCTTTCCTTCCATCTGTCTGCCTGCCTTTCTTTGAGTACCCACTGGGAACCAAAAAAAAAATACCTTCCACACCCCCCAAAGGTCTCACCTTTCCTGTGGTCCCCCAGAAGGTCTGCAGATTCCAAATCAGTTGAAAGAATATCTATAGCTCCTGTGTGCTCAGACTGGATCATAACGATGTCCCCAGACCTTTGTGGACCATGGTACTTGGCCATCTGCACAACAGAATTCTGGTTAAATGGCACATGTCAAGGCAGATTCCAACTAGCCTCTTTCCAAATGAAGGCTGCCCACCCCTGCCCTATTACCTCAACTCTCTCAACTCAAAGCCTAAATGCTTTTCAACCTTCCTCCTCTGTCCTCCAGCTGCTTATTGCTAATAAATTCTACCAACTTTTCTTTTTAATGGAGGTACTGGGGACTGAACCCAGGACCTTGTGCATGCTAAGCGTGTGTTCTACCACTGAGCTATATACCACTCCCCTACTACCAACTTTTTTTAATGCCACCAGTATATTTCCTAGTTTAAAGATTCTTGCTTGTTCTCTCCTACTTTTTGCAACTTTCCCACTTCAGACCCTTTATGAAATCTTTGCCCATGAACATCCTGAAAGTTTGCTACTGACTTTCACATGGACAGCGTTTCTGGGCCATCCATGCCTTGGTCTCACCTCAGCCTGCAAGTCCCACCCTGCAGCTCCTCTCTTAACAGTTCTCGCATCTAGGGTTTAGCTCAATCTGCCGCACATCCTCCTACTACAATGTCTATTCAAAGTGACTTCCAGATCACTGCTAATCAATTCACCAGAGCACTGCAGAGAGAGAATCTGGTTCATACTCTGCCTCTGTCTCTCTCTCTCACCCATGGCTACCTTGGATGTCTCATCCCATAGGCTGTCTCATCCACTAACAGTGTTCTATAAACAATTACAATTTCACCTTAGACTAGTGCCAGGATTTGCATTTAAACAGTATATTTGCTGCCAGACATCTGACTTCCATGAAGAGTACAAATGTCACTCGATACTCAAAGCCCTCACTGACCCGTGGCAGGAGCCTGCAATCTCTCCCTAGAGGGTTTCACTTCACATCACTCAGATTAGCATTTCCCTGTCTCATGCTATTGTGCCTTAATTTTCTGCTCCTTCTCTAAGCCGTCGGTAGGCAACTCAAGAAATGTACGCCTACTGCCAACATAGGAGAGGACATCAGAGAGACAGCAGTCCAGTTAAGAAATCAGAATTATAGTTGCAAGAAATAAATAAGTAAATTTTGTAATCCTCCCAGACTACACGTAATATCTGTTACTGGAGAGTAGGTCCTTCAGCTCTTATCTTCACTGCTCAAGGAGGTAAATCAGATTTTGGCTAACTTGCTTGCATGAGTTCTTCCTTTTCCAGAAGGTGAAACAAAGGATTTCGTTTGCAACTTATTAGCTGCATAGCCTTAGTAAAGTATTACTAACAACTCTTAGCTTGTTTCCCCATCTGTAAAATGGGGACATAATGGTACATATCTCACAAGGTTATTCTCAGGAATAAATGAAGTACTGTGGGTAAAAATGCTTTGTAAACTAGACAGCATTATACAAATAAAATTATAATGTTTGGCATTGTCGTTCCTAACACCAACACCATTTGCTATTATAAATGTTAACAGTGGTACAAACAACCCCTTCATCCATGGTAGGGAGACCACTGTTACTGGTACCACTTCTGTGGAATCTTTACCATAAATACTGAGTAGCTCTACCACAAGAAAACAGAGACTAATACAATCCAGTGGTTAAAGGCTCCTCACATGGAAAGGATTTCAGACAACATGTGAACATTTATTCTAACACTTCATTTTTTGAATAGATGCTTACCGAGTGCCGGTATAGTGATGGGCCCTGGAGGGATACACACACTTATTCCCAAATAATTAAATGTGAAATGCCCTGGTGCTTTTTAATTCCAACCCACCCAAACACATCAAACTCTGGTGCCACAATCTCGTGCTTGTAGAGAACGCGCTTCCTACCTTGCTGAGGACCGGGGCCTGGTCCGCAGGCAGCAATTCCTGTTCCACTGAGGCCTGAGCCTCTATGGCACCAGCTGCTTTCAGCTGATCTTCTGTGACATCCTCTCTCACTGGAGCTACCATCTGCGGCCTCTCAGAGCAAGACAGCATGTCAATTCAAGAACTCTTTTAAAAGGCACAACAGTCCTGGAGAAACTCAGAGAGAAAAGAACCTTCAAAGGGCACCCCCAAGCCCTGCTTTCCTCTGGGATTTAGGTTTACTGTCATTTCCACTGGCTGCTGCCCAGGGCTGAAATGGACCGCAATACACCAGTGACAGCATGTGGGGGCCCAGGACTGACAACTCCAGGTCCCAGGCTCCGAGAACCATGATAAACACACAGCTCAGTTGTCTGAGATGGACGGTGGGGTCTGGTTTTACTCCTCACTCTGGGACCCATGCCATTTGCTCCACACAGAATTTCAACAAAAGAAGAGCTGGAATCTCAGTTCTGTGCAACACATAAAGTCACTGCTAGAAGCAAAGGGAGGAGGCCTCACCCAAACCAAAAATTGCTCACAAAACAGCAGAAGTGCGGACTGATCAGCAAGGCGACCCTCTCCACTGTTAGCCCAGAAGCAGGTCAGCATTTTCACTCACATGCTACCACTGATGTCCATATCACACCCAGTTCACCGAGTAATTTTAAAAGGCAGTCACTTTCTTTCCTTATTTAAGCCCATTAATCTACTATCCCAATGACTTATAACACAAAGAAGCAGGGGGATAATGTACGCTGTCTTCCATTTCTCCTGGCTTCGGAGAGACAGAAAGTGGGTTAAGTGCCAGGGCTGCAGCGCAATACCCCAGGCTTCTTAGAAATCTGTTGCCAACAAAAGGTAGCATGGATTCTTCAGAGTAGCAGTTATCAAAGTATAGTCTGGGGACCCCTGGAGTCCTTAAGGCCCTTTCAGGGGAGTCTGCGAAGTCAATACCTTTTCCTAATCATCCTAAAATATTATCTGCCTTTGTTCATTTTCATCTTCTCAGAAGTTTACAGTGAAGTTTTCCAGAAACTGTATGACATATGATATCACAACAGAACAAACGCAGAAGCAGATCTAAGAATCCAAGTGTCTTCTGTTAAGCCAGACATTAAAGAGATTTACAACATCTCTCTTCCCACTAAATTACTTTTGCTGTTTTTCATTAAAAATATGTCATTTATATTAACATGAAAATAGCTGTTTTTCATTAAAAATACGTCATTTATATTAACATGTAATGAGTTCCTTATTGTTCTTTTCAAGTGAATGAATATTTTTTAATTTTCCAGTTTTAATTTCTAGTATTGTAAACATTGATAGATACAACTCACATAAGCAAAACTTCTTTGAGGTCCTCAAGAATTTTTAAGTGTGCAAAGTTTTGAGAACCACTGCTTTCGGGCAGCGTCCATTTCCTCAGAAAGGCTGAGAACCGACTGGAGAACCACACTGTAAACCACATGGGGAAACAGGGCTTATTTTGGAGTTCATGAGTTTCTTTCCTTCCTTCTTTCTCTCTCTCTCTTTTTTAACACAAACAAGAAAAATCACCCCTAGTTTATAAGTTACCTCTTCTTCAGATAAAACAGAGCCAGCTTTGAAATACGTAAGTCACTCCAATTTACCTCAGAACAAGAGGCACTTACTATGAAAATCAGAACTTGGTTGTTGTTTGTAGGTTTGCTAGGGTAATCTTGTGTAAAGTGTAAACTCATCTAGGCCGTGAGTCTATTTTATTCTCTTAAACCTAGAAATGGGAGTCTGTTTTGATACTATCTATTATTTGTCTCCTCTACTAGGAGGTGAGCGAGACGGCAGGACTGGGTCCCCTCCCTCTGCAGGCACAGCGTCTACGGCCAAGCCTGTCGCAGGGAGCCCTAGGGCCCTTTGCACGCTGACCTCATTCCCAGGAGGGCCTCACCTGGCCTTGCCCAGTCCGCTCCAGTCACGGTGGCCTCCTGAATCTCCGGGAGTCCTCAGACACGGCAAGCACTCCCCCACCTGAGGGTTGGGGGCTGCTACTATCACCTCAGCCTAGAATACTCTGCCCCCAGTTACCTCAGGGCTTCCTTCCTTCAGGTTTCTGCTCAGCCGTCACTGCCAGGGAGGCTTCCCAGACGCCTGTACATAAAATGCTCACTTTCTGTGGCCCCAACACTCTTCACACCCCCATCCAGCTTCGTTTTTCCTCACTGCACTTATGACCACCTGACACATTATGTACCATATTTTGTTGACTGCAAGATGCATATTTGTTTTCCAGTTTTGATACAACTGAAATACGGGATGGCCTAAAACTTGGTGGCGTCTTAAAACGGCCACGGGCCTGGATGGACATGGTGTCCTTCCTCCTGAGATTTGCATATGCTTCTGCCAGGGCTCAGGAACGCTACCGACTGAGGCGACCTGAGATTAAGTTCTTTTTAAGGGTTTTGGTTAGACCACACTGGCAGAGTGAATTTAGAGAACAGACTTGTGGTTCACATTCTCAGGGGAGGTAATTTTCCTCCCCTTACGCAGCGCCGCGGCTGAGACATCCACATTTCCCTGCGGATCCGCATTTTCCTTTCTGTGTGGAAGGATCTCTTTCCTTGTTTCTCTTTTTACTGAAGGTGCAGGCATTGGTGGGGGGTCTCTTAGTAGACTCTCTCTCGGGCATTTTTCCTTTCTTGGTGGTATGTAAAATGACCATTCATCTTACGGCTGATGGCAACTTAGATTCTACAAAATATGATGTACATTTGTTTTCCATCTGCCTCCCCCAATAGAATGTAAACTGCATGAGCAACCAGGGACTTGGATTGTCTGTTCGTTTGTGATAGCTTCAGTGTCCAGAACACTGCCAGGTAACAGCAGGCTCTCAACAATTATAGTTGAATTAATAATGAATAAGTTAACTTTTGTCTGGGAACAAAAGGGGACTGTTTGGAATGTGAGAACACAGCAGTCAGTCTGACCATCCACCTGACCCTACTGTGTATGGCATCTAAAATGCAGCCTCTTCTTCGCCTTGGTGCATGCTACTTTACACAAGTATGGTTCTGCTTGTTTAAAAAATATTTTAAATGGGACATGCAACAGCCACATAAATTTAATATTCCCATTAGCATTTTATGCTCTGAAGAACTAGTGAAGGGTAGCTGGGGAAAGATAAACTGCAGATCACTTGATGCCAATGATAAACCAGGTAAAGGAAAAACTCCCACTGTAAGCCTTCTGGTTTATGCTGACCCAGAGCAGGGAGGCCGTCCCAAAGTGGTGGAAAGACAGAGATTTGTGCTGTTTCCATTTCTAAAATATACAAAGCACAAACACTAAACTTCAAGGCGTCATGCTTGCTGGACTTTTTTCTTCCTTCACACACTAGATTCTAGAAACAAAACTTGAAAATTTTACCTCCTTTTTTCTAAGAATGTTCTATATTTGTCACTCAAAAAGCTGTTTACTCTTTGGAGGAAAAATTAGTTCCGTGACAAAAGCCATCCCCCAAAGATCCTTCAAGTCAACATGTGCAGAAATAGGGTGGTGGCAGGAGAATGGAAGGACGTTCCCCTCAGGGGATTTGACGAGAACCTGAATTGTCTCACAGAATCAACGCCTTGAGGAGGCTGTCTTCTAAAAGGGTCCTTATATGTAACAACCTAGTAGCTCTAAGCATAGAACTCAAAACCTTTCTATTTTGAAAATAATCTTTAGAGCAGACAAACCTAAAGCTGTGTGAGCTTGGACAAATTATCAAATTCACTGTTTCATTTTCCTCATCTTAAAAAAATACTTATTTCATTAGGTTTGTTATGAGAATTAAATGAGATAATATATTTTAACACCTAGTACAGTATTGAGCAAATAGAAACATTTAATAAAAAGTAACTATTTTATTATCATTATTACAGAGAAACACTCAACCAAGTCTGGCTATTAACACTATTATCACCTATATTATAAGTATATTAATCATTATTATCTTCCATTCTGAGGGAAAAAAGTTTTATTTATATATAAAGATAAGAAGAAAGAAGTTCTACCTAAGAAATAACAGATTTTTAAAATATCCTGACATTCCCCCCATCTCTAGCCATCAATTTTGCGTGGGGCATAGAGACCACAGGTTCTACTGGACCATGTTGTACCGTGAATTGATCTGTTGGACTATAATACACAGTAGCTCAGGTTTCTCCAAAATATAGTTTTTCATTAATTATTCCATTAATGCCTTGTGGCTTCCACGTAGTCTAGAGCTCTGTAGTACTACTCCCTTTCTGCTATACTCTGAGATCACTGACGGCAGGTGGATGAGATGGGTGGAAAGGGAATTTAAGAATGACAACCTGAAGGTCATCATAATGGTTTACTCTGAAAACTACATAATTTTTAAAATTGCCTCCAATAGTGTGTTTGTGTGCATTTCATGAGTAAAAATCAAAAATACATTGTCTTGAAAGTCCACCTGGGAGCCACTTTTAACGTTTTAACATTTAAACCTGGTCTTTGGGAGGAGATAAATGAAGACACTATACTATCTGTCACAGTTTTACTCTCTGAGAGTGAAAGAAAATTTTATAACCAGAAAGATATCTCACATTGCCCCTAGATACACATAAGGGTTGACTAGTTAATGATAACAGTCTCCATACTCTTCACTTCAATTTGTATTCCCCCTTAAAGTCGCTGTCTACTTCCTCCATCAATTCCTTATCTCAGAAGAAGAATCCTCTAGAAGCATTACATCCAAAGTAGTTGCTGTCCCTACCTGTAGGGTGAGGAATGTGGTTCTAGATCAGAGGCAGAAGCTGCTAGAGAGGTGACCTTGGTGTCTTCTAGATCTTCATTCTCTAGAAAATCATGGAAAGAAAAATTCAGTGCCTGAGAGGGAACACAACCATAATTATCTTCTATCTTTTTTAAAAATCTGACAGTAGTCAACCAACTTTCTCTTTCCAAAAATATTCTAGGCATAAACTTTATACTGCGGGAGGCCCAGCACATAAATTATTCAAGTCATTACATCCAAATATTCTCAGACTGTTATAACCTACTCATAAAAAAATAAGCCATTTTCCAAAACAAATCCCCACAGAATTAATCCTAATTTAAGAATCACATTTCCCAGATAGCAAATGGTTAAACTGGGCAGAACGTAGAGTACAGAATGGAATGTAGGATGAAATGACCTGGAATTCAGTGCCAGAGCAGAAAGTGCCACCCCTACATTCAATCAGCTCATGTCACGGTATCCAGGGTCAGGGAAAGGATTTTGTAATTTCACTCACTTACTCACTTCAGTCATTCACCAATGACTTACTGAGTAACTATTAGGCATCCTCAAGGAACTGAGGCCCTGTTCCCAGGCTCACAACAAGCCTATGCCTGGTATTTACATTGCCGTCTTGCAGGTAAGGAAACTAAAGCATAGAGACAAGATTCAAACCCAGGCAATCATGCTCTTAACCATTAGGTACTACTAAACTTTATGGCGTATTTATTTAGCCTTTCCGTGAGCACTCAGAAAAGCATATGGTTCATTGTGTTTAGATAACCTCCAGTGAACCTCCTCTAGTTAAGGCAGCAAGAAACTAAAGCCCAAAGTTCACTTCTCAGTATAAAATACAATGTATTGACATAAACCTCAAATGCTGAAAATTTCAGAGTTTGGTAGGAACATAAAAGTGACATAACCGGCAAATATTTGTGATCCAACTTTATAATCTATTCTCATTATTTTGTATGTGAATAAGATCTATTTTTTTTGTCAGCTCACTCTCATAGGTAGAAAGACCTTGGTGCTTATGCCACCCAACTTTCCTCTTGTGAGATAATAGAAAATACATCAATTAGCTTCTGCCTTGAGTTCCTGGCACAGAATAAAACCTTTCTAATTTCCTAAGTGATTAGAGCACTAGGAGTTTCTTTTGTTCTAATATTTGGTCTTTGACTTTGGTTCCTGACACAGAGTCCCATGGAATTTCCTGAGTGATAACAATGTCTCTTGTTCTAATAAGGTGACTCTTGGGCTCCTGGATGGGGTCTGGTAACCAGAAAGACCAAGCCATAATTAGAAGCTTGGGATTTTCAACTCCCGCCCCCATTCTCTAGAGAGGGGAGAAGGGCTGGAAATGGAGTTAATGATTGTTCACACCTACATGATGAAGCCTCAATAAAAATCCCAAAAGTATGGGGTTTTGAGAGCTTCCAGTTCAGTGAACACAGCCGCATACCAGGAGGGTGACCCACCCCAAATCCACAGGGACAGAAGCTCCTTCACTTGGGTTCCTTCCAGACCTTACTCTTTGTATCTGACTGTTCCTCTGTAACTTTACCATATCCTTTAACAAACTGGTAAACATAAGTGTTTCCTTGAGTTCTCTGAGCTGTTCTAGCAAATAATCAAATCCAAGAGGGAGGAGGTCACGGGAACCTCCAATTTGTAGCCAAGATTGACAGAAGTTGTAGGTAACCCAGGGAATAACACCTGTGACTGACATCTGAAGTGGGTGGGAGCCGTTTAGGGGAACTGAGCCCTTAACCAGTCGGATCTGACACTATCTCCAGGTAGACAGTGTTTAGAATTGAGTTAAACTGTAGGACACCCACGTGGTGTTGCAGAATTGCTTGGTGTGGGGAAAAAAGTCCACACATCTGGTGTCAGAAGTGTCGTGAGTGTGGCAGTGTGAGCGTAAAGAAGAAACACAGGAGGAGGCCCGAGGTCTTCTTTACACCTCTCAACAAAGCAACTGAGTCAAAGACAAAAGTCAGATGTTCTCCAGTCTCTGCTAGTCTATGAAGAGGCCCTTTTCATTGAGAATAGACAGTTCTTCCCTAAGTTGACCTAAGTAAAATTTGCTTCCTGATAGATTCTGCTTCTCGATCACTACTCCCCACAATATCCTTTCAAATACTTACAGCCTGCTATCACATTTCCCGTAAGTTCCTCCCCTAAGAGGTTAGAGCACTAGGGAAGACCGACCACCTCCAGTCCTCTCACTCACCCCCTAGATGACTCTGCCAGTTGGCCTCCTTCTGTTGTTCCTTTTTGTTCCATTTCAAGTAAAGACCTAAAATGGATGACTTTTTCAGATGTGTTCTAAACCTTGCAGAGTACACTGAGACAATAATCTCTTAACAAGGACACAATATTTCTTGATGTAATATGCTAACTGGGCACTAGATTTCTTTAACTGCTGCCTTACCCTGTTGACCTAAATAAATCAATAAAGATCTCCAAGGGTTTATAAAAATAACCTTTTTCTAAGCCCAGTCTCTCCTATGCTCTATTTCTGAAACAGATTTTTGGAAAATAATTGGCTTTTTAACTTAAATACAGGGCTTTATATATCCATATTGTTTATTTCAAATTATGTTTTTGAAACAACACAAATACATGCTTTGCTTATGGTAGAACAAATTAAATACAGATAAAAAAACATTTAGCATTTACCCTTCCAAACTTTAGTATACAAAAAATCCATTATCCAGTGTAGAAAAATCAGGAAATATAGACAAGAAAAAAGTTTTTTTAAAAAACACCAAAAATCAAAACAACCAAACACAATCCCCACTAGCCAAAAATAACCATTGTTAACATTTTGGTGCATATCTTTCCAGAAATACATTTATAAATATACATACATATGTATGTATGTATATAGACAGATGCATATGTACATACATCTATATATTGATATATTTCATCCCTATCTCCAGCAATTAACTTTGGGGTATGGAGATTACAGGTTCTACTGGACAATATTGCACCACGAATTGATCAGTTGGACTATAATACCTACTAGTTCAGATATTAATACAGCTTTTCATTAATTATTCCATTAATGTTGCATAGTTTCCACTCATTCTAGGGCCTAGTACAAATATAATATATATAATATTTATATATATAATGTAAATAATATTTATATTTATGTATAATGTAAGAAATATTTACATATTTCTATTTCTGAAATGACATGAATCTAATATTATTCATGAACGTCTTTCAGGGTCAACAAAAATGGGACTATATAATAATTTTAAATGTCTGTATATTATCCCATAGGCTGTACCATAATTTTAACCAATCTCCAATCCTCTAATGTTAGAGCTAGAGATTTGTTTCAAATCTTTCAGTGTTATAAGCAGTGACGTTATAGTAGAGATGTCTACAACCCTTTCTTAAGAATTTCCCCTGTTCATTGAGGGGGCAGTCCCGGTGAGCAAGGAACACTACATTGGCCATAGCTCATTGATTGTGGGTAAATATCTGCCCACAGTCAGTCCAATTCTCTTCCCAAAAACCTGGGGTTGGTACCAGAGACCAAAACAGACTGTGAAGGGACTCAGTCAGGTCAAGAACTAAGCCTACCTTCTGGGAGAAGCCTTCGTAGGCCACGTAAAAGCAGATGACTAAGCAGAGAAGACAGCTGTCAGAGACTGGAAATGATGCATTCAAACAAAGAGAAGAAGAAACAAGGAATTGTGGGGTCCAGGCAGCTGGTGTCAGATGAACCTAGATTAGGGACAACCGAAGATAGTTGCCCCTTGTTCTCCTCCAAGCCAAAAGGTGAGAGCTAGATTGTCTTTTTATTATTTATAGGAGTTCTGGATACAAATTTTTGTTAATTATATGTGTTATAAGTACCTGCTTCCATTCTGTGATTTACTTTTTCACCCTTTCAATGGTGTCCTTGGATGAACCAAGGTTTTTTAATTTTAATGTCATCAAAATTTACTAATCTTTTCCTTTATTAGTTTCTGTATGTCCTGTTTAAAATGTCTTTCCCTACATTGAGATCAGGAAACTATTCTTCTGTATTATCATCTAGGAGTTTATTTCTTTTCACATTTTGGTCTATAATCCAAGTAGAGTTGATTTTTTGTGTATATGGTATGTGAAATAAGGATCAAGTTTCATTTCTTTTTTATTAGCTCTGATCCTGCCTGAAGAATTTAGTTAGTGGAGGTCTGCAGGTGATAAATCATGTTTTTGATTGCCTAAAAATATCTTTTTTCACTTTCACTTTTGAAGACTATTTTCACTGAAAAAAAAATCTATATTGGTTGTTATTGTCTTTCAGGATGCTAAAGATAATCTAGCTTTCACTTCCCTGTGCATAAGTCAGCTGTCAGTCTAATTACTATTTCTTTGAAGGCAAACTGTAATTTTTCTCTGGCTACTTTTAGTATTTTCTCTTTGCTTTGGTTTTATAGCAGTTTTAATTTAATGTGTACCTACTGTGGATTATATATACCCCTGCTTGGGGGTACATAGGGCTTTGGGAATCTGTAGATTACATCAGTTTTGGAAAATTCACAACTATTATCAAAAACTGCTTCTGTCCATTCTCACTCTCCTTACCTTTTTAGACTCCAATTATACAAATGTTAGAACTTCTTACCATATTTTCTATGTCTCTTATCTCTTCCTTGAATTTTCCATTGTTGTATTTTTATATATTTTCTTCTCATCTTTCTTCTAATTCACTATTTTCTCTTCAGCTGTAGTAACTTATTGCTAAACCTGTCAGCAGAGTTCTTCATTTTCATCTGTATTTTCCTATCTATAGAATTGCTATTTGGTTCTATTTTTAGAAATTTCAATTCTATGCCAGATTTCTCAAGCTTGTCTTTTATCTCCTTAAACATAATAAATATAACTTTTAATTGAAGTATAGTTGACTTACAATATTTAAGTCTGTATCTGGTAACTCCAAAATCTGATGCCCCTATGGATCCATTTTTACTATCATTTCTTTTAATTTTTGCTCACATTGTCTCTTTTCATGCATCTGGTAACTGTTGATATATTCCAGAAATTGTTCTTGCAAAACTACCTGTCAAAATAACTTGAAGAATACAGTGATCCTTCAGAAAGAATTTGTCTTTGCTTCCTCCCCATACCTGGAGGCACTAGCACCCTAGGTTCACCTTAATCCCATTTCATGAACTTAGATGTTTCTCAAGCTGAGCTGTAGACCCTGCAATGGCCTGCTTCTAACTTACCCTTACTTCTAGAACATGGCCTTTAATGGTCCTAACCCAGAGAAAAGGGAGTTCACCAGGGTTCCCCCTACTTGATTAATCCCTGTTGCTTTGGTCCAGAGAAGCACTTTCACAGTCTTGTCATTCAGCTTCCCCACTTAGGAGTCCAGTATATCCCCTCAGAGAAGAAAGGAACCCCAAAATGGACTCTCATCCTTGGACTTCTATCTTTACACTTCTGCCCTCACATGGATCATATCCTGGTACTTATTCATTATCTGATGAGTTCTCCTGGATCTTCAAGCAGATGTTTATATTTCAACAATTATTTTCTAATTGTCCCCAGTGGGAGAACTGATTCCAATTACCTAGTCTGCCATTACTCAAAACAGAAACCTACACTGCCTCTTTACCCTTTTCAGTTTGAAGATACGTTAGTGAATAAAATGGAAACAAAAAAAAAGTTTAAAAAGTCTGCCCTCTTTCTGTCACTGGCTAATGCTATCAGCTTATGTAAGTAGTGGCAGTAATGAAGATTTCAATAAGGTTGAATTTTTAGACAGAAATGAAATTAGCACAAAAATAAAGGAAGACAGTAGTGGATTTAAAGAATAATATAATAAAATAAGCTACAAGGGTATATTGTACAACATGGGGAACATAGTAAATATTTTATAATAACTATAAATGAAGTATAACTTTTAAAAATTGAGTATCACTATATTGTACACCTGCAATTTATATTTCGTAGATCAGCTATACTTCAATTTAAAAAGAACAACATAAAATTAATCCTTACTAAGGAGTTTTACAAACTGTATTTCATAGAAACTTCATCTGAGAGAAAAAAGCCCAGAAGAGGTCAATTCCTGATGAACAGAAAGGCAGAAGAGATATATAGAATAGCTTTACCTTACAATATAAACACAGTGAAGAATCTTATGACATGTTTGTGTATTTTTTCTGAACAGGTAATAGATGTATATTTACTCAAAATTCAAAAGCATGAAAGAATACAGTGAAAACTTCCTCCCACTTCAGTCACTACCCCCAATGTTATTAGGTTTTGTGTAGTCTTCCAGAGATATTTTGCATAAAAAAATGTGTATGTGTGTATATATAAAGTATATATACTTTTTTACACAAATAATGGACATACTAGACATACTACCATGCACTTTGTTTTTTCCACTTATATCTAAGAGATCTTTCCATAACTATATGTAAGAGGCTTCCTCACTCTTTTCCACAGCTGATTAATATTTCATTGGCTGAATATTCCATAATTTATTTAACCAGTTCCCTGTTGATGGACATTTATGTCCTTTCTAATCTTTTACCATTACAAACAGTGCTATAATAACCTTGTGTCTGTGTCATTAAAAAGGTTTGTGAATAAAAGTATGTGATAAATTCCTGGAAAAAACAGGAAAATGAGGACATATATTGTAATTTTGATATTGACAAACTGCCCTCCTTAGCATTTGTAGGAATTTCCATGCCCCTCAGCAATGCATAAAAGTGTTTGTTTCTGCACACCCTTACCAACATAGTGAGATATCGCAATACCCGGTGTAGTTACGATTTCCGCTTCCCCTCCTGTAAGTTAGATGGGGTGTTTTTCATGTTAAGAGCAACTTCTCATAGCATCTTAACAGCTTAATATATGCAGGAAAACAAAGAGGAAAGAGATACTGCTTTTGATGTTTAAGGTTAATATATTCACTAAATTATGTAAGAACTACTGGTAAAACAATTTGCAACTGGATTCAGAGAGGCAGGAAATAAGAAAAGGAGAAAGAAATATATGTTTATTTCCAGAAGCATAAAGTGTGGAAGGTGCAGTCCTGTTTTAAAGAGAGAGAAAACAATTATAAACACAGCTTTTGGGTTTCCTAAATTTATTTAGTGAAATTTAGACCACTATAAAGAAGAAAAAGCCAATTTTTCTACAGTGTAGCTTTTAATATGTCAGCCAAATATAGACGAATTCTACAAGTATTCCTAGAAGAGAACAGAGAAACCAGGGCAAGTTTTGCACATATAGATGGTACTTGGGAAAAAAAATTTTTTTTACTTTCATGAGTATATATTTATTTTAATACGTATTATGAAAAATTGATACATCAAACAAATAATATCATGGATATTATTTAGAATGAAATAAAACTTTAAATGTCAATTTAAAGAAAAAATAATAACCAAATAATATTAGAATGTATTCTCTAATGTGGCAAAAACCCTGACTATGGTACCCAAGTGGCCAAAGTCTTGGAAACAATGAACAGAGAAATAAAACTGGAAGCTCAAGAATAACGCAACTTATAACTGATGGTCTCTAAGGCAAAGGTGAGGGGGGAAGAAGAAACTTTCTCAAAATAATTTATTTTATATTTGACAGTTTTTAAAATAAGAGTTTTATTTCTATGTTACCAGAATATGGTCTCAGACATTCTGATCATGCTACAGATTTAAATGTACTGTGTACTTTGTACTTTCTCTACAAAGAGAACCAAAAAGCAGGTTTTTTTCTAAAGCATTTGAGTATCAGGTCAGGGTTCTTTAGAACAGGTCTCACAGGACTTCCCCTCCACTAAACAGGCCGCAAAGAGATAATTAGCCTAGCCATTAGATTCAAGTGCAGAGGAACTCAAAGCAGGTTATGTGGTTATAGACTCAAGAAGCTGAAACAAAAGAAACTGGCTGAGTTTATATTCCAACGAAATACAGAAATCATGTCATGATCCCACTTCTCCTCAGCCCTTAGGAGTGGGTCATGCTCCGAAGTGGTCATTCAGATGACAGACCTTGGATTGTACTGACTGAATTATGACAGGACTAATTGGCTACTTCAACACCATAAAAACATAACTGCTGTAAGAAAAAAGTAACCACAGGTAGACCAATTTATACTGTTTTGATATAAAATTACAATCAAAACCCAAAAACCATTAGGGCTCTTTGGCATAGACTTCCACTCTTTTGCTCCATCCAATACAGTAACCACAAAATTTTAAATTTTAATTAAAATTGAAATAGCCACAGATATGCAACTTTTCCATCACCGCAAAAAGACTGCCTGCACTGCTGTAAGTCCTACATGAGAATAATGAACAAGTTCACCGACCTGTTTCAGTCCTTGACATCTAAATACATTGATAACTCTCAGGGTCATATACACCAGACCAAGTTCCACCGCCGACTCAGGGTCACAACAGACTTTGCCCTTTATTTTCCCCAAAGCTCCCTAAACTTAAAGGAAAGAAGGAGGGGGTGGGGAGGGGAGGAAAGAGAAAAAGAGAGAAATTAAGAAAGGAAAAGAAGGAAAGGGAAGGAAGGAAGGGAGGGAGGAAGAGAAAGAAGGAAGGAAGGAAGGAAAGGGAAAGAAGGAAGGAAAGGGAAAGAAGGAAGGAAAGAGAAGGAAGGAAAGAGAAAGAAGGAAGGAAGGAAGGAAGGAAGGAAGGAAGGAAAGAAAGAAAGAAAGAAAGAAAGAAAGAAAGAAAGAAAGAAAGAAAGAAAGAAAGAAAGAAAGAAAGAAAGAGAAAGAAAGAAAGAAAGAGAAAGAAAGAAAGAAAGAAAAGAAAGGAAAGAAAGAAAAAGAAAAGGCCTATTTAAATGATGCGATATGTATGCTTCAGAGAGTTTCACTATATAAAAAGTAATTTCTCTCTCCTCTTGGGAACTGAAGTACCCAGGTGTCCCAAAGAAAAAAACTATTAAAAACAATTACATTTCATAAAACAACAGGAACACTAAGGCCACTGGAGAGCTTAGTTCAGAAAAACATCAACATTTTTCCTACTTTATAACTAAAACCTCAACTGACATACATGAAGACTCTCAAAAGGTATTCTCTGCAGAGAATTCTTTTAAAAAACAAGTCATGGTTATTCTGGATAATTATAAATTCCTGTTTAGGAGGAATAAGAAACATTGAAAACCTGAAACCCCTAATTCAGTAACAACTAAATGTCGAATCTCATTTCTTACTGCTGTTTCCCCTCTAAGAGAAAATGATAGGAATCTCTTTCAATTTCATCCTTAGGCTTCTATTGCTTACTCATTGGATCATCTTCCAGAGGAAGGTGGCAGAAGGATCCAATCAAACTCCTAATTTGAAGCAGTTTTTTGAGTTTACTTCCAAGCCTCTGCAACTCTTAGCTTGCCTTCCACACTGCTTTGGAAATCCAGCTTAACTCTAACTCAGGGTTTCTCACCAGCAGCACTTCTGGCATTTGGGGCCAGGTAAGTCTGCTGTGGGAGCATCCTGTGCATTGGAGGGTGTTTAAGAGATGTCAGTAATAGCTCTCTCCCTCCTCCATAACACAAGTTGTGACAACCAAAAAGTCCTCTGGGGGAGGCAAAATCCCTCCTGGCTGAGAACCACAGCTTTAACCTAAGGAATATTCTGTTATCTCAGCCCTTGATATCCTCATATTCATTTGATGCTCCTCTAAATCTCTGTGTTGAGACTTTGTCTCACAATCCAGCAAATATTGACAGAACCTGTAGGACAACATCAAGGGCTCTAGGAGATAAACAGACAAGACAGATTCTGTCCCCACCCTCAAGCTGGTTTCTTGGAGGTAAGTACATAAAGAACTGTAATAAAAGACACTCAATTATATAAAGTTTTGAGCTGTTGAATTTTGTTCCTGGGTACTCTTATCTTACCAAACTAAAAACACCTTGAGGGCAAAGAACATAACCTGCCCTAGAATACCAATTCTAAATTAATATTTGATTAATGGCCAATAAAAATATAAAATAAACTACTGTAAACTTTTTTTTTTTAACTACTGTAAACTTTATCACAACAAGGTCACAACTTCAGACAGACAGTAAAAACTCCACAGCTAACTTAGGCAAATAAGTTAACCTCTCTCAGTTGTAGTCTGTTCTTCTGTAAAATGGGGAGGAAATGATTGTTGACAGGATTAAGTCAGATAATACAAGTAAATCTTTTTCCACATTCTGGCACAGAGGGAATTGAATTACATTAATTACTTTGTTGCTAATAAAATAATAGTAGTTATCACTACTATTTTATTAGCAACAAATCCTACCTCAAGGGAAAGGGCTTGCTCTGGGCTACAATAACAAACTCCTATGTGATATAAAAGAAATCAACACTCACCCTGCTTTCTGAGGGCAAGAGGAAGAAGGTAATCATAAGTATTTCTATCAATGTCCTGAGATGAAAAAGTGAATGCAGGATCCAATCAGAAGGGGTGGGGGTTGGGGGAGACATACTCAGAGACAAAGCTGCTATCTTCCAATACATTCCTGACTATTCTCAAGACCTTTCTACTCAAAATGCTCGAGTATGTTTGCCATAAGGATCTAAAGAAGAAGCAAAAAATAAAATCCTTAACTTACAAATATTGACACATGCAAGGGACACGTTTGAGACTTTCTGAGTGTTCATCTGCTTAATCTTTCAGAAAGTATGCTTAAAATTTCTATCGCTATAATGTTAAACACATGCTATCAATTTGAATTTACTACAAAGCAAAAGAGTTCATGAGGAAAAAAGGCAAAAATTGGTAGACGTTTCAAAGTAAGAGAACATGAAGTCACAGGAAAAAGTTGAGTGATTCGAAGAGAGGTGTGTGCGTGTTTGTGTTTGACGCCAGCTGCATTAGGAAATGGGAGCTATTTAGGACAGAAGTACAAGAAGGGAAATCACCATGCTGGGAAATAAACATCCAGGAACACCTCCTCTGACCGCACATAGAGTTTCAGTGATCAAAAACAGACCTTATTCTCATAATAATAGATAACACCAGTATAGTGTGTATCTTGGGCTAGGCACCAAGTGTCTTGTACACAGCGGCTTGTGTAATCCTCCCAGCAATCTTATTAGGCAGTTACTATTAGTGCCCACATTTTACAGATAAGAAAACAAACCTAGAGAAGTTAAGTGACTTGCCCAAGTAAATTAAAGATTCAGACTCCAACCCAGGCACCATGGCACCATGTCTACTGCCATACTGCACAGTGACTATTTTAATTTCAGAATTGGAAATTTAATTTATACTTACTACTTAGTGAGACCAGTTCTCTCTCCCTACCCTTTTGTATTTCAAAAAAGCATCCTTTCAGTTGACTCTTGTGCGACGATCATAAGAAGGCTTGAAAGATAAAGGTGTGATCGATAGGCACTTTCGCCTTTGGACACTGACCATGAAGTAATCCACATGGAGGAACGTGGGTGGGTAGAAATGAGACAATCTCCTGAACAAGACGAGAGGGATCTCGAAGAATGAGGGAAGTAGCCAAAGTTCCTATTTCAGCCCCTATTTCTTGCCTTTGCTCTGACCGCTATGTTCATTCAAAAGACCCCAGAGCCAACCGATTCCAACTCTGCTTTTCATCTCTCTCACTCTGATAGATGGAGAGGATGGACGCGAGGCGAGGCGCGAGGGTCTATGTGCAGGGAGGCTAGAGCCAAGTGGGGTTCTGGACAGAGAGAAAGGAGAGGCACGGAAAGGATGGGACCTGGGACAGAGGTGAGGATCGGGGTGGGGAGCCAGAAGCAGGGGGCAGCGAGGCCGGTGGGGTCGGGGTCAGCAGCCAAGGAGTGATCAGCGGGCGTGCTGAAGCCGAAGAGGCGCCAGGGGCACAGCAGCCCTGTCACTACCATCCGGGTTGATCTGAGAAAGGAAGCGGGGCAGGAACCACGGCATTTCGAAACAGAAGCAGAAAATAATCTCGATCGAAGACCAGGCCCAGGTGGTGGCAGCGGCGGGGGCGGGGATCGCGGCCCGGAGCAGGAGCAAAGGCAGGAGCTCCGCGCGTGAAGGGGCTGCCCAGACTCTACTGCTCCGCAGGGGAGCGCAGGGCAGAGCGCGGCCGAACCCCGCGCCGATGTGCGGGGCCCCGAGGCCGGGCGGCACCCAGCCGCCGGCGCCCCGGCCTTGCGTACCTGAAGCGGCCGCCTGGCTCCCCTCCACTCCCGGGCTGTCCCCGACGCCGCGCGCCGACCCTCGGCGGGCTGCGGGGCTCCAGACGCCCGGCCCCTCAGCCGTCCGCCCGTCCGACATCTGCAGCCCGCACGGAGAGCGCCTCCACCGCGCGCCGCCAGTGGCTCCGGAAACAGCCGAAGGCCGAGCGCGCCGGGAAGAGCCGAGCGGAGCCCAAGGGCCGGAAAGGGCCGCGCGTCGGGCCCGGAGCGGTCGCGGGAGCTCTGGCCGGCGGAGGCTGGCCACGTGGGCTCGGGGAGGGCTATTGCGTGCTTATGATCGCAGGTTTTTAAAGTCAGGGGTTGAAAGAACAAAACCTGGGGAAGATTCCGTGAACCCCGGCCGGAAGTCGTGGTATCCATGGAGACGCTATCGGAAGTTGGGGTTGCTAGGAGGCCTGGGCGCGTTGGCTAATCTGCGTCATGGCTGAAGTCCCAGAAGATTATGATTCCGGCCCGGGTGAAGAAGAAGACCTGCAGTCTGAAGTACCAAAACTGCCTGACTCTCTTATGACGACTGAAGATGCCGAACCAGACACCATGGCAGAAGCAGGTCCAGCGCTTCCTGTAGAAACTGACCAAGAGCCACAGCCAGAGAAGGAGGAAGAGGACTTTAAAGAAGAGGCTCCAGAGAATGCTAAGGATGTACACCCATACCTAAAACCAACCAGGACAACTGAGGAAGAGATTCTCAACAAGTCCAAGACAGACCTTTATAGCGATACTGAGTTAGGGATTCCCCAAGAGGTAGAGTCGGAGACATCCAGACAGATAGGAGGTGAGTTTTTCAAGGATTTGGAGGTCCCTGTGGATGAAAAGCGTGAGGACCAAGAGGAGGAAGCCAAACCAGATATTACAGAGGATGTACTCGTACAGTCAGCTAAGGAAACAGAGCTAGATCTACCAAAGGAAACCGAGTCTGAGGTTCCAGGGGCAGCAATCAGTGAGACAAGATTAGTGTTAATAGAGGAAACCAAACAGGAGGTTCCAGACGAATCACTTAGAGAGCAATATGAAGAGACAGGTCTAGAACCTGCAGAGCAGACCAAACCTGAATTTCCAAGTGAAAAACCACGAAAATCAATTGAAGAGACAGGTCTAGAGCCATCAAAGATGACCACAGCAGAGATTACAGAGGAGACACAAAGTAAGTCACCTGAGAATAGGACAGAACCACCTGGGGAGGCCAAACAAGAGTTTCCAGAAGAGACACTAAGTATGTCTACTGAGGAAATACAGAGAAAATCAACTGAAGAGAAAATTCCAGAGCCACTAGAAGAGATTGAATCAGAGCTTTCTGAGGAAAAATCAAGAAAACCAATTGAAGAAGCAGTTCTAGAGCCATCAGGAAAGACCAAATCAGAAGTTCAAGATGAGACACAAAGAAAGTCAACTGTGGAGAAAGTTCCAGAGCCACCAGCGGACACTAAACCAGCAGATCAAAAAGATAAGCAGAAAAAATCAACAGAGGAGACAGGACTAGCACCATCACAGAAGTCCAAATCAGAGGAGACACTAAGACAGTCAACTGAGCGGAAAGGTCCACAGCCACCAGAACAGACTAAACCAGAGTTTCCAAAGAAAGAACCAAGAAAGTCAACTGAGGAAATAGGTCAAGTGCCACCAGAGAAGACCAAACCAGAGTTGCAAGAGAAGACACAAACAGAGCCAAATGAGGAGATAGATTTAGAGTTACCATGTAAAGCCAAACCACTACTTAGAAGAAAGACCCACGTAGAATTTGCCAGCGAAGATAGGCCAGAACCAATCAAATTTAAGCATTCTGTAGACAAAGACGAGCTAGAGCACTCTGATTATCAAACAAGAAAGTTGTTAGTAAAAGAAACTAAAAAAGTGTCAAAAGACTCTGTGTCAGGGTCTCTTCCAGTAAGTGAAGCAGACTCAGGGAATACAGATTATGAGTTTTCTAAAGAACTCCAAAATGTATTTCAGCTTTCTGATACCAATTATGAATTATACTCATATTTCTCTGAGTCTCAGAGGGATTTAAAAGGGTCCCCTAGTGAAAAGAAAGTTGTAGATCTGTCCTCAGAGTTGATGAAACATGAAGATAAAGAAGCCCAGCCCTGCAAAAAAAATGACCTACAATTTGAGTATCTTAAATGGAGCCCAGAGAAAGTTGCAGAGTGGATTAGCCAGCTAGGCTTCCCTCAATACAAGGTATACAAAAAATGACACTTTTTGAGATCCTATACTCTCATCCTTCTTCCTCTTATTCCTCTACCCTTACCTGAGCTTTGGCCTCCTCTTAACTAGAAGGACTATAGAAGAGTCATGGACCATGGTAGAGGTAACTTGGACTCTAATTTTGGCCTTTCCACTGATGTATATTTGTATTTTGGGAGAGGAAGGAAAGGTCACATTTGTTTGTTTTCTCTGTTCATCACAGTGATTATACTTCTCTGCAATCCTTTTAATAAAGACTAAAACATTGATATAGACTTCTTTTCATAGAAATCTGTATTTTTAAAAACGTTTTAACCAAGGTAGACTTTTTGGTACTTTGTCAGGTTGTTTTAGTAGCAGCTCCTTTAACCTGAACTTGTACTATTAATCTTAAGTGTCTGTCTCAAATATGTTATATGTATCATGAGCACCTAACAGTACTAATTTATATCAACCAAGAATAGTTTTATTAAAAAAAGGTAGGGTGAATCCTGGTGCCAACTATGTTCTTAGGCTGCCACAAACAACACAAGGACTGAAATCTTTGGTACTCCTGTACTTAAAACTGTAGTTGAGGCATGAAAGAAGTGCTGGTTGTATCATACTCAAAAAAAATTTTTTTAAGCAGCAGTATAAAATTTAATCAAGAGTTCAGATGGGTAATATGTGTGATTATTAGGATTATTTTTAAGTTTAAAATTAAAAAATTTTCTCAGTACAGAACTAGAGACAAACATTTATTTATTCCTCCCTCCCTCTTTCCTTCCTTCCCTTCTTCCTTCCTCTGTCTTGCTTTCTTTTCTCCCTGTATTTGCCATACATCTTTTGAGTGATATTCTCATTGTACTGACAGGAGTGTTTTACGACAAACTTCATCAGTGGCCGAAAACTCATCCATGTAAACTGCTCAAATCTCCCTCAGATGGGGATAACAGATTTTGAGGACATGAAGGTGAGTTGTGTACGTTTTCCCTGTAAAGTGCTGTGACACTGCTCCCTTCTACTGCAAACCAATCTCCTTTCCTTCCAACCTGGCCTCCAGTTTCTGCCAGTGGTGTTATCATACTCCCAGTATCCCAGGCTCACAGTGGTGGCTTCTTCTCTCTCCTTGGATTCCCACAAAGATTCCAAGAACTGTCACTTCCTCCTGTAGCATCTGGTTTTCTCCATTCTCAGACTATTACTGGAAGGTACCTAGAACATCTTAGTAGCCTCCTGCTTTTAGCCTCTGTCTGTAGGCCCTCTGGATTCAAGGGCCCTGCATTTAGACTCTCACCTTCCACCTATTTCTACAGTACACTAAGAAACCTTTGAATCCTCTCTACTTACAGGATACTCTCAACTCCCTAGCTTGGGATTTAAGGCCCTTCCCAAGTTTTCTCCAACCACCGTTCTCTCGCCTGCTACTCCTCTGCTTGATCCTTCTGCTCCAGTCTCACAGGTCACCTCACACCCCCGCAAGCCTGCCTTGTGCATTCCTCCATCTACCTCTTTCCTCAGTTCCCCCTCCCCCTGCATGACTAATATGACTCTTAATCATCCCTCAGGACCCAACTCCCCATGAAGTCTCTCCTGGCCTTCCTAGCACACTGTAACCTCCCTCCAAAGCTCTCATACATTTTATGTCTCTAACACCCATTTGGCACTTTTTTTAATAACACCGTATGTGTTTTGCCTGCTTACTAGCTAACTTTGAAAAAGTTACAGTAACCTTACTGAACCTCAAGTTCCTACGATCTCGCCAGCACCAGCAGTCCATTTGATGCTTCTGTGCATAACAGTGCCCTCCGGTTACTGTCTTTTGTAGTTTACAAAGCTTTACATACATAATCTCATTTATAATCTTTCCTTGAATACCCCCCACCCCAATGTACCAGTGGTTTTATTCAGTACACTCTTACCTGTAAAAGCTCTGCCTTAGTGGTTCTCAGTCTTGGATAGTCTTTGGAATCAGATGAGATTTTTAAAAAAATCCTAGGCTTCACACTGCAGAGGTTTTGATTCATTAGGTCTATGGTAGGCCCTGGAATTTGTTGAAGGATTAAGACATTCAAAGTTATGTTAGATGATCTTTGCTTGACAGGCCCACTATGACACAGATAACTTTTTAGAGATCATACATGACCTTTAAGTATGCCACCGTTACCTTCCTTACTGATATACTAAGCATTTTTAACCCCACCATTATAATTATAGCACCTAGTACAGTAAATCCACAATTTATCCCATAACAACACTTAAGCAGTGTGCTTATCTTTTGCCTGCTAACTCTCTCATATCATCATTCACCAGCTTTGGAGAGTGGGAGGAGTCAGGGCAGGTTGCTTGAATGTAATTCTGGACAGACTGCTAAGAAATTGAACCACATCTAAACTGTGCATTCTATTTAGAAGCCTTGTAGTTAATTCATGGCCAGTTTCTGTTCTCTTCAACTTCCTTTCACTTCTGTAATTTTGCAATTACTCATGCTTCATGTACAGAAATCACTCAGCTTTCCCTTTTTCCTTCCCATGACCCTACTAAGATGACCAGAGAAGAGCTAAATGTATTACATGAGACTGGTGAGGTCATGCACTAATTCTTTTTTTCACCTGGCCAAGGGAGTGCTTGAAACCACTATCTTGTCTTTCCCATTTGTAGTGATGCAGTAGCTTGGTAAAAAGGGGAGAGAATGTCAACCTTATTTATTCTAGGGACAAGCTAGACAAGGTAACACTGCACTTGCCTCAGCTTTCTGCCTTAGAAAATAATTCTCAAAATACTAAACATTCACTCCATCAAGTGAACAAAACAACTCTGATAAGTATTTGGAAAACAGATGAATTGCTTATTCTTTTTGTATGCATGATTTTCATTACAAAGTATAGCCTTATAAGATTTATAATATCTCAGCAATTTCACTACACCTACCTTGTTGCAAACTATTTAAATAGCACAGATTCATAACATGTCAGTAATTATCACTAAACAAAAATATTTTTCTTTTTTTAAATTTTCAATTTTAGTTTTACAGAAGAGTTGTGAAGATAGTACAGAGAGTTCCCATATATTCTTAGCCCAGCGTCCCCTAATGTTAACATCTTATGTAACCATGTCCCCTAATGTTAACATCTTACGTAACCATTTATCAGAACTAAGAAATTAAATCAGCACAGTACTGTTTAACAAACTACAGACTTTATTCAGATTTCTGCAATTTTTTCACTTAATTTTTTCTTTTTTTGGTTTCATAATCCAGCTGGGGATACCACCTTGCATTTAGCTTTATGTTTCTTTGGTCTTCTCCAATATGGGACAGTTTCTTGATCTTTCTTTGTCTTTCATGACATTGAAACTTTGAAGAGTAGTGGTCAGGTATGTTGTAGATTTCCCTCCGTTTGAGTTTGTCTCATGTTTCCCATGAGATGATGCTTTGTGGGGAGACTATCACAGAAGTGCTGAGCCTTTCTCATCTTATCGTATCAGGGAGTACGTGGTAACATGATTTATTACTGGAGATGTTAACTGTGATCACTTGGTTAAAGTAGTGTCTGCCAAGTTTCTTCACAAAGTTACTGTGTTTCCCTTTTCATATTCTGTTCATTAGAAATGGGTTACTAAATGTGACAATGAATATATATATGTTCATGTATAACTGAAAAATTGTGCTCTACACTGGAATTTGACACAACATTGTAAAATGATTATAAATTAATAAAAAATGTTAAAAAAATAAAAAATAATAATAATAAAAAAAAGAAATGGGTTACTAAGTCCACAGGGGGCATTATGCTAAGTGAAATAAGTCAGACAGAGAAGACAAATACTGTGTGATACCACTGTTATTTGGAATCTAAAAAATACAACAAACTAGTGAAGGTAACAAAAAAGAAGCAAACATGGATTCCCACAACATCCTGGCTTTTTAAAAATTTGCCTACAATAAAGTCACTCTTCGTAGTATATAGTTCTGTGGGTCTTGACAGATGCACAGGGTCATGTATCTACCACCACAGAACTGTACAGAATAATTCTATCACTCTAAAATTTCCCCCATCCCTCCACCCAATCCCTGGCAACCATTAATCTGTTTTTTTGTCCCTATAGTTTTCCTTTTCCAGAATATCACATAAGTGGAATGAAATAATATGTAGCCTTTGAGTCTGGCTTCCTTCCCTAAGCAAAATGCATTTAAGATTAATCCACACTGTTATATGAAATCAACAAGCAGACTTTAAGGACATTGTATATCTGCTTTAATAACGATGGTATAATATGAAAACAAATATCTGTATGTATATGTATGACTGAAACATGATGCTATACACCAGAAATTGACATAACATTGTAAACTGACTATAGTCCAATTTTAAAAATGGTTAAAAAGGAAAAAAAGTAATGGTGGTATAGATGATTCATATTTGAACCACAACAGTTATGTCTTTAGGTTTAACTAAAGTAAATTATAAGTTAACAGGAATGCAAATGTGCATAGTTACATACTATAAGGTAAATAAATACTACATAATAAATTGGTCATGATGAAGCAAAACCATCAGTAGTTTACAAATAAAAGCAAGAATAGCATGAAAACCATGATCAATACAAGATACAAGGATGATATAGTAATAATAGGATCTACCTGAAAACGATAGGCATTACAAATCTCCGCTTGAGGCCATGTGAAATAGGTGCTCTACAGTGATGCCAAGCATTGAGCATGGGCCACCGTCCTAGAATATGAAAGAATCCTTAGAAAACTAATCATCTTCATGAATGCCTATTTTTAATCATCCTTACTAACTCAAGTAAGTTATAGTAAGTTGCCCTAAGTCTTAGGCAAAAATAATCTATTGCTTGTTATTCATCAGAACTAAAGAAAGAACTCACAGTTTTAGATTAATTTATAGCCCACCAGAGGAACTTCATGGCCCATCAGTGAACTTCAGACATACCTTAAGAATCACTGAATTAGAGGAGAGATGGCTAGATTATATTTCCTTATTCCGCATGTAACCAGTAGCTTTATAACACTTTTAATTTATGCATTAGAATAGTAAACAGTATTGGACTCTCTTTGTCTACAGTAGGCACATAATTCTTTTGGTTGATACTGAATGTGTTATGACTACAGGGCCCTTCCTGGGAATACCGTCTGTCAACCATAGTGAATTTGTGAAATAACCTGTTCTGGTAAGGAGCATTCTAAAGGAGGGCTAGGGTGAGATGCTGATCAAACAAGATGCTGAGTGTAGCAGCATCAATTATAAATGAGAATTCTTAAGAGCCACCTGTAGTAATTTGGATCTCAATGCTCAGAAACCTCAGCTGGTACAGACCTCAGTAAGTATTCCTTCTGGGAATGCAAGGCAACTATGTAAATCTGTCTTTTACCCACAAACCATCCCTAGAGTCTAAACTAAACCAATTCAAGTAAGATTTGAGAATACAGTTATCCTGCCTATCTAAAATGACCACTAATGGGCAGTTTTGCATCAGGTTTAGAACTGTGCATTTTACAGCTTTGTAACTATGGCCAATAGTTTTAAATGAAAAGAAAAGATCAATTCCATGTTCTCTTTTGACTGTGTTCTAGCAGCAATTTCATGGACTACATTCTTACCCAGATGCAGAATATGAATTCAAGAAGCAGCATTTTAACAGACCTATAATTAAAACTAGACTTTGAAAATGCAATGACAGCTTAGGATATCAAGTAGCATGGTACTCAATGAATATGGATTATACTTTAGAGACATGAAAAATTGTGCCAAAAGATCTTTTTAAAGGAATATACAAGTATAGGCACTAATAAAATAACTGGAACTTTAATGTCTGCTTTTTAGTGTTTGAGATTTATTTTTAGTCAAACAAATTGAATAACTATTTGAGTAATGATTTTTTTAGTTGAACATTAACTGAGTTCCTTATAGACAAGTTATTTATTAACTATGCTAGAGACAGTCATGGCTCCTAATCTGAACATTATCTGTTCATATCAACGATCAGCTTGCTCAGCCAAAAGAAAGAAATGAACCCATCCGTAGCTATCTGATGCAAGGGCCTGGAACCAACTTTAAGTGGTATTTTTAAAGAGATAAATCATGTGACATTTCTTTTAAGAAGTGTGTTTTGATAAGGCCAGGGTAGGAAGCCTTTCAATGTGTTATTTCATGATTTTTTTACCCCATAGAAATAGCTTAAGGAGTTAGCATTCAAGAGGCCTAAGAAACGAAGCTAAGAAACTTACTTGATTTAGTTGTATTTTCAGGTTAATCCAATTAAAAAATTATCCTTGCATTTCAGGTAATTTCTCAGCATACTCGGGAGCTACTGGGAATTGAAGAGCCATTATTCACACGCTCCATCAGCCTTCCCTACAGGGACAATGTTGGCTTATTTTTAGAGCAAAAAGGTCATACCGGAGTTAAATCTGATTCCTTAACCTTGTCTGAATTTGTGCAAGAGGCAAGATTACAGGATTATGCTCCAGAAATAACCACCCCTGAAGAGGATGGGACATTATATTCCATTGAACCATAGGGAAAGCCATTTCACTTAGCTTGAAAATCAATCTAAATTCTGTGGGGAGAGAAGAGTGGTCTTCCTGCATTTTCTTTTACTCCTCTTCATTCAGGATCAAAGTTAGAACTACTGGCTCCATTCCTAGTTCTGTCACTGACTCACAGCACCTTCCCTTTATTTGTGTTTCAATTTAGCCCCTTGTTAAAACAAGATAACAATAGTTCTCTTTCTGGAGAAATTGTAAAAATTGTAATAATTTTTGATAAATTCTAGTAATGCATCTGTTAATTGGAACATGTTGGAGAAACAGAACTAAAAGTAAAATCGCCTGGCAACCCAGATATTCCTTCATAAGTGCAGAAAAAGTTTTACTATCGAATCAGCGTTAAATCAGCCTGTGATGTCCATTATAGGCAAGCCACTAAAGAGATTGCAAAGACAAGGAAATCTCACCCTTTTATATAGCCAGGCAGATATAATCCATTATTTCCATGTTAACTGTCTGTATCCAAAGGAAAAAATGAAACTTCTCATATCTTCATGACAAACAGAAAGTTACTACCTGGAACCAAGCACTTAGGCTAAACTCCCAGAGTCAGGGAGACAAAGTGTCATCCTTCCAGATGCTCACATTTCGAAGAGATGGCTCCAAGGCCCTCCCAAAAGACAGTCCTGGGATATAAAACTGGCAGGAGGTTTATTCACTTTTTTAAAAGATTTGCATACATCTCAAAAACAGAGGAAAAGGATTTAAATTACAAGTTTTTAAAAGGAAATTTTTGTGAAAAAGGAGGGGGGAAGTTCTCTTTCCCTTTTGGCATCAGAGAAAAAAATGTTTTAAAATCTTTTTATATTTGTATTTATCCTTAAATACAACATGGTTTATAGAAGTACTATTGACTATGGAGTAGAACCTGGAGTTTGTTTACAAGGCTTTTTGTGTGGTGGCTCCAGCTCCACTTCTTAATCCTAAGAACCACTGTAGGACTACTACAATCCAGAAGGGCAATGGTATACCCTATCCAGTTGCTTACGCCTGAATGAATAGTCAAAGGAATCCATTTCTTTGCTTTTTTTTTTCCCTACTGAGAGAAGGAACAGTGCCTTAAATTAGCATTCATACCAAGTGTCAATGTTTGATGATAAGCCTAATTTTTTCCCATGTTGGCCTAACAGAATTTTATTTCAAACCATTTAATAGCATACTTTTGAGTTTGTTTGGCTCACAAGTATGCAAAAAAGAAAAATGTAAATACTTAACCCAAGACTGTGGTAGTTTACATGTATAGTGAATGGTTTTGTTCAAAAGCACTTTAGCGTTTGGCAAACAATAGTTCTGTTCAATGACAGAATATAATCAGTGTCATACTTTCTCAACTTGATGGTTACTTATTATTTTCTACTCTATTACTATTGACATAAACTAATTATAAAACATAAAGGAAATAAATTTGCACTGTAGAAATAAAATCAATATTTCACAAAATTATTTTTAGCCATTTAACATAAATGCCAGCTATTTTTTAAAGTGGTTTTATGGTTTAAAATGGTTTAAATGGGAACAGGGTTAAATAAGATAGTACCAAAACAGTCATATATAGCTGAAATAAGCATAAAATGAGTCATAATTCAAGTAAGATTGTTTACCACACTTTTACTTTTCTAACCAAACTGGTAGGAAAATCAAACTGTATCATTTGTTGGCTACATACTGCTATAGGAAAAGAATGCTACGGGAAAAGCATGGAACTATCTAAGAATGCCAGTATAACTTCTTGGATTTAGATTTCAGAGGAGAAATAATTTGAATTAACACAAGGCTCTCCTGGGGAAGCAGCTTACTTAAGTGTGTCAGGTTTTGTAGTTTCATTTACTTGCTTCCAAAAACCAGACACACCCAAACACACTGATGTAAAGGATGTCTTATTTTATTCTACATTTTAAAGAGCCATCAGTACAATTTTCTAATTCCTTATTGTCTAACATATGGCAAACACCATACATAACTTCCACTGTCAATTGTGATAATCAGGGTACAACCATTGTAGAGGGAGAAATCCTGACTCCTGAAGTCTGGTCTCTTATTGCGATAGAGAACCCTTGGAAACCTCTGTTGGCTGTTGTTGTTTGGTTAGGGAGATGCCAAATGAGTCACAATATAGATGGGTAAGATGGTCCTGGAGAGCAGTGCTGTTTGAGAGATACTGGCTAAAGGGAGTTTCTTTGAGTTGCACAGCAGTCAGATCAAACCAGGGGAAAGGCCTGGAGTAGGAAAAAAATACTGTTACTTTTTTATGTCTGTTCAATACATATGATTTTGCCATTAAACACTTCCTTTAAAGAAAGTTTTCCTCCACTTGGAAATAAGGTTCTTCATTTTCTATATCAAACTAATTAAAATTCATAGTTAAATTAAAAATTCAGCTGGAGCTATTCAGTATGTCAATTTAATTGTACTTACGAGTTTTCACACTTTTGTACAATTCTCTAAGTGCATTTGGAGAGGAATTCATAATTAGAGAATGATTATGATAATGAAATTGACATCCTTTTCAGTATATTTTCCTTGAATTTAGAAAGAAAATACATAAGAGGATCATGGACATTAGGAATGGAAAAGACCTCATTTCTTTTATGCTATCCTCTTTTTAAAAAAAGATATCCTCTTCAACTGTATAGAGAAAGAAGTAGAAGTTAATATGCAAGTAAAAATGAGGCAGTTAAGTATTAGTCTCTAGTGGAATTCAATTAAAAAGCATTAAGACATAGGGTTTTATAGTGCTAAAATGATCAGGAGTGAGGCAAGGATATCTGCTGTCACCACACTTATCCAACATACTACTGGAAGTTGTAGCCAGTGCAATAGGGCAAGAAAAGAAAATAAAAGGCATAAAGATTGGAAAGGAAGAAATGAAACTGTACCTATTTATAGATGACATGAATGTCTATGTAGAAGATCCAAAAGAATCTACAAAAAATCTAGAATAAATGAGTTCAGCAAGGTTGCAGGATATAAAATATACAAAAATCAACTGTATGTATACATATATATATATATATGTAATGAACATTTGAGCACCAAAATTAAAAATGTAATTCCTTTCACACACACACAAAGCAGAATACTTAGGTGTAAATCTAACAAAGCATATATAGGACTTGCATACTGAAAACTACAAAATGCTGATGAAATAAATCAAAGGAGATCTATACAGATGGAGAGACATACTGTGTACATGGATGGGAAAACTCAACATTATAAAGATGTCAATTCTCCACAAATTGAGCTATAGATATAATGGTAAAACAAAAATTAGTGATAATACCAAATACTGGTGAAGATGCAGAGAAACTAAATCAAACATTGCTAGTGATGTAAAAGGATACAACTACTTTGAAAAGCAGTTTGGCAGTGTCTTAAAAAAATAAACACGCAACCACCTTATGACGTAGTCATTGCACACCAGAGCATTTGTGCCAGAGAAATTAAAACTTATGTTTACACAAAAACCTATACATGAATATTCATACTATCTTTATTCAAAATAGCCCCAAACTGGAAACATCCCAGATGTCCTTCAACAGGTGAGTGATTAAACAAACTATGGTACATACATGCCATGAATAGTACTCAGCAATAAAAAGGAATAAACTATTGATGCACACAGCAACTTGGATGAATCTCCAGAGCATTATGCTGAGTGAAAAAGACCAATCCCCAAAGGTTGCATAATATATGATTCCATTTATATAACATTCTTGAAATGACAAAATCATAAAAATGGAGAACAGTTCCATGGTTGTCAAGTTGGGGAGGAGGGGCCAACATGAAGGATTTCTAGTTATAGAACTGTTCTGTATCTTGACTGTATCAGTGTCAATATCCTGGTTGTGGTATTGTACTATAGTTTTACAATGCCTATATATAGATACTGTACTATGGTTTGTACCATTGGGGGAAACTGGATAAATGGGTTCCTGGGATTTCTTTGTATGATTTCTTAATAACTATATGTAAATTAAAAAATGTTTTTTAGAAGGGGGGAATACACAATTAAAAGGTATAATCCACTAAGAAGATAGAAAAATTATGAACTATTCATCAGATGATATGGCTTCAGACTTTATAAAAACAAAGATTAGAAAACTAAAAATAGAGTTACCACAGGATCCAGCCACCCCACTCCTGGGCGTGTATTTGAAGAAAATTAATTTGAAAAAATATACATACCCCACTGTTGAAAGCAGCACTTCTTACAATAGCCAAGACATGGAAGCAACCTAAGTGTCCACCAAAAGATGACTGGATAAAGAAGATGTGGTATGCATTTATACATACATATATATACAATGGAATATTACTCAGCCATAAAAAAGAATGGAATAATGTCATTTACAGCAACATGGATGGACCTAAAGATTATCATATTAAGTGAAGTAAGTCAGACAAAGACAAATGTCATATGATATCACTTATATGTGAAATCTAAAAAAAGATACAAATTTTATTTATAAACCAGAAATAGATTCACAGACATAGAAAATGAACTTATGGTTACCAGGAGGGAAAGGTAGGGGAGGGATACATTAGGAGTTTGGAACTGGCAGAGAGAGATACACACTACTATATATAAAATAGATAAACAACAAGGTCCTACTGTATAACACAGGGAACTATATTCAATACCTTGTAATAGCCTATAATGAAAAAGAACATGAAAAAGTATATATATGCGTATGTATAACTGAATCACTGTGCTGTACACCAGAAACTAACACAACATTGTAAATCAACTATACTTCAATAACAGAAAAATAGACCCACATCATGACACATACAATTTCAGGATACTGAGGTCAAAAGGTCCTAGCTTCCTGAGAGAAAAGAAACAAGTTTCAGACAAAGCATGAATTGAATTAGAATGGCACTGTACCTCTCAACAGCAACTCTAAAAGCTAAAAGACGATGGAGAAATGCCTTCAAAATTCTGAGGGAAAATGACTTCTAACCTAGATTCTACACCTGGCTATATTGTCAATAAAATGTTAGGTTAGAATAAAAACATTTTCAGACATAGTCTCTAAAAATTACTTCCTATGCAGCCTTTTCTAAGGAAGTACTGGAGGAGGACATATTCTATCATAATGAAGAAGTAAACCAAGCCAGAGGAAGAGGTATATAGGAAAAAGAGATCCAACACAAGAGAGAGGTGAAGGGAATCCCAGGATAAGGGGGAAGGAAAATTCCCAAACTGAAAGTGTATCACAGGCCATTGGTGATTAATTAGAATACAACACATAAGAGAGGGGGAAGGTCAAGGTTTACTTCCAGGGTTCTGGCTGGAACAGCTCGGGGAAGGAGCATGTGCTTAGATAAGAAACACTGGAGGAGCAGGCATGAGAGCAGGTGTGCTTTTGGGCAAGCTGAGTTTTGGTGGAGATGGTGAGTATGACCTTACCTGGGCACCAAATTGACACCTAGGCTAGAGACATAGAGTCACGTGCTGTCAGAGTGGAAATGGCAACCTAAGTCCCCAAGGGGAAATGATCACCCAGGAACAAAGTGTATAATGAGAAGAAAAGGCCTGGGACAGAGTCCTGAAAACTCCCAGACTTAAGGATGGGGCAGAAGACGAGCGGGCAAAGGAGGGACTGGAGGAGCAGGAGGAAAACGAAGAGAATGTGAGGGTTTCATGGAAACCAAGAGAAGTGATGGCTTCAAGAAGAATGGTGTGTTCAATAGCCAAGGAAGAAAAGGATTTTACAATGTCTAGTGAATTTAGTGACATGGAAGTAACAAGAGCAACAGGCTTTTTCCTCCTCTGGATCAGCTAGCCTCCTGTTCTTGGAGGTGTACTTTTCCTTTCCTAAATAAATCCTTTAAAAGTTTTCGCTACACAAAAGAAAAAGAAAAACAAAAAGCAACAATTTGTCCCTATTAGATTATTAAAGATTAAAAAGAATGATCTAGTAGTTATCAAGCTATACATAAATGGCACTCTCAAACACAACTGGTAGAAATGTAAGTAAGCACCACATTTTTGATGAGCGATTTTGGGACTACCTATCAAACATACTATATATAGTATATATATATTAAACCTCTGACCCAGAAATTCTACTGGTACAAGTGTGCAAAGTTTAAATACAAAAATGTTCAAAGCAGCCCTGTATGCAAAATGTGGGGCAGGGGGACCCACACTGCCATCAAGAGGAAATAAGCATGAATACATGTAGTTAAATAAATGTATCCAAGGGATGCCCACACAGTGCTCATAATTGATGCTGATATGATTATACTAACATAGAACGGTATCCATGACATAGTAAGCACATATAGTCCCCATGTTTCTAAAATGCATATATAGATATAGGTAAGCATACACATTATGACAATATAAATATATGTTTGTAAATGCATAGGTAAAAAGACAAAAATACAAAAACCATCAGAGGTAAAGTCTAGGAAATGGGATTTGGGGGGCAAAGGCAGGTTCTCACTTTTCCATTACTAGACTTTTTTATAAGAAAGTATTGTTTTTATAAATTTTAAAGATAACATGAAAGGACAAAGATAAAAAGCATCTGCTGAGACAACAGTGTGGGAGAAGTTAGACTGGCCAGCTCTCTGATACCTTACCTTTTCTGAGACAGGTTCTCAGCATAGGCTTTGCTGACAAAATCTTGTACTTGAAATTTTCGGCAGGATGCTCCGTCTTTCCCACAGGTCTCGAAGTGCACAGAGAGGAACAGTTCATTTAGAAGCTGCAGCACTTGTGAGTGGGACATGTCCTTTCTTGTGCAGGTGTTTATGGCTGCATAGAACACGCCTTCCAACCACTTGACATTGAGGATTATTCCCCCTAAATGTCAATGAGAAAGGAAATACCAGTTAGCACCACCAAAAAGGTTTGCAGGGAACCTAGCAAAGCCACCTTTTTTCCAAGACAGCTTGGTTTTATGAACCTCAAGAAAAGCAAACCCTCCTTCCCAGGCCAAGAGCCCTGTTTGTGCCCTTCATAACATATGTTGACTCTATCACAGGTGGACAGATAGGCTAATGTAGACATTGCTAATGACAAATGCATCTCTAGAAATCTCTAGAATGGTCCTTGCCAATAAGGAAAACTGCAAGATCACAGCAAAGAAAAGCCAGTTAGTCCCAGACGCTACATCCTCCTGTTCAAATAGGCTCTCCCATCTGGTTGTTTCCAACTCACTCTAAAGGGTCTGATTAATCACACTTCTCAGGTTTCCATAATAAAGGCTACTTTTTTGCCATCAAAGCTGTTCCCATACAAAACTTAAATAGTTGAGAATGTATCTAGCTTGTAGTTATAAATACACACACACACACACACATACACACACACACAGGGATTTAATAAAATAGCAAGAGGATGAGAGGAAGTTAATTGTCAAGTGTCAATAATATGGTGAGCCAATACCAGCAGGACTGTAGGGGCAGGTAGCCTGAAGAATCACAGGATCTTGGAGAGCAGCTGTGATTTCCTTATTGGCCCCCCAGATATTGTCAAGATCTTCAACACACTGATACTGAGTCCGCAAGATATTGGTGTGGTTCAGTAGGTGTTTCAACCTGAAAGTAAAGCCACCAAGACAGGGAGTACAGAGCCAGGACTGGAGTAAACCACTACGTGATCCACTGAGTCCACATCCAGGCCCAACAACCTAGTCCCCTGCACAGCACTGCTCAAAGGCAAATGCAGGTGTGGGTCAGTGCTGGGGCACCACTTCTTAGCTGGATTGTTCATCTGTCCACCTCACAAACACTTATGGACGGTAATCAAGTGCCAAGCACTGGCTTAGACAATAGGGGTACAAAAATAATATTTTACACATGCTCTCAATCACTTTTCATGCTGTTTCATACTGCTTATTGACTGGTGGTCTCCCTTCTCACTGATGTACAAGGGACCACTAGTCAGCTTCAAGTAGTAGGAAGCAGTGCTCTATTGCAGTTCTAAACATGTGCACATCAAAGAAAATGTCCCACCCACCAGTGCTGTTGGTTTTGGAGAAGTGGGGAAGACACAATTACAAAGGCTGGCTGAGTCCTTCTGCCGATGAAGCTACTTCCACCTCTGACTGGGAATGATCTACTCCAAGAGGTAGGGGCTGGATGGAGATGAGGAGACAGAGCAGTTCTGCCAGTCCTGTGCTCACCCTAACAAGATACCTGGGTATTGGGATGGCAGCTACAAAGCTGTACACAATGCAGGCCTTTTCAAGGCTGGTTTGAATTTCTACACAGATGTTAGGCAGCTGAGACGGCAGGCAGCAGAGGAATATCACGTTGGCCCACTGCACCAGGGAAGAGTTACGGTAAAAGCACTGGATTCCCAGTTTCTTGAACTCACCTGGGAGGGATAAAGGAAGTCAGAAAGATCACAATACAAAGGAGTTTGACTTCAGCATCAACTGGGAGAAGATGACAATTATTTTATCTCAAATCTCATCACCATATAAATCAGAAGAGATTCCCTCATTCAATGCCCTAACCCCATGACCACGGCAGCTGGTGACACTGCAGCAGTGCTTGAGACTGTAAGATAACTCATCCCTGTCTTACGTTTAGACTGAATGCTAGAATTTTTCAGATTTTTTTTTTTTGGAAGAAAAAAGTCTGAATAAAGCCTTCTGCTTCAATTTACTGAATTTATCATGTACCAGCTAATGTACAAAGTACTTTACATACATTATCTAGGGAATCCTCACAAGGACCTTATGAGGCAGAGGTTACTATTTTTCCATATTATAGATGAGGAAACTGAGGCTTCAAGAATTATGTGACTGGGCCAAAGTTAAATAGCTTAACTGGCTTGAAGTGGTGGGAAAGACTGAATGAGTGCAAGAGCATAGGGCAGAGGCTGGGATGAATTTGGAAAAATATGCTTACAGTTTCAGTAAAGTATACACAATTTAACGTTAACAAGATATTTATAAATATAGAGAGAAATGTGATCACTCATGTAGTTGCACAAAAACACTCCTTGATAGTTAATTATTTGATTTGTACTTATTGTGATCTGGATTCTGGAAAGTAAAAGTGTAAGCTACATATGGTAGTGTGTTTTAAGTGTTATTGGAAAACAGAATATTATGCATTGGGAGAGGTCAGCTCTTATCATCACCACCACGAGTACATGATACATTTGATGCCGAGGTTGTCTGGGTACTCAACTACTTCCAGGAAGGAAGATGCACAGGCCAAAGAGGAAGTTCAGAAAACACATACAAGTCACTCTTCTTGCATGTGTAATTTTCAAAAGTGCATAGAAACTGATGCTGAGCGTTTTGAATTCTTGCTTTCTTATACAACATGCAGAGATATTCTATAACTTTAATTTTATTAATAAACATATTGCTTCCCAAAGAATATATGTACTTTATTGAAATATCGTATTTACTGGTCCTATTGATGAGATTTAAGAAACTGCCTTGAGTGGTAAGATTTTTTTAGTTTCCTTAATATAGAAAGAACATTTACAAATCAGTAAGAAAAAAAATACAGGCACTCCAACAGAAAAATTGGACAAAAAAGAACTCAAAAATGATGAAATAGTAATAAGCCTATAAAAATACTTAACTCTTCTAATGATCAATGAAAGACATATTAAGACAAGAAAAATTTTAAAGGCATATTAAAGTGGCAATCTAAAAATAAGATTCTCAGAATTAACAAGCATGTTGTAAACTGGGTATTCTTATACAGGGCTGATAAAAGTTTATACCTGAACATCTTTTGGAGGTCAATTTGAAAAAATATATCAGAAGTTTCTTTAAGAATTAAGTATACCTACTATATGACCCAGCCATCCCACTCCCAAGTGTTTACCAAAGAAAAATTAAAGTATTTCTTCTTGGCAATATTTGTTCATAAATGTTCATAGCAGCTTTACTTGTAATAGCCCCAAACTGGAAATTACTTGCATATCTATCAACAGATGAGCTACAGAATATCCATGCAGTGAAACACTACTCAGAAATAAAAAGGATATCAATACACGAAGCAGCATGGATATATCTCAAAATAATTATGCAGGTGAAAGAAGATCCAAAAAAAAAAAGTACAAATGGTATGAGTTCATTAAATATAAAATTCTATAAAATGCAAGCAAAACAGTAGTGAGAGAGATCAGATTATTGGTTTCCTGAGTTGGGGGCTGTGCAGAGGTAGAGAGATAAGGATTAAGAGGAACCTTTTTGGGGTGATGGATGTGTTCATTCTTGATTGTGCTGACGGTTTCATAGAAGGATACATGTGTCAAAACATCAAATTGTATACTTTTTAAATGCGTAGTTGACTGTATACAAAGCATATCTTAATAAAGCTGTACCTGTTCTCTGACCTAGTAGTTTTGTTTTTTAAATTATGTCTGAAGATGTCCTACTAAATAAGGCACAGTTACATAAATTATCATAAAGTCATACTTAGGAATACTACACAAACTTAGAATCATGATTTTGAAGAATGTTAAGTAATATGAGAAAAGTGAAAAAAGGAGGATACAAAAACTTTGTATAGTATCAATTACTGATACAATCTGTTATAATCAGAGAAAAAAATGGGAAGGAAATTATAATCTTGGTAAGAGGCTTATAGGTAGTTATTTACTTCCCTATAATTTTCTAAACTTTCTATAATATGCATGTATTACTTTACACTTTGAAATTATTGAAGTATAATTTACATACAGTGCAACACATAGATCTGAAGTAAATAGTTTGATCATTTTTGACAAATCCATATACCCATGTAACTCAAATCTCTCCCAAGATATAGAATATTTCCATCGTCACAGGAAGTTCCTTCAGGCCTCTTTTCAATATCCCCTGAAGCAACCACTGCCCTGATTTCTTTTTTTGTTTTGTTTTAATTTTTAAAAATTTTTTATTTAAGTGTAACTGATTTACAGTGTTAGTTTTAGGTGTACAGCAAAGTGATTCAGTTATACATATACATATACATATATATATATACACACATATATTTTCAAATTCTTTTCCATTATAGCTTGTTACAAGAAATTGAATATAGTTCCCTGTGCTATACCGTAGGTCCTTGCTGTCTATCTATTTTATATATAGTAGTGTGTATCTGATAATCCCAATCTCTTATCCCTCCACACCTCTTCCCCTTTGGTAACCATAGTTTGTTTTCTAGTCTGTGAGTCTATTTCTGGTTTGTAAATAAAATTTGTATATTTTTTTAGATTCTACCTATAAGTGATATCATATGATATTTGTCTTTCTCTGTCTGACTTACTTCACTTAAAATGATACTCTCTAGGTCCATCTATGTTGCTGCAAATGGTATTATTTCATTCTTTTTATGGCTGAGTAATATTCCATTGTGTATGTATGTGTATATGTATATGTATATGTATATAAACACACACCCCACATCTTCTTTATCCAGTCATCTGTCGATGGACATTTAGGTTGTTTCCACATCTTGGCTATTGTAAATAGTGTTGCTATGAAGATTGGGGTGCATGTGTCTTTTTGAATTATAGTTTTCTCCAGATATATGCCCAGGAGTGGGAGTGCTGGATCATATGGTAAGTCTGTTTTTAGTTTTTTAAGGAACCTCCATACTGTCCTCCATAGTGGCTGCACCAACTTACATTATGACCAACACCACTGTTCTGATTTCTATCACCATAGATTAGTAAATGGAATCATTACAAAACATTTTTAAAGTTTTTTAGTAAATGTTATTTTTTAAAAAATAAGGCCAAGTGTTTGGAAATGGTAAACACCTACCAGACTCTAACTGGTCCAATTAGAAGATCTGAACTCTGTTTGGAAAGATTCTCTGTATCAAAGATATCTGGCCATCAAGGGCACAGGAAAGAGAGATGGATATAAAACATTTAAGTGGAGAAGAAAACTGCTTTAAGGAACAAGTTAAAAAAGCATCTCTCTGGCTTTTCTCAGGGCTAGCAAACTGAGGACTCAGCATGCTGCGTGAGAGGATTCCTCTTTTGAGGGACCCTTTCAGAACAGCCTTATCACCACCTAAAGAACACACCCAAGCCCCCTTTCTACCACTCAGTGCTCCTCACCCAGGGCCTCTGGCCTCCGTGTGGAGATCCGCAGGCTCTCTGCAGGGATGGGGACAAGCTGAAGCAGTGTATGAGCCAGCTGCTTCCCCAGGTGGCCGCCTCCAATGATGCCCACCTTTAACTCATCATCATCAGGAATGTCTTCTGAAATTTTCTTCTCCTGTGATGATTTTTTGGAGAATGACTCTCTGGAGAATGACACAGACACATACATAAATACACACACACCGCGCAGCCCTTCTTGACTGTCAAACTTTGATGTTCTCTACTTTAAGTTCCTCAAATGCAGCCTGCCATGACACCCTAAGTACTTCAGAGAGAAGCATTCCAGTTATGTCCCATGGATCTAGCATCACTAGGGAATGAAATCTTCCTCCTGAGTGAATTTTCCAGGAAGTAAAGCATACCTCTTCAAAGGATCAAACTTGTTTAAAACATTCGTAAATAAACATTTTTTGGGGGATGTAAACTGTGTATTTCTCTGCCTTTTAAACACAAGGCCTGAATATTTAACTGTTTCTTTGGCTCAGGACCATCACTGTGAGCTGCGCCTGTTACACTTTATCCTTTATTGTTTTCCTGTGCAGACAGCTGTCAGTTTCCATCTCCATCAGGACCAGTGCACCCCTCTCCTACCATAACACCTCCTCTTTCTAGTTTGCAATTTCAGGTCTGCACAAACCCAGAAAACCAAGTAACTTAGCCTTTTTCAAACATAATGATTTATAAAAGTAAATGGTTTATAAGGGAAAACAGACTTAAGAAACTGAGGATTAAGAGTTTGAGGCCACTCTTTCCAGAGGGTCACTTATTGTTGGTTGTGGATGTGTTTCAGTGGCTCAAGATGAACAAAGTTGGACCTCCGAATACATAAGGCATTGTTTTATATTGTTACATGACAATCCTATATTTGTTCTGTATTTCTGTGAAAAGTGGAGTCTTAAAAGCTCTGGAGTTTCCACATAAGCATCGCAAGCCACATTCTATTTAAGGTGTCTCTCTTGGTTACAAGGAGAACATTTTCTCTCTGTGCCTGATCCTTCCAAATAGAAAATGCCTCCTGGAAGTTTCACATATCAGTTTCTCATCACTCATCTTGGATGCTGCCAATAGATTTATGTGTCCTTATCAATCAGCCAGTCAGCCAACTCCTTGAGGGGTCTGCTCCTTGGATATGTGCCGTGTCTTTAGCGTGTTCAATTCAGAGCTGGTCCCATTGTCTAGGAATTCATCTAATTTCAGAGAAAAGTAAACTGAGAAGTAAACTGAGGGGTGAGGGTGGGAGTGGGGAACAAATGTTCCACTGGTGACCTAGAGTTACAGAATCTAGGTGCTTAGTCCTAGGTACTTGGCTCTCATACACCTCCTATTTAAGCATCAGAAAAACATCTTTGCAAATCAGTATTCCTGTTTTCAGGCAAGTCATCCGGCCATAGGGACCCAAAGTCCCAGCAGGCTTTTTTATGGGAAGCATTCCACTGTTAGCTCAGCCCCTAAAGGGAAAACCAACCCCATTTTCAGCCAACAGCCATGGAATGGTTAGTCCTTAGTAGCTGTGGAAGACAAGGTGGTCATCCCAATGAGGGAGTGAATGAACAGATGAATGAATGAATGAATGAATGAATGAGTGAATGAGTGATTTCATCAGTCTACTCACTGATTGGAAAGGAAATCACTGCTAATCCATGTTTTATTACATAACCGCAGCCAAGGGACCTGGGTATGCATTTCCCTGACATTTTCAGACCAGGAGTACTTGGAAGACACTCCCCCTGCCAAAGTTATTCTCCAAAATAATAAGTTTATGTCATTTAGATTCTCTGCAGTGAGATTCTTCTCCGTCTGCCTGATCTTGGCAACATAGCTTACCTCAAATTACGAAGTAGCTTGCAGAAGAAAGCTGCATGGGCACAGGCCTTGATCATTAGCCCATGAGAACGGCCCAGCAAATACAGCCAGCTACGGTCTTCCTCTTGAATCCCATACTCAAACTGCAGGGAATTAAGGTCCTCTAGCATGTCCATTTCCAAGCCAGCATCTCCTGCAGAGACAGATACCAGTTAATTTGGCTCCCTGTCTTGGAAGAGGAAAGAGTCTATCAGGAGGGTGTGTGCGCCCAAGTCCCAGGCTCTCCTGATGGTGGCTTCAGCACCTCTGTCCTCCCAGTTCTGAACCCATCCACTTCTCCAAGTGTGAGTCTTGGAGGATTCCTAAGCACTGACTCCCATGAATCAGAAATACTAGATTCATGAGAAATCTGGACAAAATCCAAAGTAACCTTCCTCCACATAGGCTCCAGACGCTTTTCTCAGCAGGTGCACTTACAGTAGTAATGGGTTTCACAGGTGCTCTTGGGCCAGGACCTTCTCCCTTTTATTCTCCCCAAGGTTTTAGAAATAGGACTGAGTATTTAGACCACATTTCACAGAAATGCTCCCCTTTCACTAACTCTGTGTTCCCCAGAGGGTAGAAAAGAACCCAAACTAAATATCACAGTCCCCTGTCTAGAGCAGGGATACCTAGATTTTAGAAAATGAAGCCAGAGATGTATAAGCCCTTCTCTGTCTCTGTCTCTATCTCCCCTCGCATCCCCCCTCTATATAGGTATCTCACTAATCAAACTGAGAAGATGGCTCTGCTCCTCAGTACTTCCAGTCCTGGAGGGTAAGAGCTACATTTCCAGAGAAAATTACCCAAGAAACTTGTCATTATGACTCCTTAACTACCAGATTACTTCAGTCTTTGAGTCTTAAAGGGCCAGCCCTACCTAGAGGTTTTCTGGACCTGAAACATGAAGGTGTGAATTCCTTCTTTACTTCTTGGAGTACTATACCAGGGCAGTATGGGATCCTCCTTTTCCCGACAGAAGGTTCTGGACTTCTAATTGTTTTTTGTTTTTTGTTTTGCAGACTAGACTATCATACAGATCTTAGCACTGCTCAAGGAGTTATTTTTCAAGCCCTTTTTTGTGTTCAAGAAGTCAATGAATAAATAATAATAAAGTAATAAAACAATACATAAATTCCAGGGACCTAATGTACATCATAGTGACTATAGTTAATAATAACATATTATCTACTTGAAATTTGCTGAGAGTAGATCTTAAGTGTTCTCACCACAAAAAAAAGGTAACTGTGAGGTGATGGAAATGTCAATTAACTTGACTGTGGTAATCATTTCACAATGTATATCAAATCGTTATATTGTACAACTTAAATATATATAATTTTTATTTGTCAATTATACCTCAATAAGGCTGGGAAAAATCAATAATATTCAAATAACCTATTTTACAGCAATGGCAAAATTGAGATCATAATTCAAAGCTACTCATCTCTATAATTTTCTTATTAAAACTTTACTGAGGTGAAATTTACAAAACAGCCATTCAAAAGTGAACAATTCAGTACATTCAGTGTTGTACACCCACTACCTTTAGTTCCAAAACATTTTCATCCCCCACCAAAGGAAACTCTATACCCGTTAAACAGTTTCTCCCCATTTCCTCCCCACCCCCCTCAACCGCTGGCAACTACTAATGTTTCTTATCTCTATGGATTTTCCTTTTATGGATATTTCACATGAACAGAATCATACAAAATACAACCCTTTGTGTCTGGCTTCTCTAATCCCTTTCCTAGGAGGCCTGTTAGTTCTCTCTTTCAATCTCTTTAAAAGCAAAGTCTCCTGAACTTGAAGTGAAGAGCACAGAAGTTCTCAAGCCTAAGAAACCCTTTCTTAGAACAAAACTGTGGGTAGGCCATCCTAATGTTGCAAGTGAGGTTTCCTGATCCAAAGGAAAGAGAAGCTCAAAACCTTGCAGCTCAGCAAGACAACGCGGCGCAGGCTAACTTGGACAAACGTGGATTCTAGACTCATCCTTTACTTACGCATTCTCAAAAATGGGGATCCAGTGGTTGTGGCTTTGTAACACGTCCAGTTGGCTAGGCTGAACTCCATTTGCCAGCATTCTTTTCCCTGTGTTTCTAGTTAGGGTGTATGGTAAGAGGTTTCCACGCAGGATCACAGGTGAAGGTGCAGCAGCCACCAGTCTGTGTTTGTGTGCAAGGCTGGGGCAG